>NC_040090.1:76884113-77499622 GCF_003369695.1 Bos indicus x Bos taurus | reverse complement strand
TTATTTATAACCAACAACTATTTTAGAAACAACATATACATTCTTTTCAAGTACACCATAAGAAATCTTAGGTAGGGCCATAACATACATGCCAATGAATCTCATAAAATTCAAATCCTACAGAACATGTTTTCTGACCAAAAAATTAGAAATCAATTATGATATCTAAGAAAGCTCCAAATAACTGGAAATTAAAAACCACCACAGCAATATACTCCTGGATAAGCCACAGGTCAAAGAAGAAATCAAAAGTAAAGAAAACTTTTTAACTAACTGAAAATGCAAATACAGCATATCAAACCTGTTAAATGTAGTTATAAGATTGTTAAGAGGGAAATAACTTTAAGAGCATATATTAGAAAAACAGAATGGTTTAAAATCAATAATTTAATTTCTATTTTAAGGTGTTAGAAGTAGAACAAATTTATTCTAAAGAAAGGAATAAACAAAAATTGGAAAAGAAACCAATGAAATACTAAACAAAAAATAGAGACCACAGAGACTAAATTTGCTTATGAAAATCTAAATACAATTGATAAACTCTTATCAAAAGTGATGAAGAAAAAAAAAAAGCAAACAAAAATGATCAATATCATGAATGAAAGATCATTACAAATACCCCAGGCATTTAAAAAATAGGAAAATATTATGAACAACTTTATGCTAGTAAATTGGACAACTTAGATAAAATGGACTAACTTCTTAAAAGAAATAAGTTAGTAAAACTGCTATAGAAGAAAAACAAAACATGAAATATTTTCCTCCTATAATGCTACAATAATCAAGGCAGTGTGGTATTGGTATGGAATATATAGACCAGTAGAACAGAATATGCAACACAGAAGTAGACCTTCCCATACATGGTTCATTGATTTTTGAAAAAAGAAGCCAGGGCCACTAAATGAAAAAAGAAAACAATTCCAACAAATGGTGCCAGAGCAACTAGATACACTTACAGGAAAAAACTACCTCAACCTTTGTATCACACCACACACAAATTGAGATGAATGATAACCTAAACTAAAAAGCTAAAACTATAACTGTTTTGGAAAAAAACAAGAAGGCTATGTTCATAACCCTGGAGTAGACAAAAATGTCTTACAGAGGACACAAAAAGAACTATCCATAGAACAAAAAATTGATAAACTGTTCTTTATTAAAACTGCTTTTTGAAAGATTTCATTAAGTAAATGAAAAGGCAAGCCATCAACTGGAAGAAAATACTTACAATACATATATGACAAAGAAACTGTATCCAGAATACATTAAAAAAATCTTACAATGACAAGAAGATGAAAATCCAATTAAAAAATGAACAAAGTATTACGACAGGGACTTCACAAAAACTATACAGGAATGACTAATCAGGGAATTGCAAAATAAAACTATTTAAAGTCTATTATATGGCTAAATGTGAAAAGGTTGAGTCAGAAGGTTAAAAAGCTACTGGGGCTCATGTACATTGTTAATGGGTGTGTAAAATGGTTAGCCCTTTTGGAAAATTGTTTGACAGCTTCATACACCGATAAACACACATATACCCTAAGATGCAGCAATTCTACTTTTAGGTATTTACTTGGGAGAAATCAAACACACATCTACAAAAAAAATTTCTTATCAATTCTTGCATGTTTTACCACTTCAGCTTGAATTATCACAGCCAGTAGCTTTATTAATAGTCCTAAATTAGAACAACTTCATGTCCATCAATGGGAAAATGGATAAACAAATTATGATATATTCTTACAATGTAATGCCACTCAACAATAAAAAAGAATGACCTACTGATATATATAGATATATATATAATGATGAAGATGACTTTCAACATTAAGAAAAAGAAGCCAGAAACAAAAGTACAAAAACAGGCAAAATGAATTCTGATTATAGAAATCAGAACAATGGTTGTTATAAGGGTAGAAATTAACTACAAGGGATTTGGAGGTATTAATACATGCAAGGGAATGATAATGATAGATCACTTTATTCAGTTTGAATAAAAGTGAGGATATAAGGGATGGAATGAACAGGGGCTTCTCACGCGGCTCAGTGGTAAAGAAACTGTCTGCTTCCCAGGTAGTGCTAGTGGTAAAGAACCCGCCTGCCAATTCAGGAAATATGAGAGACAAGGTTCAATCCCTGGGATGGGAAGATCCCCTAGAGGAGGGCAAGGCAACCCATTTCAGTATTCTTGCCTGGAGAATCCCATGGACACAAGAGCCTGGCAGGCTACAGTCCACAGGGTCACAGAGTTGGACATGGCTGAAGCAACTTAACACGCATGAATGCAGGAGACACAAAGAAGTGGGTTCGATCCCTGCGTGGGGAAGATCCCCTGGAGAAGAAACTGGAAACCCACTCCGGGTTTATTGCCTGGGAAATTCCATGGAGAGAGGAGCCTGTGGGCTATAGTCTATGGGGTCTCGAAGAGTCGGACATGACCGAGCACACAATGAACAGAAAAACGGTGATAAGACAAGTGGACTGGGGTGGGTTCTTAGTTGCTGAATTCAGAGTACTAGGAGGAAGTGATATGGAAAGATAGGAGGTATAGAGATTGAAATGCTTGAAATTTAGGTTTAGGAGGTAGAGAAGCAATTGGTAATAGCTGAGGTCAATGACAGGGTGAAGTTCAAGAAAATAACAGGCCATCAGGTTGGATGGGTGGTTTAGGCAAATACTGAAATTACAAAGAACAATCACTAGAATAGTGGTAGGGAGACAAAAAGAGCCAGGTGCTAAAATTTTCAAGGGATGACATAGAGGATCTATAGATAACCACAATCAGAGAGTGGTAAGCAACATAGTTTGACTGGATGTGCTTCAAAAGAGCTGGAGGATTTTAAAGAAAATAGACAGGTTAGGAGTGATAAGGAGGGGTAACAATGATTCCTCGTACTCCATCCTTTGCTGCTGCTAAGTCACTTCAGTCGTGTCCGACTCTGTGCGACCCCATAGATGGCAGCCCACCAGGCTTCCCTGTCCCCAGGATTCTCCAGGCAAGAACACTGGAGTGGGTTGCCATTTCCTTCTCCAACGCGTGAAAGTGGAAAGTGAAGTCGCTCAGTCGTGTCCGACTCCTAGCGACCCCATGGACTGCAGCCTACTAGGCTCCTCAGTCTATAGGATTTTCCAGGCAAGAGAACTGGAGTGGGGTGCCATTGCCTTCTCCAATCAAATATCTACTAGTTTCTTTTTACTTTCTACAATATCACCTTCTATTTTCCTCTCACATACTTTATCATAGAGAAAAACAGAAGCTGTTAAGCAGAGAATTTGTTATACACCTAAAAATTTACTTTTATCCATATTAATCTAAATTTGAGGTTCTAGGAATAGTTTCTAAACAATCACATCTTCACCTGTTTTAAGCCTTCATTTTGCTTTGGAGGGGATGAACATTTTCCATGTTTATTGTGTTCTGAAAGGCACTCTGCACATGGGTAAGAGTTTATATAGCTGACCTTTGTATTCTGGACAGGGGATACAATCAGGATTCTAGGGACTGATTTAAAAAGGAAGTTTGGGTGAAGACTGCTGGGAAAGAAAAGTTCATTACTACACATAAGGCAACCTGTGAAAATGATATAATAATAATAATAATTTATTCCAGGTGCTACTATTATTATTACTACTATAATAGTATTATTATTACTATTATTCCAGGTAATACTAAGGCATTGTATATGATAGGTATTTTATGTGTATTATCTTGTTTTATCTCACAACAGTTCTCTGAGTTAAGTATTTTATAGATGAAAAAACTCAGTCTTTGAAAGGTTAAGTACTTTTTTCTAAGGTCACATTAATCACTAAGTGGAAGAACTGGTAGTCTAAACTAGGCAGTCTGGTTTTGGCTGGTTTTTAATCATTATATGATATACTATGTAACAGCCTTTTTGGGGTAATTTTTCTTTTTCTAAAGCATTTCTGTCTCTGACATCACTTGTAACAAAACTGGCTTCCCAAAGAACACTAAGCTTGATTTTCTTATAGTATTTGTCCACTAACCTGTAATCATCTCTTCAGTTTTCTGTATTACTTGTTAGACTCTCAGTATCTTAAGAAGGACAGTTGGGTGAGCACACAGCATCCTGCTTGGAATATTCATTGTTGAATCAAAGAATTAATCTCATAGTCTCTCCCCCATCATATTCAGTTCTCTGGGTACAGGGACTGAAAACTTAATTTCTAGAATTCTTGGAATTTTGTATTTCTGGAATACCAAAGCCTTGCACTTGGTGGATGCTCAATAAATAGTTGTTGAACAAATGTCTGACCACATGTTAACATCAATAGATCAGCGCACATTTAAAAGCAGTTATTTATTATTTTAACTTAATAATTTATCTGCTGGGGATAAGTAAAACAGATATGGTCTATGTAGTTATTTATAATTTATTGAGGCAATCTACTCAAGTAAACAAAGAATTCCTAATTGTCATAGTGCTCTGAAGTAAATAAACTTTAGTCCATGATAGGGAACCAAGGAAACTCACTTTAAATAAAGTAAACAGGGAACATGTCTCTGGAGACATGACATTTAAGCTACAATTTTCAGAATAAGGAGGCCAGTCATGAAAAGAATGAGGGGGAAGGATATGCTTTAGGTTGAATAAATAGCATGCAAAAGTTCTGAGCTGAGAAAAAGAAAAAAATTAGCAGTTTTTCAGATTGAGAAAATATTGAGAAAATAACACCAGTTCAACAATTTGGCAATGAGGAATGATGGATTTCCAAAGCTAAGAAGTGATTATTTTCCACGCTATAATCAGAAGGTCATTTTGATAGCAAACTACTATCACTATAATTTTATAATGTTCCACAGTGGCCCTGTTCTCTGGGATAAAATGCATAAAGATAGTAAAAAATAATTTCACACAGCACTTTCTTGTATCATAGGAAATATAGGCTGTGATAGACCGAATCAAATTAAACAAGGGATGGAATGTGACCAAAAAGCAGACATTTCTACTCCCAAACTTAATGATAGGCTCAATAAAACAAAGTCTTACTAAAAAACTTTGCTTATTAAAAAAGTGATGATTAATGTAGTTCCGTCCTTATTCACTTAATGAGTAGTTACTGATTTTCTTTTATGTTAATATATGTTAGGCACTGTGGTAAGGACTGTGGGAATAAAAGGATCTGGGGATGCAAACGAGAGACAGCTTCTCTGCCATTGCAGAATTCAGCACTGGAAGGGTATGTTGCTGCCTCCCATTTACCATGGAATTACACTTTTTCACAGAAGAAACATGGTCTTCTTTGGCAATGTAAAAATAATATTTTTGGATAAATAAAAACTGTATGTATTAAAGATTTATAACATGATGTTTTGATATACATGTACACACTGAAATAATTACAACAATCAAACTAATAACACACCCATCACCTCTGATTACTTTGTGTGATAACTTGGGCTCTATTCTCTTAGCAAATTTCTGGCATATAATACATTATTATTTTTTATAATACATTATTAATATTAACTACAGTCACCAGGCTGTACATTTGGTTTGCAAACTTATTCACCTTATAGCTGAAAGCTGTATTCTTGTATCCAAAGTTTGTATTCTTTGATCAATCTCTCTCCTTTTATCCCCAATCCTCCCTACCAGCCTCTGGAAACCATAATTCCACTTTGTTACCATGAGTTCAATTTTGTTTTTAGAGTCTACACATAAGTCTAAGTGAAAGATCATGCAATATTTGTCTTTCTGTGTCTAGCTTATTCACTTAGTGTAATGTCCTCCAGGTTCATTCATGTTGTCAGAAATGATAGAATTTCCTTCTTTTTTTAAGGCTGAGCAGCATTCCATGGTGTTTATTTATTTACTTATTTTTTACTTAAAAATTTTTTATTTTGTATTTGAGTATAGCTGATTAACAGCGCTGTGATATTTTCAAGTGGACAGCAATGGGATTCAGCCATACATATACATGTATTCATTCTCCCCCAAATTCCCCTTCCATCCAGTCTGCCACATGACAATGAGCAGAGTTCTTTGTGCTACACAGTAGGACCTTGTTGGTTATCCATTTTAAATATAGTACTGTGTACATGTTGATACCAAACTCCCTAACTATTCCTTCCTGCCATCCTTCTCCCTGGAAACCATAAGTTTATTCTCTAAGTGTACAAAGATACACCCATTTGAATGCAGAGTTCCAAAGAATAGCAAGGAGAGATAAGAAAGGCTTCCTCAGTGATCAATATAAAGAAATAGAGGAAAACAATATAATGGGAAAGACTATAGAGATCTCTTCAAGAAAATCACAGACACCAAGGGTACATTTCATGCAAAGATGGGCACAATTAAGGACAGAAATGGTACGGACTAACAGAAGCAGAAGATATTAAGATGAGGTGGCAAGAATACACAGAGGAACTATACAGAAAAGATCTTCAAGACCAAGATAATCACAATGGTGATTATTCCAGACATCCTGGAATGCAAAGTCAAGTGGGCCTTAGGAAGCATCACTATGAACAAAGTAAGTGGAGGTGATGGAATTCCAGTTGAGCTCTTTCAAATCCTAAAAGATGATGCTGTGAAAGTGCTGCCCTCAATATGCCAGCAAATTTTGAAAACTCAGCAGTGGCCACAGGGCTGGAAAAGGTCAGTTTTCATTCCAATCCCAAAGAAAGGAAATGCCAAAGAATGCTCAAACTACCGCACAAAGTAATACTAGCATTACTCATCTCACACGCTAGCAAAGCAATGCTCAAAATTCTCTAAGCCAGGCTTCAACAGTATGTGAACCATGAACTTCCAGATGTTCAAGCTGGATTTAGAAAAGGCAGAGGAACCAGAGATCAAATTGCCAACATTGCTGGATCATCGAAAAAGCAAGAGAGTTCCAGAAAAACATCTACTTCTGCTTTACTGACTATGCCAAAGCCTTTGACTATGTGGATCACAACAAACTGTGGAAAATTCTGAAAGAGATGGGAATACCAGACCACTTGACCTGCCTCTTGATAAATCTGTATGCAGGTCAAGAAGCAACAGTTAGAACGGGACATGGAAGAACAGACTGGTTCCAAATTGGGAAAGTAGTACATCAAAGCTGTATATTTTCACCCTGCTTATTTAACTTCTATGCAGAGAACATCATGAGAAACACTGGGCTGGATGAAGTACAAGCTGGAATGAAGATTGCCAGGAGAAATATCAATAACCTCAGATATGCAGATAACACCATGCTTATGGCAGAAAGTGAAGAAGAATTAATGAGCCTCTTAATGAAAGTGAAAGAGTAGAGTGAAAAAGTTGGCTTAAAACTCAACATTCAGAAAACTAAGATCATGGCATCTAGTCCCATTACTTCACGGCAAATAGATGGGGAAACAATGAAAACAATGACAGGCTTTATTTTTGGGGGCTCCAAAATCACTGCAGATGGTGACAGCAGCCATGAATTAAAAGATGCTTGGTCCTTAGAAGAAAAGTTATGACCAACGTAGACAGCATATTAAAAAACAGAGACATTCCTTTGCCAACAAAGGTCCGTTTAGTCAAAGCTATAGTTTTTTCCAGTAGTCATGTATGGATGTGAGAGTTGGAGTATAAAGAAAGCTGAGTGTTGAAGAATTGATGCTTTTGAATTGTGGTATTGGAGAAGACCCTTGAGATTCCCCTGAACTGAAAGGAGATCCAACTAGTCCATCCTAAGGAAATCAGTCCTGAATATTCATTGGTAGGACTGAAGCTGAAGCTTAAAGTCCAATACTTTGGCCACCTGATACGAAGAACTGACTCATTGGAAAAGACCCTGATGCTGGGAAAGACTGAAGGTGGTAGGAGAAGGGGATGACAGATGATGAGATGGTTGGATGGCATCACCGACTCAATGGACATGAGTTTGCGTAAACTCCGGGAGTTGGTGATGGACAGGGAGGCCTGGCATGCTGCCATCCAAGGGGTCGCAAAGAGTCAGACATAACGCATGACTGAACTGAACTGATGATTCTGTTTGTTTTGTAAATAAGTTCATTTTTATCATTTCTTTTTAGATCATGCATATAAGGGATGTTATATATTTCTCCTCTATTTGACTTCACTCAGTATGACAATCTCTAGGTCCATCCATGTTGCTGCAAATGGCACTATTTCATTCTTTTTAATCGCTGAGTAATATTCCATACCACATCTTCTTTATCCATTCTTCTGTCGGTGAACACTGAGGTTGCTTCCGTGTCTTGGCTATTGTAAACAGTGCTGCAACTCTCTGACATAAATCTCAGCAATATCTTTTTCAATTTCTCACCCAAAATACAACAAGTAAAAACAAAAATAAAGAAGTGGGACCTACTTAAATTCAAAGGTTTCTGTTCAGCAAAGGAAACAATAAACAAAATGAAAAGGCAACCCAGAGATTAGGAGAAAATATTTGCAAGTGATGTGACAGACAAGGGATTAGTCTCCAAAATCTACAAATAGCTCATGAGGTTTAACTTCATTAAAACAAACAACCCAATCAAAAAAATGGGCAGAAGACCTAAACAGACATTTCTCCAAAGAAGATGTACAGATGGCCAAAAGGCATGTGAAAAGATGCTCAACATCACTAATGATCAGAGAAATACAAATCTATAATGCAATGAGATACCATCTTACACCAGTCAGAATGACTATCATCAAAAAAAGAATCCAAAAAACCCACAAACAATAAATGCTGGAGAGGATGTGGAGAGACAGTAACCCTTCTATACTAGGGGTGGGAATGTAAGTTGGTATAGTTACTATGGAGAACAAATTCCTTAAAAAACCAAAAATAGAGCTACCATTGCATAGAGTGACCCTGCAATCCCATTCCTGGGCATATATACAGAAAAAAACATGGTTTGAAAGGATACATGCACCCCAATATTCACTGCTGTTTACAATAGCCAAGACATGGATCCATGGTATTTATATTCTACTTTTTCTTTATCCATTCATCTGTTAATAGACTTTTGGATTGGGTATTATGAATAATGTGCCTTAGCAACTTTTGAAGAGTCTATTTAAAATGTATAATTCTGAAAGATGTAGACCATCTTGATGTAGACCATGAAAGATGTAGACCACCTTGATGTAGACCATGAAAAATTCAGACCACCTTGACTCAAAGCGATACACTTCATAAAATGATGGCTATTTGCTAAACTGTTTGTTTGGTTTCCACAAACAAACAGTTTGGGAATCTACAATTATGGAGTATAATTTTTTTCTTTATATACTTCCTTAAAAAGTATATAAATAACCACCATGACAATAACTTCCTTTAACAACAGAACCAAAACAATAGTGACTAAGAGTAACTTCAATCAGAATAACACAGGCAGAACACAGCTCTCCTGCAACACAGGAGAGCTGGCCTTCTGTGATGCAGTTTTTTTCTATTTGGAACTATAATTCAGATTTAGGTAATTATAACTTTTTAGAGACATGATCACATATAAGTTTAAAATTCAACTATATTTTGAGATAATTAAAGATATTTAAAAATAGAATAAAACATATTTTAAATTAATGCAATTGGAAAAATAGTTTTTAAGAATAAAGTATAACATTTTAAACAAACAATAATGCCAATATCCTATAAGAAATAAGACAGCTCAAGAACATACTGTCAATTTTCACTGCATGGCAAAGAAACACATCTTGTACTTGAAAAGAGTGAAACTTATTTGGAATGCCCCAAATCTATGTTGAATATCATATTTCCAACTTATTATCTGTCATTTAACTGGAAAAGAAAACAACAAAAAATGAAAAATTACCCTTATTGGAGGGGAAAATACCCAAACAACAAAGATTCATATTCTAACTTAACACATAGAATTAGTAATGTACATACTACAAAGGGAAAATATAATAGCACCTCATTTCTCTATAGGCTGAGGTATTGGCTAAAATAAATATCAATATCAACTAAAGCACATAAATTTCAATCATAAGAGTCTCAAGTCCTTATTCACATAAATTCTTATTAGATTCAGTTCCGACAAAATCCTTTGTTTACTTAGGTAATACTGCATTAGAAATAAAAGAAGAAAGGTGAACAAGCATCTAGAGGGAGAAATGTGTGTGTTTATGTAAGTGTTCAGTGTCTGACTCTTTTTGACCCCATGGATGTAGCTCTTCAGGATACTCTGACCATAGGATTCTCCAGGCAAGAATATTGGAGTGGGTTGCCATTGCCTCCTCCAGGGGATATTCCCAACCCAGGGACTGAACCCACTTCTGTGGCTCCTCTATTAGCAGAGATATTCTTTACCACTGAGCCAATAGGGAAGTCCACAAGAAGAAATACTAACATCAAAAAGAAATTTTGGAAGATGGCGGAGGACTAGGATGGGGAGAACACTTTCTCCCCCACAAATTCATCAAAAGAGCATTTAAACGCCGAGTAAATTCCACAAAACAACTTCTGAATGCCGGCAGAGGACATCAGGCACCCAGAAAAGCAACCCAAGTCTTCGAAAGGAGGTAGGAAAAAATATAAAAGACAAAAAAGGGACAAAAGAGGAAGGGACGGAGTTCAGTCCCGGGAAGGGAGTCTTAAAAAGAGAAGTTTCCAAACACCAGGAAACCTTCTCACTGCCGAATCTGTGCCGAGCTTTGGAAGCACAGAGGGCAACATAACAGGGAGAAAAAATAAATAAACAATTAAAACTCGCAGATTGCGAGCCCTACGGTAACTCCCCCAGCGGAGAAGCAGCGCAGACGCCTGCACACGCCATTAGCAAGCGGGTGCTGGGCAGGGAGGTGCAGCGCGGGCTGCATCGCTGAGAGTAAGGACCTGGCCTGAATACCCTGAGCGCTATCTGAGTGAAAAAATTTGGGCTAGCAAACCAGACTGTGGGATATCTACCACGCGAAAAGCCAGCCCTAACCTAAAACACCGCCAGGCCCACGCATGGAAGAAAGGACTGAACAGAGATAGCCAGTTCCAGACCTTCCCCCTCCGGTGATAGGCAGCCAGAGCCGGAAGGGGGCAATCGCAGCCCCAGAGAGACATTATCTATAAAACTGTAAGCAGGCTTCTTTGCTAACTAAAACTTGTTGGGGGTCTGGACGGTCAACATCTGCCTGAGAAGGTGCGCCAGTTGTACACCTAGACAACCGAGCGGCAGGGAGGCGAGGGAGGCGATAAGTTGCAGCAATCGCGCTCGCCAAACACCTCATCACCTGAGCTGCTCGGACCTGGGAAGGGCACAAAACGCAGGCCCAACCAAGTCTGGGCCTCTGAGGACTACCTGAGTGCCTGAACTTGAGCGGCTTGGACCTGGGAGGTGCAGGCAGCCCAGGGCCAGCCACGGATGGTTCCTGGTGGAACAACCTACAGCCTGAGCAGTGTGGGCAGGGAGGCTACACGCGCCGTGAGCGGGGGCAGACCCAGTGTGGCTGAGGCACTGCGAGCACATGCCAGTGTTATTTGTTTGCAGGATCCCTCCCTCCCTCCCCACAGCGCGACTGAACAAGTGAGCCTAAAAAAAAAAAGTGTCCTCCACCATCCCCTTTGTGTCAGGGCGGAAACCAGACACTGAAGAGACCAGCAAACAGAAGAAGCTATAACAGAGGGAACTGCCTTGGAAGCTACAGGTAATAGATTAAAACTCTGTGGTTACTACCGACTACATAGGAAGGGGCCTATAGATCTTGAGAAATATAAGTCGGACCAAGGAACTAGCCAAAAATGAACTGAACCCACAATACTCACAACAAAACCAGAGAAAGTCCTAGATATATTTTTACTATTTTTACGATCATTCTTTCTTTTATTTTTTAAATTAAAAAAAAATTTAAGTCCTCTATTATTCCTTTAATTTTCACTTTTATAACCTATTACTTTGCAAAAAAAAAGACCCTATTTTTTTTCTTCAGCAAACTTCATATACATATTTTTAATAATTTTTTGACCTTGTTTTTTTTTTTTTTTTTTCTTCTTTTCTTTAACATTGCATTTTTGAAATTCCAAACTCTACTCTAGATTTTTAATTTTAGCTTTTTGGTATTTGTTATCAATTTTGTACCTATAGTTTTTTTTAATAATTTCTGTGACTTTTTTTTTTCTCTGTTTCTTTCTCTTCTTTTACATAACATTGTATATATGAAATTCCAAATTCTACTCTAGATTTTTAATTTATGCTTTTTGGTATTTGATATCAATTTTGTACCTGTATTTTCTTTATAATTTTTGCGACATTGTTTGCTTTTGTTTGTTTGTTTGTTTTCTCTCTTTCTTTTTCTTCTTATTTTTAAACATTGTATTTTTGAAATTCCAAACTCTACTCTAGATTTTTAACTTTTGCTTTTTGGTATTAGTCATGAATTTTGTACCTATATTTTCTTTATAATTTTCGTGACCTTGTTTGTTTTTGTTTGTTCATTTTTTCTCTCTTTCTTTTCCTTCTTCTTTCTTTAACATTGTATTTTTGAAATTCCAAACTCTACTCTAGATTTTTAATTTTTGCTTTTATGTATTTGTTACCAATTTTGTACCTTTAAGAACCCAATCTTCAGTACCCATTTTTCACTAGGGAGCGAGATTACTAGCTTGACTGCTCTCTCTCCCTTTGGACTCACCTTTTTCTCCACCAGGTCACATGTGTCTCCTCCCTAACCCCTCTCTACTCTGCCCAACTCTGTGAATTTCTGTGTGTTCCAGACAGTGGAGAACACTTAGGGAACTGATTACTGGCTGGATCTGTCTCCCTCCTTTTCATTCCCCCCTTTTATCCTTCTGGCCACCTCTGTCTCCTTCCTCCTTCTTCTCTTCTCTGTATAACTCCGTGAACATCTCTGAGCGGTCCAGTTGTGGAGCGCACATAAGGAAGTGATTACTGGCTAGCCCACCCTCTCCACTATTGATTCCACCTCATCTCATTTGGGTCACCTCTAACTCCCTCCTCCCTCTTCTCTTCTCCATGTAATGCTGTGAACCTCTCTGGGTGACCCTCACGGTAGAGAAACTTTTCATCTTTAACGTAGATGTTTTATCAATGGTGCTGTGTAGAAGGAGAAGTTTTGAAACTACTGTAAAAATAAGACCAATAACTGGAAGCAGGAGGCTTAAGTCCAAACCCTGACTCCAGGGAACTCCTGACTCCAAGGAACATTAATTGACAGGAGCTCATCAAACACCTCCATACCGACACTGAAACCAAGCACCACACAAGGGCCAACAAGTTCCAGGGCAAGACATACCAAGCAAATTCTCCAGCAACAAAGGAACACAGCCCTGAGCTTCAAGATACAGGCTGCCCAAAGTCACCCCCAAACCATAGACATTTCATAATTCATTACTGGACACTTCATTGCACTCCAGAGAGAAGAAATACAGCTCCACCCAACAGAACACCGACACAAGCTTCCCTAACCAGGAAACCTTGACAAGCCACCTGTACAAACCCACACACGGTGAGGAAACGCCACAATAAAGAGAACTCCACAAACTGTCAGAATACAGAAAGGACATCCCAAACTCAGCAACTGAAACAAGATGAAGAGACAGAGGAACACCCAGCAGATAAAGGAACAGGATAAATGCCCACCAAACCAAACAAAAGAGGAAGAGATAGGGAATCTACCTGATAAAGAATTCCGAATAATGATAGTGAAATTGATCTGAAATCAAAATGGAATCACAGATAAACAGCCTGGAGACAAGGATTGAGAAGATGCAAGAAAGGTTTAACAAGGACCTAGAAGAAATAAAAAAGAGTCAATATATAATGAATAATGCAATAAATGAAATTAAAAACACTTTGGAGGCAACAAATAGAATAACAGAGGCAGAAGATAGGATTAGTGAATTAGAAGATAAAATGGTAGAAATAAATGAATCAGAGAGGATAAAAGAAAAACAAATTAAAAGAAATGAGGACAATCTCAGAGACCTCCAGGACAATATTAAACGCTACAACATTCGAATCATAGGGGTCCCAGAAGAAGAAGACAAAAAGAAAGACCATGAGAAAATACTTGAGATAATAGTTGAAAACTTCCCTAAAATGGGGAAGGAAATAATCACCCAAGTCCAAGAAATCCAGAGAGTCCCAAACAGGATAAACCCAAGGCAAAACACCCCAAGACACACATTAATCAAATTAACAAAGATCAAACACAAAGAACAAATATTAAAAGCAGCAAGGGAAAAACAACAAATAACACACAAGGGAATTCCCATAAGGATAACAGCTGATCTTTCAATAGAAACTCTTCAAACCAGGAGGGAATGGCAAGACATACTTAAAATGATGAAAGAAAATAACCTACAGCCCAGATTATTGTGCCCAGCAAGGATCTCATTCAAGTATGAAGGAAAAACCAAAAGCTTTTCAGACAAGCAAAAGCTGAGAGAATTCTGCACCACCAAACCAGCTCTCCAACAAATACTAAAGGATATTCTCTAGACAGGAAACACAAAAACAGTGCATAAATTCGAACCCAAAACAATAAAGTAAATGGCAACGGGATCATACTTATCAGTAATTACCTTAAACGTAAATGAGTTGAATGCCCCAACCAAAAGACAAAGACTGGCTGAATGGATACAAAAACAAGACCCCTACATATGGTGTCTACAAAGAGACCCACCTCTAAACAGGGGACACATACAGACTGAAAGTGAAGGGCTGGAAAAAGATTTTCCATGCAAACAGGGACCAAAAGAAAGCAGGAGTAGCAATACTCATATCAGATAAAATAGACTTTAAAACAAAGGCTGTGAAAAGAGACAAAGAAGGTCACTACATAAGGATCAAAGGATCAATCCAAGAAGAAGATATAACAATTATAAATATATATGTACCCAACACGGGAGCACCGCAGTATGTAAGACAAATGCTAACAAGTATGAAAGGAGAAATTAACAATAACACAATAATAGTGGGAGACTTTAATACCCCACTCACACCTATGGATAGAACAACTAAACAGAAAATTAACAAGGAAACACAAACTTTAAATGATACAATAGACCAGTTAGACCTAATTGATATCTATAGGATATTTCATCCCAAAACAATGAATTTCACCTTTTTCTCAAGTGCACATGGAACCTTCTCCAGGATAGATCACATCCTGGGCCATAAAGCTAGCCTTGGTAAATTCAAAAAAATAGAAATCATTCCAAGCATCTTTTCTGACCACAATGCAGTAAGATAAGATCTCAATTACAGGAGAAAAACTATTAAAAATTCCAACATATGGAGGCTGAACAACACGCTGCTGAATAACCAACAAATCACAGAAGAAATCAAAAAAGAAATCAAAATTTGCATAGAATGAAAATGAAAACACAACAACCCAAAACCTGTGGGACACTGTAAAAGCAGTCCTAAGGGGAAAGTTCATAGCAATACAGGCATACTTCAAGAAACAAGAAAAAAGTCAAATAAATAACCTAACTCTACACCTAAAGCAACTAGAAAAGGAAGAAATGAAGAACCCCAGGGTTAGTAGAAGGAAAGAAATCTTAAAAATTAGGGCAGAAATAAATGCAAAAGAAACAAAAGAGACCATAGCAAAAATCAACAAAGCCAAAAGCTGATTCTTTGAAAGGATAAATAAAACTGACAAACCATTAGCCAGACTCATCAAGAAACAAAGGGAGAAAAATCAAATCAATAAAATTAGAAATGAAAATGGAGAGATCACAACAGACAACACAGAAATACAAAGGATCATAAGAGACTACTAACAACAATTATATGCCAATAAAATGGACAATGTGGAAGATATGGACAAATTCTTAGAAAAGTACAACTTTCCAAAACTGGACCAGGAAGAAATAGAAAATCTTAACAGACCCATCACAAGCACGGAAATTGAAACTGTAATCAAAAATCTTCCAGCAAACAAAAGCCCAGGTCCAGACGGCTTCACAGCTGAATTCTACCAAAAATTTAGAGAAGACCTAACACCTATCCTGCTCAAACTCTTCCAGAAAATTGCAGAGGAAGGTAAACCTCCAAACTCATTCTATGAGGCCACCATCACCCTAATACCAAAACCTGACAAAGATGCCACAAAAAAAGAAAACTACAGGCCAATATCACTGATGAACATAGATGCAAAAATCCTTAACAAAATTCTAGCAATCAGAATCCAACAACACATTAAAAAGATCATACACCATGACCAAGTGGGCTTTATCCCAGGGATGCCAGGATTCTTCAATATCCGCAAATCAATCAATGTAATACACCACATTAACAAATTGAAAAATAAAAACCATATGATTATCTCAATAGATGCAGAGAAAGCCTTTGACAAAATTCAACATCCATTTATGATAAAAACTCTCCAGAAAGCAGGAATAGAAGGAACATACCTCAACATAATAAAAGCTATATATGACAAACCCACAGCAAACATTATCCTCAATGGTGAAAAATTGAAAGCATTTCCTCTAAAGTCAGGAACAAGACAAGGGTGCCCACTTTCACCATTCCTATTCAACATAGTTTTGGAAGTTTTGGCCACAGCAATCAGAGCAGAAAAAGAAATAAAAGGAATCCAAATTGGAAAAGAAGAAGTAAAACTCTCACTATTTGCAGATGACATGATCCTCTACGTAGAAAACCCTAAAGATTCCACCAGAAAATTACTAGAAATAATCAATGACTATAGTAAAGTTGGAGGATATAAAATAAACACACAGAAATCCCTTGCATTCCTATACACTAATAATGAGAAAACAGAAATAGAAATTAAGGAAACAATTCCATTCACCATTGCAACAGAAAGAATAAAATACTTAGGAATATATCTACCTAAAGAAACTAAAGACCTATATATAGAAAACTATAAAACACTGGTGAAAGAAATCAAAGAGGACACTAATAGATGGAGGAATATACCATGTTCATGGATTGGAAGAATCAATATAGTGAAAATGAGTATACTACCCAAAGCAATTTATAGATTCAATGCAATCCCTATCAAGCTACCAACGGTATTCTTCACAGAGCTAGAACAAATAATTTCACAATTTGTATGGAAATACAAAAAACCTCGAATAGCCAAAGCTATCTTGAGAAAGAAGAATAGAACTGGAGGAATTAGCCTACCTGACTTCAGGCTCTACTACAAAGCCACAGTCATCAAGACAGTATGGTACTGGCACAAAGACAGAAATATAGATCAATGGAACAAAATAGAAAGCCCAGAGATAAATCCATGCACACATGGACACCTTATCTTTGACAAAGGAGGCAAGAATATACAATGGATTAAAGACAATCTCTTTAACAAGTGGTGCTGGGAAATCTGGTCAACCACTTGTAAAAGAATGAAACTAGAACACTTCCTAACACCATACACAAAAATAAACTCAAAATGGATTAAAGATCTAAATGTAAGACCAGAAACTATAAAACTCCTAGAGGAGAACATAGGCAAAACACTCTCTGACATAAATCACAGCAGGATCCTCTATGACCCACCTCCCAGAATATTGGAAATAAAAGCAAAAATAAACAAATGGGACCTAATTAACCTTAAAAGCTTCTGCACAACAAAGGAAACTATTAGCAAGGTGAAAAGACAGCCTTCAGAATGGGAGAAAATAATAGCAAATGAAGCAACTGACAAACAACTAATTTCAAAAATATACAAGCAACTCCTACAGCTCAACTCCAGAAAAATAAATGACCCAATCAAAAACTGGACCAAAGAACTAAATAGACATTTCTCCAAAGAAGACATACAGATGGCTAACAAACACATGAAAAGATGCTCAACATCACTCATTATCAGAGAAATGCAAATCAAAACCACTATGAGGTACCACTTCACACCAGTCAGAATGGCTGCGATCCAAAAGTCTACAAGCAATAAATGCTGGAGAGGGTGTGGAGCAAAGGGAACCCTCTTACACTGTTGGTGGGAATGCAAACTAGTACAGCCACTATGGAGAACAGTGTGGAGATTCCTTAAAAAACTGGAAATAGAACTGCCTTATGATCCAGCAATCCCACTGCTGGGCATACACACTCAGGAAACCAGAAGGGAAAGAGACACGTGTACCCCATAGTTCATCTCAGCACTGTTTATAATAGCCAGGACATGGAAGCAACCTAGATGTCCATCAGCAGATGAATGGATAAGAAAGCTGTGGTACATATATACAATGGAGTATTACTCAGCCATTAAAAAGAAAACATTTGAATCAGTTCTAATGAGGTGGATGAAACTGGAGCCTATTATACAGAGTGAAGTAAGCCAGAAAGAAAAACACCAATACAGTATACTAACGCATATATATGGAATTTAGAAAGATGGTAACAATAACCCGGTGTACGAGACAGCAAAAGAGACACTGATGTATAGAACAGTCTTATGGACTATGTGGGAGAGGGAGAGGGTGGGAAGATTTGGAAGAAGGGCATTGAAACATGTATAATATCATGTAAGAAACGAGTTGCCAGTCCAGGTTCGATGCACGATACTGGATGCTTGGGGCTAGTGCACTGGGACGACCCAGAGGGATGGGATGGGGAGGGAGGAGGGAGGAGGGTTCAGGATGGGGAACACATGTATACCTGTGGTGGATTCATTTTGATATTTGGCAAAACTAATACAATTTTGTAAAGTTTAAAAATAAAATAAAATTTTAAAAAAAAAGATAAAAAAAAGAAATTTTGCTTCTGAGAAGAGGAGGTAAACAGACTTTCTGCTATGTCTTTCACTAAGTACAAATAAGAATCTTGGACATTACATTTTTATAAAAAAAATTTAGAAGAGTCTGAAAGATGGAGAAAAGGAGGTAAACTGGCTAGGGACCTCAGGATCCAAGGCAAAATATGATCGTAAGCTCCCTGAGTATTCTTTTGGCTTCTTATATCCCATACCTGGAGTGGGAGAAATAGGCAACATAGAAATGTCAACAGGACAAAAAAGCACCATATCTCAGTTCACCACCACCACCACCAAAAAAAAAAAGAGTCTGCTATCTGTAGCTCCATGAGGAGGAAAAGGCCAGTGTAGCAAGACAGAAAACTTTTTGACAATAATCTTATTACTCCATCCAAACATCACAGAAAAAAAGACCTGTGGTTCTTTTCCCATCTAAGCCAAGATTGAGTAGGGAGCCTAGATATCATTTCCATCCTCGCCAGAATGTAGCCGGAACTGGCTGTCAGAGCAGCTCAGTAGAGTGCTAGGCTTTCATCCCCATCCAGTGATAATGAGGTCCTTCCTAGTCCCAGTATTAGCAGTAATTACCTGGAGAGTCTGCACTATCACCTGCCTTGCAGTGATGAGCTATCCCCTACTTCCCCTGGTTGGATTCTGTTCAAGAGGCCTGTGGAAAGACAAAACTTTTACCAACTTTCACTAACAGTAATGAGGCCACTCCCAATGTGGTGCCAGTGGGGACCACGTGAGGAGCTGTAACTCCAACTGCCCAGAAGTGATAAGAAGTCTCTTTCCCAACCCTGTCAACAGAGGGGTAAACCTAGACTTCCACCTCCAACAGTCAGCAATGAAGCAGTGTCTCCCCCTCCTACTCCTTTCTTCTGCTGGCACAGTGCCAGAGAAAGCCAGCTAAGGCTGAAGGTTTAAGTAAGTTTCAGAGTCTCATAACAAGATATGAAAATGTCTGATTTCCAGTAGAAAAATCACTTGTCATTCTAAGAACCAGGAAGATCACAAACTAAATGAAAAAAGATAGTCCATAGGCCAACACCAAGTTGACAGGTTTGCAAATGAAAACATAAAGTCTCAAAAACTAAACAGAAGATACAAAGAAAACCCAAATGGAAATTTTAGAACTAAAAAATACTATTGAAAGAAAAATACTCAGTGGATTTATTAGGAGATTCAACATAGAAAGTATGTCAATTCTTCCCATACCCTTTAGATATACAAGTATAAAGCAATTCCTATAAAAATCCTAGTGGAATTTTTTACAGATACAAACTAGATTATTTTAATTTTATATGTAAAGGCAAAATAATAGAATAAAAGAATTTTGAAAAAAAAAAAAAAATGGAAGGAAGTGATTTGAGGACTTACAGCCACAGTAACCAAAACTGGGTAATAGCTTTGGTGGAGGGATGAAAATGAAAGTGAAAGTGAAGTCACTCAGTCATGTCTGACACTTTGCGATCCCATGGACTGTAGCCTATCAGGCTCCTCCATCCATGGGATTTTCCAGGTAAGAGTGTTGGAGTGGATTGCCATTTAAAGAACCAAGAAATAGACCCACATAAATATGCACAAATGATTTCTGACAAGGATGCAAAAAATTCATGGAGGAAAGATAGTTTTTGAACAAAGAATGCTGGACTAATTGGATATCCATAGGTTAAACAAAACAAAACCAAAAAACCATGACCTATGTCTCACACACTATAAAAAAATTAAATTAAAATAGATCACACACCTAGACTGTAAAAACACAAACTTTTTACAGTTTGTAAGTCTATAAACTTTTAGGAGAAAATATTCAGGACCTAGAACTAAGCAAAGACTTCTCCAAAAATGCAATCTATAAGAAGAAAAAGTTATAAACTGGACTTCATAAAAATGAGAAACTTGCTCTAGGAAAGACTCTATTATTAAGAAGGTGAAAATATAAACTCCAGTGCAGAATAAAATATTTGCAAACCACACATTTGACATAGGATTTGTACCTAGAATATATAGAGGGCTCTCAAAACTCGACAGTAAAAAAGAAAATAATCTAATTAGAAAATGGATGAAAAGTCAATCCAAGACAAAGGAAAAGACTCTGATGCTGGGAAAGATTGAAGGAAGGAGGAGAAGGGGACAACAGAGGATGAGATGGCTGGATGACATCACTGAATCAATGGACATGAGTTTGAGTAAACTCTGGGAGTTGGCGATGGACAAGGAGGCCTGGTGTGCTGCAGTCCAAGGGGTCGCAAAGAGTCGGACACAACTGAGTGAACTGAACTGAAGACAAAGGAGGCAAGGCTATACATGGAGAAAAGACAGTCTTTTCAAGAAGTGGTTCTGGGAAAATTAGATGGCTATCTGTAAAACAATGAAATTATAATATTCTTTAACACCATATAAAAATTATCTTAAAACAGATTAAATATCTAAATGTAAGGCTAGATACTATAAAATTCCTAGAGGAAAATATGGGCAGAACACTGACACAAATCATAGCAATATTTTTGGAGCCATCTCTTGGATTAATGGAAATAAAAACAAAAATAAACAAATAGGACCTAATTAAACTTAAAAGCTTTTACACAGCTTTTGCACATAAACAAAATGAAAAGACAATCTATAGTCTGGGATAAAATATTTGCAAATGATGCTATTGACAAGGAATTAGTTTCCAAAATATAAAAACAGCTCACATAGCTTCAATATCAGAAAAACAAACAACCCAATAAAAAAAATGGGCAGAAGACTTAAAGAGACATTCCTCCAAAGAAAACGTACAGATGGCCAATAGACACATGAAAAGATGCTTAATATCACTAATTATTAAAAAATCACAACTTCAGTTAGGTATCATCTCATACCAGTCAGAATGGCCATTATTAAAAAGCCTACAAATAATAAATACTGGAGAGAGTCTGGAGAAAAAGGAACTCTCCTAAATTGTTGATGGAAATTTAAACTGGTGCACCCACTGTGGAGAAGAGCATGGAGGTTCCTTAAAAAGCTAAAAATAGTCACCATATGATTCTGTAATCACACTCCTGGGCATATATCTGGAGAAAACTCTGATTTGAAAAGATACATGCACCCCAATGTTCACAGCAGCACTATTTATAATAGTCAAGACATGGAACTGTTAGGTAGGAAGTTAGGCATGAGCAATGAGGGGTGGCTTAAGGGAAAGGGATGCAAGCTGATCTCTAAACCCCACCTCAGACACTCCCAGGAGAGCTCACAGATATGCTACAAAAATAGCCACAGAGACTTTTCCAATTCTTGCCCATGTGCCCTAGGCCCACAGTGGATACAGACTCGCCACAGGGCTTCTCCAACTCTGGCACATTCTCTCTTGTACACAGCTGTGTCCTCAAGTATCCTTAGGCAGCCAGGAGCCCATTAAAGGTTCATAAATATTCTATACATACGTATGATTATAACAGACTGAAATATGGGAAAGCAGGACCAATAGAGCCTGTTATGTAACTTGCAACTATTAACAAAGCTCCCAGCCCACCCCCACCTAGATGAATATGTAAAAATGCTATTTTTGCATGTGCCCAGACATGCCCCCTTCCCTGATTGACCTTGAGCATACATCCATTTGCATTCCCTTTCCTGATTGGTGGTAGGTACACAGGGCAGAACCAAGAGGAGGAGATGGGAAGTATAAAAATGGAAGCCAAGAGGACCGTAGCCACAGCTGCTGCCAAGTCTTCAGAGTGTACTATCCACTCTTTGGTTTAATAAAAGTTCTGTCTGCTTGAGCTGTAGTTGATCTGTAACTAGTCTGTTGTTTTGAATCCTTGCTATTATGAAACAACAGTCAAGATATCCTGCCTGCTTTAGCTGTAATTAGTCCATCATTCCAAATCTTTGTTATGGATGAGACAAAAATGAAAGGAGAGAAATAAACCAACCTGACAGAAGCAACCAAAATGTCCACTAACAGATGAATGGATAAATTAGTAGTATACATATACAAAGGAATATTACTTGGCCATAAAAAGAAAGAAATAAAACCATTTGCTTATGGACCTAGAGATTACCATATTAAGTGAAGTTAGAGAAAGATAAATATATGATACCACTTATATGTGGACTCTAAAAAATGATACAAATTAACATATTTACAAAACAGAAATAGTCTCAGACATAGAAAACAGATTTATGGTTACAAAAGGGGATAGTGGGAGGGGCAGGAAGATAAATTAGGGGTTTGGGATTAAAATATACTCACTACTATATATAGACTAGGTAAAAAACAAACAAGTTTGTAATACTCAATATTACAGGATATTGAGTACAGGGAACTGCACTCGATATCCTGTAATAACCTGTAACGGAAAAGAATCTAAGAACGTGCATATACGTATAACTGAATCACTTGGCTGTGCACCTGAAACTAACATAACATTGTAAATTATACTTCAAAAAAATTGAAAATGGATAAAAGACATTATGAGAAATTTCATAGATAGGCAGATGGCAAATAAGCACATTAAAGATATTCTGCATCAATAGGCATTAAGAAAATATCAGTTAAACCCACACCAAGATATTATTACACCTTTGTTGTTGTTGCTGTTTAGTTGCTAAGTTGTGCCCAATTCTTTGCAACCCAATGGAACTGTAGCCCACTAGGCTCCTTCTGTCCATGGAATTTCCCAGGAAAGAATACTGGAGTGGGTTGCCATTTCCTTCTCGATACTATACCTTTAGGAATGGCTAAAATACAAAATAGTTACAATATCAATGCTAATGAGGATGTGGAAAACTGGATCACTCTTACACTGCTGGTGGATAGTCACTCTGAAGACCAATTTAGCAGTTTTTTAAAAGACTAAACCACCATATGATCCAGCAATTGTACTCCTTCATTTATTCCAGAGAAATAAAAATGTTCAGTTCAGTTCAGTTCACTCAGTTGTGTCCAACTCTTTGCGACCCCATAGACCGAAGCACTCCAGACCTCCCTGTTCATCACCAACTCCCGGAGTTTACTCAAACTCATGTCCATTGATTCGGTGATGCCATCCAACCATCTCATCCTCTGTCATCCCCTTCTCCTCCTGCCTTCAATGCTTACACAAAAACCTATACATGAATATTCATAGCAGCTTTATTCATAGTAACTCCAAACTGGGAACTACCCAGATATCCTTAATGGGTGAATGGTAATAATCCATTCGATATTAATCAATAATAATCCAGCGATCTGGATGAATCCCAGAGAAATGGGTTGAGTGAAAAAAGGCAATTCTGAATCATACATAAATCATCATATATATAATATATACACTATACATATATATGATAGTATTTATATAATACTCTAGAAATGAAAAAAATTACAAAAATGAGAACAGATTAGTGATTTCCAGGGGATGGGTGTGGGAGGGAAGTGGGTATGGGTATAAAAGGGCAATGTGAAATAACAGAAATGCTCTGTGTCTTGACTATATAAATGTCATTATCCTGGTTGTGAGTCTGTACTATAGTTTTTCTAGATGTTACCACCAGGGAAAACTGAATAGAGAGTATAATGTGATCTTGGGCTTCCCCAGTGGCTCACCAGTAAAGAATACACCTGCAAGGCAGGAGCTGCAGGAGACGCAGGTTCATCTCTGGGTTGGGACGATCCCCTAGAGAAGGGCATGGCAACCCACTCCAGTATTCTTGCCTGGAGAATCCTATGGACAAGAAGAGCCTGGCAGGCTACAGTCCAAAGGGTCACAAAGAGTCAGAAATGACTGAAGCAAGTCAGCATGCATGCATGGGATCTTTCTGTATTTTTTTTCACAATTGCAAGTGGATCTACAATTACCTCAAAATGGAGGCTCAGTGGTAAAGAATCTGCCTGACAATGCAGGAGACCTGGGTTTAATCCCTGGGTGTAGAAGATCCCCTGGAGAAGGGACTGGCAACCCACTCCAGTATTCTTGCCTGGGAAGTCCCAAGGATAGAGGAGCCTGGTGGGGTACAGTCTATGGGGTCTCAAAGAGTCAGAAATGACTTAGCGACTAAACAGTAACAATAACAAAGTTAAATTTAACTTTAAAAAAGAAATTACAGCTATGCAGTAAGGGAAAAAATCTTTTAACAAAGAATTCACCAAGCTAACCAGTAGAGGCTAGTATTGTAAACTAATTAAACTTAATAGCTCAAGGGCAACACAGTAACATAACAGAGTAAAATATTTTGATGCCCATAATAATGATTCAAAGGCATGAAGAAAAGATCAAACACATTTATCATAATCTATATAAAAGATGACAGAAATATGCATTGTAATTTAGATTTGTATTAAAAATGTCAGAATAAGGTTTGCATAATTGATGAGTATTCCTCTTCTGACAATGCTCTTCATGAGCCACCCATAACTGACCCTTGACTCCTACTGACCCTACTACTCAATCCCGACTCTGCCTTCATAGGCCAGCTTCATATCTTCTCTTGCTTAGATTCCCATAACAGCTTTCTACCCCTCCTCTTTGCCTCCAGCCTATGCTTTCAATTCATTCTCTACCCTTTGTTATAATGAGATAAAATATGAACATGAGCATCCATCTCTCTTTTACTCTTTCAACAGCATCTCAGGATAGAGTTTAATTTCTTTAGACTGGCACAAAAGTTATTTTAGTAATGTCTCCTGTCAGCTCTATAGTTTCCTCTCCTGATACCCTTCCACATTTTCCAGTGCCTAAATCACATAAAACTATTTTTTAATGTCTTTTATTTCATAACATTTAAGTTTTTTCACATATTGTTCTCCTTTGCCGCTCAAGTGAGCTAACTCCTCATTATCTAATAAGAATTTACCCTTCCAGGAATTCTTTGTCATGTACTGTGTGAGATGTACTTCCACAGCACCTTGTTGGTGACTCAATTGTAGTATTTACTGTACAGCACTACCATCCTTTTTTTTTTTTTTTTTTTTACTACTTCATTATTAGTAAATAGAAAGCAAGAATGATGCATTTTATTTTTTATCCTCTGGTATATGAAAGGTGGCTCAGATGGTAAAGACTCTGCCTTCACTGTGGGAGACCCACGTTTGATCTCTGGGTTGGGAAGATGCCCTGGAGAAGGAAATGGCAACCCACTCCAGTATTCTTGCCTGGAGAATTCCATGCACCGAGGAGCCTCGTGGGCTATGGTCCATGGGGTTGCAAACAGTAGGACATGACTCAGACTGAGAGACTAACACTTTCACTACACTTTCAAATGTTAATTGAATGAATAAATGTTATCCTTTATAACACGTTCAATAGCTGAAAATAACTTCTAAATATCCTGAATTCCTTTCATTTCTCTTTAATATATTATGAACATATTATGGATAACATGGGCTTCACTGGTGGCTCGGTGGAAAAGAACCCACCTGCAATGCAGGAGACGTGGGTCTGATCCCTGGGTTGGGAAGATCCCCTGGAGGAGGGCATGGCAACCCACTCCAGTACTCTTGCCTGGAGAATCCCATGGACAGAGGAGACTATGGGCTACAGTCCATAGGGTACCAAACAGTTGGACACAACTGAAGCCACTGAGCACGCATGCATGGATAATATATCCAGGGATATTTAAATCTACTGATAATTGGATTTATTTGAATCTGTTTATATTTTTTAGCTTATTCCATACATCTATATATGTAGGCTTGATTAATATGACTTAAATTCCTTAAAGTATAAGTCCTTATTTATTCCAAGGTACAGTTTTCCTGCTTCATGGGGAACTCCATACTCCACCATTCTCACAAATAGATAATGTAGCTACCTCATACTTCATGTTCACCAAATAATTCACCCTGTGATTCTCTAGGTAATTTTTTTTCTGCCTATAGGATATTTAAGGAAGCTTCTTTATTACAGGTTTTAAAGATTCTTCCAAAGTGCCTGACCCTCACCACTTGCTAGTGTTTCCTCTTTGCTTTATTTGGGCAGTTTTCCCCATTCAATCCTTTTCTTTCTTATTATGCCAGTTGGTTATATAGTTACATAGGAGTTTTGTCTGATCATCTGAACTTTTAAGCCTACATACTTACATTATATTGTTTTAAAACTATTTGAATGTTTCTTTCGAGTTCTTTACTTCTTAAAATTTATTTCTATTTAGTTTCCTCATGAAGCCATATTGGATCTGATTATTGACATTTCTAACTTATAATGATGAAACAGATTAACCAAAATTATTTTTTCTCCTAATATAGTATTTAATAATTGGTACTGAATTAGCTATGCTGTTGATGAATAAATGCCTCTTCACTAATTTATCAAAAGATAATTCTAAGTTGAAAATTAAAAACAATGTAGGAAATAAGTTAATATTCTTTAAGTATGTGTATATATTAAAATTACTTGGTCCACAAAGCAGCCTAACTAGAAAGTTATTTGAGGTTGTGTTCCCACAAATTAATATTATAAAACAAAACAAAAAAAGGGATGCTATGGAAGACAAGAAACTGTGGCTCTAATTGCTAAGAGCAATTAAGGGAAGTCTCAGGATGCCTATTGTGATTAGGTCTATGGGTGTATCTATTACAGCAGTAACTACTGGTGGAGGAAGGTCTTGGAGAGAAACAAAGGGGACTTCACTGTATGAATACTGAGTGACAGAATAGAAAACTTAAGAATGCGATAAACACATACAAGAAAAATACTGGCAACAGAAACGCAAAAAATGGTAACAAGAAAATAAAATGTGTGTGATTTTTAGGCAATTAATAAAAGTAAAAAAGAGCACTTGGGGCTATGAAGATCTTTTGAGTACTACTGGGGAGACAGTATTGACAATGTCAAAGTACAAATTTATCTTATTTTGTAGGAAAACACCTAAGTGTTAGGAGACCATCTCTACCTGTAGGAAAAATAGTTTTTCTAAACTCTGACCATAATATGAATAGACACCATAAACTCAGATGATGTAAAGCATACATGGATAGATAATGGCAAGGCCAAAAGAGTCACAATGATAGATATATTCTGAAGTTCAGAAGTGTATCTAGAATTTCGTTCCCTTTATAAAAGGTGAATATAGAAATAAATGATTAGTGTTTAAAAAAACACTTTTATGTGGTTTTACATAAAAACAGGTTTTCTTTACCCATCTGTAGGGCAACAGAAAAGGAAAACATAATGAAATTATACTGGAAAATGTACTGCCTCTTAGAATTTTAAACCCAAAATTTTCTTCTATATTTTCTACATCAGAATTCTTATGGTATTTGATGAGACAAGATAGGTTGGAACTTTATGAATCAAATGCCACATATAAAGCCTGCCATTTCATACAGCAAGACTATTAAAAATGTACAATTGACAGATACTAATTTGTTAATAAAATAAGCTTTAATGTTGAAGCACTACATGACAAATATTTTGTATATGTGTTCTCAACCATTTCTATTATTAAACTTTTTTGCTCTACATAATAATTCCTTGAAATACATAGTATTAATTCCAATCATAAATGAGAAACTAAAGCTCAAAGAGCTTAAATAACTTGCTCTAACTGATGGAGCTAGGATTTTAACCTAGATCTCTGACTCCAAAGCCAATGACTCTTTCAACATAAGATTATTCATCTTTATGGAACATCTATCAGTGCCTTTTATAAGCTTCAGGAGCTGAAAGGTAGGGGAAAAACAGAAATACACAAATAAAAAACAGAAACAAAATGAAGGTTCATTAAATATTATCAACTACACCAGGCGGTACAGAGCTACTCTAAAGAGAAATACAGTGCCAGAAAAAAATTACAGGTAAACAATTTTATATTCCCCAAATGGGATTTGCAACATATGCCCAATGATGTAGTTAATAAACTCTAGGGATTTTCTGCTATTCAGCTATTGCAGAAATATAAACAAGGGAGAAAGAAACAACAATAAAAATGGCATAACCACTCTGCATTAAAAAATAAACCAGCAATTCAAATGAATTTTGAGAAATGTCAAGCAGAGATAGGCTTGTTTGCATTTGCGTTTTTACTTTATTTAGTTGCCAGTTTATACTAGAAAGCTCTTTTTTTAAAGTGGCAATCATTTATAAAATTCTTTTTATAATATTTCCACCATTATTCATATTTCCCCTATTTTTCTGACTGGATGAATGAGGGAAGTACATACATAAAAATTATATATAAGTGAATAATAATTAAAATAAAATATATTCTATTAGAGCATAAATGCTAATTGGTCACCTTTTATCATAAAATGACACAAAAAATGAAGAATATATTTTATAGTCATTTTAAGAAGTAGATATGACACTAATAAATTCTATACCAAGAAAAGACTGCCTCAGTTACATTTACTAAACTAGATGATACATCATTCTGTGGTGTGGCAGAAAAACAATAAAATTTAAAAGTCACAAAAATTTTGATCAATTTTATACAGAAATCACTGTCATGACTTAGGTTCATAAAATGCTACAAAGTAGAGAAATTATTAATTTATAAAGACTGAGTTTCTATGCTTTTGAATAAAATACAGTTACTTACTTTTTTCTCCGGTTTGACTCCACAAAATATTTACGTGCTCGATTTCGACATATTTTTTGTTGCTGCAGTAATATTTGGCGCTCTTCTTCTAAATTTTTCTCAAAATGAATTTTCATATCTCTAATAACAGCATAAAGTTAAGGACAGTGGTTTACGTCTTTAGTTGAATGAATGTCAGTGCTACCTGATAAATATAATTACGGCCTCATATAATGATGTAATGATTTTTTGTGGAATAACTAGTATGTGTACACATTAGTGTCAGTGTATGACTGGCAGATGTTTTATTTTTTCCTGACTTGATAATAGATCTGAAGATACATCTCATTTTCTTTGAGGAAAAATTAATTACTTTTATACATCATGAGCCTAGATAAGGAGAATGTCTATCTTTTCTTTCATTATACAGATATTTGGGTACTTATTGCTGCTAAGTCACTTCAGTCATGTCCGACTCTGTGTGACCCCATAGACGGCAGCCTACCAGGCTCCTCCGTCCCTGGGATTTATTAACAAGTTGCTATCTTAGGAATGTTGGGCTTCCCATGTGGTGCTGGTGGTAAAGAATCTGCCTGCCAATACAGGTAGATGTTAAGAGACCTGGGTTTGATCCCTGGGTCAGGAAGATCCCCTGGAGAAGGTAATGGCAACCCACTTCCAACATTCTTGCCTGGAGAATCCCATGGACAGAGCCTGGCAGGTTGCAGTCCATAGGGCTGCACAGAGTCAGACACAACTGAAGTGACTTAACACACATGTACATCTTAGGAATGCATGTAGAAAAATGAAAGGAGGTTATATTTCACTAATATAAAGTAGATGAGTTAAACGTTTTGGTCAACATTTTCATGGGATTTTCCAGGTGCCACTGCCTTCTCCAATTCACATTATGAAAGTCATATTAAAATATTAAAAATCAGTTAGCAATATAACTGGGAAAATTTGGTGATTTACTCATAGGTTATAAAACAAACCATCAGGAAAACCATACATAGCAGTGTTTACAAGAAGTTTGCCAGATAAAGAGTATTTTAGTTATCTAAATCATCCATTCATTTGAAATTTATTTCTTTAAATGTTGAATTGCTGTGGTTAACTAATGTCTGCATTTACTCAGCTACATTTCAACTGGCATTACTGAATGCCTTTATCAAGTTTATCATAGTATTTTTCTGTTTTTAATGATTCTGAAGTTTTAAGAAGTGGTCATTGAATTACCATTTCCAGTACCTCATCATTCAGTTTAGTTCAGTTGCTCAGTTGTGTCTGACTCTTTGCGACCCCATGAATCGCAGCATGCCAGGCCTCCAGATGTACATAAGATTGTATTGAGGTTATATATTGAGAGCATGCCTAGTTGTCTTTTTAGAATAAACTATGTTTAAACCACTCCTCCCCCCAAATAAAGATTTGAAATTCTCTTTAAGAGGTCTATTTAATCAAAATTTTTATAAGATATAAATATTAGTGATAAAACAACATATTAAATAATAAGTTAAGCAGTACATAATTTGTTAATTCAAAATGTCTTAATTTTAGGATCCTACAGTGTTTCAGTATCAACATAGTAAAAAAAAAAAACTATCCAATACTATATATTTCAAACCAATCACATTTATTTGAATGTTTTAGTCATTTGAAACTTTGCAAATGGGCACTTTCAATTATGTTGCTATTTATCTATTTTTATGCCATTGGCCATTAATAATTTATTATAAAATTTTGTACCTCACCATAAACAAATACATGCACTTGCATACATGATATTTTTATTTAATGTTTCTTTTGAAGGATTTATAAAATTGAAACAAAAAAAAAAAAAAGGAAGGAATCTGGTTCATTGTTAGCATGGAAAAAGCTAAAGATTTAGCTTCTTCTTCCAATAGAGTAATTTATTAGAAGGAGTCAGACTTCAACAAGATGGCTAACTGCTAAGTCACAACATCTCAGTGGAGGAAAGTGCAACTTCCTTTCAGGGTACCCAAGATCAACACTGTTGGGTGGGAGCAAAGGGAGAAGTTGCTTCGGTTCAGGTGAGAAATATGAAGGAGTGTGATGCACGTGGAAACAGTTGTGTTCAAGGTTTTAACATGCTTGCAGTCTCAGCACAGTAACATAAAGAAAATCACAAATGTAATGTTTGTAATAATGTTCTGACAACTATATGTTAGATTTAATTAAATCTCTCTCTACATATATATATATGGCTAATATATATATATATATAATATTGCCTGCTGAGTTATAAAAAATGCTTTGCCTTTGCATCTCTTCAGAGTATGGTATTCAAATTTAAAAAATATTAGATGGCTGGTTAAACTTTTATTTTCATACAAGCTGTACTGTAAAGGTAAGATACTTCCATAAAAACCATAATTAAATACTTGTTCAAAGAAAGGTTATATATTTATATAAAAAAAAAAACCAACAACAAAACCAAGAAAATTATAGGTTGTAGTATTGGCTAAGTAATACATAATGATTGTAACTTAAAAGCATAGCCTAATATACCCCACCTCATCCTCTCCCAATATAGTCTTTTTCTAATTGTAGCTCATTTAGGTTTTTTCAAATATTGTACCACCACTAATAACTATGAATCATATAACCAATACTCTTGTCAAATTATTAGAGCTATCCTGATTCTTTTTCTTTTCTGTACCTTCTTCTACAGCCTTGACTGTGATGCTCTAAATCCCTTGCCCAGACCAATTCAGTAGTCTTCTAACTCATCATACTACTCCTAAACTTGTCATCCTCCATTTGAACGTCCACAAAATCAGCTAAACACAAATCTCACTATGTCTCTCATTCTTTGCTGTTCTCTAAAATCTCCCTGTTACTTTCATGATAACATCAGAATATAAGGCATCCTATAATCTGGTCTGTTTTTTCATCTTCATTTTTCAACACTTCCCTACATGACTCCTAGCTCAGTCACACTATCATACCAAGATACTTATTAACAGAACAAGCTATGACATAGTATGCCATTATATTTTGGTACATGCTGGCTAACTCTACCCATCCTTTCAGGGACACCTCAAACAGTTCTTACCCTATGAAGCTTTTTCTAACCCTCACTGGATGATATGACACTCTCATGGGTACATCATGTGTATCTCCTCTACATTTCTATAAAATATAATATGCCTGGCATGGTGCTTAGAATATGGTAATGGCATAATAAAAGCTTGCTGAACGATTTCCTTGGAGAAAATTCTCAGCAGATAAACTAAGACAAAAGGTATACATATCTTTATAGCTTTCAGTGTCTCACAGACAAATTGATTTCCAAAAGGGTTATATAAATTTACATGTCATTAGAAATATATGAATATGAGTTAAAACCTCATGAGTATAAGGTAGTACTTTTAAAAAAAGAAAGACCATGTGGAAAGTCAGGTTATAGTATGTATGCATTAGCAAAACAGAAAAATTGTCTTATTTGATACTAATTTTATTTTCCTCTTTGGTGGATTGTTAGTTCAGAGTCACTGGTCATTTACCTATTGAGAACTTCATTTAAAAAATCAATTTCAGTAAATTCTATATAGAATAGTATAAATATTAACCTTCTATCATAATTACAAGTATTTCCTCCAGATAATTCATTTTATTTAATTATACAATTTCCCCTTACACTAAAGTTTTAAATTAACAAGTTATCTTTGAAATATTTTTCATTTGAAATTGGTTCTTGCTTTTCAAAAGGTAAAGTTATTATACCTTCAAGTTATGAAAAATGTGAAAATCTATTTTCTGTCAGTTTTTCTTTACAATTTTGTATTTATTTTTTATGAACCTCCCAGTAGCTCAGATGATAAAGAATCTTCCTGCAATGCAGGAGACCTGGGTTCGATCCCTGGGTAGGCAAGATCCCCTGGAGAAAGACATGGCAACCCACTCCAGTATTCTTGCCTGGAGAATTCCATGGACTGAGAAGCCTGACAGACTACAGTCCATGCCTTTTTTTTTTTTTTTTAAATCAGTTCAAGTATATTTTGGAATGAAGTATAAAGTGTAACTCAAGGTAGAGACAGTGAATTTAGACTACTCTTTTTTAGTGGTTTGAATAATGAGACAGGAGATATTAAAACAGTTCTTATGATCAAAAGGTTTGATTTTTAGTTTTAAGGATAGCCAAGACTAGAGGGTGTTTATAGGCTTTAGGGAAAGAAGGCTATTAGAGAAGAGTTGGAAGTAAATTGTAATAGAGAGTTAGGATAATTTACAATCCAGGGTTACTGAAAAGAGAGGTGATGAAAAAAAGGACATAAGTGAATGGATTCACCTTCTACAGTAAAAGTGATATATATCCTATCAGTGAGCCTGGATAAAAAGATAGGGTAGGGGACTGAGGTTGGTGATGGGAGTAGGATGGTTTGTGTTGTTTGTTGGGAGGGACTTGAGGGAGTTTACGCATCCATTCTCTTATGAAATAGTAAGACAGGGTATTAAGAATGAGGGAAGGTGATCAAGAGCTGGCACAGAAGTTAATTTAAAAGGAACAAGACAGAATTCCGTTCTTGTTCTGGTGAAGCTGAGAACAATCAAAGCACAGCCATCTTGTGACTTTTCTCTGACAGATTTTTTATTATTGAGTGAAGGAGCAGAAATATAGGGTGGTAATAGTTACTGGATGGTTGAGAAAGAAGAACAGGAGTACAAAGAACCAAGGATGTTGTTGAGAGAATATGTGTAGATAATTAAAAAGGGTTAAACTAGGTAGGGAATAAAGAGAGGCAAGGTGGGTGCTAGGATAAAACGGAAGGGGAAAAGACTGGAGATACTTGTGAGAAAAAAGAGGCATAGTGTGAAGGGGACATGAGAGACCTTCCCTCCTTTTTTTGAAAACAAATTTTATTCTATTTCCTTTTGAATTGTTTTAAGAAATTGAAATTATAGAACTTCATCTAATTTTAATTAGATAAACTTCATGAAGTTTTGTTCTTCCATAGCCTTTAGAGTTAGGAAATTCCAACTTAAGTAGAGAAATATAGCCTCTGAGTACTGAATTCATATTTAGAAGTCACATGTAGAAATTTTACCAAGCCACTTCTTATTTTAAGTCTACAGTTCATTTTTTAAAATTTAGTTATTAATAAATTTGCACACCTACTCTGTACCAGGTATCCAATATGAAACATTACAGACACTGAGAATGTACAATATGACACAAGTGTTTAAGTGTTTCTCCACCTAGTAACAATGATATTCTTGATTTACTAGCAAATATATATGTATAAACTAGGAAAAAATGTATATTATATATAATACATATAGATGCATATACACACACACACACACACTAGCAAAAGTTGTTGGATTTTAGCAAAGGCTCAGGGTATCTATTGAAATGATTATTTACAACTTTCTTAATTTTAACTATATATTTAGTATTTAAGTATATTTTTAGTAATACATTTCTTTATAGGAAACCAACATTATAATTCTGGAATTATATCTATTTGGTTTTGTTCATTTGAGGTACTGCCAAATTTATTTCACAACTATTTCCTTTGTTGTATCAACATTCATACCTTAAAAATTTAAAAATATTAAGTCTATGATCATTTCACTAATGAAAATGATGGAAAGATACACCTTGTCAATGAGCCACTTACAGTGCTTCCCTATTTTCTGATTTACAGATAAATCAGGGTCAGTGTAATAGGAGTTCAGGGTTCAATGAAACACAGTGTCAAGGGGGCAGAATCAAATACATACTGAAAGCAATCCGGTTTATTTCAGATTGCACCTTGAGTCAGGATAGTTTTGAGGAGCAGCAAGGGCAAAAGCCAAAGTGAATGGAGTTAATAATGAATAGATGAATCAGAAGCTGTCATTGCAGGTTAGCATTCTGAAAAGTCGACTAAAGCAAGAAAAGATGGGATAAAAGCTTGAGGAAGCATGATCAGAAGAGGGATATTTACCATTATTTAAATAGCTTTGTATGTACCTGTCTTCCTCAGCACCTAGCCAAAAAAGGAAGCACTAAATGAAAATTGCTTGTTTACTTGCTTTTAAAAGTGCAACTCCCAGAACCCGGAGACAATAAGAATGGGAATTAATTTGAAAAGCAGAGACTCTCTGACAAGAATGAAGATGATTACATAGCATCATCACTACCAACCAAGTCCTTTGAGAATACAAAGGTTACACTCTAATTATCATAACATTCTCTGAAGGAATAAACATGGTTTACATATTCTGAAAACAGAACTGTTTAACACTTTCAATTTTCTACAATGCAACCAATAATAATGTCAAAGGTGGGCTAGACCAATTCTTAGGTAGGGACAAGTCAGTGATAAACCAGTGTGAAGGCTCCAGGTCCTTTGCTTCTCATTTTGTCTGTTGTCTCTCTGACAACAGACTGGACAGAGGATGGAAAACAAAACAAATTAACCAACTATGTTAGGCTTTAGCAGCTCTGTAAAATAAAGGAAGTGTTAGGTTAACTCTTAAGACGGACTATTTCAGGAGACCAAAACATTTTATTTACTTGCGGCATTCTTTTCTCCAAGCAGCATGAATTATCAGGAGATGGATAATATGAAGTAAAGAACATAATGGCCTAACTCTACAAGAAAACAATCCCCAGAGAACACGTTTACCTATTTCAAAACTGATTAAAAAAAAAAAAAAATTACCGCAAAGTTGAAAACGGGGGAGATAACAAGGCGGCCGCGAAAGTGGTCCTAGAATAGAAGATGTTATTTCACGTTTAAGGGGAGCAGCGACAGTTGCCGAAGCAAATACCCGCATTAAGATGACTGGCTGGTTTCTCTCATCTAGCATCTGTGATAATGGGAACAGAACAGAAAAAAGATGGGGCTCCCCACTTCCAACACCGCCACCCAGGCAACCACGAGTGGAAGGATACAGGTAGGCGCCAGGTCGGTGACGCCCGCCGCTCAAGCGAGGGCTGACGGGGGCTTTGACTTGGGTGTCCGGGGATTCAGCGCCCAGTCCTGTGACCGCGCTCCGGGCTCCAGGCCTCCTGGTCAGCATCCTTCACCTCAGCGCCGCCTCCCGGCTAGCCCCCAGAGCCGCCCTCATGGCAGCACCCGCTGCCTCCTCCGGCCCTCCCAGCACTCCGTCTCTCAAGCCTCGCGTCACTGAGGCGGGAAAGTTGGCCGCCGCAGCTCCGGTTCCCGCACAACGGCGCTCTGGGCTGTGGTGTCGACGGCAGCTGCCGCAGCGGCGACCTTGCCTGGAAACGGCAGAGGTGGCGACGCCGCCGCCATGTTGACAAGCAACCGACGCCGCGTCCTTCGCGACGGCGACCAGGGTGTGGGGGCGGGGCCCTGGAGACAGCCAATAGGAGGCGCGGACCCCTCCCCGTGCCCCGCCTCCCGCCCCCCGCTCCAACCCCCGAGTTGCCCGCGGGCGGCGGCCAGGAAGCTTGCATCCTCGGGGACTCGAGTCCTCTCAGGAGGGCGTGCTGACTTGTGCCTCGGAACCTGACTCCGTTCCACCTCGCTTTTATGAGGCTGTTTTAGTGGGGGTACTAAGAGTGATGAAAGACAGTGAGATGCAAAAATCCCCAGATATTGGCAAAAGCCACCGTGGGGATTTGAAATGATTTCCTCGGAGGTAATTCAGGGTAGGATTTGTTGTTTAATTACCGAGTGCTGTTGTGTGATTGAAGTTCTGTCTTTCTGGAGCATCACTGTTCCCAATCACCATCTCTTTTAAAAAGCTTTGGGAGTGGAAATTTCCTCTCTCTGCATTCCATCACTCCCTCCCTGATGCTTCTGCCATTCCGTCTGCAAGTCGTCTTCCTTGCCATTTCCCTACTTATAAGGTCTGCATTTCAAAGACTTTTAATGGTGCCAGCCTTGTTGCCAGATTCTGGAAATAGACCATCAAGCATCGGCGGCCAGGAAAGTAGTGCAGATTTAATTTAGTAATCTCCTGGGAAGACATGCCAAAAGAGATCATCATATTGAAACTGTTTCAGGAGGTATGGAAAATTGAATGGATTTTTGAGCCATCAGTTCAGAAGTTTTGCAAGTAAAACATTTGAAAAAAGGCTGAAACTTTTTGTTGGAGTTCATTGTAAAAACACATGTGAGTTCTGAGTATATTTCAGTGTGTTTTTTTTTTTTTTTTCTTTGTGTGTGGAAAAACCTCCCATATTGGAAGCAGAATGTACAAACCAAATGAAAATTACTCACCGAGCATTCAAATGCCTATGTCTTTGTGAATCAATTTGTTCATTTTTAGAGTTCAAAATAATAAACTTTTCCAGTTGAAGCTATTTGAAACAGAGTTTTTGCAAAGTTGGATGCAATGATTCAAACTGGAATGTGTTCTGATTAAAACTGCCACAACAAATCGAGTTTTGACTTAAAACACAAAGCACGTAAGCCCCCTTCAGGACCATGCCAAGAGGATACAATATGTAATCGTGGCAAAGAAAGCCTAACTGTGTACACTAGGAGGATTAGCTATCTTTGCAAATTTTTAACTGACTTAGTCACAGGAATTTACATTGATTCTATTCCCACTGGCTATCATCACAAGTCTGTTCTCTAGAGCCAATTTGAGAGAGAGTAAGCAATGTAGGGGAGTCTTCCCCTGTGGTTCAGTGGTAAAGAATCCACCTGGAATGCGGGAGCCTTAGGAGATGTGGGTTCAATCCCTGGGTAGGGAAGATCCCCTGGAGGAGGGCATGCAACCCACTCCAGTATTCTTGCCTGGGAAATCTCATGGACAGAGGAGCCTGGTGAGCTACAGCCCATAGGGTAGCAAAGAGTCAGACACAACTGGAGTGACTTAGCATGCAAGTAATGTAGGTCAGTAAAGTGCAAATAAAAGTGAATGCTTGCTGTTTGAAGTATTTGGGCATGGTTAGCCTTCCTGATCCAGTACTCTTGCCTGGAAAATCCCATGGACGGAGGAGCCTAGTAGGCTGCAGTCCATGGGGCGTCTAAGAGTCAGACACGACTGAGCAACTTCACTTTCACTTTTCACTTTCACGCATTGGAGAAGGAAATGGCAACCCACTCCAGTGTTCTTGCCTGGAGAATCCCAAGGACGGGGGAGCCTGGTGGGCTGCCGTCTATGAGGCTGTACAGAGTCGGACACGACTGAAGCGACTTAGCAGCAGTAGCAGCAGCAGCCTTCCTGAAAGTCTAGTTTTTGCTATATTATTAGTTTTGTATGTCATGACTTCTAGGCACCTTATTGTTTTGTCACATGGTGTATTAGCATTAAGAAGCATAATTTGGTTTCTTAGTTTCCTACAAATGCTTGCCCATATAATCATTCTTCATTCAAATGTTGCTTTACAATGATAAAGAAGGAAAGAAATTTTAAACACAATGTTACCAATTTTTAAAAAAATTACAGGATTTTTTGATCTTTAAATTATTCCCTTCTTCAAAATGTTAAGCAGGCTTTTCACGTTTTAAGTAGTACAGTCCTTTATTAAGTTGCATAGATTCTAGAAAAACCTTTAAGATTAAATATTTGGATAGTAGATAATTTGAAGCATTTATAAGCTTTATCTTTTGGCAGGAAGGATAAGTATGATTTAAGCAATATTAATCTACTTCTGCTTTATTGACTATGCCAAAGCCTTTGATTGTGTGGATCACAACAAACTGTGGAAAATTCTGTAAGAGATGGGAATACCAGACCACCTGACCTGCCTCGTGAGAAATCTGTATGCAGGTCAGAAAGCAACAGTGAGAACTGGCCATGGAACAACAGACTGGTTCCAAATAGGAAAAGGAGTATGTGAAGGCTGTATATTGACACCCTGCTTATTTAACTTATATGCAGAGTACATCATGAGAAATGCTGGGCTGGGTGAAGCACAAGCTGGGATCAAGATTACTGGGAGAAATATCAATAACTTCAGATATGCAGATGATACCTTATGGCAGAAAGTGAAGAACTAAAGAGCCTCTTGATAAAAGTGAAAGAGGAGAATGAAAAAGCTGGCTTAAAACTCAACATTCAGAAAACTTAGATCATTGCATCCGGTCCCATCACTTTATGGCAAATAGATGGAGAAACAGTGGAAATAGTGTCAGACTTTATCTTTTTGGGCTCCAAAATCATCACAGATGGTGACTGCAGCCAAGAAATAAAAAGACACTTGCTCCTTGGAAGAAAAGTTATGACCAACCTAGACAGCATATTGAAAAGCAGAGATGTTACTTTGCTAACGAAGGTCCATCTAGTCAGGGCTATGGTTTTTCCAGTAGTCATGTATGGATGTGAGTTCAGTTCAGTTCAGTTCAGTTGCTCAGTTGTGTCAGACTCTTTGCGAGCCCCATGAATCACAGCATGCCAGGCCTCCATGTCCATCATCATCTCCCGGAGTTCACTCAAACTCATGTCCATCGAGTCAGTGATGCCATCCAGCCATCTCATCCTCTGTCGTCCCCTTCTCCTCCTGCCCCCAATCCCTCCCAGCATCAGAGTCTTTTCCAATGAGTCAACTCTTCGCATGAGGTGGCCAAAGTACTGGAGTTTCAGCTTTAGCATCAGTCCTTCCAATGAACACCCAGGACTGATCTCCTTTAGGATGGACTGGTTGGATCTCCTTGCAGTCCAAGGGACTTTCAAGACTCTTCTCCAACACCACAGTTCAAAAGCGTCAATTCTTCGGCGCTCAGCTTTCTTCACAGTCCAACTCTCACATCTGTACATGACCACTGGGAAAACCATAGCCTTGACTAGACGGACCTCTGTTGGCAAAGTAATGTCTCTGCTTTTGAATATGCTATCTAGGTTGGTCATAACTTTCCTTTCCAGGAGTAAGCGTCTTTTAATTTTATGGCTGCAATCACTGTCTGCAGTGATTTTGGAGCCCAAATAAATAAAGTCTGACACTATTTCCACTTTTTCCCCATCTATTTCCCATGAAGTGATGGGACCAGATGCCATGATCTTAGTTTTCTGAATGTTGAGCTTTAAGCCAGCTTTTTCATTCTCCTCTTTCACTTTCAACAAGAGGCTTCTCAGTTCTTCTTCACTTTCTGCCATAAGGGTGGTGTCATCTGCATATCTGAGGTTATTGATATTTCTCCCGGCAGTCTTGATTCTAGCTTGTGTTTCTTCCAGCCCAGCGTTTCTCATGATGTACTCTGCATATAAGTTAAATAAGCAGGGTGTCAATATACAGCCTTCACATACTCCTTTTCCTATTTGGAACCAGTCTGTTGTTCCATGGCAAGTTCTCACTGTTGCTTCCTGACCTGCATATAGATTTCTCACGAGGCAGGTCAGGTGGTCTGGTATTCCCATCTCTTTCAGAATTTTCCAGTTTGTTGTGATCCACACAATCAAAGGCTTTGGCATAGTCAATAAAGCAGAAGTAGATGTTTTTCTGGAACTCTCTTGCTTTTCCATGATCCAGCAGATGTTGGCAATTTGATCTCTGGTTCCTCTGCCTTTTCTAAATCCAGCTTGAACAATGGAAGTTTATGGTTCATGTACTTTTGAAGCCTTGCTTGGAGAATTTTGAGCATTACTTTACTAGCGTGTGAGATGAGTGCAATTGTGCAGTAGTTTGAGCATTCTTTGGCATTGCCTTTCTTTGGGATTGGAATGAAAACTGACCTTTTCCAGTCCTGTGGCCACTGCTGAGTTTTCCAAATTTGCTGGCATATTGAATGCAGCACTTTCATAGCATCATCTTTCAGGATTTGAAATAGCTCAACTGGAATTCCATCACCTCCACTAGCTTTGTTTGTAGTGATGCTTTCTAAGGCCCACTTGACTTCACACTCCAGGATGTCTGGCTCTGGGTGATCAGACCATCCTGATTATTTGGGTCATGAAGCTCTTTTTTGTACAGTTCTTCTCTGTAGTCTTGCCACCTCTTCTTAATATCTTCTGCTTCTGTTAGGTTCCTACCATTTCTGTCCTTTATGGAGCCAGTCTTTGCATGAAATGTTCCCTTGGTATCTCTAATTTTCTTGAAGAGATCTCTAGTCTTTCCCATTCTGTGTTTTCCTCTATTTCTTTGCATTGATCACTGAGGAAGGCTTTCTTATCTCTCCTTGCTGTTCTTTGGAACTCTGCATTCAGATGCTTATATCTTTCCTCTTCTCCTTTGCTTTTCACTTCTCTTCTTTTCACAGCTATTTGTAAGGCCTCCCCAGACAGCCATTTTGCTTTTTTGCATTTCTTTTCCATGGGGATGGTCTTGATCCCTGTCTCCTGTACAATGTCACGAATCTCTGACCATAGTTCATCAGGCATTCTGTCTATCAGATCTAGTCCCTTAAATCTATTTCTTACTTCCACTGTATAATCATAAGGGATTTGATTTAGGTCATACCTGAATGGCCTAGTGGTTTTCCCCACTTTCTACAATTTAAGTCTGAATTTGGCAATAAGGAGTTCATGATGAGCCACAGTCGGCTCCGGTCTTGTTTTTGCTGATTTATAGAGCCTCTCCATCTTTGGCTGTAAAGAATGTAATCAGTCTGATTTCGGTGTTGACCATCTGGTGATGTCCATGTGTATGTTGGACCTTTACAGATATGAAGCTGAGCACGGAAGAATTGATGGCTTTGAACTGTGGTGTTGGAGAAGACTCTTGAGAGTCCCTTGGACTGCAAGGAGATCCAACTAGTCCATCCTAAGGGAAATCAATCATGAATGTTCATTGGAAGGAATGATGTTGAAGCTGAAACTCCAATCCTTTGGCCACCTGATCCGAAGAACTGACTTACCAGAAATGACCCTGATGCTGGAAAGATTGAAGGCGGGAGGAGACGGGTATGACAGAGAACGAAATGGTTGAACGGCAAAACTGACTCGATGGACATGAGTTTGAGTAAACTCTGGGAGTTGGTGATGGACAGGGAGGCCTGGCGTGTTGCAGCCCATGGAGTTGCAAAGAGTCTGACACAACTGAGCTACTGAACTGAATGAAAAGGAAAAATCTCTATATTTTGTTAAAAGAGATAAATGAATTAAATATAATGATTAGTTTTTCACATTAAAAGCCATAAAGTAATCCATTCTTTTATTAAGAAAATAAATATTGACCAGTTACTATGTGCCAAGTACTCTCCAGTGGTGGGATACAGCAGTGAGCGAAACTTCAAAGTCCCTGTGCTCTTTAAGCTTGTATTTATTTTTCTTTCTTACTAGAATATGTTAGGTAATGAAAAGTACTATGAGGAAAAATGGAGTAGTGTAGAGGGATAGAGAACTGATGTCAGCTCTATTTTAGATAGTGTGCTCAGGAAAAGCCTCCCAAAATGGGAAATTTGGGAAGAGGTCTGAATGAAGAAAGAATGTTGCCACTCAACTATATGGATGAAGGTTGTTATTCAGAAGCAGTGGGGGCTTTAAGTACAATAGGCTCTGAGGGCAGAATTTTAGTTGATATATTCAAGGAACAACAAGGAGACCACTGTATCCAGAACAGAGTGAGGTAGGGGAAGTGTCCTAGGACATGAAATTAAAGCAGTGTATGGGGGATGTCCTTCCAATATGGTGGTGACTTACGTAATACATAAGGAATTAATATAAAATCAAACTTCCAATGGAGGGAAAGCCATTGGAAAATTTTGAGTAGGAGAGTAATACCTAATTTAATCTTTCAAAAGGATCGCTCTAGTGGCTGTGGGGAAACTAGTCTACAGTTGATAACACTAGAAACAATGAGACCAGATTGGATGTTATGGTAGGTTGGTTGAGAGATTATGGAGGCTTTTACTAGGTAGTCAAAGAGGTAGCGAGAAGTTTTCAAAATTTTAACCAGAGTCATTAAGATGTGTTGATGCATGGTTGTGGCAAGTGAGTGGAGTTTTTTTTTTTTAAAAGAAGAGTCAAATGTGACTCTCAGATATGGGACTGGAACCAACTACATAAGGAATATTGCCATTTACTAAAATAGGTTGAGTGTGGGAGAAGGAATAAGATTTAAGTTTCAAGTATGTTAAGTGTGAGGTGCCTATTAGACATCTGATTTCGTTAACATGGTTTCAGAAATTGTTAATGATGTTCTGTTTACAGAAGAAAATATAGTAACCACTTTATGGTTATAAAACATTTTCACATAGTAATCTAATTTGGATACTGTCATAACCTTGAGAATTATGTGAGGCAGTGTGTGATGGACAATTTCTTGAGCTTTCAGTTTCTTCTTGGCTGAGGCTATTTTTTCCTTCTACCAAAGTATTTTCTTGCTGAGGCTATTACTTTTTCTGCTGAAGTATTTTCTTGCTCAAGTAAGAATTTCCTGAATTTGTCTGTGGGCAAGCTGTGAAAGAACAAAGTATTTTAACGTCTGGCTGCTTTAAAATTACTAAAAATCTGCCATCTTCTTTTCAATTTTATAAGACTTCAACTAGAAATTTAAGATTAAAGATTAATACTCGAAAATAATGATGAAAATAAAAATAATAATGATACCACCTAACACTTGAATACTTGTCATTTCTCTTGCACTGTGCCCAGTGCTTACATACATCAAATAATTGAATCCACACGACAATCCCCATTCTACAGAGAAAGTAAGCTATCATGATATTAGGTAACTATGCCCAAGTTTCCAGAGCAATGGAGTGGTGAATCAAGATTCATCCAAGAATTCTGGTACGAGAGCCAGCACTCTCAACTACCACATATTGCCTCTTGGGAGAAACTGAGAAAATTTCAGCAGAATAAGAGATGACAGTGCTTGCATTTAAGCAGTGCGTAGTGAGGATGTAAAGTAAGAAAATAATCTAAGATATTACTTCCTTAATTACTATCTTAATACCTAGACCATACCACTCACTATGGGAGTGCCATCAAAACTGTCATCTCTACCCTGTGGTTCTTGGGCTAGGAATGGAAATGGAGACAATAATACCTTGAATTGGAAATAAAACTCAGGAAAGTCTTAATTTTAGGGTAATGAAGACTTAGGCATGTTTCTATAGGGAAAAGAAGGAGCCTCTATCATGGAGAATTTGAAAATTCATCAAAGACATTGATCTGTCAGAGAGATCAATCAGCTTTCAGAGAGTAGTGATTTTCATTAACAACAGTGCCCTTATATTCACAATTGTTGAAATTTTAACACTATTGATGTAAACATACAAATCAGTTACAGTCCTAGGAATTTGGTTTAGGTGGTGAATATGACCATCATCGATAGCTACATTCAGTTGTAAGAATGTTTTAAGTCTGAATTATCTGCTCTGGGTGTCCACACTGATTAAATTTCTATTTAGTATTTTGTAGAAATAGTTTTAATGTATTAGTCTTCCACTCCATCATTTAAGTAGAAACTTAATTTCTACTTTCATACTATTTTTATGCAAACTGGTTCACAGTAAGAGAGTTACACATTATCAAAAGCATTTGTTTCTGAGGAAAAAAATTCCTGGCTCATAAAACTTGGATAACTATAAATTCTTGGTTGCTTTCTTGATTTAGTTAGCTAGCTGGCCAGCTATTGCTTATATTCCAAAAGCATGAATTTACAATGCAGACATGTAGTGATAAAAAGGGTTTGTATAACATAGAATGATGGGATCTCTGGAGGCTACCTTATTCCTTATATGAAGGGTGTTGTTTCAAACGAGGGCATGGAAACCAGTAAGTACTGGCTTCTGTTTTTGTTGTACACCTTCCAGAAATTTTCGACTGAAGACTCAATGTACTGGAGCTCTTTCCACAGAGAGCTAACTGATATTTGAAGAAAATTTTCATTTCTCCAACCAAGAAAAATATGATTTATCTTTTCCAAGCCTCACTCTTGTTCTTAAATCTATGTATTTTTACTTGTGGAGAAGCTATACAAGATAACTGTGAGCATCATTCTACGGTAAGAATTTCAGCAATGTTATTTTAGCTAAGAAAGCATGATTATATAGTTTTTAAGATATATACTAGGTGTTTGACAAGATTAATTACAGCACTCAATATAATTTATGGAAAAATTAAAGTGTTTATTTAGAAATGCTGAGACATGCTTAAATAATATTCTTTTTAAACGTAGGAAACTATAAACTGAAGATTGACTCTTAACACATTTCTTGTAAAAAATTAAAGAAATTGCAGACCTAGGTTAAAAACTAGCCAACAACTTTCCACTTAACTTTAAAAATGAAATATCTGATAGGCAAATAAAAAGTTAATTTTACTAAAAAAAAAAACTGTTCTATAAACTTTCGTACTTCAAATATGATCTTGTACCTGGTCACTCAGGAAATTTTAAAATTTAATATTAAAAAATTGTATTCCGAGCAATGTCAGAGTGATAGCTAAGACTGTATGCAATACTATGAGTAGATGGTAATTTGAATCTCTATAATTTAAATATTGGTTTATAATATTTAAATGTTATAAATGTATTTACCACTGTATCAATACCAAATTCCAAAGTTGAAGCAAGAATAAATTCTAAGAAAGCTACAGAAGTATTAGTAAGAATTCTCTGTGCTAAAAATTTTAGAATCTTATTTACATCTAAAAAACTATAGTTGTAAACTATAGCTGTTTTTGAAAACAGCTAATATGTCAATTGTTATAGGAGTATAGGGGAAAGAGCAAAAGTTAAAAGTAGATCTTTGTAGCAAAATGTATTTTGGGCAAATATCTTTTAAATTATGTGATTAGCTCTTCACTTTTCTCTCAATATCCATGTCAAAGATGACAGATCTTGTTATTATTTTCTTTTAATTACAGTTTATTTAAATCTTATAACTTCTACCAAAGAATGTTTTAATAATAAAAAACTGGTAATGTATGCTTTAACATTAAAAAACCCAACAATGTACCAGTAAGAACTGATACATTTGGAATGACAGCTGTAATCGGCATTTTTTTTTTTTTGAACATAGTAGTCTGTACTTTATACTCTCCTACCCCCTACCTTGTCCCTCTCTCCTTCCTTCTCCCCACTGGTATTCAAAAGTTTATAGTTGGTTGTTAGCTTTTGATTTTAATTTAATTTTTAAAAATGTATTTTATTGAAGTGTAGTTGATTTATAATGTTGTGTTAATTTCTGCTATACAGCAAAGTGTTTCAGTTATATATATTTATATCATACATATATAAAATATGTATCCTTTTTAATATTCCTTTCCATTGTGGTTTATCCTAGGATATTGAATATAGTTCCCTGTGCTACAGAGTAAGACCTCATTGTTTATCCATTCTAGATACAACGTTGCTGGCTTTTTAAAATGACATCTGTTGTTGATTTTGCAAAGAAAAATTCCATTCTTTGTTTCTGTTATTATTATTGTTGCCTTTTAAGTCTATGAATACTTTACCTTTCAAATCTGTAAATACTTTAGCTTATACAAAAGCGACAAATCTCCTACACATTTTCCCCTCAGCCCCACATCACAATTCCTACAAATTGGTGGCAGAATGTCCTGCTGGCATAGAAATGTAGGCCTCTCAGGGAACCTTCTTAGTATCCATAGAAGGAATTTCAAATGGCATGATTCCTGAAAGAGGAATGGCTCAGCACTGTATCACACAGGGAAATGTGTAACAGTCAAGGCCATAAAACCACTGTAATGGAAAGTAGGCCCTAAATGAATCCTCTTGGAATTGGAGAGGAAAAAAGAGAGCGAAAGATTTGTTTGTGGAGGTTTGAATTAACCAATTAACTATATAGTCTTTCTTTGTGTATGTCCTAAAATCTCATTTTTTTCTAGAGTCTTATTTATGATATATTAGGTAATATAACATACTTCATATATTTTTTCTTCTTCTTATTTTTTTTTAATATAAAGGATTCTCCAGGAGTTAACATTGTAGAAGATGAATCTAATACAAAAGGTGAAAGTAAAACTAATGCTACTGTTTACAAAGAAGATTGTGAGGAGTCATGTGATATTAAAACTAAAATTACACGAGAAGAAAAATATTTCATGTGTAGTAAGTATTAAAAATAACCAGAATTATAAAAGTATATGATTTATTATTTCTATGGTCGAGATGGAAAAATATACTTTAACATTTGTTGAGTCATTTACCATATATCCCGATCATCCTAGGTTAGAGGTATATGTCTTGGGCACATAGTAGGTGCTTCACACCTAATTTACCTAATTTGTAAATGAACAATTCCTTCTTCTATATTATATAGCCCAGTAACATCAAGTGACCACAGAAGGCCCTGATACTATCAATTTGCCTAGGACTATTTTCTTAGTTTCGTCTGAATCAATAGAAAATTTCACCTAAATTTTGAGGGGGGAATTAATTAATATTGAATAACTGCTACAATAGATATAATGCAAATTCATAGCCAATTTATGTAGCAAAGCATGAAAAATAAAGAATTTAAAAATTTTCGCTTTTGTTTAAAACTATTTAGTAGCAGCACAGTAATTCTCATGAGTAATTCTCTCATATGAGTAATTCTCATATGTACCTAGGGGATGGGTTGAGAAGGGGGATCAGAAGGAGAGGGAGTTCTGAGCCAGTTCTTATAGGACTTTAACTCCTAGGTCAGAAATATAAAAAGCTCACTTTATTGTGTTTAATTCTTCGTGTAACACAAATATCTCAGGCTTCTCAAACCAATGAGTGTAGGTTTAGATCCATTAAGATAAATGTCTAAATCCAGCAAATATCTAATAGAAAGTGAGAGACCGAAAGTAAAAATGACAGGTGAAACTGAATGAGGCAGATTTTAAACTATCAAGAGTTATTAATGGGATTCTACTGCTAGAGTGAAATTTAGGAAAATAGAAATGACGAATTTTTAAAAGAATAATTATGCAACAATAGGGGACTTCTTTTGTTATAAAGGATATCATCAGTATAATTGAATAAACTTGGATTAAGTCTGAGAATCACTGCATAATTCTTGATTTTGATGGTTGTGTTGGAGAGAATGTCTTTGGTGTAAAATACCCTGAAATATCCAGAGGCATCATGGTGGCATGCTCTCAAAAGAAGAAAAAATTCTTCACACTGTTCTTACAACTATTCTATGAGTAAGATTGTTTTAAAATAAAAACATTTTTAAAAAGAAAAAATACATGGTAAAAAAGTTTAACCAGAAATCAACCAGTCAAAACTTTTGACTGAGGTTTATTATGGGTGTATATGCTTGTGTGTTTGCATTTTCTTTATACAAAAATATAGCATTAATAGAAAAAAATTAAAAGAAAGATTTAACTTAGAAATTAACTTTCATGATACGGAATTATTGCCTTTTACTTTCTTATTAATAAGAATTGATGAATTTTTGACCTCCTGCTTCTTTCTCTCTCATAAAGTGAGAATTGATATTCAGAATGTTGTCTCTCATTTATATCAGATTAAATTAGGGGGTTAAAATAGATTATTAGGAAGCATATTTTCATTGGGACGTACTGAAACAATTGTTTTCTTCGTTAATCTTTAGTTAAACAAAAAAGTCCTAAGCAGAATATGCAACTCTATGTATTTAGTTAGATTGAGATGTTATTGCATTTACATATTTATCCAAAATCATTTAAAAATTCTTTATGTTTTACTGTAGTTATTTTCTATAACAATATAATGTTTAGCAAACCCGTTTTATTATGATTTAAGGGAATTTGCAAAATTCTATTGTTTCTTATACACGAAGTACCAAAAAACTACTAAGAAACATGATGGATGAGCAGCAAGCTTCCTTGGATTATTTAATTAATCAGGTATGGCTTTTTTTTTTTTTTTAGAACTGTGCTCTTATTGTATATATACATTGATATAGTTAGCTAGAAGTATAATTGTTTGATTTTTTTAATATCCAGAAATCTATTTAGTGCCTACTATGGCAGAGACACCATAGTAAAGTACAGGCAAACAGAAAGCAATAACCAAAAAAAGGATCTTCACTTAAAGCTTATTCAGTCTGAGCAGGGGGGGTTGGGGGGTGGGGCAGAAAAATGTATTGAAAATGTTGTGAATGCTGTTAGAAAGTTGCACAAAAGAAACTTGAAGAAAGTTGCACAAAAGCAATTCAAAATCTGAGCTGTGGAAAAATTTCCCAGATTATAGAAATTATGAAATGAGTCATGAAAGATGGATAAATACTTCAGAGGTCACAAAGTTTGGGTAAGAAGACTAAGAGCAGGACGTTCCATCCTTGGGGAACTGCTTGAAGTGGTGCAGGGGTGGAGTGACCGGTGAGGTAGAGGGTGTATAAGGAAAACTGACTCAAAGAAATAGGAACTAAATCATGCCACACCAAGAAGTCATCGAAGTGTCTGAGCAGGGAAATGCAATGACTAGATTGGCAGCTGGTGTGGAGGATGGCAAGAGGAAGAGCAGATAACAAACTACAGCAAAGGAGCAGACAAGATACAAAGAACAGATCTGCAAGAGTAGTCAAATATAGAAATGGGCAGATGAAGGCAGTGTTCAGGGGAAAATGGTACTGAATTTAATGAATGCTATTTAGCAATCTACTGCTTTATTATAGCAGTGAGAAATTCAAAAGAAAGATGAGCATTATATATGTTTCAAAGCTGGATTTATAAGAGGCTTAGGGATATCAGTTACAGAATTCAGCTAAAAAAGTTTTGTTCCAATACATATTTGCTTAAATGCATGCCTGTGTGTTTAGGTTAATGAGCTCATGAATCGAGTTCTCCTTTTGACAACAGAAGTTTTTAGAAAACAGCTGGATACTTTTCCTCACAGACCAGTTCAGTCACATGGTGAGAACTTTTTGTATTTCAGCCTTTTCATATTTGTCTTTTGTTACTTAAACATTTCATGGACAGGTTGGTACATCTAGAACTTTTGTTTAAAAATTATAGCTTGTTATCATCTAACAGGCTGGAGGAATAACACCTGCCATTAAGCAAATTTCGGCACAGACAATGCATACTTTTCTGAATTGGCAAACTTTTCTGACCATTTGAAAGCCATGGCTATAGACAGATACTCAGAATTTGTTGAAAATAGCATAGTTTTATTAGTATGTAACCAAATGTAGGCTCTCCTTTTACATTTTAGTAATAATCAGTCTTTGCTTAGAAGAAAAAGTCTCAGAATTCCTCCCACCTGTAAAAAGTACTTTTGACATGCTTGAGATGTTTCAAATTAGAATATAAAATTTGAAGAAGCTTGATTCAGAAAGAAACTAGAATTTAGCTCTTTTGATGCTAAAATACAGTATAACAGTACAGTAATTCCTAAAGGAATAGGTTTCTAATAAAAATGCCCTATATATCTTACAGTTGTGAATTAATACCAAAGTTTCAAAGCAAAAAAATGTTTATTGACAGCCTAGTAAGCGATCTTTCTTTTTCTCCTTGCAAAGAGAAGGAAATAAACTGTTACTGAGAGCACTTATGTGTCAGGGACTATGACAGGCACTTTCACAGGGTATTGTGTTATTTTTTATTATATTATTTTACCTCATTTGTGAGTAGTGAAACTAGTGTAACAAGGTGGTCATGAGCATGGACTTTGGTGTCAGATCATTTGTCTTCAAATCCCCGATCCACTGTTTCCTGATATCAGTTTCCTCATCAGGAAAATAATAGTCTCCTCTGTCCATGGAATTCTCCAGTCAAGAATACTGGACTGGGTTGTCATTTCCTCCTAAGGGGAATCTTCCCAACCCAGCGATTAGACCTAGGTCTCCTGCACTGCAGGCAGATTCTTTATCATCTGAGCCACCAGGGAAGCCCAAACTTATAGCACCTACCTTGTATGTTTCTTGTGAGACTTATATGAGTAAATACACCAAAATCTCCTAAAGTATTGCCTGAGCATAAGAAGACAGTATAAGAGTTTGCTATGATGATGATTATCATCAGCTAAGGAATATGGAGTCCAGAAAAATCTAAACAATCTGTTCACATTTATTTGGATGGTGATGGCAAAGCAGATACTCTATCACAGATTAGTCCTTTGCTGTAAGCTTCTATCATATCTCTAAGCATAAGCTTATCATAAAAATATCTCTTAGCAACTCAGAAGAAAGGCAACAAATCTGTATCTTCTGGAAGTAAAGGGGAAAGCAAACAATTTTTTACAGCTAACTTTTTGTAGATGATATTTTCTGTATATTTACTGTGCACTAGGCACTATGCTCGGAGAAGGCAATGGCGCGCCACTCCAGTACTCTTGCCTGGAAAATCCTATGGACGGAGGAGACTGGAAGGCTGCAGTCCATGGGGTCTCTGAGGGTCGGACACGACTGAGCGACTTCACTTTCACTTTTCACTTTCATGCATTGGAGGAGATAGCAACCCACTCCAGTGTTCTTGCCTGGAGAATCCCAGGGACGATGGAGTCTGGTGGGCTGCTGTCTATGGGGTCGCACAGAGTCGGACACGACTGAAGTGACTTAGCAGCAGCAGGCACTATGCTAAGTGCTTTACATAATGTCTTATATGTATATTGTGAGAATAACACTATGAAGTAGATAGTATTATTATTATAACAATATTGCACATGAAGAAAAGTAGTTAAGAAACTTAGCTAATAGTTCTGACTAGTAAAGAGTAGAACTAGACTCTAACCCAAGCTTCTGGCTCTGAAGTCTCAGGCTTTGATGTGTTTGTTCTCTGGGTAATTGATATTGTAAGATTAAATTTATTTTATTGTATTTATAGGAGATAATACAAAATAAAGCATCTAGAGTAAAATGTAGCATCATATCTGCATAATAATTATGTTTACAACCTGGAAAGTGGAATGCTTTAGAGGGGGTGATTATAGACTGCTACAGTTCTAGCTATTGTCAACAGAGCAGGCTTTAGCCTCAGCATCAATTCCTCTGGTGAAGAACATGATTCCTTCTTCCTCTCCCTTTGCTTGTTTTTAATGGGGGCCCCAATACACCAGAATATCTGAAGTTTCAAATAGTGGAGAAAGGATGTGTCAATAGTAGCTAGCCTACGTATTCTTTTGGATTTTCTGTGTCATCATTACAGATTTCTGTCACATATTATGTTTCCAAGATAAGTCTAGATTTCTGAAAATACATTATTTATTGGACAAGAGAGTGCATAATTGTAAAACATGTTAAATAAATGTTGATACCAACTGGGCAAATAATAACAGTGAGCTATCAGTGAAGGTTTATTGCAGCGTAAATTATTTAGTCCCAGTTCCTCTGTTCATCTAGATTCTTATGTTTAATGATGAGATGATTTTTCTTTTTAAGGAGTTAAAATCATCATATCATTGTTGCTGTTGTTCAGTTGCTCAGTCATGGACTGCATGATTCAAGAACCTCATGGACTGCAGCACGCCAGGCTTCCCTGTCCATCGCCATCTCCCAGAGCTTGCTCAAACTCATGTCCATTGAGTTGGTGATGCCATCCAACCATTTCATCCTCTGTCGTCCCCTTCTCCTCCTGCCTTCTATCTTTCCCAGCATCAGGGTCTATTCCAATGAGTCAGCTCTTCGCATCAGGTGGACAAAGTATTGGTGCTTCAGCTTCAGTGTCAGTCCTTCCAATGAATATTCAGGGATGATTTCCTTTAAGATTGACTGGTTTGATCTCCTTGGAGTCCAAGGGACTCTCAAGAGTCTTTTCCAACACCACAGTTCAAAAGCATCAATTCTTCAACACTCAGCTTTCTTTATAGTCCAACTCTCACATCCCTACATGACTACCGGAAAAAACATAGCCTTGACTATTACAGATCTTTGTTGGCAAAGTAATGTCTCTGTCACTGTTTCCATTGGTTCCCCATCTATATTACGTTAAGTGATGAGACTGGATGCCATGATCTTAGTTTTTTGAATGTTGAGTTTTAAGCCAACTTTTTCACTCTCCTCTTTCACTTCCATTAAGAGGCTCTTTAGTTCCTCTTCGATTTCTGCCATAAGGATGGTGTCATCTGCATATTTGAGGTTATTGATATTTCTCTCAGCAGTCTTGCTTCCAGCTTGTGCTTTATCCAGCCCAGTGTTTCTCATGATGTACTCTGCATACAAGTTAAGTGAGCATATCATTAATGTACATTTTAATAATAATTTCACATAACACTGTCAATTCTTTATAATAAAATGATAAAGTCTTAAATGTATATGTGGAAATATCCTAAATAACTAATTTTACTTTTATAGGTCTAGATTGTACAGATATTAAAGATACCATTGGTTCTGTCACCAAAACACCAAGTGGTTTGTATATAATCCATCCAGAAGGCGCTAGTCATCCATTTGAGGTAAAGTTTTCCCTTATTATATATGGAATAGGATAGGCATCTAATCTATTTAAATAATATTAGTTTTAATTGTTTTACTACTTTATTTCTTCTTAAAAATTGTCAGATAAATTAGTATAGGTTCCAGTTTCAAAAGTTTTATTTTCTGGGATTCTTTGCCCAAACCACAAACCAGTAAAAGAATTAGAGAGTCTTTCACTTTTCTGTTTGAGTGTTTCTGGTTACATTCTTTAAAGTGAGTCCATTTGGTGCTAGATCTTATCCTTACAGTAGATGGAATTATGTAAAATAAATACTTGTTTGCTTTAATTAGCTTATGGATATTAAAAAATAATGGTGTACTTTGTCTTGGAGCTTGATAAAAATACTTTAATTTCTCTTCCTACACATGGATATACTTTGGATGGTAAATGACTTTTTGTGATTGTATAAAAAATTAATAATTTAAAAAATCCTTTCACTAAATTGTGAGAAAGATTGAGAAGCTGATCCATTTCTTAAACTGCATAAAATAAATTACTCATATCTATCCTTTCTACCTCTACCATTTCAACTCTATGTATTATTAAAACTATATGTTATTGTATATTGCATATTAATATTATATATATAATTTTCTGGTTACGTTTTTGTGCATTAGAAAGGTTGTAATATGAATATCATACCTTATTAATGGTCTTTATTACACAATAAAATAATTTTTATAAGTAGATACTACCAGTTTCTCATCTCAGTTGCTAACATTTTCTGACATCTATTAACAGGATGTCAAAAATTGGGAATTAAGTGGGAAATAATTTTAAATTACCTAAATTATCTCACCTACAGATTCAGAAATGGGCCTGAACAGATGTGGAAAGGGAAGGTTTCTAATTTTGTGAAGAGTGGGACGCATAATTACCTCTTTTGTGGGAAAGTGTTGGTTCCCTACCTTCCTCCACACTGCCTTTTTCTGTCTGTGTGTGGGAAGTTTCTGATGGGGAGGATTGCTCTGATTTTCTTGCTTTGTCACTTCAGTGAGTCCTCCATGGTGATCCTCTTAAGGGCATTTAGCAGAGCACCACAGATGCATCTGTGAGTCCTGTTGAGATGGGGCATGTGCTAAGTTGCTTCAGTCACGTCTGACTCTTTGCCACCCCGTGGTCTGTAGCCTACCAGGCTTCTCTGTCCATGAGATTCTGCAGGCAAGGATAGTGAAGTGCATTGCATTGCCCTCCTCCAGGGGATCTTCCTGACCCAGGGATCGAACCTGCATCTGTTATGTCTCCTGCAATGGCAGGCGGGTTCTTTACCACTAGCGCCACCTGGGAAGCCCCATAGATGGGGCTTAGACCATGCTTTTCTGTCTGAAAATCTCAATCTGAACACGGGCCATCCAGGCTATGGAGAAAAAAAGCAATCAAAGACAGACACACAGGCATATTTGACATTGTTTTAAAAATCAGTGTTTGATTAAAAGGAAAAGTTATTTATAAAGAAATGTATCACTCTGCCACATCAGATGGATGTCATTTGTTTTTGCTGTTGTTCAGTTGCTAAGTCAACAACAAAAACAAATGACATCCATCTGATGTGGCAGAGTGATACATTTCTTTATAAATAACTTTTCCTTTTAATCAAAACACTGATTTTTAAAACAATGTCAAATATGCCTGTGTGTCTGTCTTTGATTGCTTTTTTTCTCCATAGCCTGGATGACCCGTGTTCAGATTGAGATTTTCAGACAGAAAAGCATGGTCTAAGCCCCATCTATGGGGCTTCCCAGGTGGCGCTAGTGGTAAAGAACCCGCCTGCCATTGCAGGAGACATAACAGATGCAGGTTTGATCATGTCTGACTCTGAGACCCTATGGACTGCAGCACGCCAGGCTCCTCTGTTCTCCACTGTCTCCCAGAGTTTGCTCAGATTCGTATCCACTGAATCGATGATGCTCCTGCCTCTGTCTCCTTTGCCTTCAATCTTTCCCAGCATCAGGGTCTTTTCCAGTGAGTCAGCTCTTCACATCATGTAGCCAAAGTATTTGAGCTTTAGCTTCAGCATCAGTCCTTCCAATGAATATTCAGGGTTGATTTCCTTTAGAACTGACTGGTTTCATCTCCTTGTGGTCCAAGGACTCTCAAGAGCCTTCTCCAGTACCACAATTCAAAAGCATCAGTTCTTCAGCACTCAGCCTTCTTTATGGTCTAACTCTCACCTGTACATGACTACTGGAAAAACTATAACATTGACTATATGCACTTTTGTTGGCAAAGTGATGTCTCTGCTTTTTAATACACTGTCTAGGTTAGGTTTATCAAAGTTTTCCTCCCAAGGAGCAAGCATGTTTTAATTTCATGGCTGCACTCACTGTCCACAGTGATTTTGGAGCCCAAGAAAATAAAATCTGTCACTTTTATTACAGTAAAATCAGTCACTATTATTACTCAACTGAAAAATATTTATAAAGTTGAGGAATAAGAGCCTTAAAATGCTACAAACACATATATTGACTGAAGCAGGGACTGCAGTTATGTTTGTTTTATAACAAACAGTATTATTTCTTGAGATTTAAAAAAAATCTGAATATTTTAATGATATACAGCTGCATTGAAACTTTCAGTGGCAGTATCTTCTCTTTCTCTAGGCTCAGGGTGAAGTATGGGATTCCCTAATAGCTCAGTTGGTAAAGAATCCACCTGCAATGCAGGAGACCCCAGTTTGATTCCTCGGTCAGGAAGATCCACTGAAGAAGGGATAGGCTACACAGTCCAGGATTCTTGGGCTTCCCTTGTGGTTCAGCTGGTAAAGAATCTGCCTTCAATTCAGGAGACCTGGGTTCAACCCCTGGGTTGGGAAAATCCCCTGGAGAAGAGAAAGGCTACTCACTCCAGTAATCTGGCCTAGAGAATTCCAAGGACTATAAAGTCCACGGGGTCGCAAAGAGTTGGACATGACTGAGTGACTTGCACAAGCTTGAAGTATGAGTTTTATATCAAAGAATGAAAATAATATCATGTTGTTTTTGTCTTTTCTGGGTTTATTTTAGGTTATGTGTGACATGGATTACAGAGGAGGTGGATGGACTGTGATACAGAAAAGGATCGATGGGATAATTGATTTCCAAAAGTTGTGGTGTGATTATCTGGATGGATTTGGTGACCTCTTAGGTCAAATTTTATTCATTTCTCCTCTTTTTTTCTTCTTTTTGGTATTATGCCTATAGACTGTCTGTATTGGTCAAATTATTAGTAAAAATAGCAAATCCTGTGTGTCTAAAAACATGACTTAAGCTACTCTCTGATCATTAGCCAAATTATTTAAAATAAGGAGGTCTTCAGTTGGGATCTAGATATCTTTATTTTTAGATGCCTGTTGAAATGTGATTTGACTGAAAATTATAAGTTGGGTATTTATTAAGTATTGATTATACACCCAGCAGCGTTCTGGCAGGTGGTCAATAGTTATTTGTAGAATTAAAAACTGAATGAACAGGGACCTTGAAATTCTTGAGATTTGTGCTGTGTCTGTACAAACAAATGAAATGGAAATTTGGGGTACATTGTGTATGAGCTCAAATAATGTGAACTGAAAGTAGTGCTTTATAAAAGCATCAGTAAAAATCACTATGCTCAAAATTTGGCAAATGGAAACCCCAGGTGAACTGTAAAATCTGTTCCCAATATTCCATGGCAACATCACTTTGGCTGTTGAACAGAAACATTAGTATTTCTGAACACTGCAGAATTTTACATTAATTGGAACATTTGCAGGTGACTTTGATCATTTTTATGCTATTATTTTAAGTTGCTGTTGTTATAGCTTAAAATATTTAACATCCCATAATAATGTCATTCAAGGATTTAGTAAGTGGTGGTGTTAGTCCTACTGCTAAAAACCCTACTGCATGTCAGTGAGGTTAGAAAATGTGTGAAATGTAATAAAATGTCACAAAGAAGGCCAAATAGCTGCCATACTATGGAGTGCAGTTGATATACTTGTGTTTTCTCAGCATTACCTCCAATTTTCCAACAAGCCCGGCCATCTGAATCGAGCAGTCATAGATCTGCATACTCTAAATTGTTATTTTCCTTACATAATCCTTATTTCTGTAGGGAGATCATTTTAGTTTTAACGAAAAATGTCTTCAGGCAGATATACTTTGGTAAACAGACTGCTTTGTATTTGGCCTATTAAAGAAATAAACAGTATTAAGGAAAGTATCTTAAGTTACACTTGGGATTTGGGGTATCGGGGAAGTATGGCAAGGACATTTAATTGGTGTCAGACTAGGAGAAACCAAGCAGTCCTGTCTTACTTGTCTGTCTTTCTTACTTCCTTTCTTCCTGTACCTCTTCAGAATATCTTTAGCTCTAGGTGGGTATGCCGCTAAAATGTTCCTGCAATCCCTTGAGAGTGACTTAATGTCTTAGCTATGGTTTTAAGAGTCTGAATGCTGTCACATCGTCCCCAACTCTTTGAAGTTAATTTTACTAGACCTTACTTCCTTTGGTAATTTCATGATTCAGGCAGAGGGATGTGCTTCAGAGCAGGAGTGTTCACATTTAGGCCGTGACAGTGAGTAGAGGGAGGTAGAAAGCCAATGGCTAGAACATGCAAATACGCAGTTTGTATTACGGAGTTTAGGAATTCATCCTGGATCTACAATCATCTTGGAAATACTGACCCTAACCTGAGATTACTCTGGTGTTTCTACCTTATATTTTCATTCATTCAGAGGTAACTGACAAGCTGCATTATAACAAAGAAATATTAGTTCACAAAACATTATTCTCAAAGACACAGAAAGAATAATTTCTATTGAGCACTTTCAGGAAATATTTCTTTAGGAGTTGCTGATATGGAGGTTAAACCTCTTACATTTACTGGTATACATCATTTTGTTGTTGCTGCTAAGTCGCTTCAGTCGTGTCTGACTCTGTGCGACTCCATAGACGGCTGCCCACCAGGCTCCTGGGATTCTCCAGGCAAGAACACTGGAGTGGGTTGCCATTTCCTTCCCAAACATTTTGTTACTTGCCATAATATTTGAACTGGTAGTTTTTGTTGATATGCCTTAAGGTAGAACTTGACTTTTTACTTAATCTTTAAATGACTTTTTGAATTTAATTTAGGCAGATAAAAAATGAAACAATCTAGTTATCTTTGGTCTAGTAAAGCAGAAATGGGAAGATATACACACACACACATATATATATATATTGGCAAATTAGGCACACAGTGATAATTTGAGCTAGGGCCATCTATTCCCTCAAATAATTTATGTGCACCATCTCAGAGTTATTGAAACACCAAACAACATCAAGCACTTAATAACACAGGGTTATGCTAATAAAATGAGTTATTTTAAATATGCTATAACATATTTAAAAAAGCATTTTTTTTAACAGGTGAGTTTTGGCTAGGACTGAAAAAGACTTTTTATATAGTGAATCAGAAGAATACCAGTTTTATGCTGCATGTGGCACTGGAATCTGAAGATGACACATTAGCTTATGCATCATATGATGATTTTTGGATAGAGGATGAAACAAAATTTTTTAAAGTGCACTTAGGACGATATTCAGGAAATGCTGGTAAGTTTTTTATTCCTGAAATTATCCAAAAGATTTAAATCTAGCTGATTCAATATTAGATGAAGATAAAAAGTAATATATTTATTTTGGCATATATATATATATATTTATATAACTGTTGACAGATTAGATTAAGAATGAGAAAACTGTTTAAGTCTTGAGTTTTGAAACTCTGCTATGATGGTTGCATCATCTCATGGTTTTGAGCTGCTTTATACACTTTAAAACAACTTGCCATATGTAATCTCAATTGATTCTTTAGATAGCAATTCTGTGGGACAGGCTGGGAAGGCATTATTTCCATTTTCATGTTCTGAAAGGCCAGCATTTAGAAGTCTTAGAATGTTAGAGCTGATCTTCACTCTTCTCGCTTCACAGGTGAAGAAAAATTAAGTGACTTCCCGGGATGCCAGCTCATGACATCTGAGCCGTGGCAAGGACCCAGGCTGATAGAACAACTAGTTTAATGGGTTTTTAAGGGTCTATATTTCAGTGCATCTACTTTCCGCCCCCCAAAATTATATTTGTTAGCACTTTAAAATACTTGATGTTAAATTTATATTCTGATGTTGATATTTTAAACTTGAGTTAATATTAAATTTAGCTCTTCTGTTGATTGCTCATGATGGTTCTTGTTCAGTAGGTATGATTAGTGTTAGAAATCCAAAAATGAATGAGTTACGCTTCCAGCTCTTTAACTGATCACAATATAGAGGGGAAGAGTAAATAGAACTGGAAACAGAATAGAACAGAATACTGATACATCTTTGGAGGTTAGTTCAGTTCAGTTCAGTCGCTCAGTCGTGTCCGACTCTTTGTGACCCCATGAATTGCAGCACGCCAGGCCTCCCTGTCCATCACCAACTCCCGGAGTTCACTCAAACTCACGTCCATCTCCATCGAGTAGGTGATGCCATCCAGCCATCTCATCCTCTGTCATCCCCTTCTCCTCCTGCGCCCAATCCCTCCCAGCATCAGAGTCTTTTCCAATGAGTCAACTCTTCGCATGAGGTGGCCAAAGTACTGGAGTTTCAGCTTTAGCATCATTCCTTCCAAAGAACACCCAAGGCTGATCTCCTTTAGAATGGACTGGTTGGATCTCCTTGCAGTCCAAGGGACTGAGGTTAAGAGGGAGAGGATGATTCCAACTGATTGCATCCAGGAAATCTTCATGGAAGGGTGATTTTCAACAAAAAATTAATGTTAGATTCAACCTGGGATGCTTTTTGAAAGTACATACTTGTGCAGAATCTGATGCAGTAAGTTTGGGCCCAGGTATTTGTATCAACTAGATGGATATTTAGCATCCTTATAGTTGAGAATCAGTGATTTGTACTTGGAGGAATGGATGGCATTTGGGCAAATGAATGTTGGCAAAGAGAACAGTTTGAGACAAGGCACAGAAATGGAGAACACATTAGTGAATGCCAGAAAAAGGGGATAGGGCAGAGGTGGGGCCGGATGGTGTGTGGCAAAGGAGCAGCACAGACCCTTGTGATAAGAGAATGTACAACGAAGTTTACATTACCCTTTCATGATTCAAAGATTCAGAAAAAATTCCAATGTTTGAAAAGTGCCATATCATGCTATATATAGGATTTTTTTGGACAAAAAGGAAAAGAGAACACAAAATGGGCTAGTTGATAAAGACATATTTAGGGAACTCTATTTGGCATTTCTTTCCTAAAATGAGATGTATTTTCATGTTTCATTTGTTTTAAAAAAAAATACAAAAGAAGCCATCATTCAGTTCATACTGCTACTGTTTGGTCCTTTTACACAGTTAGCAAAGATGTAATACTTTTCAATTTAACTGATAATATGCAGAGTTTTACCTAGGCCATCACAGACCTCTGTAATTTGTGCCATTAAATGTCCACTTGTGGAGAAGGGCATGGCAACCCACTCCAGGACTCTTGCCTGGAGAATCCTATGGACAGAGGAAACCAGTGGGCTACAGTCCATAGTGTTGTAGAGAGTTGGACACGAGTTGGACACGACTGAGGCAACTTAGCACGCATGCAATGTCCACTTGAAGATGTTTGTTATGTTGAGGAATTCATTACCAGATTTTGGCCTATTGCTCCTGGAGGAGAGATTTTAATCTGATATCTAGTAAAAAGTAATTTAAGCCTTAGTTTTAGATGCAATGCTTTTTCATGATTGGTTGGTAAAGGTTGATTAAAATTACAAAAAGTGCCTTTAAATTTAGTCATCAAAAAAATCTATTTTACCTAGGTGATGCATTCCGGGGCTTCAGAAAAAAAGATAATCAAAATGCAATGCCTTTCAGCACACCAGATGTTGATAATGATGGGTGTCGTCCTGCATGCTTCATCAGTGATCAGTCTGTGAAGAGCTGCAGCCACCTCAGTAACAATACCGGCTGGTGGTTCAGCCAGTGTGGTCTCGCAAATCTGAATGGCATTCATCACTTCTCTGGAAAGTTGATTACAACTGGAATTCGATGGGACACGTGGACTAAAAACAACTCACCCATCAAGATTAAATCTGCTTCAATGAAAATTAGAAGAACTTACAATCCATATTTTAAATAATCTCATTTAAAAATTTAATGCTATTTTTGATAATATATAAAAGATTCTACATAGTTCTCTTTTTACTGTTTTAAGCACATTTGCCAAAATTTAACCATAGATGACATCTAGGTATTATGAATCTAATTAGAAATCTTTAATTTTGTAGGGTTTTAATAAAGGAAAACATGGCTCAATGTATGCTTTTACTACTACCTATATTAGTAATATATAATAAAATTTGTTTTGAGTGAATTGCAACTTGTCTACCTGAAATCTATTGTCCTTTTAAAGGATTTTCCCTTTTCTTTAAAGCATATATAACCATAGTAGAGTGTTAGGAAAATTAAAAAGGCATTCTATTTATTGCTATATTTATTTAAAATAGTTACCCATATAATCCACAGATAATTTCTATAGAAGACAATTATGTAGAATAATTTTGTGCAGATTAATATATAAACTTCACATGGTTTAAAAACCTATTTCTGAGTGACTCCATAATACTTTACAATTAATAAGAGTTTGCTGCAAAAATAAAGTCTTCCTTGTTTTCTTATTTTATTGTGGCTAATAAATTTACTTTTATTTGTAATAAACTGACTATACATTTGTATCCTGAGCAGATGAATTCTGATGGTGGCTTCTCTGGTAGCTCAGTAGATAAAGAATCTGACTGCAATGCAGGAGACCAGGGTTTGATCCCTGGGTTGGGAAGATTCCCTGGAGAAGGAAATGGCAACCCACTCAGTATTCTTGCCTGGAAAAATCCCATAGATTTTCCCATATCCTATAGGATATATCCTTTCTTCCTCATAGGATAGAGAAGCCTGACAGGCTACAGTCCATGGAGTCAGAAGAGTTGGACACAACTAAACTACCAGTTGCATTTTAAAACATATTTGTATCTTAACTCTTTTTAAGCCAATAGGAATGGTGTGAACTTTAAGTGAAGAAGAAAGAGCAATGAATCAGTGGATTAGAGGTGGCTCTAGGAGCAAGCTTATCCCTTCTACTTTTCATGAAGTTGGAAGGAGTTGGAATGGTTAGGCTTCTATAGGAAAACATAGCAAGGAATGTGCTGGACCAAATTTCAATTAATTAAGAAAATTAGGGTTGAACGGAAAAGTACTTTGTCCAGAGTTAGGATTATACAATGTACAAAGGAGGGTAGAAGCATCTGAAAAAATGAAGTGAGAGGAGGTCTGAATTACAGGCAAAGACAAATATCTTGTGATATCACTTATATGGGGAATATTAAAAAAAAAAATGGTACAAATGAACTTATTTCCAAAACAGAAATAGAGACACAGATGTAGGAAACAAGCTTATGGTTACCATGGGGGAAAGAGTGGGGATACATTAGGAGACTGGGAATGACTTATACATACTACTATACATAAAATAGATAACTATTGAGAACTACTGTATAACACTATTCTATATACAGGATCTTCCCTGTAGCTTAGATGGTGAAGAATCTGCCTGCAATGCAAGAGACCTGGGTTCGATCCCTGGGTTGGGAAGATCCTCTGGAGAAGGGAATGGCAACCCTTTCCAGTATTCTGGCGTGGAGAATCCCATGGACAGAGAAGCCTGGTGGGCCACAGTCCATGGGGTCGCAGAGTTGGACACAACTAAGTGACTAACACTACACTACTTTATAGCGCAGGGAACTCTACTCAGTACTCTGTAATAGCTTATATGAGAAAAGAATCTAAAAAAGTGGGTATATGTAATGTGTAAATGATTAACTTTGCTGTAGAGCAGAAAATAACACAATATTGTAAATCAGCTATGTTGTTTTGTTGTTTACCTGCTAAGTCATGTCTCACTCTTTAAGACCACATGTATTGTAACCTGCCAGGCTCTGTCTGTGGGGTTTCCCAGGCAAGAATACTGGAGTGATTTTGCATTTCCTCCCCATTTGATCCCAGCCCAGTGATCAAGCCCACATCTCCTGCTTTGCAGTTCAATTCTTTACCATGCATGAAGGTATAGAGATCACAGTGCATTATCTAAGTCCAGCAAAAGGCTTAACTTGATTAGAACACAGACACTGATTTTCACCTCTCAAGATTGCTTTCACTTTGATCTCCTCTCCAAGCAGTGAATAAATCATGTACAGAACATGAACAGGATATAGTTGCAAGTGGGTAAATATGGTTTCCCATGGCCTTCTGTCCATGGATAAATGGTCCCATTTAAAAATACAAATGCTTTGTTATTTTGTCAACTTAATTATCAGTAAACATTAAAACTGTGTCCAGTTTAAAAATCAAAAGAAAAATATACAGATCAAAAAACTTTGCTCTACACCAGCATGTGAAAGTCACTCAGTCGTGTCCATAACTCTTTGCAACCCCATGGACTATACAGTCCATGGAATTCTCCAGGCCAGAATACTGGAGTCGGTAGCCATTCCCTTCTTCAGGGGATCTTCCCAACCCAGAGATCAAATCCAGGTCTCCCACACTGCAGGTGAATTCTTTACCAGTTGAGCCACCAGGGAAGCCCAGCATAGATTAGTTATAAATAAAAAAGTTAACATTCATAATAGCTTTGAGAACTAAAGTGCTTAGAAGTAGGTTACTAATCTATTTTAAAACTGAGAAACATAAATGACTCTAAATGGCAGCATAGTCATGTTCTTTGTAGAGGAGATTTGGTGCAAATGGCTCCAGGCTTTCCAAGTGGTGCTAGTGGTAAAGAACCTGCCTGCTAATACAGGAGACTTAAGAGATGCCACGAGGGCTTCCCTTGTGGCTCAGCTGGTAAAGAATCAGCCTGCAATGCGGGAGACATGGGTTTGATCCCTGGGTTGGGAAGATCCCCTGGAGAAGGAAATGGCAATCCACTCCAGTACTATTGCCTGGAAAACCCCATGGACAGAGGAGCCTGGTAGGCTACAGTCCATGGGGCCGCAAAGAGTCGAACATGACTGAGCGACTTCACTTTCACTTTTCACTTAAGAGATGCAAGTTCGATCTCTGGGTGGGAAAGATCCCTTGAAGGAGGGCATGGCAACCCATTCCAGTATTCTTGCCTAGAGAATCCCATGGATAGAGAAGCTTGGTGGACTACAGTCCCTGGAGTAGCAGAGTTGGACTCAATTGAAGCGACTTAATCAGTTCAGTCAGAGAAGGCACTCCAGTACTCTAGCCTGGAAAATCCCATGGATGGAGGAGCCTGGTGGGCTGCAGTCCATGGGGTCGCTAAGAGTCGGACAGGACTGAGCGACTTCACTTTCACTTTTCACTTTCCTGTATTGGAGAAGGAAATGGCAACCCACTCCAGTGTTCTTGCCTGGAGAATCTCAGGGATGGGGGAGCCTGGTGGGCTGCCGTCTATGGGGTTGCACAGAGTCGGACACGACTGAAGCAACTTAGCAGCAGCAGCAGCAGCAGCAGCAATCAGTTCAGTTCAGTTCAGTTGCTCAGTCGTGTCCGACTCTTTGCAACCCCATGAATCGCAGCACGCCAGGCCTCCCTGTCCATCACCAACTCCCGGAGTTCACTTAGACTCACATCCATTGAGTCAACGATGCCATCCAGCCATCTCATCCTCTGTCATCTGCCAGGAGCCAGCGTGAGGAACTCCGCCTGTGGCAAAGGTCATGACTAAGGAGGCTTGGCATACGCAAAGGCGGGATCGAGCCTCAGGAGTCCCCCTGGAAATTCTCAAGCATCTTCCCCCCAAACCAGAATCTGCCTACTTTACTGCTTTGTGCTCTCACCTACACCTCTGACTTTATGGGGCCCTGCCCCCACCACCTCTCTCTGAAGAAGAGTTAACTTACAGCTCCAGTTAATAAAGTTCCTGGGCGTGCCAAGGGTGTTTCAAACTACAAACTCCTTTGGAAGTCCTCTAGCCTGCCTGAATAGGTTCTTCCAGCCACATGTGATTGTTCAGAGCCTCCCAACTGTGAGAGGCATGAGATGTTCTAAACTGTCTAAATACAGATTCCTTTGAGCAGTTAAAAGACTGATTAGAAATTGTATTGATGAAGGGTTTTTCACTTGTTGGGCCAATGTTTGCTGCTAAGTTTCCATATCCCTTACCTACTGTATCCCTGGCAGTGTATTGATTAATATAATTGGTGCATAGGAATGTAAGTAGTAGCTTTAATGTTTGTAACCTTGGACCCTTGAGTTAATTCTTTTTCTTGTCATAGCCCACCACACCTTTGCCCTGTAGAAATGCAACTTTATCTAATGCTTTCAGAGGGTGGCGCCTGACTTTAGAATAATCACCTTTAGAGAAAAATAAGTTTTCTGAAGAAAGGATCTTAAAATGTTAACAGGTCTCCGGGCCAGAAGATGATGTAAATCACCTAAACTTTTGCATATGATAGGTTTGCAGGAAGAAAGCCTGGCTTACTGCTGACTCTACCCCTTCCCCCATTATCCTCTATGCATAACTTAAGGCATAAAAACTACTTTGAAAAATAAAATGCGGGCCTTGTTCACCGAAACTTAGTCTCCCCATGTCGTTCTTTCTCTCACCTTCTGGCTGAATTCCCATCCGGGGCGGGGAGGCTCGTCAAGCCTACTAATTTTGCCTGGGCTTCTAAGATCTGACCAGGGAGGCCTTAGTGTCTCCTCTCCTTTGGGAGAACGGGAGGACGCCTGCAGCCTACGTAGGTGACACAAATTCCTTATTTTGGAATTTTATTAGCTTTCCATGTAAACCAAGTTATTCAGCTTCTTTTCTCCACTAAATTTTCTCACTGAGCTATCCTTATTTAACCACTCTTTATATCCTTAATTAACATTTAATTAAGCAATTGTTTCCTGATTCTCCCCGACGCCGTCCCCGCTTGGAATTCCCTGGATCCACCGGGGGCTGGACCTCAGCTGTCGTCCCCTTCTCCTCCTGCCCCCAATCCCTCCCAGCATCAGAGTCTTTTCCAATGAGTCAACTCTTCGCATCAGGTGGCCAAAGTACTGGAGTTTCAGCTTTAGCATCAGTCCTTCCAAAGAAATCCCAGGGCTGATCTCCTTCAGAATGAACTGGTTGGATCTCCTTGCAGTCCAAGGGACTCTCAAGAGTCTTCTCCAACACCACAGTTCAAAAGCATCAATTCTTCAGCACTCAGCCTTCTACACAGTCCAACTCTCACATCCATACAAGACCACAGGAAAAACCATAGATACTCATGCATATATTAATAGATGCAAAATTGTAAAAAAAAGAGAAAAAATTATCACTGTGATAAGAACTCATAAGACTTACTCTTATCAACATTTATATATAATATATATAGCAGTACTAATTACTTTTATCATGTATTAGGTTGGCCAAAAAGTTTCTTTGGATTTTCCATAATATGGAAAAACTGAATGAACTTTTTGGCCAACCCAATATATTGTATCATTACTACTTATTTGTCCTGTAAATGGGAGTTTGTACCTTTTGACTGCCTTCATTCAATTCCCCCTCACTGCAACCTCTTCCTCGGATGACCACAAATCTGATCTCTTTTTCTATTAGTTTGTTTCTGAAGTATAATTTTCATTTGCTTTTGAAGTGTAATTGACCTGCAACACTATTTAGCACCTGTTATACAACATAGTGATTCAGTATTTCCATATTGTTATTGTCTAGTTATGATCAGTCACCATACAAAGATACTGCATGGTTATTGACTATAGTCCCCACACTGTACCTTTCACATCTGTGACTCGGTCATATGATAGTTTTATTTTTAATTTTTTGAGAAATCCTCATGCTATTTTCCATAGCAGCTGCACCAGCTTTCATTCACACCAACAGTGCTGAGGGCTCCCTTTTCTCCATATCCTTGCCAATACTTCTTATTTGCTGTATTTTTGCTAATAGCTTTCTGGTGGGTGTGAGGTGATATCTTATTGTGGTTTTGATTTGCATTTCTCTGTTGATTAGTGATGTTGAGCATGTTTTCATGTGCTTGTTAGCCATCAGCATGTCTCCTATTCAGATCCTGTATGTCTATTTAAATCCTCTGCCCATTTTAAAATTAGATTGCTTGTGTTTTGATATTAAGTTGTATGAGTTCTTTGTGAATTTTTGGATACTAACTCATCAGACATATAATTTGCAAATATATTCTCCCATTCATTAGGTGGCCTTTCTTGATGATAGTTTCCCTTGCTGTGCAATTGCTTTTTAGTCTGATGTAGTCCCATTTATTTTTGTTTTTGCTTCTCTTGCCTCTGGAGCAATATCCAAAATGTATTACCAAGAACAATTTCAAAAAGTTATTGCCTATGTTTTCAGGTCTTGGATTTAAATCTTTAAACCATTTTGAATTTGTTTTTGTGCATGGTGTGAGACAGTAGGCCAATTAGATTCTTTTGCATGCAGTTATCCAGTTTTTCAACACCATTTATTGAGGAGGCTCTGTTTTCCCCATTGTATATCTTGTCTCCTTTGTCATAGATTAATTGCCTATATAAATGTGGGTTCATGTCTTAGCTGTCTAGTCTGCTCTATTAATCTGTGTGTCTAATTTTGTACCAGTACCATACATTTTGATTCTTATAGCTTTGTAGTATAGCTTGAAATCAAGGAGTATGATACCTCCAGCTGTATTCTTTTTTTATCAATATTGCTTTGGTTATTTGGAGTCTTTTGTATTTCTACACAAATGTTAGAATTATTTGTTCCAGTTCCATGAAAATGCAGTTGGTATTTTGATAAGGATTGCATTGAATCTATAGATTGCTTTGGGTAGTATGATCATTTTAACAGTATTTATTCTTCTAGTCAGTGAACAAAGTGTATTTTGTGGATGGTGAAGACATCATCCATTTGTATCTTCAATTTATTTCATCAATGTCTTAAAGTTACTAGTACAGGTCTTTTTCTTCAGCAAGATTTAGTTTTAGGTATTTTATTCTTTTTGATGTGATTTTAAATGGGATTATTTTCTTAGTTTGTTTGATATCTGGATATTGAACCATCCTTGCATCCCTGAGATGAATCTCACTTGATCATGGTGTATAATTCTTTTACTGTGTTGTTGAATTTCATTTGCAAATATTTTGTTACGGATTTTTGTATTCATGTTCATCAGATATATTGGCATGTAATTTTCTTTTTGTGTGTGATCTTTCTCACTCTTTTTTTTTTTTGGTATCAGGGTGATGTTGGCTTGGTAGAATGAATGTGTAAGTGTCCCTACAACTGCAATTTTTTTAGAATTGTTTAAAAATGATAATGTTAACTCTTCTCTAAATGTTTGGTAGAATTCACATTGAAGCCATTTGGTCCTGAACTTGTGTTGGTTGGGAGTTTTTTTGTTTTTGTTTTATTTCCCTGGGTTGGGAAGATCCTCTGGAGAAAGGAAAGGCTATCCACTCCAGTATTCTGGCCAGCAGAATTCCATGGACTGTATAGACCATGGGTCACAAAGAGTCGGACATGACTGAATGACTTTCACTTCACTTCTTTATCTTTAATTTTTTTTGCCATTTTGTTTATAGCATATCTGGGTGTAATCTTCTTTGGACTGATCCTGTTTTGTATTCTCTGTGCTTCCTGGACCTAGATGCTTGTTTCTTTTTCCAGGTTAAGGAAGTTTTCAGCTATTATATCCTCAAATATGTTCTCTTCCCAGTTTTCTCTCTCTCCTCCTTCTTGGACCTCTACAAAGTGGTTATTATTATGCTTTTGAGGTCTTCTTCAAATCTGAATGTTGATGTTGTCCCAGAAGTCTCTTTAACTGTCCTTACTTCTTTTCATTCTTTTTTTTTTTTTTCTATTCAGCTTTAATGATTTCTACCTTTCTGTCTTCCAGCATGTTGATCTGTTCCTCTGTATCATCTAATTTACTGTTGATATGCCAGGAGAAATATCAATAACCTCAGATAGGCAGATGACACCACCCTTATGGCAGAAAGTGAAGAGGAACTCAAAAGCCTCTTGATGAAAGTGAAAGTGGAGAGTGAAAAAGTTGGCTTAAAGCTCAACATTCCGAAAACGAAGATCATGGCATCTGGTCCCATCACTTCATGGGAAATAGATGGGGAAACAGTGGAAACAGTGTCAGACTTTATTTTTCTGGGCTCCAAAATCACTGCAGATGGTGACTGCAGCCATGAAATTAAAAGACGCTTACTGCTTGGAAGGAAAGTTATGACCAACCTAGACAGCATATTCAAAAGCAGAGACATTGCTTTGCCAACAAAGGTTCGTCTAGTCTAGGCTATGGTTTTTCCTGTGGTCATGTATGGATGTGAGAGTTGGACTGTGAAGAAGGCTGAGAGCCGAAGAATTGATGCTTTTGAAGTGTGGTGTTGGAGAAGACTCTTGAGAGTCCCTTGGACTGCAAGGAGATCCAACCAGTCCATTCTGAAGGAGATCAGCCCTGGGATTTCTTTGGAAGGAATAATGCTAAAGCTGAAACTCCACTACTTTGGCCACCTGATGCGAAGAGTTGACTCATTGGAAAAGACTCTTATGCTGGGAGGGATTGGGGGCAAGAAGAGAAGGGGACGACAGAGGATGAGATGGCTGGATGGCATCACTGACTCGATGGACGTGAGTCTCAGTGAACTCCAGGAGTTGGTGATGGACAGGGAGGCCTGGCGTGCTGCAATTCATGGGGTCGCAAAGAGTCGGACACGATTGAGTGACTGATCTGATCTGATCTCTACTGTATTTTTTATTTCAGTGATTGTATTCTTTATCTCTGTTTGTTTTTTCTTTATATATTCTAACTCTTTGCAAAATTCTAAGTTCTCTGGTTGTGGTATCCTGGGGTCCTGCAGTTGGTCTGTCAGTCTTCTGAAGGGTGGGGCTGGGGCCTGGTGTGTCTTGAGGCTAGTGTGTGCCCACTGATGAATATAGCTGGTCTCAGGGCTAGTGAGTGTGTCTGGGGCCCAGAGTCTCTGGCTGTAGGGCCCTGGAGACCCTGGGCCTAGTACTGGTGCCCTGGTGTGCAGGGCTGGATCTTGGGCCCCTGGAAGGCAGGGTTGGATCCTGAGGCTGCTGTGGGCTAAGGGGATCTTAAGCCAGCTGGTCTGCTGGTGGATGGGGTCCTCATGTGGTTAGTGGCTTGGCCTGAGGGTCCCAGTACTGATGCTGATAGGCTCATTGGTGGCTAGGTCCTGGTGCTAACAAACTAAAGGGAGGATTCCAAAATGGCACTTGTCAGTACCAGCATCCTTGTGGTAGAACAAGCTCCCCCAAATAGGTGCCCCCAGGATTTATATCCCCAGGGTGAGTTCCAGTTTTTTCTTACCTTTCCCAATGAGACTCCAAGATCAGCAGATGGGTTTGACCGACTCCTTTCAAATTTCTGCTTCTGCTCTGAATCCCAGAGCATGTGAGATTTTGTGTGCATTCTTTAAAAGTGGAGTCTCTTTTTCTCATAGCACACAGGGTATCCCTAAAGTAAGCCCTGCTGGCCTTCAAGTCCAGATGTTCAGAGGGTTTGTCTTCCCAGTGCAAGAGCCTCAGGTTAGGGAGCCCAATGCGGGGCTCAGACCCTTCATTCTTTGAGGAGAACCTCTGTAATTATCTTCCAGCTTGTAGGTTGTCCTTCCAGAGGTATAGACTTGACTATTCTGTATCTCTACCCCTCTTACACATCTGATTTTTCCTTCTTTATATCTTTGTGTATAGATTTTTTTCTTCTAGCCATCCAGTCTTTCTCATCAATATTTACTTTTAAATAGTTGTAATTTTGATGTGTCTGTAGGAAGAGGTGAGCTAGGGGTCTTTCTACTCCATCATCGTGGCCACTCCCCACTGAGCACAGGTCTTCTGAACCCCTTCCACATGACAAACAGCTGGATGGAGTGACATACGGAGGCTTACATAAATCTGGCCCTGCCCCTAAATATCTGTTGTCTACATTGTACTACTGTGCAGTGAATATTTCTCATGCTGCTGCTGCTAAGTCACTTCAGTCACGTCTGACTCTGTGCGACCCCATAGGCGGCAGCCCACGAGGCTCTCCCGTCCCTGGGATTCTCCAGGCAAGAACACTGGAGTGGGTTGCCATTTCCTTCTCCAATGCATGAAAGTGAAAAGTGAAAGTGAAGTTGCTCAGTTGTGTCTGACTCTTAGCGACCCCATGGACTACAGCCCACCAGGCCCCCTATCCATGGGATTTTCCTTATGCTAGTCTAAAACAGATTTTCAGTGCTTTATATAGAAAGACTTGGAAAGCCATTGGTTGATGTAATAGAAGATATGAAAGTGAAGTCACTCAGTTGTGTCCAACTCTTTGTGACCCCATGGACTATACATTCCGTGGAATTCTCCAGGCCAGAATACTGGAGTGGGTAGCCTTTCCCTTCTCCAGGGGATCTTCCCAACCCAGGGATCGAACCCAGGTCTCCTGCACTGTGGGCAGATTCTTTACCAACTGAGCTACCAGGAAAGACACAGGAGATAAAAAAAAAAGCAAAAGCAAAACTATATTTTCTATTGAAATTTGCCCCAACCAGGCTTGCCATCAGGCTTGCAGTGGTTGCTTACAATCCAAGAAATTATGTAAGAGTGTCACAGGACTTGTGCTTTCAATTAAAATAAACAAGTATAACTACAAATGTTGAGAAATAGAGATGAGAAAAATTGGCAATATTGAAGCTTATAGAAGGCTATTTTCATTTCGTGGTTCCTAGTATTATACATTTAATGTAGTCATACTTTTTGTTTTCTATAAAAGAGTTTAAGAAATCAAATACTTGTTATGTGGCATTTAAAAATTTAATGCATTAAACAGCTGGGAATAAGATGAGGTATTTCATTTTCCACTAATGCCTGAAGCATTTTGTGTTTCAGTAAGGCTAGTCTTTTGAAACTGAAACAAATGGTTTAAGGAGAATTGTGATCCTCTTATAGTCAACAAAAGAGTCCAAAATGCAGTACTTGGATGCAATCTCAAAAATGACAGAATGATCTCTGTTCGTTTCCAAGGCAAACCATTCAATATCACAGTAATCCAAGCCTATGCCCCAACCAGTAACACTGAAGAAGCTGAAGTTGAACGGTTCTATGAAGACCTACAAGACCTTTTAGAACTAACACCCAAAACAAGATGTCCTTTTCATTATAGGGGACTGGAATGCAGAAGTAGGAAGTCAAGAAACACCTGGAGTAACAGGCAAATTTGGCCTTGGAATACGGAATGAAGCAGGGCAAAGACTAATAGAGTTTTACCAAGAAAATGCACTGGTCATAGCAAACACCCTCTTCCAACAACACAAGAGAAGACTCTACACATGGACATCACCAGATGGTCAACACCGAAATCAGACTGATTATGTTCTTTGCAGCCAAAGATGGAGAAGCTCTATACAGTCAACAAAAACAAGACCAAGAGCTGACTGTGGCTCAGATCATGAACTCCTTATTGCCAAATTCAGACTTAAATTGAAGAAAGTAGGGGAAACCACTAGACCATTGAGGTATGACCTAAATCAAATCCCTTATGATTATACAGTAGAAGTGAGAAATAGATTTAAGGGCCTAGATCTGATAGATAGAGTACCTGATGAACTATGGAATGAGGGTCGTGACATTATACAGGAGACAGGGATCAAGACCATCCCCATGGAAAAGAAATGCAAAAAAGAAAAATGGCTGTCTGAGGAGGCCTTACAAATAGCTGTGAAAGAAGAGAAGTGAAAAGCAAAGGAGAAAAGGAAAGATATAAGCATCTGAATGCAGAGTTCCAGAGAATAGCAAGAAGAGATAAGAAAGCCTTCCTCAGCGATCAATACAAAGAAATAAAGGAAAACAACAGAATGGGAAAGACTAGAGGTTGCTTCAAGAAAATTAGAGATACCAAGTGAATATTTCATGCAAAGATGGGCTCAATAAAATACAGAAATGGTATGGACCTAACAGAAGCAGAAGATATTAAGAAGAGGTGGCAAGAATACACAGAAGACCTGTACAAAAAAGATCTTCATGACCAAGATAATCACGATGATGTGATCACTGACCTAGAGCCAGACATCCTGGAATGTGAAGTCAAGTGGGCCTTAGAAAGCATCACTATGAACAAAGCTAGTGGAGGTGATGGAATTCCAGTTAAGCTATTGAAAATCCTGAAAGATGGTGCTGTCAAAGTGCTGCACTCAATAAGCCAGCAAATTTGGAAAACTCAGCAGTGGCCACAGGACTGGAAAAAGTCAGTTTTCATTCCAATCCCAAAGAAAGGCAATGCCAAAGAATGCTCAAACCACCACACAATTGCACTCATCTCACACGCTAGTAAAGTAATGCTCAAAATTCTCCAAGCCAGGCTTCAGCAATATGTGAACCGTGAACTTCCTGATGTTCAAGCTGTATTTAGAAAAGGCAGAGGAACCAGAGATCAAATTGCCATCATCCGCTGGATCATGGAAAAATCAAGAGAGTTCCAGAAAAACATCTATTTCTGCTTTATTGACTATGCTAAAGCCTTTGATTGTGTGGATCACAACAAACTGTGGAAAATTCTGAAAGAGATGGGAATACCAGACCACCTGACTGCCTCTTGAGAAATGTGTATGTAGGTCAGGAAGCAACAGTTAGAACTGGACATGGAACAACATACTGGTTCCAAATAGGAAAAGGAGTATGTGAAGGCTGTATATTGACACCCTGCTTATTTAACTTCTATGCAGAGTTCATCATGAGAAACGCTGGGCTGGAAGAAACACAAGCTGGAATCAAGATTGCTGGGAGAAATATCAATAACCTCAGATATGCAGATGACACCACCCTTATGGCAGAAAGTGAAGAGGAACTCAAAAGCCTCTTGATGAAAGTGAAAGTGGAGAGTGAAAAAGTTGGCTTAAAGCTCAACATTCAGAAAACGAAGATCATGGCATCTGGTCCCATCACTTCATCGGAAATAGATGGGGAAACAGTGTCAGACTTTATTTTTTGGGGCTCCAAAATCACTACAGATGGTGACTGCAGCCATGAAATAAAAGACACTTACTCCTTGGAAGGAAAGTTATGACCAACCTAGATAGCATATTCAAAAGCAGAGGCATTACTTTGCCAACAAACGTCCGTCTAGTCAAGGCTATGGTTTTTCCAGTGGTCATGTATGGATATGAGAGTTGGACTGTGAAGAAGGCTGAGAGCCAAAGAATTGATGCTTTTGAACTATGAGAAGACTCTTGAGAGTCCCTTGGGCTACAAGGAGATCCAACCAGTCCATCCTAAAGGAGATCAGTCCTGGGTGTTCATTGGAAGGACTGATGCTAAAGCTGAAACTCCAGTACTTTGGCCACCTCATGCGAAGAGTTGACTCATTGGAAAAGACTCTGATGCTGGGAGGGATTGGGGGCAGGAGGAGAAGAGGACGACAGAGGATGAGATGGCTGGATGGCATTACTGACTCGATGGACATGAGTCTGAGTGAACTCTGGGAGTTGGTGATGGACAGGGAGGCCTGGCATGCTGTGATTCATGGGGTCACAAAGAGTCGGACACGACTGAGTGACTGAACTGAACTGAAGTATAAGTTATACAGATTTCTTGGAAACACGTATGAAAACACAATTAATTTACATTTTAACAATACTATAATTTTTCACTTCGAGTTTTTTGTTACAAAAATACATTTTGGGGGTGGTGAAACTCCATAAATAACTCAAATAGAAACCTAAAACCTGCCAGATATGCAAGAAGTAAACAGACTTAGTATCATAAATAAAAAATTTCAAAACAGCTAATTATCTGACAAGTTCTGTCATCTGGGCAGCAGTACTTAAATTTAACTATTAATTCTAAATAAGTCTGAATATAAACAGATATATATTTCTTTATAGTGCAACTGTTGTATATGTCAACCACTGTCTTGTCTTGTTAAATGCTTCCAACTCAGTCAGTTCCCTGCTAGGTGTTTGTATCCCACCGGTGTTCTTAAGTGTTCTGAGCCCTGAGAGCAGATGCTTACATGAGCAGCCAGATGACACCTCATGGCTTAGGCTACACATTGCTCCTCTTAGGTGCTCAGCTGGTGATCCACTCTTTTCTTATTTGCCTTCATAGATAGAGTCATTTTCCTTGGAACTGGGACTAAGATTAGGGCCTTCTCCTAGCAGAGTCTTTGGAGAATTTTTCCTCAGTGTTCACTCTCTCCCCTAGGAAACAGGTAGTCCTCAAGGAAAGTTTTCTTGAAGAGCTCTCTAGTCTTTCCCATTCTATTGTTTTCCTGTATTTTTTTCCATTGATCACTGAGAAAGGCTTTTTTATCTTTCCTTGCTATTCTTTGGAACTCTGCATTCTGATGGGTATGTCTTTCCTTTTCTCCCTTGCCTTTCACTTCTCTTTTCTCAACTATTTGTAAGGCCTCCTCAGACAACCATTTTGCCGTTTTGCACTTCTTTTTCTTGGGGATGGTCTTGGTCCCTGCCTCCTGTACAATGTCACAAACCTCCATTCATAGTTCTTCAGGCACTCTGTCTATCAGATAAAATCTCTTGAATCTATTTGTCACTTCCAAGCTATGGTTTTCCAGTAGTCATGTATGGATGTGAGAGTTGGACTATAAAGAGAGCTGAGCCCTGAAGAATTGATGCTTTTGAACTGTGGTGTTGGAGAAGACTCTTGAGAGTCCCTTGGACTGCAAGGAGATCTAACCAGTCCATCCTAAAGGAAATCAGTCCTGAATATTCATTGGAAGGACTGATGCTGAAGCTCTAATACTTTGGTCACCTGATGTGAAGAACTGTGTCATTGGAAAAGACCCTGATGTTGTGAAAGATTGAAGGCAGGAGAAGAAGGGAGCAACAGAGGATGAAATGGTTGGATGGCTTCACCAACTCAATGAACATGAGTTTGAGTAAACTCTGGAAGTCAGTGATGGACAGGGAAGTGTGTTGTGCTGCAGTCCATCGGGTTGCAAAAAGTCGGACATGACTGAGTGACTGAACTGAACTGAACTGAACTGAAGGAAAGGTTAACTGGATTATTTCACATCCAAAAATTAACCAATGAAAACAACATATTTCCTTCTCTCTGTTGTCAGCTTTTAAAGAAATATTCAAAAATATCTCAAAGAGTAAAAATGAATTTGTGCTCCAGAGGGATTTACATTGGGATTGATTATTCCCTGCGTTAGGGCTCTTGCAGGCCACGGGAATCCCTTCTGTCACCTAAGCAAGTGGGAAGAACAGGTTGCTGAGACCAGAGTTCTGTCTGAATACAGGGATCTTAGAGCCATATGGTTCCAAATGGTGAGATCTAGAATATAGTCCTGTGTTGTTATTTAGTCGCTAAGTCTTGTCTGACTCTTTTGCAACCCCATAGACTATAGTCCTCAAGGCTCCTCTGTCCGTGGGATTTCTCAGTCAAGACTACTAGAGTGGGTTACCATTTCCTTCTCCAGGGGATCTTTCTGATCCAGGGATCTATCCTGCATCTCCTGCATTGGCCAGTGGATTCTTTAACCACTGACCCACTTGGGAAGCCCTATAGCCGTGACAGTAAATGACAAATACAAACCAGTGTCTTGAGAACCAGCCTATTGTTGAAATTCTCTAGAGTGGCAGCAAGCCAGGATGTCTGGCTGGTTACATTTTGGGTGAAAAAGACAACAGGTCATCATGATAGAACGAATGAGGGTGGTTAAATAGCAACTGAAGTGGCTGGGTCTGGTGGTTAGATTCAGTGGGAAGGTAATTAGAGTCAGGCCTTTCCCTGCATACTTTCTTGACAGTGTGAACTGAGGAAAAGCAGAGGGAAGCATCTAAAGTTTACTTCGAATCTGTGAGGATATGGCACCGTGTGCCCTGATACTTTTTCAGTGGCGGAATTTGGAGAAATTTGGACACCTGTGTCAGAGAGCTAAGACAACATGTGAGGAAGACTCTGGTGGGTGCAGCGGCGCCCAACATTTTCGGCAGCATGAACCAGTTTTGTAGAAGACAATTTTTCCATGGACCAGGTTGGGGGGATGGTTTTAGAATGATTCAAGAGCATTACATTTATTGTACACCTTATTTCTATTATCATTACATCAGCTCTACCTCAGGTCACCAGACATTAGATCCCAGAGGTTGGGGACCCCTGGTCTAGAGGACCTGATTGTGAATTGTGTGGAGGATGGGGGGATCTTATCCTCCTGAATTGAATGTTTGGGCTCCAGGATTATTCTGGTAAATTTTAACCCTAAACCTTTTCCAGCCCAGGCATGACCAGAGATAATTGTGATGTTTGCTGAAGTGCCTTGGAAGAGTCTTTCTCTGAGACCTGTGTTCTAGATGGGCTTCCCTGGTGTCTCAGACAGTAAAGAATCTGCCTCCGTGTGGGACACCCAGGTTAGATCCCTGAGTCAGGAAGATCCCCTGGAGAAGAGAATGGCAACCTATTCCAGTAATCTTGCCTGGAGAATCCCATGGCAAGGATTCTGATGGGCAGGATACAGTCCATGGGGTCACAAAGAATCATAAACAACTGAGTGACTAACACTTTCACTTTATGGTCTAGATGCTAGATGATGTGAGGTGGGTTGGTACTTTAAAAGTAGATTCTTAGCTTCAGGAGTTGGTTGTCTGACCCTTAGTTCTTGGACTTACTGAGAAAGTTCCTCAGCAGCATAAGCTTCTCTTTCATAGATATACTCTTATACCCATGTCTATCAAATGCATCACTTGTGGTGGTTTGAATTGGGTACCCAGGTTTGACTTTCCACGTTTGGGAAGAGATGCATTCTCTTTGAAATCTCTTTTCACGAACAACTCCTGGATATGTTGGCACTGCCCCAAGAATGGGACTACTCTCTGCTTGTATTCACAGTGTGAGAGCCTCACTGGAATAGAATTTCTTTTTCTTTTCTTAATTAAATTAATTAATTTATTTTAACTGGAGGAAAATTACTTTATAATATTGTGATGGTTTTTGCCATGCATCGACATGAATCAGCCTATCGAATAGAATTTCTGAGGCTTGTCCTCCTTTGCTGCTGCTAAGTCACTTCAGTCGTGTCCGACTCTGTGCGACCCCATAGATGGCAGCCCACGAGGCTCCCCCGTCCCTGGGATTCTCCAGGCAAGAACACTGGAGTGGGTTGCCATTTCCTTCTCCAATGCATGAAAGTGAAAAGTGAAAGGGAAGTCGCTCAGTCGTGTCCGACTCTTCGAGACCCCATGGACTGCAGCCTACCAGGCTCCTCTGTCCATGGGATTTTCCAGGCAAGAGTACTGGAGTGGGTTGCCATTGCCTTCTCCGTGTCCTCCTTTACTTTTATAAAAAAAAGATGTGCAGTAAGGAATGCATTACTAGTACAATAAGTACATTAGATTGGATAATTGAAAGACTTGCAAGGCATCACAGATCATGACCTACAGAGGCAAATTATTTAGTACAGCAGGAGAAAGAGAGTGCAAGCAAGTATCTGGAGCCCAAGAAACTTCCCAATGCGGCTCCCCGTTCTTATTTGCACAAGGATGTATTTTGTCTCCAGACTGAGTTACCAAGAATTGTGTGATGATAGATTTTTGAGATAGGAATTTGAATTTCCATCTTCATCTTTTATGACTCTCCTGGTCACATAGCCAAGCCAGGCTGTCTGACTGGTTATACTGGTATAAACAATCAATGAAAAAAAAAACACTGGTCCTGGCTGACACCAGGATAGTTCAAACTCTAAACAGCACATCATAAATCATTAGCTTACTGCCCTTAGCTTGGCTAAAAGTCAGAGCTAGAATCCCAGGCATTCCCAGAGATAAGCATAGAGCTGTCCTGGTCCAGCAGTAACATAACTATCCTATATAATCTATGCTTTGACTAATGGTCATAGTTTTTAAATTATATGTTGCATATTATTCTTTTCCCTGAAACTTGGGCAGGGAACAGAAAACTAAAAAAAGACATTTTCCGAAATAATACCTGTTTCCCAACAAGCATTGTTTTAAATAGGTGGTGTTTTAAACATGTTTTTAAACTAAGTTTAGTAAATTTCTAGCATAATCATGTTCAGAGTTGTACAACCATCAGCACAACAAACTTAATAATAATTTTATCTCTTTCCATCAATAAAAAATTTGAGGAAGACAGAGTTGTTTTTTAAAAGAATTGAGACATAATTTACAAGCCATAAAGGTCATCCTTTAAAAGTATACAGTTCAGTGATTTTTAGTATATTCACAAGATTGTGTAAGAATTTCTACTATGTAACTGAAAATTTTCATCATTCCCAAAAGAAATCCTATACCCATTTTAGGGCATAGGACACTGCCTATTATGAACACTTCATATAAGTGTAACAATGCATGGTTTTTTTGTAACTGACTTCTTTCACTTAGCATAATGCTTTCAAGTTTCACCTATGTTGTAACAAGTAACAGTACTTCATTTTTCTTCTTAAAAAAAAAAAAAGTTTTATTGAGACTATAATTTACATACTACTCAAATTCACAATTTAGAAAGTTAGTTCAGTGGCATTTAGTATGTTCAGTCGAGAAGGAAATGGCAACCCACTCCAGTGTTCTTGCCTGGAGAATCCCAGGGACGGGGGAGCCTCGTGGGCTGCTGTCTGTGGGGTCGCACAGAGTCGGACACGACTGAAGCGACTTGGCAGCAGCAGCAGCAGCAGTATGTTCAGAGTTGTACAACCATCAGCACAATCAATGTTAGGACATTTTTATCTGATCTTTGAGCGTATCTTATTTAGAGTTTCTTTCAAATTGTGGTGCTGGAGAAGACTCTTGGGAGTCCCTTGGACTGAACAGAGATCAAACCAGTCCATCCTAAAGGAAATCAGTCCTGAATATTCATTGGAAGGACTGATGCTGATGCTGAAGCTCCAATACTTTGGCCATCTGATGAGAAGGGCCGATTCATTGGAAAAGACCCTGATCTTGGGAAAGACTGAAGACAAAAAAAGAGGGGTGGCTGGGGGGTGGGCAGCAGATGAGATGGTTAGATAGCACCACCGACTCAATGGACATGAATCTGGGCAAACTCCAGGAGACAGTGAAGGACAGGGGAGCCTGGAATGCTGTAGTCCATTGGGTCACAGAAAGTCAGTCATGACTTAGTGACTAAACAACAGCAACAAAGATTTTTGAACATGTAGATGAATGATTTTCATCAAATTTGGGATTTTTTTAATGCTTCTTTCTCTTTCTTGTCTCCTTCTTAGATTCTCAGTGTGCTATGCTGCTGCTGCTGCTGCTAAGTCACTACAGTCGTGTGACCCCATAGACAGCAGCCCACCAGGCTCCCCGTCCCTGGGATTCTCCAGGCAAGAACACTGGAGTGGGTTGCCATTTCCTTCTCCAATGCATGAAAGTGAAAAGTGAAAAGGAAGTTGCTCAGTCATGTCCAACTCTTCGAGACCCCATGGACTGCAGCCTACCAGGCTCCTCTGTCCATGGGATTTTCCAGGCAAGAGTCCTGGAGTGGGGTGCCATTGCCTTCTCCACAGTGTGCTATATGTTGGTACAGTTGATAGTGTCGTACAGGATTCTGAGACTCGATTCATCTTTTTAAAAATTATTTATTTATTTGGCATTGTCAGGTCTTAGCTGTGGCATGCGAAACTTTTGCCGCTCTTCGTAGCCATGCATGGGCGCTCTAGCTGCGGCATGGCAAGCTGTGGCTTAGTTGCCCTGTGGCATGTGGGATCTTAGTTCCTCAACCCGGGATTGAACCCATGTTCTCTGCATTGGAAGCAGATTCTTAACCACTGGACCACCAGGGAAGTCACTCTATTCATTTTCCTTTATTCTTTTGTCTTTCTCTCCTCAGACTAGGTAACCTCAGTTGACTTCTATTCAAGTTTTCTAGTTCTTTTTTCCTGCCTGTTCAAATCTTCTGTTGGGCTCCTAATGTGAGTTTTTTAGTCCAGTTATTATATTCTTTGGCTCTAGACTTTAGTGATTTTTTAAAAATAATTTCTATTTTTAACTTACAATCTCTGATGAGGTATCATTTTTATGCTTTCCTGTGAATCTTTACATATGGTTTTTTCCCTTTATTTAAACACTGAATTTAAAGTTTTTGTCTACTAATTCCAATATCTGGGCTTCCTCAAAAGCAGTTTTTATTGAATGGTGCTTTCCATTTGTTGGTTTTGTTTGTTTTTGTCCTGTGTTTTGATCATACATGTTTCTTCAGTTTCATGTCTTATAATATTTTGTTGAAAACTGGACATTTAAAATAATATAGTGTGCTAACTCTGGAATTCAGATTCTTTTTGAGCTTTTATTGTTATTTGTAATTTTGTTTAGTGAGTTTTCAGAATCAGTTTTGTAAAGTTCTTATTCTTTTTCATATGTGGTCACTGAAGTGTCTACTTGATTAGCTTGGTGGTCATATAATGATTGGACACAAATTGTCTTAAGTGTCTGGAATCAGTAAGGATCCCAGTCTCTACTAAGTGCCTCTGTATATGTGTTGGGGGCCTGCCTTAAACACTCAGCCAGGCATTTGACAATGAAATCTTAATCTTTACCTTTTCCTTGTGCAGAAACTCAAGGTCAGTCAAAGGCAAGAATTTAGGGCCTTCTTATATCTTTCCTGAGTATGCACATAGCCTTGTGAGTACACACAGCTCTACACATTCAAATGGCCTTCTAGATTCTCAGAAATCTAGAAAAATCCCAAGAAGATTTCCATGTTTTATACTAAAGTATATACAGCTTTTTAAAGACTTTATGGACTTTTACTTGCCAGTTTTTCCTTTTAAGCTTTTTGATTAATCTATTGTTTTTCCCAATTCTTATCTGTTGCTTTAGACAACTGCATGTTAAAAAATTGTCTCTAATTGTTTTCAACAAGTGGCCCTATTTTTTTCTTCCATTTGAATGAATATGCTTATGGGTCTATCTTGAGTTAGCGTGATCCCTAGGGTTCTATCTAACTAGCTCATTAAGTCTCCTCTAGTGTCTGAAAAGTTATATTATCTGTCCAGTCTCCTTTCACTCTTCCCCTTCCTCCTAAAACATGGGCTGATAAGTTTTCCCTCAGGATGTTTCTCTTCTTTAAAGATAAATCTGGCTTGATCTAAGACTCCTAGACATTTTCACCCAGGGCTCTTATACAGTATTTTGGCCAATGTTGGATTATTCACCTACTGTGTCATTGACATAGAGCACTTGGGGGTTTTTGAATATATCGTTTGGACTTCAAAATGTTGAGTTCTACAGGATAATGCCACAAGGGTAGCGGTGGGTCAAAATATAGTTTGATTATGCCAAGAGCTTCCCATAGACGCTTTAAGCAGACAATGGGCTATTAGTAGTATGTATATAAGCCGACCAAGTCATGTCAACTGACATTGGTTTGTTTGCCTAGCATTCTTTACCTTGATTATTGCTTTTTATCTACAAAAACATGATCTACAGGCATTAGGGTACATGATGCAGTGACGAGTTGGGCGTGTAGCCAAACCATCATATTTGGACACTTTTCTGTATAATTCAGCAAATAAGTTAATACTTACACAGTGATCTGTGACTCTGCTACTGAACAAAATTTTTCTTTGGCATTTGAGGAGCAATAGTTCCCACTTGTCATCTCTGAAAGCATCTTTTGTAACAAATTAACTGGAGGCAATATATGTGAAAGATAAAGGAAATGGGAGGGGGGCTGGAATAGAAATGGAATAGGAATGTGATATAGGTCTGACACCCATAAAAGAAAAAGAAGAAAGATTGGATAAGAAGAACCTCAGATTGTGGCTCAGATTCCCCAGGTTTGAGAAAGACTTGGCTAGCTATCAGGGAGCTAAAGAGCAAATATTCTCCTTTAGAGTTTCCAAGACTGGGCAGAAATAGCCAGGCCTTATGATTCCCCCCATGATCAATCACTTCCTGGAGCTGCTCAGGAAGAGTGTGGCCTCAAGTCAAAGATTGAGAGATTCTGAAAGCATGGACAGTGGAGGCTGTTGGTTTCCTAACTGTGCTCTGTGCAGAAGGCTTTCCCTCTTTCTCTCCTCAACCATGTCTGCTCTCCATATCTTAATTACGTTATCTAAAAAATGTTGTGTAAATGAAGTCATATAGTGTATTCTTTTGAGATTTTGAGCTTTGTTTTTTCACTCACAATTTCCTTGAGTTTCATGTAAATTGTGTGTATCAATAGTTTCATACTCGTTCTTGCTGAGAGGCATTTCATGGTTGGATCCACCACCGTTTCTTTTACTATTGTAAAATTGATTTTTATGTATTGATTTTATATCTTGTAACTTTGATAAACTTGCTTATCAGTTCTAGTAACTTTTAAACATGTTTGATTAGATTTTCTACATTGATAATCACATTGTTTATGAATAAAGTTTTTGTAGATGTCCTTTATAAGGTTGAAAAAATTCCCTTCTGGTCCTATTTTGCTGAGATAATTTATAAATTATATTACTAGGTTCAGTTCAGTTCAGTTGCTCAGTCATGCCTGACTCTTTGTGACCCCATGAATCGCAGCACGCCAGGCCTCACTGTCCATCACCAACTCCCAGAGTTCACTCAGACTCACATCCATCGAGTCAGTGATGCCATCCAGCCATCTCATCTTCCATCGTCCCCTTCTCCTCTTGCCCCCAATCCCTCCCAGCATCAGAGTCTTTTCCAATGAGTCAACTCTTCGCATGAGGTGGCCAAAGTACTGGAGTTTCAGCTTTAGCATCATTCCTTCCAAAGAAATCCCAGGGCTGATCTCCTTCAGAATGGACTGGTTGGATCTCCTTGCAGTCCAAGGGACTCTCAAGAGTCTTCTGCAACACCACAGTTCAAAAGCATCAATTCTTCGGCCCTCAGCTTTCTTCACAGACCAACTCTCACATCCATATGTGACCACAGGAAAAACCATAGCCTTGACTAGACGAACCTTTGTCGGCAAAGTAATGTCTCTGCTTTTCAATATGCTATCTAGGTTGGTCATAACTTTCCTTCCAAGGAGTAAGCGTCTTTCAATTTCATGGCTGCCGTCACCATCTGCAGTGATTTTGGAGCCCCCCAAAATAAAGTCTGACACAGTTTCCACTGTTTCCCCATCTATTTCCCATGAAGTGATGGGACCAGATGCCATGATCTTTGTTTTCTGAATGTTGAGCTTTAAGCCAACTTTTAGGTTTATGTCCTTTGATCAATTAATCGCTTTATTATAATAAAAGGACCCTCTTTATTTCTGAAAATACTCTTTTCTCTGAAGGATACTTTGTTGGTTATTAAGGTAGCCATTCCAGCTTTAGTCTGATTAGTGTTCGGATGGAAAAAGATATACCATGCTTTATCTTTATATTTACAGTGTGTGTAGTTCAGTTTTGCTTTCTTATCCAACCTTAAAATCTGTGCCTTTAAATTGAGGACTTTCAACCATATGTATTTAATGTATTTATTGATATGATTAGTTAAAGTTTTCTTGCTCTTTGTATTTTTCTCATGTATTTGTTTTCTCTACCTCTCCAGTTTTGTATTAATTAAATCTTTTTTTTTTTTAATAATTCAGTTTTATCTCGTTTTTTTGGCTCATTACTCCATCACTTTGCTGATGTTCTCTAGCCATTGGTTCTTTTTTTCTCTAATTTTTGAGAAAAAATTTAAAATATAATGTATAAATTTAAGGTGTGCAATATAATGATCTGATACATGAGAAAAGTGAAAGTGAACATGCTCCATTGGCTGCTCCACTGTGTCTGATTCTTTGCAACTCCATGGACTGTAATGGAGCCCGCCAGGCTCCTCTGTCCATGGAATTCTCCAGGCAAGAATACTGGTATCCATTCCCTTCTCCAGGAGATCTTCCCAACCCAGGGATAGAGCAGACTCTTTACTGTCTGAGCCAACTGATACATGCATGTAATGCAAAATGACTACAACCATGAAGTTAGCACATTCTTCTCCTCACAAACTGTCTTTTTTTCCCTGGTTATTATAAGAAACTTAAGATCTAATCTTTTAGCAACTTTCAAGTATACAATACATTATTCCTAACTATAGTCATTATACTATGCATTAGATTCCTAGAACTTATTCATATTGTAACTGAAAGTTCGTACCTTTGACCAACACGTCCCCATTTCCCTCATCACGCATCCCCTGGCAGCCACCATTATACTCTCTGTTTCTATGAGTTTGGTGTTTTGTTTTGTTTTGTTTTGTTTTTAATTCCACAGTGAGATCATATAGTATTTGTCTTTCTTTGACTTATTTCACTTAGCATAATGCCCTCAAGGGGCTTCCCAGGAGCACTAGTGGTAAAGAAGCCTCCTGCTAATACAGGAGATGTAAGAGGCGTGGGTTCGATCCCTGGGTTGGGAAGATCCTCTGGAGAAGGAAATGGCAACTGACTCCAACATTCTTGCCTGGAGAATCCCCTGGACAGTGGATCCTGGTGGGCTATAGTCCACAGGGTTGCAAAGAGTCAGACATGACTGAAGCAAGGGAGCAAATGCCCTCAAGATTCATCCATGTTATTGCAAATGGCAGCTTTTGCTTCTCTTCTTTTATGGCTGAATGTTGTTCCATTATATGCATGCACACATCTTTTTATAATCCATTAATTTGTCAAGGGATATTTAGGTTGCTATAGTCAAGGCTGTGGTTTTTCCTGTGGTCATGTATGGATGTGAGAGTTGGACTGTGAAGAAGGCTGAGCGCCAAAGAATTGATGCTTTTGAACTGTGGTGTTGGAGAAGACTCTTGAGAGTCCCTTGGACTGCAAGGAGATCCAACCAGTCCATTCTGAAGGAGATCAGCCCTGGTATTTCTTTGGAAGGAATGATGCTAAAGCTGAAACTCCACTACTTTGGCCACCTGACGTGAAGAGTTGACTCATTGGAAAAGACTCTGATGGTGGGAGGGATTGGGGGCAGGAGGAGAAGGGGACGATGGAGGATGAGATGGCTGGATGGCATCACTGACTCGATGGATGTGAGTCTGAGTGAACTCTGGGAGTTGGTGATGGACAGGGAGGTCTGGCATGCTGCGATTCATGGGGTCGCAAAGAGTCGGACACGACTGAGTGACTGAACTGAACTGAACTGATGGTGAACATGGGGTGCAGATATTTCTTTCAAATAGTGATTTCATTTCTTTTTGATATATATCCAGAAGTGGGATTGCTGGACTATATGGCAGTTCTATTTTTAATTTCTTGAGTAACCTCCATACTGTTTTCAGTAGTGGCTGTACCAGTTTACATTCTCACAGTGTAAAAGTGTTTCTTTTTCTCTACATCCTCATCAGCATTTATTGTTTGTAGACTTTTTGATGATGGTCATTCTGAGCCATTAATGTTTGATTTCAAAATCATTCCTGGGACTTCCAACCCTTGTTTACTTGAAGACAGAATCCCTGATCCACCCTGATGAATGGCACATGTCTCATTCCCTCAATCAAATCTTCTTAGAGAACAAGACATCAAACAACTAGTTACGAACTCTGGAACCAGTGCCTCATTGTACTGAAGCCATCTTCTGCTACTCAAGGCGGGGTGAGGGAAAGAGCTCTGATCCCTAGTTACTGCTAGGCCTCTTCTTTTCTGTTCTTTATTATTCTGAGTTTTCATTATGATGTTTCAACGGAAACACTCTTCTCCTGGATCCCCAAGATACCCTGGCCTCAGCTACCTTCAGGCCTGATCTTATGTTATATCTGCCTCTTGTTCTAAGGGATGGAGAAGGCAACGGCACCCCACTCCAGTACTCTTGCCTGGAAAATCCCATGGACAGAGGAGCCTGGTGGGCTTCAGTCCGTGGGGTCGCTAAGAGTTGGACACGACTGTGCGACTTCACTTTCACTTTTCAGTTTCATGCATTGGAGAAGGAAATGGCAACCCACTCCAGTGTTCTTGCCTGGAGAATCCCAGGGATGGGGGAGCCTGTTGGGCTGCCGTCTATGGGGTTGCATAGAGTCGGACACGACTGAAGCGACTTAGCAGCAGTAGCAGCAGTTCTAAGGGAATGAATTATCCTGGGTGATGGGTCTGTGGTCAGCTGTGGCTTTCCTGAGCTGCCAGATCCTTACTATCTCCAGGCCTGAGGCTCCAGAGAGAAGCAGCTTCTCCAGCTGTGGACAGGGGTCGAGGCCTGTGTGTTTCCTCCTACTCCAACATGGGATCAGGAGAACCCTTTTACACATAGCCTTATCCATCCTTTATGCCGAATACTTTGCGAGACTTGAGGTTTCTGCCTGAGCTAGAGAGTTCCCAGCTGAGGAAGTAGAGATCTGCCTTGAGTGGGACTTACACAGTGGGGCCTCTGTGGTCTTACTCTTTCCTTGTCTGGTTCATTGTACCAGAAAAGGCATCATGGTAGGGAGGGATGGTGGGAAATGGGGCAGGGTCTCACAGTCACTATGATTCTTGGTTTGGGTGGATGATGTTCAAATGGATCTACAGGATGTAGTAACAGTGCAGGCCCCTATTCAAGGAGGGCTTAGAGGTAAGTTTTCTCCTAAACAAGGATTTTATCTGCCCAACTTTAGGAATGATTATTTAATATGAGTAGTAAAGATGTTTCTATTTGAACTAGAAGAAGCTACTCTCATTTCTTATGAAGGAAGGGCCTCAAATGTGGGAGAAGGGCTGTAGACTTTACTACATCCTTTATTTGCTTGGTGCATTCATGGAAGATTCTCCTTTGAATATCCAAGGTTTACTGCTTTAGGAGCATAAATCACTGAGGGAGAGAAATCTTGGGCTTTCAAACGACCTCCTCCTCCTAGAAGTCAGGGAGAAGCTGTGGGTGACCCTCTGATGATCCAGACTGAGTGAAACTCATGGGCATGGGTGGAAAATCACGTTATGCTGGGGAATCTTCAAAAGGGACTCTGACAATTAATTATGGCTGTAGCAACCATTAACCTGGGAAGGGAGGAAATTCTCCAAACCTCATTAACAACTATCTAGTGAGTGTTTCCATCCTAGTGACCACACCTTCAGAATTCATGATTAGGAAAAATGAGAAATGTGAGATGTCAGGGTCCATGGCATGTATTTAAAAAGTCACACCCAGTTACCAGCAAGGACAACAGCAAAGTGTCCTTTAACAACAGTTAAAAGCCTGGTCTTGCTTGGCACAAGGGTCAGCCAATTCATAGTAGCCCTGCATTCCATCCTGGGAATTATTGCTCATTATATTTAACCACCACTCTAGGACTTTAAAGATGTCTCCTTTCTTAAGTCTTGATGGAAAGAGTATGCCTTCTGCATCCTTTAATAGGATGTAATTGAATAGATGTGTGTGCATGCTAAGTCGCTTCAGTGGTGTCCCATTCTTTGTGACCCTATGTACTATAGCTTGCCAGGCTCTTCTGTCCATGGGATTCTCCAGGCAAGAATACTGGACTGGGTTTCCATGCCCTCCTCCAGGGATCTTCCTGACCCAGGGATCGAACCTGGAGTCTCCGGCAGCTCCTGCACTGAAGGCGGATTCTTAACCCCTGAGCCACGGGGAAGCCCAATTATTTAGATAGTGATTTCCTAATTCATATATTATAAATCCACTCAGGATTTCTATATTGTGAATTGCTGAATCGACAGAAATTCTTTGTTTACAATATACAAGCCAGAACCTAGCTAGGACCACCTTTGAGTTCAAATTTCTGAGTTTGTTCAGAGGCAAGCTGGCTACTTCAGCTTTCATAGTCAAATCCATAATCTGGTAATTCCACCCATATCGCTAAATAAAGCCTGAGGTAAAGGTTAGAACTTGCTTGGTCTAGCAGCTTCACATTTTCTAGTTCAATCTCATACATGTTCCCATATTTTGCAAATTCAGGTAGCAATATTCTGCAGTTATTTTGGCTGGTAAATTTTCCATTTATAATCACAGACCATTCTTCCTCTACTGCCACCATGTGGCAAACACAGAGATGTGTCACTCAGATCTCTTGCTGTTAGGGTTTCTAGCCTCATTGTGGGGAGTTCAGGACACAGCAGCTTCTAGCTGTGAGATCCTTCAGGATCTGCCTCTGTGGTCACTTTCCTCACCCACGATCACCCCCTTGCTGGGAAAGTTCATATCCAGTGACTGAACAGGAGAGGGTGAAAAAGGCTGGACATTGCAGCCCAAAACAGGACAACTCTGGTAAGCAGTATTCCCTCTTGAGTTCCCCGCCTGTTTGGTTAGAAGATTTGTTGGGCTTGCATCCCAAATTCCATCTCAGATTGGTTCTAGAAAATCCAACCTGCAACAGTTGGTACTAGAAGTGGTATGGACTGGAAAATAAGTGATAAGTTGTGGTTTGGAGCTGGGTTATTCACTGCCCCTCTGGTAATAAAGACGTTATGTAAACTTTCACTGGTGGCATATGGTGGTGGTCTACCACATGGCAGGGTTGGTTGCACTAGTTAGTGTGTGCGATGTGTCAGGTATTTGAGACATGGAGGAAATAGAAGCTATGAGAAGCTTTCTTTCAAAAAGAAAATGAACAAGCAATTGAAATAGATGTGAGAGCCAGAGGACTTATTTGATTATATATAAAGAAATACCCATTTCCTGCATCAGGAAGGCAGAAAAAGATGACCAAACTCAAGACCCAGTGGTCTGAGTGATAGAATGTGAAAGATGGTTAAAAAGCCCAATCTAAGCAGATGTGTTAGAGCGAGTTTAGGACTGGCTGAGAGACTCTGGACTTCTAACACCTGAGATGGGACTATTTGGGTAGATAAATTTTGATGCCCCCCAAATTTCTGAAAGTGCAGAAATGGCTCATGTCTTCTTAATTAAGAGTTGCTTTTTTTGGGTTGAAAGACAGTCCATAAAAATTTCTGCTACAAATCTTCCCAACCCTTGTCTTGGCCAGTAGGTATATTCATGATTCAGTTACAGAATAATCTAGTTTGAGAAGTGCAGGGTTGGATTGGGAAGGGACAGGAGTATATCCCAAAGGAGTTGTAGAATTTGTAGTAGGAGTTATGGTGTAAGCCTGAGACTAGATTGTGAGGGTCCTTAACTTTGGGACTGATATCAATAACAAAATATGAAAGAATTTATTGACTTGGTAGTACTCTCCTGCAGTAAAAAATTTAAGCCTTGCAAAGACAGCAGGATGTGATGCAAACTTACCGTTCAGTTCAGTTCAGTCACTCAGTCATGTCTGACTCTTTGCCACCCCATGAACCGCAGCACACCAGGCCTCCCTGTCCATCACTCCTGGAGCCCACCCAAACCCATGTCCATTGAGTTGGTGATGCCATCCAGCCATCTCATCCTCTGTCATCCCCTTCTCCTCCTGCCCTCAATCTTTCCCAGCATCAGGGTCTTTTCAAGTGAGTCAGCTCTTGGTATCAGGGGGCCAAAGTACTGGAGTTGCAGCTTCAAAATCAGTCCTACCAATGAACACCCAGGACTGATCTCCTTTAGGATGGACTGGTTGGATTTCCTTGCAGTCCAAGGGACTCTCTAGAGTCATCTCCAACGCCACAGTTCAAACGCATCAATTCTACGGCACTTAGCTTTCTTTATAGTCCAACTCTCACATCCATACATGACCACTGGAAAAGCCATAGCCTTGACTACATGGACCTTTGTGGACAAAGTAATGTCTCTGCTTTTCAATATGCTGTGTAGGTTGGTCATAACTTTCCTTCCAAGGAGTAAGCATCTTTTAATTTCATGGCTGCAGTCACCATCTGCAGTGATTTTGGAGCCCCCCAAAATAAAGTCTGACACTGTTTCCACTGTTTCTCCATCTATTTCCCATGAAGTGATGGGACCGGATGCCATAATCTTCGTTTTCTGAATGTTGAGCTTTAAGCCAACTCTTTCACTCTCTTTGACTTTCATCAAGAGGCTCTTTAGTTCTTCTTCACTTTATGCCATAAGGGTGGTGTCATCTGCATATCTGAGGTTACTGATATTTCTCCCGACAATCTTGATTCCAACTTGTGCTTCCTCCAGCCCAGCGTTTCTCATGATGTACTCTGCATAGAAGTTCAATAAGCAGGGTGACAATATACAGCCTTGACATACTCCTTTTCCTATTTGGAACCAGTCTGTTGTTCCATGTCCAGTTTTTCCTGTTGCTTCCTGACCTGCATATAGGTTTCTCAAGAGGCAGGTCAGGTGGTCTGGTATTCCCATTTCTTTCAGAATTTTCCACAGTTTATCGTGATCCACACAGTCAAAGGCTTTGGCATAGTCAATAAAGCAGAAATGGATGTTTTTCTGGAACTCTCTTGCTTTTTCTATCATCCAGAGGATGTTGGCAATTTGATCTCTGGTTCCTCTGCCTTTTCTAAATACAGCTTGAACGTCTGGAATTTCATGGTTCACATACTACTGAAGCCTGGCTTGGAGAATTTTGAGCATTACTTTACTGGCGTGTGAGATGAGTGCAATTGTACGATAGTTTGAGCATTCTTTGATGTTGCCTTTCTTTGGGATTGAAATGAAAACTGACTTTTTCCAGTCCTGTGGCCACTGCTGAGTTTTCCAAATTTGCTGGCATATTGAGTGCAGCACTTTGACAGCATCATCTCTCAGGATTTTCAATAGCTCAACTGGAATTCCATCACCTCCACTAGCTTTGTTCGTAGTGATGCTTCCTACGGCCCACTTGACTTCACATTCCAGGATGTCTGGCTCTAGGTGAGTGATCACACCATCATGGTTATCTGGATCATTAACATCTTTTTTGTAGTGTTCTTCTGTGTATTCTTGCTACCTCTTCTTAATCTCTTCTGCTTCTGTTAGGCCCCTACCATTTCTATCCTTTATAGAGCCCATCTTTGCATGAAATGTTCCCTAGGTATCTCTAATTTTTTGAAGAGATCTCTAGTCTTTCCCATTCTATTATGAAACCATAATGACTATGAAGTCAAAATGCTATGATTATTATGAAGACTCTAGAGGACTGAATTGGAAGATTCAGGGAAGTAAGCATGGTATAATTAATATACTAGCTGCATCTGCAATACTCAAAGGATGATTATGTTCTATGTAAACATATGGGCAATTTGCAAGAAGTCACATCAATTGGTTATGTGTCTGAAAGGAAAAAGACTGGAAGATCAGAGACAAGAATTTCTAGGGTAGTCATTTGGATGAATATGCTAAAGTGGGCACAACACGTGAAGAATTTTGTGTCCATTGGTAGTGTTCACCAAGAAGTGTTCACCATGGAAGAAAGACTGAACAACCAAAACTACAGAATGACTCAGTCACCTGACAGTAGGCAGCCTCTGTACTGATCAGCCCTGTGTTGGCAAGGTGGGCACATGAATGAAATGGCAATTAGCCCACCAGGCTCTTCTCTCCATGTAATTCTCCAGGCAAGAATACTGGAGTGGGTAGCCATTCCCTTTTTCAGGGGACCTTCCTGACCCAGGGATCGAACCTAGGTCTCCTGCATTGCAGGTAGTTTCTTTACTGTCTGAGCAACCAAGGAAATCCCATAGGGTCATTATATGAGCTATGTATGCACCAATAATGTGGACTTCATTTACCAAGGATGATCTACCTACTGTTGCCTCTGAATGTCCAGCCTGCCAGCCACAGACCCAATGCAAAGTTCCTGCTATGGCACCATTTGTGGTAGGCAACCACAAATGATGGTTTATGATGGCCCCATGTATCCTGGTATTCTGCTTCCTGATAATGATGCTTTGTGTATTCCCTCACTATTAGTTGGTTTGACTTAATGACATATTTTTAACAAATAGAATATGGAAAAAGTAATCGATTCAGTTCAGTTCAGTTGCTCAGTTGTATCCAACTCTTTGCAACCCCATGGACTGCAGCACACCAGGCCTCCCTGTCCATTCCCAACTCCCAGAGTTTATTCAAACTCATGTCCATTGAGTCGGTGATGCCATCCAACCATTTCATCCTCTGTCATCCCCTTCTCCTCCCACCTTCAATCTTGCCCAGCGTCAGGGTCTTTTGAAATAAGTCAGTTCTTTGCATCATGTGGCCAAAGAACTGGAGTTTAAGCTTCAACATCAGTCCTTCCAATGAATATTCAGGACTGATTTCCTTTAGGATGGACTGGTTGGATATCCTTGCAGTCCAAGGGACTCTCAAGAGTCTTCTCCAACACCACATTTCAAAAGCATCAGTTCTTCGGCGCTCAGCTTTCTTTATAGTCCAACTCTCACATCCATATATGACTACTGGAAAAACTATAGCCTTGAGTAGATGGACCTTTTGTTGGCAAAATAATGTCTCTGCTTTTTAATATGCTGTCTAGGTTGGTCATAGCTTTTCTTCAAGGAATAAATGTCTTTTAATTACATGGCTGCAGTGATTTTGGAGCCCAAACAAATAAAGTCTGTCCCTGTTTCCACTGTTTTCCTATCTATTTGCCATGAAGTGATGGGACCAAATGCCATGATCTTTGTTTTCTGAATGTTGATTTTTAAGCCAACTTTTCCACTCTCTTCTTTCACCTTCATCCAGAGGTTCTTTAGTTCTTTGCTTTCTGCCATAAGAGTGGTGGCATCTGTATATCTGAGGTTATTGATATTTCTCCTGGTAACCTTGATTTCAGCTTGTGCTTCATCCAGCCTAGCATTTCTCATGATGTACTCTGCATAGAAGTTAAATAAGCATGGTGACAATATACAACCTTGATATACTTCTTTCCCTATTTGGAACCAGTCTGTTGTTCCATGTGTAGTTCTAACTGTTGCTTCCTGACCTGCATACAGATTTCTCAAGAGGCAGGTCAGGTGGTCTGGTATTCCCATCTCTTGAAGAATTTTCCACAGTTTGTTGTGATCCACACAGTCAAAGGCTCTGGCATAGTCAATAAAACAGAAGTAGGTGATTTTCTGGAACTCTCTTGCCTTTTCAATGATCCAATGAATGTTGGCAATTTGATCACTGGTTCCTCTGCCTTTTCTAAATCCAATTTGAACATCTGGAAGTTCATGGTTCATGAACTATTGAAACCTGGCTTGAAGAATTTTGAGCATTACTTTGCTAGTGTGTGAGATGACTGAAACCATATGGTAGTTTCAGCATTCTTTGGCATTGCCTTTATGTGGGATTGGAATGAAAAGTGACCTTTTCCAGGCCTGTGGCCACTGCTGAGTTTTCCAAATTTGCTGGCATATTGAGTGTAGAACTTTCACAGCATTATCTTTCAGGATTTGAAATAGCTCAACTGGATTCCATCACCTCTACTAGCTTTGTTCATAGTGATGCTTCCTAAGGCCCACTTGACTTCACATTTCAGGATGTCTGGCTCTAGATAAATAATCATACCATCGTGGTTATATGGGTTATGAAGATCTTTTTTGTATAGTTCTTCTGTGTATTCTTGCCTTCTCTTCTTAATATCTTCTGCTTCTGTTAGGTCCACATAATTTCTGTCTTTTATTGTGCCCATCTTTGCATGAAATGTTCCCTTTGTATCTCTAATTTTTTGAAGAGATCTCTAGTCTTTCCCATTCTATTATTTTCCTCTATTTCTTTGCACTGATCACTGTGAAGGCTTTCTTATCTCTCCTTGCTATCTTTGAAACTTTGCATTCAAATGGGTATATCTTTCCTTTTCTCCTTTGCCTTTTGCTTCCCTTCTTTTCTCAGCTGTTTGTAAGGCCTCCTCAGACAACAATTTGGCTTTTTTTGCATTTCTTTTTCTTGGGGATGGTCTTGATCCCTGTATCCTGTACAATGTCACGAACTTCCATCCATTGTTCTTTAGGCACTCTGTCTATCAGATCTAATCCTTTGAATCTATTTGTCAGTTCCACTGTATAATCGTAACAGGATTTGATTTAGGTCATACCTGAATGGTCTAATGGTTTTCCCTACTTTTCTTCAATTTAAGTCTGAATGTGGCAATAAGCAGTTCATGATCTGAGCCACAGTCAGCTCCCAGTCTTGTTTTTGCTGACTGTATAGAGTTTCTCCATCTTTGGCTGCAAAAAATGTAATCAATCTGATTTCAGTGTTGAGCATCTGGTGATGTCCATGTGTAGAGTCTTCTCTTGTGTTGTTGGTAGAAGGTGTTTGCTGTGACCAGTGCATTTTCTTGGCAAAACTCTATTAGCCTTTGCCCTACTTAATTCTGTACTCCAAGGCCAAATTTGCCTGTTACTCCAGGAGTTTCTTGACTTCCTACTTTTGCTTTCCAATCCCCTATGACGAAAAGGACATCTTTTTTGGGTGCTAGTTCTAGAAGCTCTCATAGGTCTTCATAGAATCGTTCAACTTCAGCTTCTTCAGCATTACTGGTTGGGGCATAAACTTTGATTACTGTGATATTGAATGGTTTGCCTTGGAAATGAACAGAGATCATTCTGTCGTTTTTGAGATTGTATCCAAGTACTGCATTTTGGACTCTTTTGTTGACTATGATGGCTACTCCATTTCTTCTAAGGGATTCCTGCCCACAGTAGTAGATATAATGGTCATCTGAGTTAAATTCACCCATTCCAGTCCATTTTAGTTCACTGATTCCTAAAATGTCAATGTTTACTCTTGCCATCTCATGTTTGACCACTTCCAATTTGCTTTGATTCATGGACCTGACATTCCAGGTTCCTATGCAATATTGCTCATTACAGCATACGACCTTGCTTCTATCACCAGTCATATCCACAACTGGGTGTTGTTTTTGCTTTGGCTCTATCTCTTCATTCTTTCTGGAGTTATTTCTCCACTGATCTGCAGTAGCATATTGGGCACCTACTGACGTGGGGAGTTCACCTTTCAATGTCCTATCTTTTTGCCTTTTCATACTGTTCATGGGATTCTCAAGGCAAGAATACTGAAGTGGCTTGCCATTCTCCTCTCCAGTGGACAATGTTTTGTCAGAACTCTCCACCATGACCTGTCCATCTTGGGTGGCCCTACCTAGCTCATAGTTTTATTGAGTTAGTCAAGGTTTTGTTCTCTGTAATCAGATTGGTTAGTTTTCTGTGATTGTGATTTTCAGTCTGTCTGCCCTCTGATGGAGAAGGATAAGAGGCTTATGGAAGCTTCCTGATGGGAGAGACTGACTGAGGGGAAAACTGGGTTTTGTTCTGATGGGCAAGGCCATGCTCAGTAAATCTTTACTCCAATTTTCTCTTGACTGGTGGAGCTGTGTTCCCTCCCTACTATTTACCTGGGGCAGTGGTCATGTATGGATGTGAGAGTTGGACTGTGAAGACAGCTGAGCTCCGAAGAATTCATGCTTTTGAACTGTGGTGTTGGATAAGACTCTTGAGAGTCTTGGAGTGCAAGAGTCCAAGAATCCCTTGGACTGCAAGGAGATCCAGCCAGTCCATTCTAAAGGAGATCAGCCCTGGGTGTTCTTTGGAAGGAATGATGCTAAAGCTGAAACTCCAGTACTTTGGCCACCTCATGAGAAGAGTTGACTCATTGGAAAAGACTCTGATGCTGGGGGGGATTGGGGGCAGGAGGAGAAGGGGACGACAGAGGATGAGATGGCTGAATGACATCACCAACTCGATGGACACGAGTTTGAGTGAACTCCGGGAGATGGTGATGGACAGGGAGGCCTGGCGTGCTGCGATTCATGGGGTCGCAAAGAGTCGGACGCGACTGAGCGACTGAACTGAACTGAACTGAAACAACGGTGGCTTCCCTGGTGGCTCAGAGGGTAAAGCATCTGCCTGCAATGCTGGAGACCTGGGTTTGACCCCTGGATGGGCAAGATTCCCCTGAGGAAGGAAATGGCAACCCCCTCCAGTATTCTTGCCATTCTTTCCCATTCTTGCCATGGGAAAACCCCATGGATGGAGAAGTCTGGTGGGCTACAGTCCATGGAGTCGCAAAGAGTTGGACACGACTGAGCGACTTCACTTTCACTTTCAAACAATGGTGCAGGTAATGAAGATAATGGCAACCTCCTTCAGAAGGTCCCATGCAGGCACTGCTATACTCAGTGCCCCCAACCCTCCAGCAGGCCACTGCCGACTCATGCCTCCGCTGGAGACTCCTGGACACTCACAGACAAGTTTGGGTCAGTCTCTTGTGGGGTCGCTGCTCCTTTCTCCTGGGTACTGGTGCACACGGTTCTGTGTGTGCCCTCCAAGAGTCTATTTCCCAGTCCTGTGTAACTTCTGGCTGCTCTGTGGTGGGGTTAATGGCGATCTCCTCCAAGAGGGCTTATGCCATGCCCAGGTCTGCTGTGCCTGTCTCTGCAGCAGCCCACTGCTGACCCACACCTCCACAGGAGATGCTCAGAGACAGTTCTGTCTCAGTCTCTGTGAGGTCTCTGAGTCCTGGTGTGCATAAGGTTTGTTTGAGCCCTCTGAATGTCTCTGGTGGGAATGGGGTTTGATTCTAAAAGCAAATTTGTCCCTCTTACCATCTTGCTGGGGCTTCTCTGCCCTTGGACATGGGGGTATCTCCTCAAAGTTGCTCCAGCACCACGCAGCTGCTGCTCCAGGTTCACGCAGCTGGCAAAAGTGACAGGTAATAGTAAAAGATTGTGTGTAATTCTTAATATTACTATTACTGTTTTCTGTGAATATTCATGTCTTTTATCCAAGACTTTGAATCTTGAGAGCATCTATTTGAATGGGCGTAATGTCACAATCCCAAATTTGATGTTGGGGAAACAGAAGAAATGTCTGACTCCCATTGCCGTCAACAGTGATATGCTGGGTACTGCTTCTGAGAAAGATTAAAACAATGAGGACTATCTCTGTGTTAGTTTATAATTGTTGTTTAACAAATTACTACAGCTTAGTAAATTACAACAGAAAAAATTTATTATCTCATGATTTCTGTGGGCAGGAGTCTGGGCATGGCTTAGGTGGGTCTTATGCTTAGAATCTTATAGAATCTTATGCTTCCATTGAGGTGCCAGCCACACTGAGTTCTCATTTGGAGTCTTGTTGAGCAAAGAATCCTCGTCCAAGCTCATTCTGGTTGTTGGCAGAATTTGTGTCCTCGTTGTTATAGGACTGAAGTCCTCAGGCCCTCATGTAGCCTTCTCTGTAGGCCCCAAATGGTTGTTTGCTTCTTTAAGGCTGACTGGAGAATCTCTCCAGTTCCCTAAGACTGTGAGTCTTATATAATGTCAGCTAACAAGACAGTGACTTGCTAAATCCTTTGCCATTTTCTATTGGTATAAAAGTGAGTCATATACCCCACCTATATTCAGAGGAAGAAGACTATAGCAGGGCTACAAAGATATGACTTTTAGGGTGACTCAAAGTGTACTAGCTACAACCTCCCAGCTGCTGATCAGCTAACCAAAAACAAAGGGCAAATGCATACTCCATAGCAAAATAACTTCAGCATATGAAGTGCCAAGAATATCTTATTCTTTGAAGCCATCGATTTCCCTTTCTGATGACAAATTTGGCTTTTTCAGTTACTTTGATGGGGAAAAAGTATTATGGAATAATATGTCTCATTTTAACTTATAAATGAACATTCTTTATAACTTTCGCTGACATAAATCCATTACCATGTGTATTAGTCATGGGGTCTCCAGAGAAAGAGAGCCATTAGGAGACCTCCTTCTCTTTCTATTAAAGTCTTCAAGTGATTGAATGAAGCCCAGCCACATTATGGAGGTTTACCTGCTTTCCTAAAAATGTTTTAATGATTTAAATGCCAATATCATCTAAAAATAACCATCACACAAATACCTAGAATAACATTTGACCAATCATCTGGATACTGTGACTGAGCCACGCGTGTGGTGGAGTGGGCTGACATGCCCTCCTGGTGACCTAGCCATACTGACACATAAAAGTAAGGATCACACCATGAAAGGCCTAGTTGTCTTTGTTAGTCTGGTCAACTGCTTAATTTATAGAGAGAAAACAAAGGTGAACTGACTTGCATCAGGCTACACTGCGAAATATTGGTATAGAAACTGTCTCTGAACACTTACAGCTGCCATGCTTTATTTCTAATCATAATAAATTATTCATAAAATTACACTGGTGGCATTAGGCTTCCCTGGTGGCTCAGACAGTAAAGACTCCACCTGCAATTTGTGATACCTGGGTTCAATCCCTGGGTTGGGAAGATCCCCTGGAGGAGGCCATGGCAACCCACTCTAGTATTCTTGCCTGGAGAATTCCATGGACAGAGGAGCCTGGCAAGCTACAGTCCATGGGGTAGCAAAGAGTTGAACATGAATGAGTGACTAAGCACAATGCAGCAAAGTCTGTGTAGGTGTCTCCGTACCTCTGGCAATGGCTGGAAGTGCATTGTCTAAGAGCTAAGTGGGGGTCTGAAAGAGTCATCCTACATTTAGAAAGCTAAGACACATGTGCACCCCTTCTTTGGGTTCCACAAAGTGTTTTTTTTTTTTTGGTCAGGGAGGAAGAGGCAGGTAAAGGAGAAGGCATAGAGGTACAGGACTTTCTCGAAGCAATATGGAGAGGGAGAGACAGCAGTGTCCCTCCTGGAGGCAGCCTCCTTCTGGAGCAGAAAGGCCATCACCCAGCTGGAGCCTCACATCTTTACTTTGAGCCTGAAATCTTGGCTAATGTTCTTCTCCCTGCGTGTCAAGGAGGGAGTGGGAAAAACACCCCAGGTCTCTGCAGAGGGGAAAGTCACAGCACACTCCCAAAGCTGTTCCTCTTTCAAGCATTATATCGCTCTTCACCAGAGCCACCATGGACTGGAAGGGATTCCACATACCTATTTCTTTAGGACCAAAAGTCCAACTACATTCAGAGGTGTAGAATGACCTATATTTTTCTATATGAGTCCTAACTTTCCTCATAATGTACATATATCATTTGTGTAATCACATGCCTTTTCTCTCTGCCTTTCTTTCTGCTTTGGCACCAGGTGTAATTATGTGAGTACTGCACTTTGAGAATTCCCTAGAATCCTGGACTTGTCTTTAATGCCTTAGCAGAGAACCCATCTCTACTCCCTGTTGTTGATAACCTAACCGTGGCCAGGGACATGCTGAAGTATTCTTCAGTCTACTTTTCCTTTCAAGTTTCAGAGCGAGGTTTAATGTTGTGTGCATTCACACACCAAAGCTGTTTTCAAAAACATAAAGTCTAAATCGTGCTGTAGGTTTCCTCAAGGTCCAGCCCGAGAGCTTGGGCTGTTCCAGAGGCAGATGGAAAGAGGCAGCACCAACAGATACCAGAAGGGCTTCAGGGAGACTGATTTAACTTATCCTTGTTACACTTGTGATTGAGGTAGAACACCCTGGCCAGAGTCAGTCACCAGTTGGTGACCACACCAGCCCCATGCTGTCCCGGGGTCCCACATGCCATGAAGGGAACCCAGCTTCTGGCCAGCTGGCAGCAGTGGGCTCAGGAAACAGCTCAGGGTGACCCCGGGCCCCTGGCCCAGGCACACTCTACCCTGCAGTCTTAGAACTGAGGATGACAGTGGACCAAATCCTGCATATAAATCAATACTCACAAATCTTCAGTTTGCGTATTTTCTCAAAGCATATTTTGTAATAGGCCTTAACTATGTTCTGGTTTATATGATGAGTCAAAGATTTTTTCTTATGAAGTTTTAAATTTTAATGTGAGATATACATTCACTGAAAACAATAGCAAAAAATCAAGTTTATTTTAAAAGAAAATAAGCATTACATCATTATATGAGTCTTAAATTATTCACCAGCAGATGGCAATATAATCATAAATGCTACTGATCATAGGCAATTAGATAGTTTGTAAAATATGGAAATAGCATATCTCCATGTTTCCAAAGAAATAAAATTCAATTTCACCCCACAGAATTTTCTTGCACCAAGACTTTTTTGGTCTTTTTATATCCATTTAAAAGCTATAAAAAGTCACTGATTTTATGATCTTGATTTTATTTTTAAAGATAAATTTATAAAATTTTATTTAAAACATGAAAAAACCCCTAAACTATTACAGAGAAGCTATGTTAATCAACGATAGACTCAATATTGTGATGGTGAATTTTATGAATTTTAAAATGTATAGTATCATTAGAATAGGGCTTTCCTGATAGCTCAGATGGTAAAGAATCAGCCTGCAATGCAGGAGACCCTGGTTCAATTCCTGGGTCAGGAAAATCCATTGGAGAAGGGATAGGCTACTCACTCCAGTATTCTTGGGCTTCCCTTGTGGCTCAGCTGGTAAAGAACAATTAGAATAAGCTTTTTTGTTGTTGTTGTTGTTGTAGTGGGTCTTTAATTGCAAAATCAAACTAAATTATATATTTCAACAATATGAACATGGTCTATATGCAAGTATTATTGATTTCTAAGGTTCAAAATACCCTCTTTTAAATATCACAACCCTACTGGTTAAGGGAACCCTCCTATTTTTTTCCCAATCAATTTCCCTATGAATTAAGCAACAGAAACTTTTGCAGTGAGCTGCTAAGTTTAATATCTGAGCACTTTGATAACTAGAAGAGCTTACACATATGATACATAGTTTTATTCTTATTGCTTCCTTCTATAACATATAAACTAAGCATGTGTATGGGTTTGTAATATGAAGTTAGTGAAAGATTAATCTGTTCTAATATTTTATAATTAACTGAAATTTCTTCAGATTTCTTTTGTCTTTATGGGACTATTAAAAACTATCAAGGAGCCCATATTAGTTTAGTATACTTATAAAGAATCAGGAAAGCCTGAAAATTGCTTAGATCCATGATTTGTAAATTTTATTGCCTTTTAGAATTATCTAGGAAGCATTTAAAACTCACATCCAGGTCACTTCCATACAAATTAAGTAAGAATCTGAGGATGAGATCCACGTATCAGTAATTTTTAAGTTCCTAGGGTGAAGCTAGGGTTTAGACTGAAAGGTTAGACTTAAAGGTTCATATAAGTCACCTGAGGATCTTATTAATACATAAACATTCAGTAGATATGGTGGGTTTTCATTTCCTGCTTTTGTAACCAGCTTCTAGGTGATGCTGCTGCATTTACCATGCTTTGGAAAGCATTGGCTCAGCTCTTTAAGGACACTGGTTCTCAATATTTTGTGCATATCAGAATTACCTGGAAAAACTGGTAAAAACAGGCTCAGAACTTAGTATACTTCAATGAACCCAAGTGATGCTGACTCACAAAAAGTTTGAGGATGATTGTTTTAAGATAACTAGATTTCCTATGGGTAAATAAACCTAGACATTATCATTTGAACACTCTGTTTCTTTGATAGTAACTTCAAACTTGACTGACAAGATGATTGGCCTGGCTGGATGCTCTTCTCAGTTGGAAATACATTCCACCTCCTCTAGTTGTAGAAATTCTACCTACCTTTAAGACCCTGCCCTAATGACAGTTGGTCTAGAAGGTCTGTCTGATAATCACTTCTAAGGGACTTGAACTCTCCTCCAGCTGTGCATAGTTCCATTGGCTTCATTGGCTCCATTGGCAACTTTTCTCTCCTGCTAGTGTTAAACTAAAACCAGAGGTTGAATTAACATTTCAATTTTCCCTGCCTTTCCTCTGAGTTCTCCTTCAATCAGATTTGATCCCTTTCCTCATTTTAAACTGTATGGTGAATAAATCACCATCTGTTCAGGAAAGAGTTAACATAATGGAGACTGTTAAATAAGCTCTATGACTATGGGTCATGTGAGTCTTGCTACCCACCACATCCACTATACCTGACATATAATGGATATTTAAAGGTTGTCTTTGGCTCAAATAATGAGAGGAGTGGAAAAATGGGAGCCAAACCATAAAGACATTTTATGGTGAGCTAGGAATTTGAGAGTTGATCTTATAAATAATGTGACATAATTTTTCAAAGGGGATATGGTGTGATTAATTTTTTTTTTAATATAGAAGTTTTGGCAAAAATAGAGAGGATTAGAATGAAGAGGAAAAAAGAAGGCAAAGAGTCCCATTAGAAGGATATCATATAGTAAAGGTTAGATTAGACATTAAGGGATGGAACAAAGTAAACCACCACTTTTATCAAGCAGCTACTTTATACTACTAAATGGCAACCCACTCCAGTATTCTTGCCTGGAGAATCCCAGGGATGGGGGAGCCTGGTGGGCTGCCATCTATGGGGTCGCACAGAGTTGGACATGACTGAAGCAACTTATCAGCAGCAGCATAATGCTAAGTACTTACTGCACATAATCTTTTATTTTATAAATATGCCATATAAGAGATATTTTCATTTTACAGATAATGAAATCCAGGCTATGTAACTTCTCAAAGAGGTTAAGTAACTTATTCAAGACTCGTACGTGAGAACTAAAACTGGAACCCCAAAATGTCTAACTCCAAAACCTTACACTGCAGTAACTGTAATGATAGGGATGGAATAAAGAGGGCAGGTTCTGGAGGCATTTTCTTAAAAAAATATCAGTCCTCGGGTAATTTAAAAAATAATTTATTTGGCTGCGCCTGGTCTTGGTTGGGTCACATGGAATCTTCCACCTTTATTGCAGCATGCTGATCTTTCAGCTGCTGCATGTGAACATTTTAGTTTCAATATGTGGGATCTAGTTCCCTGACCAGGGATTGAACCCATGGCCCCTGCACTGGGAGTATGGAGTCCCAGCCACTGGGCCACCAGGAAAGTCCCTGGAGACATTTTTATTTTGAGGAGAACTAACACACTGGGGTGACTGATTCAGGCTTATGAAAAGCAAGAGAGGGGTATTGTGCAGCATGTCTGTGATTGCTTGTGCTTTGATATCGGCTGTAATGAATGCCATTATGTGTTGGAGACTGATGCAATAGGGTCTGGCTGTTACAGACTCCTAAGAAGAATGGCCCAGGAGAAAGGCAGTGGCTACATGATTCTGGCACAGGCCCCCTCATTCGTTTTCTGATTCTCTTAGTGTATTTGTATGGTAACTTGGACACATTACATTATAAAGATGAGTGTCTGAAAAAAAGAGTTTCTACTGGTATTTGGTATGGGAGGTAAAGCAGAGAGCATCTTCCATTTTTCTGAACCTATTAAATACAGTATTTTAAGGAAAAATATAGTCAATACTGTGCCAAACAGTATGTTTTCAAATCATGAATTTAGAGCTATAATGTGAAAAAAAAATCATCAATAGGGAATTTGTTCATATGGCATAAAATTTAAAAAGCTCTGCCTATCTTTTACTTTCAGAGTCCAGATTAATTTAGTCCTGTTAAAATGGGAGAAGTTGTGATGTAATTCCAGATAAGAATAAAACTGATTCAATTTTCTGAGAATTGTAGTCTGGCTCTAATTTAAAAAATTCTACTTCAGTTTGGTGGGCATTTAAGTTTTTAGCTTCTATACAGCAGTGTCACAAATGATCTCTTGGGTTGTTTTTTTTTTTTTTTGCACATCTCTTGTACTTATGCCCATCAAACTGCTTCAGTCTATAAAGTACCTGAAACTCGGCATTATCATAGTAACTGACAATGTAAAAAAATGCTTCAATGCTGCTCAAAGGTGTTCTGTATCTTTTCCAATGTTCTTAATTTTTAAAATTTTTAAAAAATAATTAAAAATAATTTTTAAATAAAATATTAAAAATTATTTTCCTTATCACCATTTTCAAAAGAATGCTTTTTGTAAGCTAATGAGATGACTGGTGACTGGGGCTCCCTAGTTAGTGTCAGCACAAGATCTTGTCACTGGCAAGAACAAGGTGTGAACTTTCAGCATTACGCTTGACCTCAGGGGAAGGGAGAGGGGCTGGAGAATGAGCTAGTAAACTATCATGCTTACACGTGACAAAGCTTTCATAAAAATATTTAAGCTATAGAGTTAAGAGAGTTTCTGGGTTGGTGAACACACCTGTGTTAGGGGGGGAGGGTTGCTGCTACTGCTAAGTTGCTTCAGTCGTGTTCGACTCTGTGCGACCCCATAGACGGCAGCCCACCAGGCTCCCCCGTCCCTGGGATTCTCCAGGCAAGAACACTGGAGTGGGTTGCCATTTCCTTCTCCAATGCATGAAAGTGAAAGTGAAGTCGCTCAGTTGTGTCCGACTCTTCGAGCGACTGCATGGACCACAGCCTACCAGGCTGCTCCTTCCATGGGATTTTCCAGGCAAGAGTACCGGAGTGGGTTGCCATTGCCTTCTCCATCAGGGAGGTTCAGTTCAGTTCAGTTCAGTTCAGTTGCTCAGTCATGTCTGACTCTTTGCGACCCCATGAATTGCAGCACGCCAGGCCTCCCTGTCCATCATCAGCTCCTGGAGTTCACTCAAACTCATGTCCATCGAGTTGGTGATGTCATTCAGCCATCTCATCCTCCGTCGTCCCCTTCTCCTCCTGCCCCCAATCCCTCCCAGCATCAGGGTCTTTTCCAATGAGTCAACTCTTCGCATCAGGTGGCCAAAGTATTGGAGTTTCAGCTTTAGCATCATTCCTTCCAAAGAACACCCAGGACTGATCTCCTTTAGGATGGACTGGTTAGATCTCCTAGTAGTCCAAGGGACTCTTAAGTCTTCTCCAACACCACAGTTCAAAAGCATCAATTCTTTGGCACTCAGCTTTCTTCACAGTCCAACTCTCACCTCCATACATGACCACTGGAAAAACCATAGCCTTGACTATACGGACCTTTGTTGGCAAAGCAAGGTCTCTGCTTTTGAATATGCTATCTATGTTGGTCGTAACTTTCCTTCCAAGGAGTAAGCGTCTTTTAATTTCATGGCTGCAATCACCATCTGCAGTGATTTTGGAGCCCAAAAAAACAAAGTCTGACACTGTTTCCACTGTTTCCCCATCTATTTCCCATGAAGTGATGGGACCAGATGCCGTGATCTTTGTTTTCTGAATGTTGAGCTTTAAGCCAACTTTTTCACTCTCCTCTTTCACTTTCATCAAGAGGCTTTTTAGTTCCTCTTTACTTTCTGCCATAAGGGTGGTGTCATCTGCATATCTGAGGTTATTGATGTTGGTTCACCCTAAATGCCTTTAATCCTTTAATCCTCACCCTCTGTGCCTTTTCATCTAGCTGAACATTTGTATCTTTTATAATATCCTTTATAATAAACTGGTAAACTTAAGTGTTAAAAATTATTTTTCTAATTCTGAAAAAATATTTTATAAAATATATAAAGGCGTGAAGGAAAAAAAATTTCCTATAATCTCATTGCCAACCACTGGTAGCATACTCTAAGTAACTTTGGAGTGAAAATATATCCACCCCTTCACCTGATTTTGTAATAGAGTAAATAGTATTCAATATTGTAATTGACACTCTGTAGGAACATATTAAAAGATGCAGAAAAAGAGGCATGTGGAAATGGATGTTTTGTGATACCAAAAGATCCAACAAGGAATTATTTTATTTCACTGAAGGGCCCAAGGGATGCATTTACAATCAGGAATGTATCGAGAGAAATCAGTATCAAGTGAAAGTGCTGTGGTGATTTCTCTGCAGGCCAAGGTTAACAGTAGAAAAATTGGTCACAGAGCTGGACTTATTAACTGCAGTGGAAATGACAGGGCCACAAAGCAAAAGAGGTTGTTGGTGGTTAGCTTCCAGAAGCTGAGCAGTCACAATTATCATAAGAGTCAGTAAGGTTGAAGTGTGTTTGTGTGTTAGTCATTCAGTCATGTCCAATTCTTTGTGACCCCATGGACTGTAACCTGCCAGACTCCTCTGTCCATGGAATTCTCCAGGCAAGAATACTGAAGTGGTTTTCATTCCCTTCTCTAGGGAATCTTCTTGACCCAGGGATCAAACGCAGGTCTCCTACATTGCAGGCAAATTCTTTACCATCTAAACCATTAGGGAAGCCCAGTAAGGTTGAAGGGGAGTCATCAAAATGGCTTGACCTTGAAGGAATTGCAAAGATGATTAAAGTACATGATGTCACCAAGGGAAAAACAGGTTTAACCGCACATGCTAAAGGCAGAAGACAAAAATACATAAGCAGGAGACTGAAGTCAGTTACTCCCTGCTCCAAAAGAGTATCTTGCTCAAGACCTGGACTCAATCCATTTCTCAGATCTGGAATCTGTTGACTGAAGAGGTGGTCAGGATAGAGTTGTTAACTAAAATACTGGATGCCTAGTTAAATTTGAATTTCAGATAAACAACAGCGTTTTAGTATAAGCATGTTCTATACAATACTTGGAAAGTATTTTGGCTAAATATTATTCATTTCTTATCTGAAATTCAAATTTAATTGTGTCCTTTTTTTTTGTTGTTGTTAAATCTGGCCAGCATACCCCTAGAAATTCTAAAACAAAACATATACTATGTTGATTCTTCTGATCTTTTCCTGAAGGGACGTATGGCTATTTACTTGGATGACAGTGCACTAGATGTTCTGAGGAATCTTGGACACAGAATTTGGGTTGATGTTGATATCTGGAGACCAGGAGCATCACTGTGGCTCCATTCTGGGCAGTAAATGGAGTAGTGGCCAAGTTTCAGTTTCCATCAGGCCTACTGAGTCCAAGACTGGGAGTCTCATGACCATTTCCTTGGTTTAGGAATGTATTAATGGCATTGATATACATAGCAGCTGATGTAACTGCTATTCTCTAGGCCTTATCCTATAGCGGGGAAGCCAAAGTGGGAACCTTTAAAACTGTATGCATTCCTCTCCAACCTCTACCTTCTGCTAAGATAAAATAATCATTGCATATTTCAGGCGATATGGCAGAGATTATTTCCGCCGCTAAGGATCATAAAGATGCAAGGGTGGTGGTGCCCTTCATCTATCTCTTTAATTTACCTGTTTCTTTCCTGCAGCAGTTGGAAGGATTCTCAGAAGAGATTATAGATTACTACAAGCTCAACTAAGTATTGGTACCCACTCTGGCTGCTATGCTGCCTGTGGAATCATAGCAACAGTATGTTAATAAGGTCTTGGGCACATGGTATGCAGACACTGATTTGGTAAATATGTTCTTTTCTCTCCCAGTCAGAAAAAAAGTATCAGAAACTGCATTCACTGGGAATGAGCAAAAATTTACATGAGTTTTGCCATAGGGCTTTCTGTCACAATATGGTCAAAAGAGATCTGGGCCATCTGAACATCCTAAGAATATCACATCAATCCATTAAATTGGTGACATCATGTTGATTAAGCCAGATAAACAAGATGTGGCCAGCATGCTGGAGATCACAGTAAAAAAGTTACGTTGAATGGGAAACAAAATATTCAAAGATTCCATAATGTGCCATTCAAGAAAATCTTAGAGATCCAGTGCTCAGGGTCATGCTGGAACACCTACTCCAATATGAAAGATAATTTGCAGCATCTTGCATCCTCTACTACAAAGAAACATAGGGTCCATTTCTCTTTGGGTTTTGAGGGCAGCACATTCCACACTCAGTAGTTGTATTCTAGACCATTTGCTGAGTGACCCAGAAGGCTGCCAGATTTGAGTAGGACCCAGGCAGGAATTGTTTCCACATTAAGACCAGGCTCTGCTGTGATTAGCTCTGCTGCCTAGGCCATATTATTTGTCTGACCCATGATACTGAGAGAGTTAAAGCTTAGGCAGGTTGATCAGAAGTCCAAGGCCCTTAAGGGAGGAAGAGGCAAACATTCTTTTAGACATTTGTTTGCCTTAGTCAGGTAGGACATGTTTCTTTTACTCCCTGTGTTGATATAGCAACAATATATCTCACTCAAGGCCTGGCCTTTCTTTAGGTCTGGAGCTAATGATTACACAGCACAGTAATACATCTTACTCATTGGTATGCTTTTCTTAGGCTCTATGTTAATGATTATGTGTGAAAATTGCTCAGTTGTGTCCAACTCTTGAATTCTTCAGGCCAGAATAGTGGAGTGGATAGCCTTTACCTTCTCCAGGGGATCTTCCCAACCCAGGGATCAAACCCAGGTCTCCCACATTGCAGGTGGATTTTTTACCAGCTGAGCCACAAGGGAAGCTCTACATGCAGAGTCTATCATATGAAATGCTGGGCTGGATGAATCACAAGCTGGAATCAAGATTGCTGGGAGAAACAGCAACAACCTCAGTTAAGCAGATAATATTGCTTTAATGGCAGAGATTTCAGAACTGTATTACAGTCTGAAGAATTTCCTTATCTACTCCTATTTCCTTTCCCCTTAATTTTCATAGATACTACTTGTAGTAAATCACTGCAGATAGTGACTGCAGTCATGAAATTAAAAGACGCTTGCTTCTTGAAAGAAAAGCTATGACCAACCTAGACAGCATATTAAAAAGCAAGGACATTACTTTGCCAACAAAGGTCCTTCTAGTCAAAGCCATGGTATTTCCAGTAGTCATGTATGAATGTGAGAGTTTGACTATAGAGAAAGCTGAGCACCAAAGAATTGATGCTTTTGAACTGTGGTGTTGGAGAAGACTCTTGAGAGTCCCTTGGACTGCAGGGAGATCCAACCAGTCTATCCTAAAAGAAATCAGTCCTGGGCATTCATTGGAACGACTGATGCTGAAGCTGAAACTCCAATACTTTGGTCACCTGATGTGAAAAACTGACTCACTGTAGAAGACCCTGATGCTGGGAAAGATTGAAAGCAGGAGGAGAAGGGGATGACAGAATATGAGTTTATTGGATGGCATCACTGACTCGATAGACATGAGTTTGAGTAAGTTCTGTGAGTTGGTGATGGACAGGGAAGCCTGGCATGTTGCAGTCCATGGGGTCACAAAGAGTTGGACACGACTAAGTGACTGAACTGAACTGTACTTTCAGTAAGGGCTTCCCAGGTGGTTCTAGTAGTAAAGAACTCTCCTCAGGAGACATAAGAGATGCTGGTTTGATCCCTGGGTTGGGAAGATCCCCTAGAGAAGGAAATGACAACTCACTCCAGTATTCTCTAGGCCTGGAGAATTCTATGGACAGAGGAGCCTAGTGGCTACAGTCCATGGGGTCACAAAGAGTTGGACGCAATTGAAGTGAGTTAACTGAAAGCCTCTTGTTTGTCTACCTTCTCCTGGGCATCTGTTTCCTGGAGGACCCAAAAGATGCACAGACTTTTTAGGTTTTCACTATTTTAATAGTGAATGTGACTTTAATTTTCAAAGTACATGTTTGAATAATTCTGTTCCCTGTTGTTTGCCTCTATGCATTGACTATTTTATTATATAGTACTTTTTCACCCTAAACCAGAAATGTACTTGATTACTCACACAAATCATTCATAAAGATATATTTTAGTGTGTCAACAATAGTAACTTAGTGTAACAATTCCACAGTGGGCTTCTGGGGTGAAAAATCTGCCAGCAGTGCAGAAGCTACAAGAGATACATGTTTGATCCCTGGGTCAGGAAGATCCCCTGGAGAAGGGAATGGCACCCACTGCAATATTCTTGCCTGGAGAATCCCATGGACAGAGGAGCCTGGAGGCCTACAGTCCATAGGGCCGCACAGAGTCAGACACTACTGAAGCAACTGAGCACACAAAATAATTCCACCAGAAGTTAATTATAATATAAAATCCTGCTGGGTAAATGTGCCTTCATTCAAGGATATACATGGGTAGTATGGATGTGTCAAGTGGTAAAAGTATTCAGTAATTACAGAAACCTTAGACTGCCACCTAAATGTAATTTGAATATGATTATAAATTTATGGCTAAATAAATTTATAATTATAAATTTATGGCTAAATGTATTCCTGGCATAGTATATATTCAATATATATTTGTTGAATGAATGAATGAAATAACTGGCATACAATACTGACCAAATAATTATTTAGGAGTTTTAAAGTAGAATTAGAAATATTTTACTCATTTTTCTGAAACTATGTAATAATTATAAATTATTAACAAAATGTGGTAATTCGCAGGAAAATTCTCTTAGGAGCTCTTTGCACACAATCTCTCTGATTCCAATTACCATGCCTCTTTTCCACACTTTCAGGCCCAGTGGGAGTTTCTTAGGACATCCTGTTGGTGTTAGACTCTAGATACTGAATTATCTTTCACTGATTTCCATATGGCCTACCCAACCTATATAAATAATCTTTTCTGTTTCTTTTTCCCAGTTCACCAACTTGAGTGTGCCATCTGTTTCCTGCTATCCTGACTGAATAGAGGCAGAACAGCTTGAAAAGATTCCAACATACTATCAGAAGAGATAAAAAGTTATGCTTCAGTTTTTAGGAAGACCCTCTGGAAGGACTGTTCACATTCTGCTGAGTAAAGCTAGGTGAAACATACCCAAGGCAAGGATTTTGAGGCATGTGGCTAAGATACTTCCTAGAGAAACTCCACAGGTATGCGATGCCAAAGTGCCACTCACAGTGTTGCCAAAGTGAATTATCACAAGTTGATCTCTCTGGAAGTAGATAAGGAGATGGAGTTCAGTGTGAAAGATATGTGTCAGAGATCATCACCTGCAAAAGGAAGGAGGAGGAATTGGGTGGAGGAAGCATCACAGTTATCAGGGTGGTGGCCAACACCGTTGGGGGAAGAGGTGTAGCAGTGTGTGTGTTGTAGGGGGAAATAAGGGAGTGAGATGAGGCCTAGGTCAGGCCAAAATGGTTGGATCTTTATTCTTCCACTGCGTTCAGTCAGCGAATGCCGGCTGCCTCAGAAAGGCTAGGATGTTGGTCAAGTCACATCCTTCATACATTGGCTTGGTTGCCAAGGGCTGAGAGATGTACTCTCCACAGCTGGGTAACAAGCTCTTTCTTGAAGGGAATCTGTGTGACTTATCATTTTGTGTACAAAACGTGTATAAGGCTACTAACAGTAGTCTTACAGCTGCCAGTTTTTTTTTTTTTGAGATAAAATTTGTTCATTTGATGGCAAATAAATTTGAAGTGTACAGTTCAATATGTTCTAATAATTGTAAGTACCCAAGCAACAAAACTATCCCAGTTAACATAACAAATACTTTTCACTACTATACAATTTCCTCTCTCTTATGCCTAGTCAGTCCTCTCTTTTATATATTATTTTTTATTTCAATAGGATTTTTAAAAATTGTTTTTTAAAATTTTTATTTATTTTAAATGAAGTCTAATTACTTTACACAGTATAGTGGTTTTTGCCATATATTGACATGAATCAGCCATAGGTGTACATGTGTCCCCCTGTCTTGAAACCCTCTCCCACCCTCCCACCTCCCTCTCCATCTCATCTCTCTGGTTGTCCCAGTGCACCTGTTTTGAGTGCTCTGTTTCATGCATCAAACCTGGACTGGTGATCTGTTTCATATATGGTAATATACATGTTTCAGTGCTATTCTCCTGAATTAACCCACCCTTGCCTTCTCTAACAGAGTTCAAAAGTCTGTTCTTTACATCTGTGTCTCGTTTGCTGTCTTGCATAAAGGGTCATCATTACCATCTTTCTAAATTCCATATATATGCATTAATATACTGTATTGGTGTTTTTCTTTCTGACTTACTTCACTCAGTATAATAGGCTCCAGTTTCATCCACCTCATTCAAGTGCATTCTTTTTAATAGCTGAGTAATATTCCATTGTGTATATGTACCACAGCTTTCTTATCCATTCATCTGCTGATGAACATCTAAGTTGCTTCCAAGTCCTAGCTATTGTAAACTGTGCTGCAATGGACACTGAGGTACTCGTGTCTCCTTCATAATGGTTTCATCAGGGTGTATGCCCACCAGTGGGATTGCTGGGTCATATGGCAGTTCTATTTTAAGTAATCGCTACACTGTTCTCCATAGTGGCTGTAGTAGTTTGCATTCCCACCAACAGTGTAAGAGGTTTCCCTTTTCTCCACACCCTCTCCAGCATTTATTGTTTGTGATTTTTGGATAGCAGCCATTCTGACTGGCATGAAATGGTACTTTGTTGTGGTTTTGGTTTGGATCTCTCTGATAATGAGTGATGTTTAGAATCTTTTCATGTGTTTGTTAGCCATCTGTATGTCTTATTTGGAGAAATGTCTGTGTAGTTCTTTGGCCCATTTTTGATCCAATCATTTATTTTTCTGGTATGGAGCTGCAGGAGCTGCTTGTATATTTTGGAGATTAATTCTTTGTCAGTTGTTTCATTTGGTATTATTTTCTCCCATTTTGAAGGTTGTTTTTTCACCTTGCTTATAGATTTCTTCTCTGTGCCAAAGCTTTTAAGTTTAATTAGGTCCCATTTGTTAATTTTTGATTTTATTTCCATTACTCTGGGTCGTGGGTTATAGAGGATCTTGCTTTGATTTATGTCGTCGAGTGTTCTGCCTATTTTTTCCTCTAGGAGTTTTATAGTTTCTGGTCTTACATTTAGATCTTTAATCCATTTGGAATTTATTCTTGTGTATGGTATTAGAAAGTGTTCTAGTTTCATTCTTTTACAGGTGGTTGACCAGTTTTCCCAGCACCACTTGTTGAAGAGATTGTCGTTTCTCCATTGTATATTCTTGCCTCCTTTGTCAAAGATAGGGTGTCCATAAGTGTGTGGATTTATCTCTGGGCTTTCTATTTTGTTCCATTGATTTATACTTCTTTCTTTGTGCCAGCAGCATACTGTCTTTATGACTGTAGCTTTGTAGTATAGTCTGAAGTCAGGAAGGTTGATTCTTCCACTTCCATCCTTCTTTCTCAGGGTTGCTTTGGCTATTTGAGGCTTTTATGTTTCCATAAAAATTATGAAATTATTTACTCTAGTTCTGTGAAAAATACTGTTGGTAGCTTTATAGGGATTGCAATGAATTTATAGATTGCTTTGGATAGTATACTCATTTTCACTATACTGATTCTTCCAATCCACGAACATGGTATATTTCTCCATCTATTTGTATCATCTTTGATTTCTTACATCAGCATTATATAGTTTTCTGTATATAGGTCTTTTGTTTCTTTAAGTGAATTTATCCCTAAGTATTTTATTCTTTTCATTGCAATGGTAAATGGGATTGTTTCCTTACTTTATCTTTCTGTTTTCTCATTGTTAGTGTATGGGAATGCAAGGGATTTCTGTGTATTAATTTTATATCCTGCTACTTTACTATATTCATTGATTAGCTCTAGTAATTTTCTGGTGGTGTCTTTAGGGTTTTTTATGTAGAGGATCATGTCATCTGAAAATAGAGTTTTGCTTCTTCTTTTCCAATCTGGATTCTTTTATTTTTTTCTTTTCTGATTGCTATGGCTAAGACTTCTGAAACTATCTTAAATAGTAGTGGTGAGAGTGGGCACCCTTGTCTTCTTCCTGACTTCAGAGGAAACACTTTCAATTTTTCGCCATTGAGAATAATGTTTTCTGTGGGTTTGTCATATATGGCTTCTATTATGTTTAGGTATATTCCTTCTAGGCCTGCTTTCTGGAGAGTTTTTTTTTTTTTTTTTTAATCATAAATGGGTGTTGAATTCTGTCAAAGGCTTTCTCTGCATCTATTGAGATGATCATGTGGTTTTTATCTTTCAATTTGTTAATGTGATGTGTTAATATGGTGATTGACTTGTGAATATTGAAGAATCCTTGCATCCCTGGGATAAAGCCCACTTGGTCATGATGTATGCTCTTTTAAACATATTGTTGGATTCTGTTTACTAGAATTTTGTTGAGGATTTTTGCATCTGTGTTCTCAGTGACATTGGCCTGTAGTTTTCTTTTTTTGGTGGTATCTTTGTCTGGTTTTGGTGTTAAGGTGATGATGCTCTCATAGAATGAGCTTGGGAATTGACCTTCCTCTGCAATTCTCTGGAAGAGTTTGAGTAAGGTAGGTGTTATCTCCTCTTTTTGGTAGACTTCAACTGAAGTCGTCTGGTCCTGGGCTTTTGTTTGTTGGACGATTTTTGATTACAGTTTCGATTACAGTGCTTGTGATGGGTCTGTTAAGATTTTCCACTTTTTCCTGGTTCAGTTTTGGTAGGTATTACTTTTCTATGAATTCGTCCATTTCTTCTAAGTTGTCCGTTTTATTGGTATTTAATTGCAGATAGTAGTTTCTTAACATCCTTTGTATTTCTGTGTTGTCTGTTGTGATTTCTCCATTTTCATTTCTAATTTTATTGATTTGATTCTTCTCCCATTTTTTCTTGATGAGTCTGGCTAATGGTTTGTCTATTTTATTTATCTTCTCAAAGAACCAGCTTTTGGTTTAGTTGATTTTTGCTTTAGTGTCTTTTCTTTTTCATTATTTCTGCTCTTGATTTTTATGATTTCTTTCCTTCTGCTAACTTTGAGGTTCTTCATTTCTTCTTTTTCTAGTTGCTTTAGGTGGAAAGTTAGATTATTTATTTGATGTTTCTCTTGTTTCTTTAGGTAAGCTTGTATTGCTATGAACCTTCCTCTTAACACTGCTTTTACTGAATTCCATATGTTTTGGGTTGTCGTGTTTTATTTTCATTTGTTTGTATGTATATTATGATTTCCTTTTTTATTTCTTCTGCGATTTGTTGATTATTCAGAAGAGTTTAGTTTAGCCTCCATATGTTTGTATTTTTAATAGTTTTTTTTTCCCCTATAGTTAACATGTAATCTTACATTATGATCAGAAAAGATGCTTGAAATGATTTCAATGTTTTTGAATTTACCAAGGCTAGATTTATGGCCCTGGATGTGATCTGTCCTGGAGAATGTTCTGTGTGCACCTGAGAAAAAGGTGAAATTCATTGTTTTGGGGTGAAATGCCCTGTAGATATCAATTACCTTTAATTGGTCCATTACATCATTAAAAAAACCTTGTGTTTTCTTGCTAATTTTCTATTTGGTTGATCTATCCATAGGTATGAGTGTGGTATTAAAGTCTCTCACTATTACTGTGCTGCTGTTAATTTCCCCTTTCATACTTGTTAGCATTTGCCTTGTGTATTGAGGGGCTCTTATGTTGGGTGCATATATATTTTTAATTGTTATATATATCTTCTTCTTGGATTGATCCTTTGATCATTATGTAGTGTCCTTCTTTGTCTCATTGCATGGTCTTTATTTCAAAGTCTATTTTATCTGATGAGTATTGCTATTCCTGCTTTCTTTTGGCCTCCATTTGCATGAAATATCTTTTCCAGTCCTTCACTTTCAGTCTGTATGTGTCCCTTGGTTTGAGGTGGGTCTCTTATAAATATCATATATAGGGGTCTTGTTTTTGTATCCATTCAGCCAGTCTTTGTCTTTTGGTTGGGGCATTCAACGCATTTACATTTAAGGTAATTATTGACAAGTATGATCCCATTTCCGTTTATTTTGTTGTTTTGGGTTCGAGTTTATAAACCTTTTCTGTGTTTCCTGTTTAGAGAAGATCCTTTAGCATTTGTTGAAGAGCTGGTTCGGTGGTGCTGAATTCTCTAAGGTCTTGTTTCTCTGTAAAGTTTTTGATTTCTCCTTCATATCTGAATGAGATCCTTGCTGGGTATAGTAATATTGGTTGTAGTTTTTTCTCTTTCTTCACTTTAGGTATGTCCTGTCATTCCCTTCTGGCCTGAAGAGCTTCTTCTTCTTTTTTTTTAAATTTTATTTTATTTTTAAATTTTACAATATTGTATTAGTTTTGCCAAATATCGAAATGAATCCGCCACAGGTATACCTGTGTCCCCCATCCTGAACCCTCCTCCCTCCTCCCTCCCCATACCATCCCTCTGGGTCGTCCCAGTGCACCAGCCCCAAGCATCCAGTATCGTGCATCGAACCTGGACTGGCGACTCGTTTCATACATGATATTATACATGTTTCACTGCTATTCTCCCAAATCTCCCCACCCTCTCCCTCTCCCACAGAGTCCATAAGACTGATCTATACATCAGTGTCTCTTTTGTTGTCTCGTACACAGGGTTATTGTTACCATCTTTCTAAATTCCATATATATACGTTAGTATACTGTATTGGTGTTTTTCTTTCTGGCTTACTTCACTCTGTATAATAGGTTCCAGTTTCATCCATCTCATTAGAACTGATTCAAATGTTTTCTTTTTAATGGCTGAGTAATACTCCATTGTGTATATGTACCACAGCTTTCTTCTCCATTCATCTGCTGATGGGCATCTAGGTTGCTTCCATGTCCTGGCTATTATAAACAGTGCTGCAATGAACATTGGGCTACACGTGTCTCTTTCCCTTCTGGTTTCCTCAGTGTGTATGCCCAGCAGTGGGATTGCTGGATCATAAGGCAGTTCTATTTCCAGTTTTGTAAGGAATCTTCACACTGTTCTCCATAGTGGCTGTACTAGTTTGCATTCCCACCAACAGTGTAAGAGAGTTCCCTTTTCTCCACACCCTCTCCAGCATTTATTGCTTGTAGACTTATGGATTGCAGCCATTCTGACTGGAGTGAAATGGTACCTCATAGTGGTTTTGATTTGCATTTCTCTGATAATAAGTGATGTTGAGCATCTTTTCATGTGTTTGTTAGCCATCTGTATGTCTTCTTTGGAGAAATGTCTATTTAGTTCTTTGGCCCATTTTTTGATTGGGTCATTATTTTTCTGGAGTTGAGCTGTAGGAGTTGCTTGTATATTTTTGAGATTAGTTGTTTGTCCGTTGCTTCATTTGCTATTATTTTCTCCCAAAGACAGAAATATTGATCAATGGAACAAAATAGAAAGCCCAGAGATAAATCCATGCACATATGGCCACAGTTACAAAGCCACTGGCCTGAAGAGCTTCTATTGAAAGATGAGCTATTATCCTTATGGAGATCCCCTTGTGTGTTACTTGTTGCTTTTCCTTTGCTGCTTTGAATATTTGCTCTTTGTATTTGATTTTCATTAGTTTGATTAATATGTGTCTTGGGGTGTTGTGCCTTTGGTTTGTCCTGTTTGGGAGTCTCTGATTTTCTTGGACTTGGGTGGTTATTTCCTTGCCCATTTTAAGGAAGTTTTCAACTATTATTTCCTCAAGTATTTTCTCATGCCATTTTCTTTTTGTCTTCTTCTTCTGGGACACCTATGATTCGAATGTTGGGGCATTTAACATTGTCCCAGAGTTCTCTGAGGTTGCCCTCACTTCTTTTAATTCTTTTTTCCTCTCTGCTCCGTTTATTTCCACCGTTCTATCTTCCAACTCACTTATCCTCTGCACTGCTCAAGTTATTCTCCTGTTGGTTCCCTTCTGAGTGCTTTTGGTCTCAATTATTGCACTATTCATTACTGATTGATTCTTCTTCATTTCTTCTAGGTTCTTTTAAAATATTTCTTGCATCTTCTCAATCCTTGTCTCTAATCTATTTATCAGTAACTTCATTTTGTTTTCAAGGTTGTGGATCATCTGTACTATCATCATTCTGAATTCTTTTTCAGGTAGACTCCTTATCCCCACCTCTTCTGTTTCGTTTGGTGGGTATTTATCAGATTCCTTTACTTGCTGCATATTTCTTTGCCTTTTCATTTCTTTTAGATTGCTGTGTTTGGGGTGCCCTTTCTATACGTTGGAAGTTTGTGGTTCCTCTTTACTGTGGAGCCTGCTCCCTGTGGGTGGTGTTGGACTAGTGGCTTGTCAAGGTTTCCTGGTTGGGGTACCTTACGTCTGTGTTCTGGTGGGTGAAGCTGGATCTCTTCTCTCTGGAGTGCAATGAAGTGTCCAGTAGTGAGTTTGGGTGTCTATGGGTTTGACATGGCTTTGGGAAGCCTGTCTTTTAATGCTCAGTGTTGTGTTCTTACTTTGCATGGTATGTCTTGCACTGAAACTTTTTGGCTCTTGGATGGAGCTTGGTTTCAGTGTTGATATGGAGACCTTTGGGTGAGCTCTTGTCTATTAATGTTCCCTGGAATCAGGAGTTCTCTGATGTTCTCAAATTTTGGAATTAAGCCTCCTGCCTCTGGCTTTCAGTCCCTCTCACAGTATCCTCAAGACTTCTCCATTGATACATCACAGATGATAAAACATCTAGGTTAAAGGTGAAACAATTCTCCACAGTGAGGGACACCCAGAGAGATTCACAGAACTACATGGAGAAGAGAAGAGGGAGATATAGGTGACCAGGAGGAGAAGAGGGGGAGTCAAAAGGGGATAGAACAGTCTAGCCAGCAATCAATTCCCTAAGTGCTCTCCATAGCCTGGAACACCCAGAGAGATTCACAGAGTTAATAGAAAAGAGAAGGGGGAGGAGGGAGATAGAGGTGATCTGGTGGAGAAAAGCTGGAGTCAAAAGAGGAGAGAGCAATCAAGACAATAATGAAATCCCTAAGTGAAAACGGACACTGAAAATTAGATTCTTAAAGGTACAAAATTGATAACAAATACAAAAAAGCAAAGATTGAAAATCCAGAATAGAGGTTGGATTCTCAAAATACAGTATAAAAATAAAAAATAAAATTAATCAGAAAATTAAAAAAATACATATATGAAATTTGCTTTAAAAATAAGGTCTTTTTTTTTTTTTTTTTGTAAGGTGGGTTGTGTGTCTTAATCAGCTCCCTGGTCCTGGCCGCTTGGCTTCCCAGGTGTGCCAGAGAGCACCATCTCAGGTGTGCCATGTGTCTCCTCTGGGGAGCTGATATCAGGTTGCAATACTCCTGGTAGATGTCAACTGTCCAGGATCCCAGGAAGACGTGGTTAGCAACTGGGAGCCTGCTCACAGTTTGGAGCTCACTGGTGGTGAACGGGAGTGTCTGGGCTAACTCTCTACTGGCCATTTCTGTTAGGTACCATTCCGTGGGCTTTTTTTTTTTTTTCTCCTGGTTATGTTGCCATCTGAGATTGCAAAACTCCCCACAGACCTGCCTGTGAGAGGGTTTCCTACTGTGTGGAAACTTCTCCTTCTAGACTCCCTCCCCAGGTTGGGTCACTGTCTCTAACTCTTTTGTCTCTATTTTTGTCTTTTTATTTTGTTCTACCTCCTTTCAAAGAGAATGGGCTCCCTTTCTGGGTGCCTGGTGTCCTCTGCCAGCCTTCAGAAGTTGTTCTGTGGAAGTTGCTCAACATTCAAATGATCTTTTGATGAATTTGTGGGGTAGAAAGTGGTCTCCTCATCCTATTCCTCCACCATCTTGGGATCATCCCTCTCAATAGGATGAGATTTTTTGAGATTTATACACTTCTGTGTCTTAGTAGTTTGTTCGTTTTTGCTGTCAAGTAGTTTTGCATTTAATGAATGTGCCAAAATTTGTCCATTCTACAAGTGGTAGAATATGTGCGTTGTTTATCCTTTTTTTTTTTTTTCTTTTATCAATAATATTGTAATGGGTAAGTGTTCTATGGACATATGTTTTCGTTTCTCTTGGGTAAATATCTGAGAGCAGAATTAGCGTATCATGTGGTAAATGCAAATTTAACTCATAAAGAAACTGCTAAACTGTTTTCAAGTGATTGTATCAGTTTACACTTTCACCAGCTATGTATGAGAGTTCCAGTTGCTTAAATTCTTACCAACACTATTAGTCTTTTTAATTTTATCCATGAATTTGAAGTTGCATTTACTGGTTGTTTTAAACTTGTATTTATTGATGTTAATTATCTTTCATCTTTTCATATATCTGTTGATTATTCACACATCTTCTTTTTCAAAGTGTCTGATGCCCATGTTTTCCATTAAGAAAAAATTGTTTTGTAGGATAAAAAGTTGATAAAAGTACTTTGCCACATATATATATATGTTTATGCATATGTATAATTTGGCTTTTATTTTCTTAATGATTTCTTTAAAAAGCAGAAGCGTTTGAAAAAACTGTTAGACCTTAATTAATCACTATTTTTTTCTTTTACAGTTAGTGATTTTTGTGTCCTATAAAATACTTGCTTCTCAAAATTGCAAAGATATTCACCTTTGTGTTCTTTTGTAAAGTTTATGAGTCTATCTTTTTAATACAGATTTATGATTTATCTCATATTAATTTTACATGGTGTGAGATAGTGATTGAGGTTGATTTGTTTTTCATGTGAGTAACAAATTGCTTTAGCACCATTTGTTAAAAAAATGTTCAAAAGCCAATTAACTATATATGGGTAAGTAAGGCAATGGCACCCCACTCCAGTGTTCTTGCCTGGAGAATCCCAGGGATGGGGGAGTCTGGTGGGTTTCTGTCTATGGGGTCGCACAGAGTCAGACACGACTGAAGCAACTTAGCAGCAGCAGCAGCAGCATATATTATCTGTGTGTACATATGGTTTAGTATACTTAGATATATTTCTAAATTCTCTATCATACATATGGATTTATATGCCCATTTTGCAACCAATACCACACTATCTAGGTTATTGTAATTTTATAACATGTCCTAAAATCATGTAGTATCTTTCAGTTTTGTTCCTTTAAAAGAGTATATTGGCTACTCAGATCTTTGCATTTCTCTATATTATTTTTGTAATCAACCTTCTTATTTCTACAGAAAAAAATTGTGCTTGGATTTGATTTGGCTTGAGCATCTACAGATCAATTTTGGGAGAATTAATATCAGTTCATGAGTTTTCAATTCATGAACATGGTGTATCTGTCATTTATTAACATTCTTCTAAATTTCTCTCTACAAGGTCTTCTAGTTTTTAAAATACAGATTTTGCATTTTTTAAAAATTAAGTTTATTCCTATGTATTTTGTTTTTTGATGTTTTTTTCAAATTGTTTTGTTTTACATTTATTTTCCAAATATTTGATGCTACCAAATATAAATGCAATTGAATTTTTGCCTATTGACCCTATATTCTAAAACACTGTTAAATTCATCCATGAATTCTAGACACTTTACTGTTGATTGTCTAGGATTTTCTATATAAGCAATAATATCTTTTGTAAATAATTTTCTTTCCAGTCTTTATTCCTTTTATTTCTTTCTCTTGCCATACCAGCAGAACACTTTATACAGTACTGAGTAGAAATTGTTATAGCAGACATCCTTGCTTTGTTCCTGGTTTTAGGGAAACCACACCCAATATTACCTTTAAGCATGATGTTAGCTGCAGGTTTTCATTGAGGCCATTTATCAGGTAGGTCTGAATTTTTATCACAAAGGCTTTTGTCTGAGTCATTTGAAATGATCTCATTTTTAATATGTTTTTCTCCTTCATTCTATTAATATGGTAAATTACATTTATTGGTTTTTAAATATTAAATCAGCCTTGCATTTCTGATATTCACCTTTGTGAATTTTATCTTGATGTATTATCCTTTATATGTATTGCTGAACTTGCTTAGCAGTATTTTGTTAAGGAATTTTGCTTTTATCTTAATGAGAGGTATTATTTTGTAATATTCTTTCTGGTAAATTTTTTCCTCGAGGTTTCTGTATTGGGATTCTGCTGATGTCAGAAAACCAGTTGGAAAGTGTTCCTTCCTTTTCAATTTTCATAGAGTTTGTATAAGATTGATATATTTATTCCCTATATGTCAGATAGAATTTATTAGTGAAGTCATCTGTGACTGGGGTTTTCCTTGTGATAAGGTTTTATTAACAAATTCAATTTTCATTGATAGAATGTTCATATAGTCTTGCTAAGTATTTATTTTTCAAGAATTTGCTTTTAACTCTAAATTATTAAATTATCAGCATAAAGTTATTCATTACTTTCTTTTTAATATCTTTAGAATCTATAGTTTTACTTCTTTTATTCCTAATATTGGAAATTTTTGTTTTCTTTCTCTTTTCCTTTTTCAGTCTTAAATAGGTATATCATTTTATTTATCCTTTACAAGGACTAGCATTTATCTTTATTATTTTTCTCTGTTGCATGTCTGTTTTGTATTTTATTTATTTCCACCTTATTCCTTTGCTCCTCTTCATTTTGGGTTTGACTGTCTTAACTTTGTAAGGTAGAAGCTTTTGTCATTGATATTATACTTTCTTTTGTCTAATATAAGTGATTAAAGACATAGGTTTCCCTCTTAGGGACTTGGTTTAGCTTTCTTCATTTTCTTTTCTTGAGATTTGTTGAACTTTTTAGATCTGAGAGTTTATAATATTCATCAAATATGAAAACTAATACTCGAAGATTTTTCATGTACATTCATAGATGTGAAAGTGTTAGTTACTCAGTTGTGTTCAACTCTTTATGAACCCATGAACGGTAGCCCACCAGGCTCCTCTCTTCATGGAATTCTCTAGGTAAGAATGCTGGAGTGGGTAGCCATTCCCTTCTCCAGGGGATCTTCTTGACCTAGAGCTTGAACATGGGTCTCCTGTACTGCAGGCAGATTTGTAAAGAATCTGAGCCACCAGGGAATCAGTCTGTAATTTTCGATTTTTTTTTTTTTTTTGTAGTGTTCTTCTCTGGTTCTCATATCAGGGTAGTGCAGGCCTCATATAATGAGTCTGGAAAAATTCCTCCTCTTCTATTTTTGGAAGTGTTTGAGAAGGTTTGTTATTAATTCCGGAGAAGGCAATGGCACCCCACTCCAGTACTCTTGCCTGGAAAATCCCATGGATGGAGAAGCCTGGAAGGCTGCAGTCCATGGGGTCGCTGAGGGTCGGACACGACTGAGCGACTTCACTTTCATTTATCACTTTCATGCACTGGAGAAGGAAATGGCAACCCACTCCAGTGTTCTTGCCTAGAGAATCCCAGGGACGGGGCATCCTGTTGGGCTGCCGTCTATGGGGTTGCACAGAGTCCAACACGACTGAAGCAATTTAGCAGTTATTAATTCTTCTTTAAATGTTTGGTGGAATTCAACATAATATCATCTGGTCCTGGACTTTTGTTTGTTGGGATGTTCTTTATTACTGATTCAATCTCCTTACTGAAAATTGGTCAATTCAGATTTTCTATTTCTTTGTGATTCAGCCTTGGTAGGTTGTTGTTTCTAGGAAATTTAAAATTTCTTCTAGGTTATTAAATTTGTTGGCATATAATTGATTATAGTTTTCTCTCGATCCTCTGTATTTCTGTAGTGTCAATTGTGATGACTCTTCTGCACTTAAAATTTTTATTTCCTTGAGTCTTTTTTCCCACATCATTTGCCTAGCTAAGGTTTGTCAATTTTATCTTTTCAAAAAAATAGCTGTTAATTTTGTCAGTCTTTTCTATTTTTTTCTGGTCTTTATTTCATTTCTTCTTTGATCTTTACCATTTCTCTCTTTCTTATTACTTAGTTTTTTATTATATTTTTAGTTCCTTGAGTTATAAAATTATTTATTTATGATCTTTCTGTTTTTTTAATATATGCATTTTTTTTCACTATAAACTTTCCTCACAGACTGTTTTTGCAACTTCCCACAGGTTTTGGTGTGTTGATGTTGAAACTTCCCATTTATTTCGAGTTTTTCTTTTTCTTTTTTTTAAATTTACCTTTTGATTACTTCCCTGACCAACTGGTTCAGGAATGTGCTCTTTTGTTTCCATGTGTTTGCAAACTTTCCAGCTCTCCTCTTGTTAATTTCTAAGTTTATGATATTTGGTATACTTTAAATCTTTAGAAGGTCTCTTGAGACTTGCTTTTGACCATCATATGGTCTATCCTGCAGAGTGTCCCTTGGGTACTTGAGAAGACTATGGTGTATTCTCCTGTTGTTGGATGGAATTTCTATATAAGTCTACCTGTTTGGCTTGGTCAAATACATGATTTAAGTCCAATTTATCCTTGATTTACTTTCTGGATGATCTAACCATTGCTAAATGTGAGGTACTGAAGTCCTCTACTGTTATTGTGGGCTTCACTAGTGGCTCAGCAGCAAATGATATGCCTACAATGCAGGAGCTGCAGGAGGTGTGGGTTCAATCCTGGCTTGGGAAAATGCCTGTGGAGGAGGGCAAGGCAACCCACTCCAGTATTCTTGCCTGGAGAATCCCATGGATAGAGGAGCCTGGCAAGCTGCAGTCCATAGGTTTGCAAAGAGTCGGACACAATTAAAGTGACTTAGCATGCATCCATGCAGTATTAGTGTATCATTGTCTATATTTGGGTGCACTGATGTAGTTATGCTGTTATTGTTGTACAGTCACTTAGTCGTGTCTGACACATTGAGATGTGTTCTACATGTACTACATGCACATGTTGTACAGCACTCCAGGCTTCCCTGTCCTTCACTACACCAGAGTTTGCTCAAACTCAATCCATTGTGCTGGTGATGCCATCCATCCATCTCTTCCTCTGTAGTCTCCTTCTCATTCTGCCTTCAATCTTTCACAGCATCAGGGTCTTTACTAATGAGTCAGCTTTTCATATCAAGTGGCCAAGTATTGGAGCTACAGCTTCAGCATAAGTCCTTCCAACGAATATTCAAGATTGTATTCCTTTAGGATAGACTGGCTTGATCTCCTTGAAGTCCAAGGGACTCTCAAGAGTCTTCTCCAACACCGCAGTTCAAAAGCATCAATTCTTTGGTGCTCAGCCTTCTTTATGGTCCAACTCTCACAACCATACATGACTACTGGAAAAATCATAGTTTTTGACTATAAAGACCTTTGTTGGAAAAGTAATGTCTCTGCTTTTTAATATGCTGTCTAGGTTGGTCATAGCTTTTCTTCCAAGGAACAAGCATCTTTTATTTTCATGGTTGCAGTCACTATCTGCAGTGATTTTGGAGCATAAGAAAAGAAAGTCGGTCACTGTTTCCATTGTTTCCCCATCTGTTTGCAATAAAGTGATAGGACCAGATGCCATGATCTTTGTTTTTTGAATGTTGAGGTGTAAGCCAGCTTCTTCACTCTCCTCTTTAACTTTCATCAAAAGGCTATTTAGTTCCTCATTGCTTTCTGTCATAAGGGCAGTGTTACCTGCATATCTGAGGCTATTGATATTTCTCCCATAATTTTGATTATAGCTTGTGCTTCATCCAGCCCAGGATTTCACATGATGTACCCTTCAAATAAGTTAAATAAGCAGGGTGACAATATTCAGCCTTGACATACTCTTTTCCCAATTTGGCAGTCTGCTGTTCCATGTCTGGTTCTGACTGTTGCTTCTTGACCAGCATACAGGTTTCTCAAGAGGCAAATAAGGTGGTCTGGTATTCCCATCTCTTTAAGAATTTTCCACAGTTTGCTGTGATCCACAGTCAAGAGTTTTAGCATAGTCAATGAAGCATAAGTGAAGTGAAGTGAAGTCACTCAGTCGTGTCTGGCTGTTTGCGACCCCATGGACTATAGCCTATCAGGCTCTTCCGTCCATGGGATTTTCCAGGCAAGAGTACTGGAGTGGGTTTCTATTTCCTTCTCCAGGAGAAGCATAAGTAGATATTTTTCTAGAACTCTCTTGCTTTTGCTATGATCTAGCAGCTGTTGGCAATTTGATCTCTGGTTCCTCTGCTGTTTCTAAATCCAGCTTGAACATCTGGATGTTCATGGTTCATGTTCTGTTGAAGCCTAGCTTGGAGGATTTTGAGCATTACTTTGCAATCGTGTGAAATTAGTTCAATGTGTGGTAGTTTGAACATTCTTTGGCATTGTCTTTCTTTGGAACTGGAATGAAAACTGACCTTTTCCAATCCTGTGGCCACTGCTGAATTGTCCAAATTTGCTAGCATATTGAGTGCAGCACTTTTACAGCAACATCTTTTAGGATTGAAATAGCTCAGCTGGAATTCTATCACCTCCACTGGCTTTGTTCATAGTGATGCTTCCTAAGACCCAATTGACGTTGGGCTCCAGAATGTCTGGCTCTAGGTAAGTGATCACACCATCGTGGTTATCTGGGTCATGAAGATATTTTTTGTATAGTTCTGTGTATTCTTGCCACCTCTTCTTAATCTCTTCTACTTCTGTTAGGTCCATAGAGTTTCTGTCCTTTTTTGTGCCCATCTTTGCATGAAATTTTCCCTTGGTATCTCTAATTTTCTTGAAGAGATCTCTAGTCATTCCCATGCTATTGTTTTCCTCTATTTCTTTGCATTGTTCACTTAGGATGACGTTCTTATCTCTCCTTGCTAGTCTTTGGAACACTGCATTTATATGGGCATATCTTTCCTTTTCTCCTTTGCCTTTCACTTCTTTTCTCAGATATTTGTAAGCCTGTCAGACAACCATTTTGTCTTTTTGCATTTCTTTTTCTTGGGGATGGTCTCTACCGCTGCCTCCTGTACAGTTGTCATGAACCTCCATCTATACTTCCTCGGCACTCTGTCTGTTAGATCTAATCCTTTGAATCTGTTTGTCACTTCCACTGTATAATCATAAGGGATTTGATTCAGGTCATACCTGAAAGGCCTAGTGGTTTTTCCCTACTTTCCTCAATTTAAGTCTGAATTTGGCAATAACAAATTCATGATCTGAGCCACAGTCAACTCCTGGGCTTGTTTTTGCTGATTGTATAGAGCTTCTCCATCTTCGACTGCAAAGAATATAATCAATCTGATTTTGGTATTGATCATCTGGTGATGTCCATGTGTAGTGACTCTTGTGTTTTTGGATGAGGGTGTTTGCTATGACCAGTGTGTTCTCTTGGCAAAACTGTGTTAGCCTTTGCTGTGCTTCATTTTGTACTTCAAAACCAATCTTGCCTGTCACTCCAGGCATCTCTTGAATTCCCACTTTTGCATTCCAGTCCCCTATGATGAAAAGGACATCTTTTTTTTTTTTTTTTTGGTGTTAGTTCTAGAAGGTCTCAGATGTCATCATAGAACTATTCAATTTCAGCTTCTTCAACATTTGTGGACTGTCATAAAGTTGGATTACTCTGAGAATGATTTGCCTTGGAAATGAACAAAGATCATTCTGTCGTTTTTGAGATTACATCCAAGTACTGCATTTCAGACTCATCTGTTGACTCAGAAATGGCTACTCCATTTCTTCTAAGAGATTCGTGCCCACATGGTAAATATCATAGTCCTCTGAATTAAATTCGCTCATTCTGGTCCATTCTAGTTCAGTTCAGTTCAGTCGCTCAACTCTTTATGACCCCAGCAGCACACCGGGCTTCTCTGTCATTGTCAACTCCTGGAGCTTCCTCAAATTCATGTCCATCGAGTCAGTGATGCCATCCAATCATCTGATCCTCTAACACCCTCTTCTCCTCCTGCTTTCAATCTTTCCCAGCATCAGGGTCTTTTCAAATGAGTCAGTTCTTTGCATCAGATGGCCAAAGTATTGGAGTTTCAGCATCAACATCAGTCCTTCCAATGAATATTCAGGACTGATTTCCCTCAGGATTGACTCATTTGCTCTCCTTGCTATCCAAGGGACTCTCAAGAGTCTTCTCCAACACCACAGTTCAAAAGCATCAATTCTTTGGTGCTTAGCTTTCTTTATGGTCCAACTCTCACATCCATACATGACTACTGGAAAAACCATAGCTTTGACTATACAGAATTTTGTTGGCAAAGTAATGCCTCTGTTTTTTAATATGCTGTCTAGGTTGGTCATAGCTTTTCTTCTAAGGAGCAAGTGTCTTTTAGTTTCATGGCTGCAGTCACTATCTGCAGTGATTTTGGAACCCCTCCCCCACCCCCCACTCACTCCGCCAAATAAAGTCTCTCACTGTTTCCATTGTTTCCCCATATATTTGCCATGAAGTGCTGGGACCAGATGCCATGATCTTCATTTGCTGAATGCTGAGTTTTAAGCCAACTTTTTCACTCTCCTCTTTCACTTTCATCAAGAGGTTCCTTAGTTCTTCTTTGCTTTCTGCCATAAGGGTGGAGTCACTCACATATCTGAGGTTATTGATATTTCTCCTAGCAATCTTGATTCCAGCTGGTGCTTCCTCCAGCCTGGCATTTTACATGATGTACTCTGCATATAGGTTAAATAAGCATGGTGACTGTGTAGCCTTGATTTACTCCTTTCCCAATTTGGGATCAGTCTGTTTTTCCATGTCTGGTTCTAACTGTTGCTTCTTGACCTGTATACAAATTTCTCAGGAAGCAGGTAAGGTGGTCTGGTATTCCCATCTATTTCAGAATTTTCCACAGTTTGTTGTGACCCACACAGTCAAAGGCCATGGCATAGTCAATAAAGCAGAAGTAGATGTTTTTCTGGAACTCTTTTGCTTTTTCAATGATCCAACAGATATTGGAAATTTGATCTCTGGTTCCTTTGCCTTTTCTAAATCTAGCTTGAACATATGGAAGTTCATGATTCATGTTCTGTTGAAGCCTAGCTTGGAGAATTCTGAGGATTAATTTGCTCTCGTGTTAGATGAGTGTAATTGTGCAATGGTTTGAGCATTCTTTGGCATTGTCTTTCTTTGGGATTGGAATGAAAACTGACCTTTTCCAATTCTGTGGCTACTGCTGGTTTTTCCAAATTTGCTGGTATATTAAGTGCCACACTTTAACAGCATCATCTTTTAGGATTTGAAATAGCTCAAGTGGAATTCCATCACCTCCATTAGCTTTGTCCATAGTGATGCCTCCTAAGGCCCACCTGACTTTGGACCCCAGTATATCTGGCTCTAGGAAGTGATCACACCATCATGGTTATCTGGATCATGAAGATCGTTTTTGTATAGTTCTTCTGTGTATTCTTGCCACCTGTTATTAATCTCTTCTGCTTCTGTTAGGTCCATAGAGTTTCTGTCCTTTTTTGTGCCCATCTTTGCATTAATTTTCCTTTGGTTTCTCTAATTTTAGTTCACTGATTCCTAAAATGTTGATTCTCAGTCTTGCCATCTCCTGCTTGACTACCTCCAGCTTACCTTGATTTATGCACCTTACATTTCAGGTTCCTATAAAATATTGTTCTCTACAGAATGGGACTTTACTTTCACCACCATATGCATCCCCAACTGGATGTTGTTCTGCTTTGGCTGATGTAGAATATGGGTATATTTACAATTGTTATGCGTTCTTATTTAATTGATCCCCTTTATTATTATATAATGACCAATTTTGTCTCTTTTATTGTTTTTGCTTAATGTTTATTTTGTCAAATGTAAGTATCACTGCTCCTACTTTCTTTTAGTTTCTATTTGTGTGGAATATCTTTCTTTTTTGTTTTCCTCTGACTTTGAGTTTCAAAGTTTCCATCCTGTGTATCATTGATTCTATCTTCTGTTTGGTCTATTCTGCCGTAGATATTTTCTTTTACAGTCTTCATTTCATTCATTGAACTCTTTAGCTCCAGAATTCCAATTTAGTTCCTTTTTATGATTCTTATCTCTGTTAATTACTCACTTTGCTCACTTACTGTTTTCCTAGTTTTGTTGCATGCCTTTCTGTTTTCTTGAAGTTTGTTGAAGTAAAGTGAAGTCACTCAGTCGTGTCTGACTCTTCGACCCCATGGACTGTAGCCTACTGAGCTCCTCCATCCATGGGATTTTCCAGGCAAGAGTACTGGAGGGGGTTGCCATTTCCTTTTCCAGGGGAACTTCCTGACACAGGGACCGAACCTGGGTTTCCCACATTGTAGGCAGACGCTTTACCATCTAAGCCATCCTCTAAATAGCTATTTTGACTTTTTATTGATTACACTGCAAAATTTTGCCTTTGAATTCAGTTACTAGAGGATTATGAAAGTATGAAGCTCCAATATTTTGGCCACCTGATGGGAAGAACTGACTCATTGGAAAAGACCCTGATGCTGCAAAAGATTGAAGGCAGGAGGAGAAGGGGATGACAGATGATGAGATGGTTGGATGGCATCACATGAGTTTGAGCTAGCTCCAGGAGTTGGCGATGGACTGGACAGGGAAGCCTGTCACGCTGCAGTCCATGGGGTCACAAAGAGACAGACATGACTGAGCAACTGAATGGAATGGAACTGAACTAGAGGATTATTATTACTTCTGAAGATAACATGCTTTCTTCATTAGTCTTATTCTCTGGAGCTTTGCATTCCTGTTTTTGTATTAGCTATATCAATCACTTCCTCAAATGTTTACTAGTTTAATGTGGTAGATTCTTTTTATTGGCCCTGTTTATATCTGGGAATTTCTCCAACAATGAATGGATGCACTTATTCCACACTTCTTGCTCATTCTTGGGTAGATGTCTTATGTCTTCTTGGTTCTTAGAAGTCACCAGACCAGCTTCAGGAAATTGCTCTGTTGTGTTTCAGAATTGGTGCTATTGTTTGTGTTTGTGGTTTCTCCCTACCTGATAGCTTGGCTTAGCTTTCTGAAGTTACTCTAGCAGATCTTGGCCACCAAACCCAGGTGTGTGCACAGGATCTAGCCCCAGAGTTGGAGGAAATGTTCTCATATCACTCAATACTTGGGGTGCAAGGTGAAGGAATCCTAAAGTGAAGCTCTCCCAGTAGCCCTTGGGTAGGTTTCTTGCTGGAGTCCTGAAAAAGTCAGCAGGAACAGTGTCATTTTACTGCCCTTTGATATTATCTGCCTCTTTTCTCACCTTCCTCCCTATAGGGGAGGTCAACTTGCTAATCTGGGTGCTGCAGGAGAGAAATGTGTTTTTCTAGCAGTGTTCCACTGCTGGGTACTCACTCACTGCTTTCCTTCCCCTTTGCAAGGAAGTTTCCCATGCTGCCTTGGGGGCGGGATGGTGCTTTCAAATTTCCACTTATCTTTTCCAGTGTATCCAAACTTGGGTCCCTCCCCCCCCACCCCGACCCCATTTTTTTTTTTTTTGTTGCTGTTATTTTTGCTACAGTGGAGTGCTAAAATCTCTATTTGGGAAGGATTGACTTTTTTTTTTTTTTTTTTGAAAAAGGCCCTCTCATCCATTTTGTATGCCTAAAGCAGCACTCTCTAGGTTTTCTACAACCAGGGCTGAAAGGGACTGGAGCCCATTTGCCAGATCTTGCTGGTTTCACAATCTGTAGGGATACCTACCTGCCAATTCATATGTGGAACTCTTCTTGGTCCCTTGGCATAAGGTGCTGGATCTCACAACTTCCACAGAGGTACTTTTGTTCATAGATGGATGCCAAAGTTTAGCTTTTGAAAAGGGGGCACAAATAGGAGTGGCATCTTATGTTGCCATGTGGCTGATATCACTCACCATATTCTCCAAAAAATTTTATTTACAAAAATAGTTGCTGGTCCATAAACTACAGTTTGCTGATCCCTGCTATAGATAACATAGGTTTTAAATGATATGCAAAAGAGAAAAATATGTAAACATTCACATACAGGATGTTTTCTTTCCTCTCAGTTCTTCATTTACTTGATCACTGGGAAGCAGTGTACTTCATCCATTTACTCCTGTACTGAATATAAAAATTGCTCCAAATTCTGATGTGATAGAATCCAAAAGAATGATTTTTTAAAATTATTTTTGTTGTTGTTGAAGGATGATTGCTTTACAGAATTTTGTTGCTTTCTGTCAAACCTCAACATGAATTAGCCATACGTATACATATATTCCCTCCCTTTTGAACCTCCCTCTTCATCCAGCCCTCTAGGTTGATACAGAGCCCCTGTTTGAGTTTTCTGAGCCATACACCAAATTCCCGTTGGCTATCTATTTTACATATGGTAATGTAAGTTTCTGTGTTACTCTTTCCATACATCTTACTCTCTCCTCCCCTCTCCCCATGTTCATAAGTCTATTCTCTATGTCTGTTTCTCCATTGCTTCCCTGTAAATAAATTTTCAGTACCATTTTTCCAGATTCTGTATATATGCATTAGAATACAATATTTATCTTTCTCTTTCTGATTCACTTCACTCTATATAATAGGCTCCAGTTTCATCCACCTCATTAGAACTGACTCAAATGCATTCCTTTCTATGGCTCAGTAATATTCCACTGTGTATGTGCACCACAGCTTTTTTATCCATTCATTTGTCAATGGATATCTAGGTTGCTTCCATGTTCTAGCTATTGTAAATAGTGCTGCAATGAACAATGGGATACATGTGCCTTTCAATTTTGGTTTCCTCAGGGTATATGCCTAAGAATGGGATTGATGGGTCATATGGTTGTTTCATTCCTAGATTTTTAAGGAATCTCCATACTGTCTTCCATAGTGGCTGTATTAATTTGCACTCCCACCAATAGTGCAAGAGCATTATCTTTTCTCCACACCCTCTCCAGCATTTATTGTTTGTAGACTTTAAATGATGGCCATTCTGACTGGTATGAGGTGATATCTCATTGTAGTTTTGATTTTCACTTATCTAATAATGAGTGATGTTGAGCATGTTTTCATGTGTTTATTAGCCATCTGTATGTCTTCGTTGGAGAAACGTCTGTTTAGGTCTTTTCCCCACTTTTTGACTAGCTTGTTTTTCTGGTATTCAGTTGTATGAGTTTGTATATTTTGGAAATTAACCATTTTTTAGTTGTTTCATTTCCTATTATTTTTTCCCATTCTGAGGGCTGTCTTTTCACCTTGCTTATAGTTTCCTTTGCTGTGCAGAAGCTTTTAAGTTTAATTAGGTCCCACTTATTTACTTTTGTTTTCATTTCTGTTACTCTATGAGGTGAGTCATAGAGGATTTTGCTTTGATTTATGTCATCGAGTATTTGGCCTGTTTTCCTCTAAGAGTTTTACAGTTTCTGGTCTTACATTTAGGTCTTTAATCCATTTTGAGTTTATCTTTGTGTATGGTGTTAGGAAGTGTTCTAATTTCATTCTTTTACACACAGCTGTCCAGTTTTCCCAGCACCATTTATTGAAGAGGCTGTCTTTGCCCCATTGTATATTTTTGCCTCCTTTGTCAAAAATAAGGTACCCATAGGTGAATGGGTTTATTTCTGGGCTTTCTATTTTGACCTATTGGTCTATATTTCTGTCTTTGTGCCAGTACTGTACTGTCTTGATGACTGTAGCTTTATAGTATAATCTGAAGTCAGGAAGGTTGTTTCCTCCATCTCCATTCTTCTTTCTCAAGACTGCTTTGGCTATTTGGGGTCTTTTGTGCTTCCATATGAATTATGAATTTTTTTGTTCTAGTTCTGTGAAAAATGCCACTGGTAATTTGATATGGATCACATTGAATCTGTAGATTGCATTTGGTAGTATAGTCATTTTCACAATATTGATTCTTCCTACCCAGAAACATTGAGTATCTCTCCATCTGTTTATGTTGTCTTTGATTTCTTTCATTAGTGTCTCATAATTTTCTGTGCACAGTTCTTTTGTCTCCTTGCTGCTAAGTCGATTCAGTCGTGTCCGACTCTGTGCGACCCCATAGACAGCATCCCACCAGGCCCCACCATCCCTGGGAGTCTCTAGGCAAGAACACTGGAGTGGGTTGCCATTTCCTCCTCCAATGCATGAAAGTGAAAGTGAAGTCGCTCAGTCGTGTCCGACTCTTAGTGACCCCATGGACTGCAGCCTACCAGGCTCCTCCGTCAATGGGATTTTCTAGGCAAGAGTACTGGAGTGGGGTGCCATTGCCTTCTCTGTTTGTCTCCTTAGGTAAGTTTATTCCTAGATATTTAATTGTTTTTGTTGCAATGGTGAATGGGATTGATTTCTTAATTTCTCTTTTTGATTTTTCATTTTTAGCATAGAGAAATGCAAGTGATTTCTGTGTATTGATTTTGTATCCTGAAACTGCTAAATTCACTGATTAGCTCTAGTAATTTTCTGATACTATTTTAGGGTTTTCTATGTACAGTTTCATGTCATCTGCAAAGAGTGAGAGTTTTACTCCTCCTTTTCCAATCTGTATTCCTTTTATTTCTTTTTCTTCTCTGATTGCTGTAGTTAGGACTTCCAGAACTATATTGAATAATAGTGGTGAAAGTGGATACCCTTGTCTTATTCCTGATCTTAGGGTGAATGCTTTCAGTTTTTCACTACTGAGAATAATGTTTGCTGTAGACTTATCATATATGGCCAGGCTTATTATATATGGTAGGCTTATCTTTTGGCCATTCTTCCAAAAGAACAATTTTACTGTATCTTTACTTAAAAGTCCCTTTTTGCTATTTTCCCCCCTAAATAGCTGTGAATCTTGAAATCCTTTGTTTTTGGAAGGTATTTTTAAACTTCCCTTTATTGAACACAGGCATGATAGATTTTTGTGATTTGAGAATTTGTAGCACCGTGTATCCCCTACTTGGATTACAGCCTTGTTGTGGTGAAGGGGCTTGCATAGCTCAATGAAGCTATGAGCCATGCTGTGTAGGTCCACCCATGATGGATGGATAATAGTGAAGAGTTCTGTTGCAACGTGGTCCACTGGAAAAGGAAATGGTGACTGACTTTAGTATTCTTGCCTGGAGAACCCCATGGACAGTATGAAAAGGAAAAAAAAAAAAAGACAGTAGACAATCATATCCTCCAGGTTGGAAGTGTCCAATATGTTACTGGAGAAGAGCAAGGTCAATTACTAATAGCTTGAGAAAGAATGAAGTGGCTGGGCAAAAGCAGTAATGACACTCAGTTGTGGGTGTGTCTGCTGGTGAAAGTAAAGTCTGATGTTGTAAAGAACAATAGTGCATAGGAACCTGGAAGGTTAGGTCTGTGAATCAAAGCAAATTTACATGGTCAAGCAGGAGATGGCAAGATTAAACACTGATATCTTAAGAATCAGTGAACTAAAATGGATGAGAATGGGTGGATTTAATTCAGACCATGGCATTCAATCCTATCACTTCATGTCAGAGAGATGGGGAAAAAATGGAAACAGTGACAAACTTTCTTTTCTTGGGCTCCAAAATCACTGAGATTGTGACTGCAGCCATGAAATTAAAACACACTTACTCTTTGGAAGGAAAGCTATGATGAGCCTAGAGTGCATATTAAAAAGCAGAGACATCACTTTGCAGACAAAGATCTGTATAGTCAAAGCTATGGTTTTTCCAGTAGTCATGTATAGATGTGAGAGTTGGACCATAAAGAAGGCTGAACACCAAAGAATTGATTCTTTTGAAATGGTGCTGGAGAAGACTCTTGAGAGTCCCTTGGATAGCAAGGAGATCAGACCAGTCAATCCTAAAGGAAATCAACCCTGAATATTCATTGGAAGGGCTGATGGTTTAGCTTCAATACTTTGGCCACCTGATGTGAAGGGTTGACTCACTGGAAAAGAGCCTGATGCTGTGAAAGGTTGGGGGCTGGAGAGAAAGGGCAACAGAGGATGAGATGGTAGGTTGGCATCACTGACTCAGTGAACATGAGTTTGAGCAAGCTCTGGGGGATAGTGAAGAACAGGGAAGCCTGGTGTGGTGCAGTCCATGGGGTTGCAAAGAGTCAAACACGACTGAATGACTCAACTGAATTGAACTTAAATTGGCTGAGGGGGCTTTACAAACAGCTGAGGCTTTACAAATAAATGAGGATACAAATAACTAGGTACAAACAATTTGAGGTAAGCCATGTCTAAGGGATGAGTAAGGTTTTGTAGATGAAGAAAATGGAGGAGATTTGATTCCTCATTTCTTTATTTTTATAACAGAGGAAATGGAGACCTGGACAAGGTTAAGCAATTTGCCCAAAGAAGACAGAGGTTATCTCTTATTTTATGTCTTATTACTATATTGAATTTATTCAATTTAGGTTCTAATTGATTATGTCTTTGATTTTTAAAATGAGAATGATCTAGTATAAGCTAGAGGAAGAACATTTCTATAAATAATTATGCACAGCTTGAGATGTCCATGGTTGGAAAGCAGTGTATTTCTCTGATGAAGAGTTGATGTGGCCTTGCTTGAGTCAAGCACTTTTGTGATTCATGTTGCATTGCCCTGTTGTAATATAAAGTTCATTCATTCTCGGAGTTCCTAAATGCAGTAACCCAAAGCCAGAAATGATGAAAAATATTTTATTTTAGCATTGTCTTAAAAATAGAAGTAAATATTGTTATTTTTCTGAAGTTTAAAATAGTATGTATGACATTTCGATCCAGCTAATTATGAAGAATTTGACCACAAAAATCTAGCTATTTATAATTAGCAGACCTAATGATGTAGTCATAGAATTTTAGAGTGAAAGAGACTTAATACATCATTTATACCAGCGGTTCTTACTTCTTTTTAAGATTGTGGGTCACTCTGTAGATCAAGATATTGCACAATATTCTGTTAGATATATATGCATATATATATATATAAAATCACATATTTATAGTGTACATATATGTTAAGTTTTAGCCACCTTAAAGATAGCCAAACTTTATTCATAAAAACATCTGATCAGTTTTGACTTTGGAAAATAGCACCCGAAAGACTTTTAAGAAGCAGTTGGTTAACATACAGGCAGACCTTTACTTCAATCATTCAAATAATTCTTATCTTTCTTTACTAATATAATACAAAATAAAGAATACAAGAGTAAAAGTCAAAATCAATCGATCCTGTAAATAGCTAGCTATTTGTTCTTGATGTTATCACTTAACTCATCTGGACTTTACTTTCTTGTCACTAAACTAAAAAACTTGTGGAGCCAGAAGAAATTTGGAAATCAAATTCAAGTGCCTAAAAATAGAGATGTTAATACATAGGAACACCTTCCAAACCTCAAATCTTCCTTTACATATGGATTTTTTAATAGCATTTAATAATTTTCGTCATTTCCAGAATTTTGTCAGACACAAAGTCTATCATTTAGCTAAAAAGACAAAGCTAACATACAAAACAATGCAGAAGGTACTGATTAGTATCAATACATATATAAGTTCCCTTGTAAAGGCAGAGGAAGTCTACTTGCCTAAGTTCATGTGACTATTTGGTGGCAGATCTGTTTGTGAATATAAACAGCTGTGTCTTCACTATAACACAAACTTGACTATTAAAGGCAAAGTCATTGTCAACAGAGGTGGCTGGAGAAGCTCTTTGCATGTGCTGATAATTGAGCTGCCTATTAAAGAGGAAGATCTAGTGGGGAAAGTAGACTTTCAGGTAATTTGAAGAGCATGGACAGATTTCACAAGGATCTTAACACTGTTTACATTAATGTAGGCAGTGTAATAATAGATATAGAGTCTTGGCATTCAGTTTTCTCTCATAGAAATCATATTACTTCTAATCATAGAACATTACCCAGATCTGTGCTCTCTCTAAAATTTCTTTCCAACAATGGGCTGATACTCTTCCCCTTCTAACATTGCAGCTTAACATGTCTCAGATGGAACTCTGTGCTCTTTCTGCTCCATGTAGTTCCCAACATTTTAAAGAGAACTAGTGGAAGAAGATGGTGTCAATAAGGCTCTCTTCATCTCTAAAACATTACAAGAATAGAAGATTGGAAATAGTAATGGCCACAGCATGTCTTTTTGAGTGTGTGTGGTATTCCTTATCCAAAAAATTAATGATGGTGCAATTTTCAAGTTCTTTGCTGCAATCAGTTTCCTTTTCTTTCCTTTTCTTTCCTTCTCCTATCACAGTGAAAAAGTGTACCTCTAGAGGTTTCCTCTTTGGGTAAATTTTGTGTATGTTATTTAAAAATATCAATTATATTTCTTTTTCTGGTTGCACATAAAACATTTTTTTATGTTATGTAAAGTCCACTTATGGAAAACACAAAAACTCATTGCTTTGTCTTACTAAAATTCACAATGAATATTGGTACTTTTGTGAGGAATTTTAGACATCACCTCAAATGTCAAGTTCAAAAATGACAAATGACTGGCAAATGTATGTCAGAAATATTAATAAATTTTGTAGTTTTTTTTTCTCTTCTAAGGTCCTAAGCTCTTTGTTCACACCTATAATATCATTTTTTTTTTTTTTTTAATTATGTTACTTTTCTCTGAGGCTCTTCCTCTGGAGTGTGAGCCTCCAGGAGGCAGTGAGTTCTTTGTTATCTCAGCCCTTGAAATAGTTACTGCCTATAATAGGGAGGGGGAGAGGGAAGAAGGGGATGGTAGATGAATGGATGGATGGATATATAGATAGATGAGCAAATGAGTAAAGGACATGAAGGGTGAGGGGGAAAATTCTGCTTAGCAAAATTTATTTTTAAAGAATCTTATTTTATTAATATGCATCCAAACATGCTGTACATACAATAATTTTTCACATTGACTAAAATATTATTTCAATAAATAATTTAAGATGCCTTAGTTTGTAAGGTGCAAGGATATACTTGAATTACCTTAAAGATAAGAATGTTTATTTTTAGGGTGTGTGTGTGTTAGTTGCCTAGTTGTGTCTGACTCTCTGTGATCCCATGAACTGTAGCCCACCAGGCTCCTCTGTTCATGGAATTCTCCAGGCAAGAATACTGGAGTTGGTTGCCATTCCCTTCTCCAGGGGACCTTCCCAACCTAGGAATTGAATATGGGTCTCTTGCATCACAGGCAGATTCTTTACCATCTGAACCACCAGGGAAGGCTTATTTTTTAGAAAAGTAAGTGGAAATTTCCAAATTTCTAAAGGGTAAAGTTATAATATGTATTAACTTGAAATTTAAGATTGCCTCAATTAATGGAGTCATAAACTGTAGTTTTACATATTTAACTGATTACTTCCCCAAAGCCACTATTATTCATCATTTTGTCTGGAATAACTTAAAAAAAATTTTAAAACATCTCTAGATGTTTTCTCATCTAGAGAATAATTATATATTCTACTCATTGTGACGTTTAAATAAGAGCTTTTATTAAAAAAAAATTAAAGTTCAGTGACTGGGTATTATTGGTTTAAACTATAATGTTAGTTTCTCCATTTCTCTACTTAAAAAAACAAGGATAATTATATTTTGACTGTGTCACATCTGATTTGATGTTCAAAATAATAAATTATGTGAATGGATTGTGAAAACTTAAGAGTTTCATAAATATTTGCTTGGTACTAATTACTGATACCAAACACTCAAGGTAGTAGCTAAACAAGGACCCAGAAACTTTCGATAGTGTCCTTTTTTTTTTCTTTTTAAAAATCAAATCAGATTCATTTGAGTGCTCAAAAGTAAAGATTACATGCAAACCAAAATAAAATACAATCTTTAGTCAAATATTTAAAACAAATCACAAATGAACTTTAATTTAAAAATAGGTGAAAAATTGTCATTTATGTTTTTAGGAATTTCTGTAACAGTTCACTGGGTTTTTGATTTCTCAATAGGAAGTTGTCTTTCATTGCTTACTTCAGATCAAGCAGAAAATTCCATTTCCAATAGTGTGTCATTATGAATAGCTTTATAATTGTTTCCAGTTTCTATTTAAAAACATATAACAGCAGGGGCGCAATACCAGCCCCCGCACACCCAAAGGGGTGAGGACAGATCTAGTTGTCACTGAGAATTCCCCAGCGGTCCTCAGTATCTGACCAAGCTGTCTCAGGAGGGTATGAATAGCTTCCATGACCAGGAGGTCAGTTGATGGGTGTGGGAACCCACCCTGCTGTCTTGGGAGGTGGAGAAAGCTTCCAAGACTGGGAAAGCTGTCAGTGGGTGCTGGAAACTGTCCCTCTGTTCCGGAAGGGCGCAGATAACTCCCTACAGGGAAATCTTCCAGTGGGGGCCAGGATCTGCCCTGCTCTTGCTGCTGGGAAACTTACCAGTGAGTGCCAAAACCTGTCCTGCTGTCCTGGGAAGCTTTAGAAATCTTTCATGACTGAGAAATCCGGCCCTGAGTGCTGGAAACCTGCTGTTCCTGGAGGGTGTAGATTGCTCTCGCTACTTGACAATCCACCAGCAGGTGCCAGAATCTGCCTTGCTGTCCTGGGAGTACACAGAAAACTCTTGCTACTAGGAAATCTGCCATTGGGCGCCAGAATATGTGCCACTGTCCCAAGAGGGTGCAGATAGCTCCCCCAACTAGGAAATTTATCCACAGGAAGAGCTGAAACCATAGATGAGCCCCAGGGGCTTTGTGGCCAAGGAAGAAGAGCTGAAATCTCTCCTTGTGGCTGCACAAACTGTGGAGTTACCCCTGTGCTTATACCTAAATTCAACACCTGCAAAACATCCAAAAGGACATCAAGTGCTGTTATAGCTAAGTCTGGCATTAGCAGCTAGCTGTGGGTCCTGTGGGCATGTGCACTTGGGAGTAGGGCAGATCAGGGCTTGAGTTGCCTCTATAGCTCCTGCAGTGGTGTAGGTGCATACATCCTGCCATACTGGGACCTAACCTCAGTGTACCTGCACCGGTGGCCCAGTGAAAGCAATGCTTGAGAGTCACCAGGGCCAATTTCTGGCACATCCACAGTTAAAGTGGGTCTGAGAGCAGTGCCAAAACTGTATACTTTGTGAATCTGTACATCAGGAGAAAGGGGACACAGCAGAGCACATTCACAGATGAACAGCTTCAAAGGAGGAAAACTCAGTGACTTCTCTCCCAGTGGGAGTGCTCTAATCCTGCTTACCTTGAATGCAGACCGGAATCACAGCTAAGAAATAGATTGGGGGCTTCTACTCCAACAACTAGGGAGCACACTTATGCCTGATGGAAGTGAAAACCACAGAGCAAAGGGGAAGCCCTGGTCAATATCTAAGGCAAGCTCTAATCATCACACCATCAATTAAAATCCCCTAACAAGGGGATTCCCATCAAGGGGCTTCCCAGGTGGCACTAGTGGTAAAGAACCTGCCTGCAATGCCAGAGATATAAGAGACATGGATTTGATCCCTGGATTGGGAAGATGCCCTGAAGGAGGGCATGGCAACCAGTATTCTTTCCTGGAGAATCCCATGGACAGAAGAGCCTGGCAGGCTACAGTCCATAGGGTTGCACAGAGTCAGACATGACTAAAGCAACTTAGCATGTATCAAGGCAATAACAGCATAAGCCTCTGAAAAACTTCATCTACCAGAGGGTAGACACTAGAAGCAAGAGAAACTGATCCCACAGCCTTTGGAAAGGAGATCACAACCACAGTAAGTTTGACAAAATGAGATGACAAAAAATATGTTGCAGATGAAAGAGCAAGATAAAAATCTAGGAGAATGACTGAAGAGGAGATAAGCAATCTACTTGAAAAAGAATTCAGGGTAATGATAGTAAAGATGATCCTTAGATCATCTTGAAAACAGAAAGAAGTACAGATTGAGAAGATACAAGAAAAGCTTAACAAAGACCTAGAAGAACTAAAGAACAAACAAAAAGAGATGAACAAAAGAGTAACTGAAATGAATAATACACTAGAATGACTCAATAGTAGATTAACTGAGACAGAAGAACAGATAAATGAGCTGGAATACAAAATGATGGAAATCACTGCTCTGGGAGAGAATAAAGAAAAAAGAAAAAAAGAAATAAGGACAGTCTCAGTGACCTCTGGGGCAACATTAAAAGCACAAACATTCAAATTATAGAGGTCCCAGAAGAAGAAGAAAAAGGGCCTGAAAAAAAATTTGAATAAACCATAGTCAAAAATTTCCCTATCATGGGAAAGGAAATAGATACTTAAGCCCAGGAAGCACAGAGAGTTCCACACAGGATAAACCTAAGGAGGAATATGCTGAGATACATATTAATCAAACTATTAAAAATTAAATACAAAGAAGAAATATTAAAAGCAACAAATATCCTCTATGAGAAAACCTGAATGAATCTTTTGGCCAACCCAATACAAGGTAATCCCCATAAAGGTTATCAGCTGATTTTTCAGCTGAAACTCTGCAGGCCAGAAGGGAGGGGCATATTATAAGTGATGAAAGGGGAAAAACCTACACCTAAGACTATGCTATGCAGCAAGGCTTTCATTCAGATTTGAGAGAAATCAAAAGTTTACAGACAAGAAAAAGCTAAGAGAATTCAACACCACTATGCCAGCTTTACAAGAATTGCTAAAAGCAAGAAACCCAAGAGAAGAGAAAGAAAGAGGAAGAGAAGAAAAGAGACCTGTAAAAACAAACTGAAAGCAATTAAGAAAATGGCAATAGAAGCATATATATATCAATAATTACCTTAAATGTCAATGAATGAAATGCTTTCCAACCAAAAAATAGACTGACTGAATGTATGCAAAAATAAGACCTATTTATAACCTGTTGACAAGAGACCCATATCACACCTAAGGACACACACAGGCTGAAAGTGAGGGGATGGGAAAAGATATTCCATGCAATTGGAAATCAAAAGAAACCTGAATCAGCAATACTCTTATCACACACAAGATATTTTAAAATAAAGACTGTTACAGAGACAAAGAAGGACACTACATAATGATCAAGGGATCAGTCCAAGAATAAGATATAACAACTGTAAATATTTATGCACCAACAGAGGAGCACCTCAGTATATAAGACAACTGCAAAAAGTCGTAAAAGGGGAAACAGTAACAGAATAATTTTGGGAGACTTTAACACCCCACTTACACCAAGGGAAAGATCATCCAGACAGAAAATCAGTAAGGAAACATAAGCTCTAAATAACAGAGTAGACCAAATACAATTGATTGCTATTTATAGGACATTCCATCTGAAAGCAGCAGAATACAACTTCAAGTGTACAAAGAACATTCTGCAGGATGGACCACATCTGGGGTCACAAATCAAGCCTTGGTAAATTTAGGAAAATTGAAATAATATCAAGCATCTTTTTCAACCACAATACTATGAGTCTAGAAATCAATTACAGAAAAAAATCTGTTAAAAACTCAAACACAGGGAGGCTAAATAATGTTACTAAACAACTGATGAATCACTGAAGAAATAAAAGAGGAAATTAAAAAAACCTAGAAACAGATGACAATATATACAGGACAATGCATGGCATGCAGCTAAAGCAGTTCTAAGAGGGGCGTTGATAGCAGTACAATCTTACTTCAAGAAACAAGAAGTATCTCAAGTATACAACCTAACCTTAAACCTAAAGTAATTAGAGGAAGAAGAAAAAACAAAACTTAAAGTTAGCAGAGGGAAAAGAAATCACAAAAATCATAGCAGCAGAAATAACTGAAATAGAAACAAAGGAAACAATACAAAACATCAATGAAACAAAATGCTGGTTTTCTTGAGAAGATAAACAAAACTGATCAACCTTTAGCTAGACTCATCAAGAAAAAAGGGAGAGGACTCAAATCAACAAAATTAGAAATGAAAAAGGAAAAGTTACAACTGACACCACAGAAACACAAAAGACCATAAAAGACTACTCCAAGCCACTATTAATATTTGCTAATAAAATGGATAACCTGGAAGAAAGAGACAAATTCTTAGAAAGGTACAACCTTCTGAGACTGAACCAGGAAGAAATAGAAAATATAAACATACCAATCACAAGTACTGAAATCAAAACTGTGGTCAAAAATCTTCCAACAAACGAAAGTCCAGGACCAGATGGCTTCACAGGTGAATTCTATCAAATACTTAGAGAAGAGTTAACATCTATTTTTCTCAAACTCTTCCAAAAATTTCAGAGAAGAAACACTCCAAAGCTCATTCTGTGAGGCTATCATTACCCTGATACTAAGACCAAACAAAGATATGCAAAAAGAAAATTAAAGGCCAATATCACTGATGGACATAGACACAAATATCCTCAACAAAACACTAGCAAATAGAATCCAACAAAACATTAAAAGGATCATATACCATAGAGAGGTGGGATTTATCCCAGGGATGCAAGGATTCTTCAACATACACAAATCAATCAATGTAATATATCATATTAACAAACCAAAGAATTAAAACCATATGAGCATGTTAATCAATGCAGAAAAAGCTTTTGACAAAATTTAATACTTATTTATGATAAAAATTCTCCAAAAAAGTGAACAGAGGGAACCTGTGCTGTGCTGTAATTAGTCACTCAGTCATGTCTGACTGTTTGTGACCCCATGGACTGCAACGCACTGTGCTCCTCTGTCCATGGGGATTCTCCATGCAAGAATACTGGAGTGGGTTGCCATGCCTCCTCCAGGGGATCTTCCCAACTCAGGAATAAAACCAGGGTCTCCTGCATTGCAGGCAGATTCTACACCATCTGAACTACCAGGGAACCTACCTCAACATAATAAAGGCTATATATGACATATACGACAAACCTACAACAGACATTGTCAAATGGTGAAATATATGAAATAATTTCCCATAAGATCAAGAACAGGACAAGGATGTCCACTCTCACCACTGTTATTCAACATAGTTTTGGAAGTCCTAGCCATGATAATCTGATAATCAAAGAAGAAAAAGAAATAAAATCAATCCGAATTGGAAAAGAAGAAGTAAAACAGTCAGTTTGCAGTTGACGTGATACTATACATAGAAAATCCTAAAGGTGCTGTGTGAAAACTACTAAACCTCATCAATCAGTTTGGTAAAGTTGTAGGATAGTAACTTAACACATGGAAATCTCTTGGATTCCTATACAACAACAACAACAAAAGATCAAACATAGAAATTAAGGAAACAATCCCAGTTACCATTGCAATAAAAAGAATAAAATACCTAGGAATAAAGCAACCTAAGGAGGCAAAAGACCTGTACACAGAAAACTATATGACACTGATGAAAGAAATGAAAGTGGGCAGAAGGAGAAGAGGGCATCAGAGGATGAGATGGTTGGATGGCATCACTGATGCCAAGGACATAAACTTGGTCAAACTTCAGGAGATAATGAGGGAGAGGGATGCCTGGCATGCTGCAGCCCATGGGGTTGCAAAGAGCTGGACATGGCTGGATGACTGAACAACAACAAAACAGATAGATATACCATGTTCCTGGATTGGAAGAATTTAATATTGTGAAAATGATTATACTATCCAAAGCAGTCCATAGATTCAGTGCAGTCTCTCTCAAATTATCAATGGCATTTCCCACAGAATTAGAAGAAAATTTTTACAATTTGTATGGAAACACAAAAGACCCTGAAAAAGCCAAAGCGATCTTGAGAAAGAAGAATGGAGTTAGAGGTATCAGGTTCCTTGCCGTCAGACAATAGTATAAAGCTACAGAAATCAGACAGAATGGTACTGGCACAAAAATAGAAATATAGACCAATGGAAAAGGATAGACAGCCCAAAGAAAAACCTTCATACTTGTGGTCACCTAACCTGTGACAATACAAGCAAGAATATAAATGGAGAAAAGAAAACCTCTTCAATAAGTTGTGCTGGGAAAACTGGACAGCTATATGTAAAAGAGCAAAATTAGAACACTCCCTAACACCATACACAAAAATAAGCTCAAAATGGATTAAAGATCTAAATGCATGGCCAGATACTATAAAACTCTTAGAGAAAAACATAGGCAGAATACTTTTTTTGACATAAATTGCAGCAAGATCTTTTCTGATCCATCCATTTACTAGAGTAGTGAAAATAAGAAAAAAAAAATAAACAAATGGGACCTAATTATACTTAAAAGCTTCTGCACAGCCAAGGAAACTATAAATCAAATGAAAAGACAACCCTCAAACTGTGAGAAAATATTTGCAAATGAGGCAACCAACAAGGTGTTAATATCCAAAATACACAAAGAGCTCATGCAACTCAATACCAAAAGAACAAATAATCCAATCAAAAAGTAAGGGGAAGAGTTAAATAGACATTTCTCCAAAGAAGACATACAGATAGCTGAAAAATACATGAAAAAATGCTCAAAATCACTAATTATTTTGAGAAATGAAAATCAAGACTACAATGAAGTATCACCTCACACCAATCAGAATGACCATCATCAAAAAAATATCTACAAACAATAAATGCTGGAGAGGGTGTGGGGAAAAGGGAACCCTCCTACACTGTTGGTGGGAATGTACATTGGTACAGCCACTATGGAGGTTCTTTAAAAAACTAAACTTAGAACTACCATATGACCCAGCTATCCTACTCCTGGGTATATTCCTAGAAAAAACATAACTCCAGAAGATACATTCGCCCCAACGCTCACTGCAGCATTATTTACAATAGGTAAGAAATGGAAGCAATTTGAATATCCATCAACAGAGGAATGGATAAAGAAGATGTGGTGTATATATATGTATACAATGGAATATTGCTCAGCCATAGAAAGGATAAAATGAACACCATTTACAGCAACATGGATGGACCTAGAGATGGTCATGCTGAGTGAAATAAGACACAGAAAGACAAGTATCATATGATATCACTTACACGTGGAATCTAAGAAAAGGAGATACAAGTGAATTTATTTATAAAACAAGAGTCAAGAAAGCAAACATGGCTACCAAAGGGTAAGAGGGGGCAAAAGAGAAATTGTGAGATTGGGATTGACATACATATGCTACTATATATAAAATAGATAACTAATAAGAACCGATTCTGTAGCACTGGGAACTCTACTCCATACTCTGTAATGGCCTATATAGGAAAAGAATCTAAAAAAGAAGTAGATATCTGTATATGTATAAGTAAGTCACTTGGATGTGTACCTGAAACTAACACAATGTGGTAAATCAACTATGCTCACTAAACATTTAAAAAATAAACACATTCACCTTAGAGGGAAAAAATGGCCCACCAGAATAATGTAAATTATTTGTATAGTTGCTTCATGTCTTTGGGCCTTGTGTAAAGAGAAGAATCTCTACTGAGCAAGAAGTGCAAAGATTAAAAAGTTGGAGCCAGAAACAATCTTACGGTTTAGATATTATCTCTTTCAGATTTCTTTTTGAAGTATCTTTTCCAAGCAGTTATAGCCAAAGTATTCAAGAAACTAGGATTATTTAAGTAATTAAATTACAAGGACATGGCAGGTATAATATGGAGTTATAACTCAGGTGGTAGGACCTAGATCTGAGCAGTATGTAAATGAAGAAGAAACTACCATGAGGATTTTGAGCTTCGTTGGAAGTTGGCATGTGTACAACTTAATGTAGCAGGCTAGCCACTGATGCTTTAATGTGAAGAAACAAAATCCACTGTTTAGAAATCCCTCTGTGTTCCTGAGCAGCTTGTAGTGCCCACACTATAAACAACTGTGCTAGCCATACCTTGATGCTGACCATTTTAGGACAGAGTAACTAAAGGAAATTAAATTTATACCCTTTAATGAGTGAGTATTAGAATACTGACTTTTTCATGAATAGAAGCACTAGCTACTGGACACCAAATAAAAAGAAACAAAATCCCACATGTCTTTTGTTCATATATTTTTAGTAAAAAAAGCATTGTATCTAGTAGCACCCTAGTAGTGGAAGAGTTTCTTTCATTATTATTTCAAGACTGATCAGTTTTGATCTACCCTAGAAACTGGAAAAACAAATTTTTGGTTGTGAAAAATTTTCACTGATGAACTCAGATAATTTTTCCTTATATTTTGTAGACTCAACATTTTTTATCTGGTCCAAACAATTTATTTATATGTGAAAATAAAATTAACTTTTATACAATTCTCAAATAGCTTCTTTATTTTTAAGGAATAAAAATTATATTCATAATTATTTAAAATATTAAATTATTTAAATTTTGTTTTTCTCACCACGAAACAAATTATCATTTAAAAAATCTGGTCAAGTAAAGAATTCAGTGATCATTTGTCTCTAGATAGTGAGATTATAGGTTAGTATATTGGTGTTTACTCACTGTCTTTCACATATTCACATACTCATTTTTCCAAAATAGTGATTTAGAACATGTTTTGGGCTTTTAAAAAATGTAATACTATATCTTGAATATCTTTCTGTATCAATTAAAAATTCTTCTATAATATTTAAGTGGCTTATATTAATGTACAACAAGTTTTAAAAGATTGTTATTAGGTTTTGTCATTTTTATTTTCATTTAGGTTTTTTATTGTTTTAAAAATAAAGACTGCTACATTTGAAGATATATTCATGCTGATTTCAATCAGCATAAATTCCAAGAAAGGGATTTGCTGGTTCAAAAAATACCTACTTAAAAAAATTTTTTTTGGTTTATACAGCCAATTGCCCTCCAGAAATGTTATAACATGAATTATCTCTAAGTAAAACCATATGAAATATGTCATTTTTATGTGGCGCTGATGGTGGTCTTGTTTAATTAAAAACACCAACAAGAAGTTTCCACTGTTGGAAAAAAGGAAAGGAAAAAGACAATGGTCATAGAGCAAACATTGGAAAGATTTCTTTCAAATATCAGGTCAAGACCTACTCTTAAAGTTTGGAATAGACTTTCTTAGCAGACGAGGCTGGAGAAGGCAATGGCACCCCACTCCAGTATTCTTGCCTGGAAAATCCCATGGACGGAGGAGCCTGGTAGGCTGCAGTCCATTGGGTCACTAAGAGTCGGGCATGACTGAGCGACTTCACTTTCACTTTTCACTTTCATGCATTGGAGAAGGAAATGGCAACCCACTCCAGTATTCTTGCCTGGAGAATCCCAGGGACAGAGGAGCCTAGTGGGCTACCGGCTATGGGGTTGCACAGAGTTGGACACGACTAAAGCGACTTACCAGCAGCAGCAGACGAGGCAAATTATAAAAGACTATAGGTGAGATTTTGCTTTGCCTTTTCAAAACCTCATTCTCTCAAAGCCCTTCTTTTCCCTACTTTTCTTTAATTTGCCTCTCTTATTTAGATAGTCTTTCCTCCATAAATGGTGCCATTGACATTTGGCTAGTAATCCCTGGAAGGTCTTTCCAATGTGAAGCTCATGAGTTACTTCAGGTCACAGGCCAGGGACATTGGTACCTTGGGATAGTAACATCCATTTCACCACTGACCCATCAGCTGATCAGTTATGGGAATCCTGACATCACCTTGTATTTTAAAAGAGCTAATTTTTAAAATCCATTAATATAAATCTTTATTACCATTTCAGGACATAATAGGAGCTATTTTTCTTCACTATTTAACTGCTAACTTCTTACACAAAATTATCAGTTTTAGAGAGTGCTGTCATAAATACCGGAGAAGGCAATGGCAACCCACTTCAGTACTCTTGCCTGGAAAATCCCACGGACGGAGGAGCCTGGAGGGCTGCAGTCCGTGGGGTCGCTGAGGGTCAGACACGACTGAGCGACTTCACTTTCACTTTTCACTTTCGTGCGTTGGAGAAGGAAATGGCAACCCACTCCAATGTTCTTGCCTGGAGAATCCCAGGGACGGGGGGAGGGTCGCACAGAGTCGGACACGACTGAAGTGACTTAGCAGTAGCAGTTGTAAATACAGTAGCCTATTATTTATTACCTCTTATAATTCTCAAAATTTGGTACGGGATCGGCAGCATCAGGCTCGCCCGGGTACTTGTCAGGAATATAAATTCTCAGACCCTATTCCACTCCTACTGAATCAGAAACTTTGGGTATAGGACCCCCAGCTCTGTTTTAACAAGCCCTATAGGATTCTGATGCAAACTGGTTGAAGAACCATAGATTTAAGACAATATTCAGGTTTCCAGGAGTCTTTGTTAGTCAAGATGATTTTGGAAGAATTGACATTTATTAGTAAGAAAGACCACTCTCTCCAGGTATTCGAATTAGTTGTGGCAAACAAAGCTTCATAGATAATAAAATATATGTAAGATAAACCACTTCTCACTGGAAGATAATAGGAAAATTGTTACATCTAAAATTACTGGGGCTGAAAAGTTGTGTTTCTTAGGAACATTTTGATGTTATACTCCTCATTTAGCTGAGCACAGCTCAAAGAATGTTTCTCATTAGTTCTTGTTTTCCTGGGGGCAGAGGGGAGGGGGCGTGGTTAGCTGTACCCACCCCACCAGATTTCTGGTTATTATGAGCAAAAGGTTTGACATCATCATTCACTCAATTGCTTTCACTTGCAAAAACATAAAATACCCTGAGAGAAGCTAACCTCATTAGCATTTCCTTAGAAGCTTTATCCAGTTAAGACAATAGGATGATTGTTTGATCTGTCAAGGAATCTTTGGTTGGGTTAAGAAACAAGGTTGATGTCTCCTTGGAAAAATGAGGTTGCTGCTAATATTTACAGGGAGCTATGTAGCATACAGCTCCCTCGATTGTTAAGACAAAACTGCTAAGGTCTGTGTGGCATAAGATATATGTTGGTGCTATGCTGTACTTTTGAATCAGGTGAAAGGGTCCCAGGAAAAATCAATTTATCCAGTGAGAATAAGGACCTCTTTTTATCAGTCAATTTTCCTAATCAGAACTTTCCTAAGGACCGCAGACGAAACTTTGGGAAGGCATAGGTTTTGAGCAGTAGAAGGAAAGCCAGTTAAATGAGGCAAGGGAGGGGTGAAGACTTATTGCTTGAACACTAGGTGTTAAGACGGTTCTGACAAAATGCCCACACACCTTCAGCTCTCTGGGGTGTGGTCAGACCTTCTTCTCGCTACATTTGTGAACTGAGGGCAGGAGGAGCCATGATTACTAGAAGAAAGGGAGACCAGCAGGTATATATAGTAACACTTTTTTTGTAGCCATCATTGAATTTCATTTTAAGCACAATCTGCATTGTGGAAAATGATTGACACAATCTACTGAAATCTACATGATAAAAAGAACAAATTATTATACTTAAGAGAATAGAAAATCATATTTGAAAAGAATTTTAAGAGAAAATTATATTTCTGAAGGCACATTAATGACAATATTCAAAATAGATCTTGATACACTGAAACTGGAACTGACTGGGTGATGTAAAATTAGAAATTTCCTGTTTACTGAAGAGTCTCTGTTTGCTGAAGAACTGCTCATTTTTATATATTTCAATGCAGATAGAGCTTGATTCTTTTAATTATTCTATCCAAATAACAACTTGTAATAGTTATATAAAACTCTAGGATTGATTTCAGAAATTATCTGTTGGGATTTTTCTGACAAGGAGTGAAGGGAAAAGAAACCAATATACATTAGCAGAAAAAATTTTCCCAATAAGTTTTTCACCTTATTTAGCTCTTAAAATCAATATTTATTGGTAGTTTGGGAAGGAATACATCACCTCATAGGATGTATTAAAACTCACAAATGTTTAAAAAAGAAGATGGGCATTGATTTTTCTTCTGAAAGATGAGTGTCAGAATGAGAATTTTTGTTCTCAGTGATTTCAAGGTGCAACCCTTTCTGTTAAACAATGATTTATGAATAAAAACTTAAAAATATCCTTGGAGGATAATCATAATATGGTTACATTTTAAGTTGTCATGAAGATAGCAGTGAAAATACAGGTGAAATGTCCAGAATAATGCCTGAAATATAATAAAATCTTTCCTTCTCACATTTCTAGGGACAAGAACTCCTTCTTCAACTCTGTTCTTGTACATTTTGGACTTTCTATGAATTCTTGCTTATTTACTGACAGTTGTGGCTATTAAAAAGGAGTTTTGCATTGTAAGTGGCTCAGAAAGGAATTGGAAGAGCTGGAAGTCATGCAGCGCATGACTGAGAAAAATGATCACAGGTCTAGTTTGGGTAACTTACCTAGACACTTGGTAACTATTAAACATCTAGTTTCAAGGGATTAGATCAGATAGACAATAGATTCAAGGGATTAGATCTGATAGACAGAGTGCCTTAAGAACTATGGATGGAGGTTTGTAACACTGTACAGGAGGTGGTGATCAAAATAATCCCTAAGAAAAAGAATGCAAGAAGGCAAAATCGTTATCTGAGGAGGCCTTACAAATAGCTGAGAAAAGAAGGGACGTGAAAGGTAAAGGAAAAAAGGAAATATATACCCATCTGAATGCAGAGTTCCAAAGAATAGCAAGGGGAGATAAGAAAGCCTTTCTAAGTGAACAATGCAAAGAAATAGAGGAAAACAATAGAATAGGAAAGACTAGAGATCTCTCCAAAAATATTAGAGATACCAAGGGAACATATCATACAAAGATGGGCATAATAAAGGACAGAAATAGTAAGGGCCTAACAGAAGCAGAAGATATTAAGAGGTGGCAAAAATACACAGAAGAACTGTTTAAAAAAGATCTTCATGAGCCAGATAATCATGATGGTGTGATCACTCACCTAGAGCCAGACATCTTGGAATGCCTTCGCAAGTGGGCCTTAGGAAGCATCACCGTGAACAAAGCTAATGGAGATGACGGAGTTCTGGCTGAGTTATTTCAAATACGAAAAAATGATGCTGTGAAAGTGCTGCACTCAATATGCTAGCAAATTTGGAAAACTCAGCAGTGGCCACAGGACTGGAAAACGTCAGTTTTTATTCCAATCCCAAAGAAAGGAAATGCCAAAGAATGTTCAAACTCCCACACAATTGCACTCATTTCTCATGTTATCAAGGTATTGTTCAAAATCCTCCAAGCTAGGCTTCAACAGCATGTGAACCAAGAACTTCCAGATATTCAAATTGGATTTGGAAAAGGCAGAGGAACCAGATATCAAATTGCCAACATCCATTGGATCATAGAAAAAGCAAGAGGTTTCCAGAAAAACATCTACTTTTGCCTCATTGACTACACTAAAGTCTTTGACTATGTGGATCATAACAACCTGTGGAAAATTCTTCAAGAAATGGGAATACCAGACCACCTTACCTGTCTCCTGAGAAGTCTGTATGCAGATCTGGAAGCAACAGTTAGAACTGGACATGGAACAATGGACTGGTTCCAAATAGGGAAAGGACTATGTCAAGGCTGTATGTTGTCACCCTTTTATTTAACTTACATGTATGCATCATGCATGATGAAGCACAAGCTGGAATCAAGATTACTAGGACAAATATAAGTAACCTCAGATATGCAGATAACAACACACTTATGCCAGAAAGCTAAGAGGAACTAAAGAACCTCTCAATAAGGATGAAAGAGGAGAGTGAAAAAGCTGGTTTAAAATGCAGCATTCAAAAAATGAAGATCCTGGCATCAAGTCCCATCACTTCATAACAAATAGATGCAAAAGCAATGGAAACAGTGACAGACTTTATTTTCTTGGGCTCCGAAATCACTGCAGATGGTGACTGTGGTCATGAAATTAAAATACGCTTGCTCCTTGGAAGAAAAGCTATGACCAACCTAGACAGCATACTAAAAAGCTAAGACATTTCTTTGCCAATAAAGGTCTATCTAGTCAAAGCTATGGTTTTTCCAGTAGTCATGTATGGATGTGAGTTGGAATATAAAGAAGGCTGAATGCCGAAGAATTGATGCTTTTAAACTATAGTTTTGGAGAAGACTCTTGAGACCCCCTTTGACTGCAAGGAGATCAAACCAGTCAACCTTAAAAGAAATTAACCCTGAATACCCTTTGGAAGGACTGATGCTAAAGCTCCAATACTTTGGCCACCTCATGAGAAGAACTGACTCATTGGAAAAGACCCTGATGCTTGGGAAGATTGAAGGCAGAAGAAAAAGGGGACGACAGAGTATGAAATAGTTGGATGGCATCACTGACTCAAGGGACATGAGTTTGAGGAAGCTCTGGGAGATGGTGATGGACAGGCAAGCCTGGCATGATGCAGTCCATGGAGTCGCAAAGAGTCTGACAAAACTGAGCGACTAAACAACAACAAAAGTGTCTCAGGCTTTGGCTGAAAGGAAATTGCATAAACTCATGGGATTTACGTGGTTATGTCAGTTATTTTGGGGGCTGTGAGAACGAAGTTTTTTTCCCCCCAACTCCCTTATGTTTAGTAAGTCTCATAATTTTTTGGCATTTTCTACTGAGAAACTCAAATAATTTACATATCCTGAAGACATACATACACAAAAAGACTAATATAGACAAAATATATTTATTAATTATATGTATGTAAACTAAACTTTACACACATATATAAAATTTGTTGTACAGTTGCTAAGTCATGTCCAACTCTTTGCAACCCCATGGACTGAAGTGTATCAGTCTTCCCTGTCCTTCACTATCTCCTGGAGTTTGCTCAATCTTATGGCCATTGTGTCAATGATGTCATCCAACCATCTCATCCTTTGTATACAAATTAAATATATATATACTAAACATATAAACTAAATAAAAACTACATATACATATATGAAATTGTATATATAAACTCTAATATATATAAATTAACTAAATATAATGTAAAAGTAAACTATGTCGATATCTATGTCCGTGTCATATGTTTATCTACATATTCATTATAAGTGGGTGTTGGCAAGGTGCTAGAAATTGTGCCAGAGATATAAGATGAATAAAATATAGTTCTGCCCTCATGAAATAGATAAAGAAATATATAATATAGTGTTTATATCTGACATAACAGACGTGCAACAAAGAGAAATAATGGTAGAGAAAAGAGCAGTCCTGCATGATAGGTTTTTGGACACAGTTATATTGCTTTCACTTCTCGGCCTTTTGGCTAAGATCCAGTGTGGTATGGGGGCTTCCCTTGTGGCTCAGTGGTAAAGAATCTGCCTGCCAATGCAGAGGATGCAAGAGACGCAGGTTTGATCCCTGGGTTGGGAAGATCTGCTAGAGTAGGTAAATGGCAACCTGCTCCAATATTGTTGCCTGAAAAATTCCACGGACAGAGGAGCCTGGTAGGCTGCAGAGAGTTGAACATGACTGGGTGATTGAGCACACAAGGCTTTATAGGATAGGTGACAATAAACTTTTATGGTAATTAGTAGTTCAACAAAAGGAAAAGGATTGGGGAGGGATCAAAAGAATAACATGATAAAAGTCATGATAGTATGACAGCACACGGCTTGCTTTCGGGTGGAGCTGCACGACTATGGCTTGAATAAAGAAATTTGAGTTGAAAGGGTTGTAACAGCAGAAGATGAACCTGAAAATGAACTGAAGAATTGCCTACCCTGAGCTAAATATGGTTGGTACTATAATCCAGAGGCAAATATGCTGTAGGCAAGGTGAATGAAAAATTGCCTTTCTTTCAGAAATTTAAATTGGAAATTGAAAGGGACATAAACAATCAGACTTAAGGTTAAGACAGATTGTGAAGAGAAGTCTAAATTGATACATCTCAAATTGTAATGTGTGTAAGACTGGCCTGGAGACCTTGAAAGAATGCAGATTATGACTTGGTGTGTCTGGGGAAGCCTAAGCTGCTGGCTTTCAGGCCATGATTTGAGCAGTGAGGGATAACCCTAAGAAGACTGAACAGAGAATTCAGTCCTGGTGTGAATGGTCCAGAGTGGGCTAACAGGGTGCTGCCTCTAAGTGGATCATTAGGCCTTCCTGAAGTTGGGAGGAGGAGCTGAATTAGCAGGAAGAATAGACACAGATGGGAAAGAGTGGCTAAGATGACAGAGTAGAAAGACCCTGAGCTTAGCTCCTTTTGTGAACACACCAAAATTACTACTATCTGCAGACAACCATCTTTGAAAAAGATTGGAACCTCCTAGAAAAGGTCTTCTACAACTAAAGACACAAAGAAGGAACCACAATGAGACAGGTAGGAGGTGTGGACTTGAGATATAATCAAATCCCCTATCCCTGGGTAGGCAACCCACAAACTAGAGAATAATTATTTGCAGAGGTTCTCCCATAAGAGAGTTCTGAGCCCCACATTGGGCTCTTGTACTGGGAAAATAAGACCCCGAGCAGTTGGATTTGAAAGCCAATGGAACTAATTTTGAGAACCCCACAGGACTGGGGGAAATAGAGACTTCAACCTTAAAGGGTGCCCCTAAAATTTCATACACATTGGTATCCATGACAAGAGCAGCAATTTGATAGGAGCCTGGGTCAGACCTATTTGCTGTTCTTAGACTCATGGAGAGTCAGGGATGCAGCTGCATCTTACTCTGGGGACATAGACGCTGATGTCAGTTATATCAGGCAACATTTTACATGTGAGCACTTGTGCTGGTGGCTGCCATCTTAGTTCATTAGTGCCAAGACATGGCCCCACCCAACAGCCTCTAGGTGTCAGTGCTGAGATGTCTCAGGCTGAACAGCTAATTGGGCAGTGACACAGCCCCACCCATCAGCAAACAGGCCTCCTGAGCCCACACATGTCCCTAGACATGGCCCTGCCCACCAGAGGGCCAAACCACAGTTCTACCCTCCAGTGGGCAAACACTGACCCTTCCCTCCAGGAAGCCTGAACTAGCTTCTAGACCAACCTCACTCATCAGGTGGAAGACACCAGTTACAAAACAAAACAAAAATATAATCCTGCAGCTTGCAGACTCAGCACATTCACAGCAGGTCACAACCTACCCTTGAACAAGCTGAGCCCTGGCCTTGTCCTTGAGTAGTAGGTCAAGGCAAATTTTGGGACACCCTGGACCATATATCCAACTGTATCAGAAATCGGCCAATCCCTATCAACAATCTTTGGGATCCCTAGAGCCTCCACCCAGACTCCAGGAAACAGCTCTATCTGCCAGTAGTCCAGGACTAACCTCATGACCTGGCGTTGAACTCCATTGGGCAGACAACAGCTCTGAAGTCTTCAGGACCCTGACTTTGCCCAGCAGTGAGCTAACAGTAACCCTAGGGCCTGCTAGGGTTCTTCAGCCAGCCACCTTGTGACCAGGCCCCATTAAAGAGCAGCCAGCAGCATCCACACAAGGCAGAGCTTGTTAACCAATCAGGCTAGGAGCCAACCAAGTCTACCAGATTGCCAATATTGCCAGCTACAACAGAAGGACCCACACAACCCTCCTTAGGGGAAACCTCTAGAGCATATAGCTTGGTTGATGAATGGGGAGGGCACTGCTGGGATGCATAGGATGTCTCCTACAGAACGCCACTTCTCCAGGGTTGGGAAGTGTAACTAACTTACCACATACATAAAAATATAAACAGGAATGTAGGCAAAATGAGGCGGCAGATGAACATGTTTCAGATGAAAGAACAAAATTAAACCCCCAAAGAAGAATTAAGTAAAGAGAAATAGGCAATCTATTCAAGAAGCAATTCAGAGTAATAATTGTAAAGATGATCAAAGAACTTGGAAGAAGAATAGATACACAGGGGGAGAAGTTAGAGGTTTTTAACAAAGAGTTAAAAAATATAAGAACAACTAAACAGAGATGAAGAATGCAAAATCAGAAATAAAAATATGCTATGAACCAATAGTAGACTAAATGATACAGGAAAATGGATCAGTGAGCTAGACGGTAGAGTAGTGAAAATCACTACCACTGAACAGAAAGATGGCAGAAAGTGAAGAGGAACTCAAAAGCCTCTTGATGAAACTGAAAGAGGAGAGTGAAAAAGTTGGCTTAAAGCTCAACATTCAGAAAACGAAGATCATGCCATCTGGTCCCATCACTCCATGGCAAATAGATGGGGAAACAGTGGAAACAGTGTCAGACTTTATTTTTTTGGGCTCCAAAATCACTGCAGATGGTGATTGCAGCCATGAAATTAAAAGATGCTTACTCCTTGGAAGGAAAGTTATGACCAACCTAGATAGTGTATTAAAAAGCAGAGACATTACTTTGCCAACAAAGGTCCACCTAGTCAAGGCTGTGGTTTTTCCAGTGGTCATGTATGGATGTGAGAGTTGGACTGTGAAGAAAGGTGAGCATTGAAGAATTGATGCTTTTGAACTGTGGTGTTGGACCAGACTCTTGAGAGTCCCCTGGACTACAAGGAAATCCAACCAGTCCATTCTAAAGGAGATCAGTCCTGGGGGTTCATTGGAAGGACTGATGTTGAAGCTGAAACTCCAATACTTTGGCCACCTGATATGAAGAGCTGACTCATTGGAAAAGACTCTGATGCTGGGAGGGATTGGGGGCAGGAGGAGAAGAGGACAACAGAGGATGAGATGGCTGGACGGCATCACCAACTCGATGGACATGAGTTTGGGTAAACTCTAGGAGTTGGTCATGAACCAGGAGGCCTGGAGTGCTGTGACTCATGGGGTCGCAAAGAGTCGGACATGACTGAGCAACTGAACTGAACTGAAATAGAAAGAAAGAATAAAAAGAAACAAAGGCAGTTTAAGAGACCCTTGAGACATCAAATGCCCTAAGATCTTCACTATAGGGGTCCCATAAAGTTAAGAGACAGAGAAAGGGCCTGAGAAAACATTTTAAGATATAATAGCTGAAAAATTCACTAACATCCGAAACAGTTACCCAAGTCCAGGAAACGTAGAGATTCCCATACAGAACGAACCTCAAAAGGAACACACCAAGACACACTGTAATTAAAATGACAAAATTATAACGAGAGAACATTAAAAACAGAGAAGGAACACCAACAAATAACATCCAAGGGAACACCTAGAGGGGTATCAGCCAACTTTTCAGCAGAAACTTTGTAGGTCAGAAGGAAGTGGCACATATATTTAAAGTGAAGAAAACGAAAAACCTACAAGTAAGAATGCCCTACCTGAAAGACTTTTATTTAAATTTGAAGGTAAGATCAAAGATTTTAAGTACCAGAAAAAGCTAAAAGAGTTTGGCATGACCAAACCAGCTTTGCAACAAATGTTAAAGGAACTCCTCTAGGCTAAAAAGAAAAGGTCACAAACAGAAACAAGAGTATTACAAAATGAAAAAGCTCATAAGTAAAGGCAAACGTCCAGTAAGAGTAGGAAATCATCTACACACAAATTTAGTATAGTGGTTAAAAGACAAAAGTAATACAATCATCTATATCCACAATAAGCAGTTAAGAGATACAAAATACAAATAAACATAAAATATGTTCTTAAAACCAATAATAAGAGAAGAGTATAAATGCGGGATTTCAAAAATGCATTTGTAGTTATGAGATCAGCAACTTAAAAAATCATATATATGTATATACAGAGAGAGAGAGAGAGAGATGATCATCTCAATAGATACAGAAAAAGCTTTTGATAAAATTCAACATCCATTTATGAAAAAAACTCTCCAGAAACTGTGTGTAGAGGAAACCTAAGAAAGAAAAAAAGTGAAGTCGTTCAGTTGTGTCTGACTCTTTGAGAATCCCTCTGTCCATGGGATTTTTTTGGCAAGGGTACTGGAGTGGGTTGCCGTTTCCTTCTCTAGGGGATGTTCCCAACCCAGGGATTGAATCCAGGTCTCCTGCACTGCAGGCAGATGCTTTACCATCTGAACCACCAGGGAAACCTAGAAACCTACCTCAACATAATAAAGGTCATATATGACTGACCTACAGGTAACATTATACTCAATGGTGAAAATATGAAAGTATTTTCTCTTAGATCAGGAACAAGACAAAAATGTCCATTCTTACCATTTTTATTCAACACAGTTTGGAAGTCCTTGCCACTACAATCAGAGAAGAAAATGAAATAAAAGGGATTCACACTGGAAAGAAAGAAGTCAAACTGTTACTGTTTTGTAGGCAACATGAATCTATAAATAGAAAACTATTAAGCTCATCACTGAATTTGGTAGAATTGCAGGATACAAAATTAACATACATAAATTTCCTGCATTTCTATACACTAACAATGAATCATCAGAAAGAAAAATTAAGGAAACAATCCCATTTACCATTGCATTAAAAATATTAAACTACCTAGGAATAACCTTACTTAAGGCAGCAAAGACCTGTACTCTAAAAACTTTAAAACATTGAAGAAATTGAAGATGACACAAACAGATGGAAAGATACAGTGTTCTTGGATTGAAAGAAGCAATATTGCTAAAATGACCATATTACCCAAGGCAGTCTACATATTAAATGTAATCTGTATCAAGTTACCAATAATGGTACTTTTCACAGAAGTAGAACAAATAATTTTAAAATTTGCATGGAAACACAAAACTGCATATAGCAAAAACATTCTTGAGAAAGAACAGAACTGGAGGAAACATACTCTTTGACTTCAGACTATACTACAAAGCTATGATAATTAAAATAGTATGGTACTGGCACAGACACAGAGACAAATGCAGCAGGATAGAAAACCCAGAAATAAACACACAATTATGATCAATTAATCTATGTTAAAAGAGGCAAGAATATACAATGGAGTTTTTCTAATAAGTGGTGCTGGTGCTGTGAAAACTGGACAGCTACAAGTAAAGGAATGAAATCAGAACAACCCCTAACATATACAAAAATAAACTCAAGATGGATCAAAGACCTAAATGTAAGATCAACTACTATAAAACTCCTAAAGGAAAACTTAGGGAGAATATTCTTTGACAAACATTGCATCAATATATTTTTGGATCTCTCTCCTAAAGTAAAGAAAATAAAAGAAAAAATAGATTAATGGGATCTAATTAATCTTAAAACCTTTTGTATAACAAATGAAACTATCAACAAAATGAAAAGATATCTTGCTGAATGGGAGAAAATATTTGGAATGATATGACTGATAAGAGATCAATATCCAATGTATATAAATAGCTCATACAATCAGCATCACAAAAATCCCCCCAAAATCTGATTAAAAATGGTCAGAAGAACTGTATAGACATTTTTCCAAAGAGGAAATGCAAGCGGCCAAGAGGCATATGAAAAGATACTCAACATCACTAATCTTCAGGGAGATGCAAATCAAAACCACAATGAAGTATTACCTCACATCTGTTTGAACTGCTGTCATCAAAAAGAACACATAGAACAAATGTTGGCGAGGATGTAGATTAAAGGGAATCCTTGTACTCTATTGGTGGGGGTGTAAATTTGTGCAGTCACTGTGGAAAACAGTATGGAGGTTGCTCAGAAAATTAAAACTACAGCTACTATATGATTCAACAATTCCACTCCTGGGTATATATGTGAAAAAAACCCCAAACACCAATTTGAAAAGATACATGTGCCCCAGTGTTCATAGCAGCATTATTTACAATTGCCAAGATGTGGAAGCAACCTAAGTGACCATCAATAGATAAATGTGCAAAAGAGGTCTGGTATATACACAATAGAATACTATACACAATAGAATACTACTCAACCATAAAAAGAATGAAATTTCGCCATTCTCAGGAACATGAATAGACTTGGAGGGCATTATGCTACATGAAATAAGTTGGACAGAGAAAGACAAAAATTATCATTTATATATGTAATCTAAAAAATGCAACAAATAGTGAATATAACAAAACGGAAACAGGCTCACAGATAGAACAAATTAGTGGTTACCAGAGGAGAGAGAATGGGAGAGGCAATATTGAGGGGGGAAAGTGGAAAGTACAAATTATTGGGTATAAGATAGGCTCAAGGATGTTTTGTACAATGTGGGGAATATAGCCAGTACTTTGTAATAACTGTTAATGGAAAGTAACCTTTAAAATTGTATGTATATAAAAAGGAATAGACACAGAGGCAAGCAGGGAATGTTAGAAGAAAAATTAATTTAGAAAAAATTATTAAAATTTCATGGTGGGAGCAGTCTCATATAATGAATGGTTATTGTTGCTGTGGTTTTAGTTGCTAAGTCGTGTCCAGATCTTTTATGTCCCTGTGGACTGTAGCTTGCCAGGCTCCTCTGCCCATGGGAGTTCCCAGGGAAAAACACTGGAAAGAATTGCCATTTCTTTTCTCCAGAGGATCTTTCTGACCCAGGGATCAAACAGGCATCTTGTGAATTGCAGGCAGATTCTTTACCACTGAGCCACCAGGGAAGCTACTATATAACTAATGATTCACAATAATTTTGCAGGTCCTAAAATAACATGATGAAGATTAGTAAAACTTTTTTTTTCCAAAATACATGAGTGTACTGTGGGATAGGGTGATGTTTACATGTTGTACTTTCACAAATGACAAACTGTTACCAATCCCTTTTCCATAAGCCCAGTGCTTTGAAATTAAGCTTTGATCCACTTTCAGTTGATAGACGTTTTCTCATTCTTTGAACTCCAAAGTCTTCCCATGACCTTGATAATCAGACAGCTCTCTGTCACTCATCTTGCCTCCTCTTCATCTATCAAAATAAACTAATATTTTAGTATTCTGCATTTTATTCCACTTCCTCAATCACCCTGTTGACATAGAAGACATCCTGAAATGGCTGGCTCTCACCCTGTCTAAGCAAATCTCCCCACACGTGCTATGAATTCCATCTTTTTCCCCTGTTTCAGGATATAGCTTCTTTGGTTACCTCATCCTCTCCTTGTATCTTAAATATCTCTCTTCAAAGAGTCTTTTCCATCTCCATCCAAATATGTTCCAATATCTTTATGTCAAGAATAGTCTCTCTGGAAGTTCCCTTCAGCTACTGCCCTCTTGTCTTTCTTTTACACTATATTTGACATGTCCTCAGCCAAGTGGCTTGGTGGTAAAGAATCTGCCTGCCAATGCAGGAGATGTAAGACATGTGGGTCTTAGCCCTGGCTCATGAAGATCACCTGGAGAAGGAAATGGCAACCTGCTTCAGTACTCTTGCCTGGAAACTTCCATGGACAGAGGAGCCTGGTGGGCTACAGTCCACAGGGTCCCAAAGAGTAGGACACAACTGAGTGTGCATGCATGGATGCACACACCTCACAGTCACGTCATTAAGCCACTGAAATTTGATTTATATTCCCTTCCCAAAATGACTTACGTGAAACGACTCTTGCCAAGTCACTGATGAACTGCTAAATGACACGGGCAGTTAAATGTCTTATTCTACTTGATGTTTGGCTCATTTTAATGTCAAAGTGTCCTTTCTCTCTCATCAGTTCAGTTCAGTTCAGTTCAGTCGCTCAGTCGTATCTGACTGTTTGCAACCCCATGAATCGCAGCATGCTAGGACTCCCTGTCCATTACCAACTCCCAGAGTTTACTCAAACTCATGCCCATCGAGTTGGTGATGCCATCCAGCCATCTCATCCTCTGTTGTCCCCTTCTTCTCCTGCCCCCAATCCCTCCCTGCATCAGGGTCTTTTCTAATGAGTCAACTCTTCACATGAGGTGGCTAAAGTATTGGAGTTTCAGCTTCAACATCAGTCCTTCCAATGAACCCCCAGGACTGATCTCCTTTAGAATGGACTGGTTGGATCTCCTTGCAGTCCAAGGGACTCTCAAGAGCCTTCTCCAACACCACAGTTCAAAAGCATCAATTCTTCAGTGCTCAGTTTTATTCATAGTCCAACTCTTACATCCATACATGACCACTGGAAAAACCATAGCTTTGACTAGATGGACCTTTGTTGGCAAAACAATGTCTCTGCTTTTTAATATGCTGTCTAGGTTGATCATAACTGTCCTTCCAAGGAGTAAGAAGAGGCTCCTTTACCTGCCTCTGGTGAGAACACTTTCTTCTGTTCCTTTTTGACTTTGATTAAGTTCCTCCTTAGACTTTCAAATTTTTTCCACTTAGTCTCCCAAATTTGTTTCCCAGATATAAAGCATGTGGGCATTATATGTATTTTAGGGTTCTTAGGAATAACAAGGATTGTAGTAATGCAATTTTATACTATTGACACAGTTTGGACTCAATAACTAGAACAAGTAGAGGAAATATTGTTGTTAGACCTTTAGCCTTGGAATCAGACTTTCTGTGTCCCACTTCTGCCACTTTTCAGCTTGTGGCTTTGGGGAAATCCCTCAACCTGTTTTCCTTCATTACTTCATCTGTAAGATAGAGATCAAAGTAATACCTGCTTCATAATGTGAGTATTCAGTGATGTGGTATGCTTAAAGCACTTAGTACATACAGTACCTGGTAAATAAGTTCTTAATTATTATTAGCTATTTTTATCTTATTACTCATTTGGCCATAAAATGTCCCTAAACCAGCTTTAATGATCCATTTTGACATTTATTGACTGACCCCAAGCCTTGCCAACCTTTAATTAAATTTTTTTTTCTAATTTTTTTCTTTGAGTAGCTAATCTATCTTTTACAAAGAATTTGAATAATGTGAACACACTTGCAGTTTCTAATTCATTTTCCTCTGATCTCTTCTGCTGAGTGAAGGACATCCCTCCATTCTACTGCTTACTTTGGTAAAGAAGCCAGGTATACTCTCATTTTTGGAATTTTTGAAACCACTCAACAGGAATGTAGGGTGGTTAATATGCACTGGAACTGGGAACCAGAAGCCAAGATTCACATCCTTGCTCCTCCACCAACTCGTCGTATGACTTTGGTCAACACCTACCCATCTGGGCTTTAGTTTCTACAACTAAGCAATGAAAATATATGCTTCTAATATAAAGCACATAGAGAAAACATCTAAAATTATGAATTGTGAAAAATTAGTAAATTTCCAAATTATAAACAAGCTACAAATATGAGACGTACCTAAAACTGCTTTATTTACAATATCCTTTAGCATCTTGATAATGTAAATTTTGGTTATTATCACAAAATAAGTTTATATACTTTATGGCTCATTTAACTATGCTACTATAACTTCCTGTCTTCACTTATCTGGCTCTTACTTGTAACCATTTGATTGCCCCTAGTTCTCTACTCCAGTGGTTTTGAATATTTTCATCTCAAGGCTTCAAAATTTTTCAAATAATGATTTTCTCTTTTGTCTTAATGGCACATTGAAGAAAAGTCAAAACAAATACTATCTTTAGAGACATATAAGACAAAATCATGCCTTTTCTTGGTTCCAGTATAATGCTTTAAAATTAGAAGAGAAAAAAAGACAGGCTGATTGGTGCAAGTACATTTTTGGTAAACACATTCTCTCTTAGTGGACAATATTGGCTGATGAATTTCCACTTAGTATCTACTACTGCTGCTGCTGCCAAGTCACTTCAGTCGTGTCCGACTCTGTGCGACCCCACAGACGGCAGCCCACCAGGCTCCCCCGTCCCTGGGATTCTCCAGGCAAGAACACTGGAGTGGGTTGCCATTTCCTTCTCCAATGCGTGAAAGTGAAAAGTGAAAGTGAAGTCGCTCAGTTGTGTCTCACTCTTCGAGACCGCATGGACTGCAGCCTACCAGGCTCCTCTGTCCATGGGATTTTCCAGTATCTAAGCCAATCCTAATTACACTGGCACTAAGGATATCCTCACAGTTGATTCAAATTTGGATTGCACGTGACTATGCCACTTTGTTTTGTGTTATGTGTAATCAACTGAATGAACAGAATATGAACTACAACCAGGAGGAAGATGACTCTGCCAGCAGTGACTAAGATTTATCTCCGATAGGTTTTCAGTCAGCTAAACTTAGCAGCTTATAATTTTCTACCAATTTAAGCTAAGTTTTCTCCAATGAAAAGTGCATTGGGGGTGGGTGGGTGGAGATCCTCTGTTAACTTTGCACTCACAATTTGCCAGTGTGGGAATTTATGCATTTGCACTTCATGTTCAGTTTTTTTTTTTTTTAAATGCAAGAACAATGTCATGAACTTGAAATGGGTCATTGTGTTCTTCCGTCTTTTCCTTAGCTTATAACTGACCAAAATAGTGGGATGTTTTGCAAAGATCATTAAATGGAATTTCTGTCTTTAGTCATGTATTTCTTATTGCAGTGTCTTATTTGCAGAAAATCTTACTTGCTCTTTCTCCAGCTGGAAATTATCTCTCTCATACACTTTTATTTTGGAGCTCTTTTATGGTATGTTTCACTTCCTGTTTTAACATAGATACCCTTAGATATTTTATTTTTCTCATTATAATGTAAAACAGCCTTGAGAAAAGATGCTCTATACACACAATACTTCCAGTATCTTGAATGGATGAGGTGCTTAAAAGATAGAATACACAAAGAAGTTAATAAATATCTGCATTGAATAACAGCAACAAGAAATTTTTAGTACCTGAGAGGAGACAGAAAGATCTAGTGAAAAATGTCTCTTGACTTGAATAAAAAATCAAGCACTGCTGTTTTCTGGTTACTAAGGAGTCTAAGTGGAGAAGGCAATGGCACCCCACTCCAGTACTCTTGCCTGGAAAATCCCATGGACGGAGGAGCCTGGTAGGCTGTGGTCCATGGGGTCGCTAAGAGTCGGACACGACTGAGCGTCTTCACTTTCACTTTCATGCATTAGAGAAGGAAATGGCAACCCACTCCAGTGTTCTTGCCTGGAGAATCCCAGGGACGGGGGAGCCTGGTGGGCTGCCGTCTGTGGGGTCACACAGAGTCAGACACGACAGAAGTGACTTAGCAGCAGCAGCAGCAGCAGCAAGGAGTCTAAGAGTTGTTGTGATCTTAGTCAACATGCTTATTCTGTTTTTTTCTTTAAATTATTGGGGTATAATTTACAATGCTTTTTTAGTTTCAGGTGTACAGCATAGTGCATATATATATATATATTTTTTTTTTTTTTTTTTTTAATTTTATGTCTGTCTCCCAGGGGTGATAAGAAACTCTAAGTCAAGAAATATATGTCAGGGTGTTTGTTAACTTGAAAATGCTATAGAAATGTAAGAATCAAACCATATGTGAAGGGGAATCTGGAGCTTTTGCTAATGTCCACATTTAACTGAATTTGAAGTCCTTAGGAGAAATTTATGAGCCTTATATTAAATATCTGGAAGAATGCCTTCTTAGAGTAGACACTCAGTACATATTTGGTGAATTGAATTATTGATAACTTCAACTATTGAAAGGGTTCCCTTAGTGAGTCAAGGGAACTATGCTCTGAGTTGGAACACAGGAATAAGAACGGATAGTTAGCATGGGACATTGTGATGGTCTTTGAATTATGCTCAGATTACAGTTCCACAGAGCTTTGGATCATTCCACAGGGCTGTTAGGAAGAGTTGTGTAGGATTTTACCCAGAGCTCTCAGCAGGGACCATTTCTTATTATTCAATAGGAATGTGCTCAGAAATTATCCTTGAGACATCCAGCTACTAGAAATCTGAAAGCTGTCCCAGAGGCAAGAAATACCCCAAATTTACAGTGGTAAATTGGGGCAAATTGGGATAAAGCAGATGCTGAAGACAGTTTTCACTGGTGGTTGCTGCCAAATGCAGTCATAGAGGTTATTAAGAACTATACCTTTATTTAGTTTATTCAAAAACTATTTATTGAGTGCTTATACTGGGCCAAAGAGTGTTAAGACACAGAATTCAGGTGAGGGCAAGGAGGATGAAAATTTCTGCCATTATGAAAAAATTTCTTGCTGTTGTTGTCATTGCTGTTCAGTTGCCAAGTCATGTCTGACTCTCTGCAACCCCATGGACTGCAGCAAGCTAGGATCTTCTGTCCTCTACTGTCTCCTGGAGTTTGCTCAGATTCATGTCCATTGAGTTGGTGATGTCATCCAACCATTTCATCCTCTGTCGTCTCTTCTCCTCCTGACCTCAATGTTTCCCAGCATCAGGGTCTTTTCCAGTGAGTCAGTCCTTTGCATCAGGTGGCCAAAGTATTGGAGCTTCAGCTTCAGCATCAGTTCTTTCAATGAATATTCAGGGTTGATTTGCTTTAGGATTGATTCATTTGATGTCTGTGCAGTCCAAGGGACTCTCAAGAGTCTTCTCCAACACCATAGTTGGAAAGCATCAGTTCTTCGGTGCTCAGTTTTCTTAATGGTCCAACATATCCATACATATCCATATATGATCACTGGGAAAACCACAGCTTTGACTAGATGGACCTTTGTCAGAAAAGTGGTGGCTCTGCTTTTAAATATACTGTCTAGGTTTTTCACAGCTTTTCTTCCAAGGAGCAAACCTCTTTTAAATTTCATGGCTGCACTCACCATCTACAGTGATTTGGGAGACCAAGAAAATAAAGTCTGCAATTGCTTCCTTATTTTCCCCTTCTATCTGCCATGAAGTGATGGGGCCGGATGCCGTGGTCTTAGTTTTTTTAATGTTGAGTTTCAAGCCAGTTTTTTCCACTCTCCTCTTTCACCTTCATCAAGTGGCTCTTTAGTTTGTCTTCACTTTCTATCGTAAGGGTGGTGTCATCTGCATATCTGAGGTTGTTTATACTTCTCCTGGTAATCTTGATTTCAGCTTGTGGTTCATGCAGTCTCACATTTCACATGATGTGTTCTGCATAGAAGTTAAGTAAGCAGGGTGATGTGCTTACACATCCTTGATGTGCTCCTTTCCAAATTTGGAACCAGTCCATTGTTCCATGTCCTGTTCTACCTGTTGCTTCTTGATCTACATACAGGTTTCTCAGGAGACAGGTAAGATGGTCTGGTACTTCCATCTCTTTAAGAATTTTCCACAGTTTGTTGTGATTCACAAAGTCCTATTGTAGTCAATGAAGCAAAACTACATCTTTTTCCATAAGAATTCCCTCCTTTCTCCATAATTCAATGAACATTAGCAATCTGAGCTCTGGTTCTTCTATTCTTTCTAAACTGAAAGTGTACATCTGGAAGTTCTCAGTTCACATACTGCTGAAGCCTAGCTTGAAGGGTTTTGAGCATAACATTGCTAGCATGTGAAATGAGCACAATCGTACGTTAGGTTGAACATTCTTTGGCATTGCCTTTCTTTGGGATTGGAATGTAAACTTTTCCAGTCTTGTGGCCATTGCTGAGCTTTCCAAATTTGCTGACATATTGAATGCAGCACTTTAACACTATCATCTTTTAGGATTTGAAATAGCTCAGCTAGAAATCTATCACCTCCACTAGCTTTGTTAATAGTAACACTTCATAAAGCTCACTTGACTTCACAGTCTAGGATGTTCAGTTCTACGTGAGTGGCCACAGCATCATGGTTATCTGGGTCATTAAGATCTTTTTTGTACAGTTCTTCTGTGTATTCTTGTCACCTCTTCTTAATCTCCTCTGCTTCTGTTAGGTCCTTACTCTTTCTGTCCTTTATAGTAACCGTTCTTGCATGAAATGTTCCCTTGATATGTCTAATTTTCTTGAGAGATATCTAGTCTTTCCCATTCTACTTTTTCCTCAATTTTTTTTTTTTTTTTTTGCATTGTTCATTTAAAAAGGCCTTATTACTCCTTCCTATTGTCTGGAACTCTAGATTCAGTTGATTATATCTTTCCCTTTCTCCATTGCCTTCTGCTTCTCTTTTTTCCTTGGCTATTTGTAAAGCCTCCTCAGAAAACCACTTTGCCTTTTTGTGTTTCTTATTCTTTGGATGATTTTGGTCACGGTCTCCTGTATGATGTTCTGAACTTCTGCCCATAGTTCTTCAGGCACTCTGTCTATCTTGAATCTATTCATCACCTCCACTGTATAATCATAAAGGATTTGATTGAGGTCATACCTGAATGGCCTAGTGTTTTTTTTCCTGACTTTCTTCAATTTAAACCTAAATTTTGCAATAAGTTGCTCATGTTCTGAGCCACAGTGGGCACCAGGTCTTGTTTTTGCTGACTGTGTAGAGCTTTTCCATCTGCAACTGCAAAGAACATAATCAATCTGATTTTGATATTGACCATCTAGTGATGTCCTTGTGTCCAACATACTGTAGTGGGTTGCCATTTCCTCCTCCAGTTGACCACGTCCATGTGTAGCATTGTTTCATGTGTTGTAGGAAAAATTTTTCTTTGAACAGCATGTTCTCTTGACAAAACTCTGTTAATATTTTGTACTGCAAGGCCAAACTTTCCTGTCATTCCAGGTGTCTCTTGACTTCCTACCTTTGCATTGCAGTCCCCTGTAATGAAAAAGACATCTTTTGTGTGTGTGTGTGTGTGTGTGTGTGTGTGTGTGTGTGTGTGTGTGTGTGGTTTGACAGGGCCTTGTAGGTATTCATAGAACTGGTCAACTTCAGCTTCTTCAAAATCGGTATTTGGGGCATAGACTTGGATTACTGTGATGTTGAATGGTTTTCCTTGGAAATGAACAAAGATCATTCTGTCATTTTTGAAGTTGCACCCAAGTATTACATTTCAGACTCTTGTGTTGACTATGAGGACTACTCTATTTCTTCTAAGAGATTCTCGCCCACAGTAGTAGATATAATGGTCATCTGAATTAAATTCACCTATTCCATTTTAGTTCATTGATTCCTAAGATGTCAATGTTCACTCTTGCTGTCACTTGCTTGTTGCTGTTCAATTGTTCAGTCGTGTCTGACTTTGTGACCCCATGGGCCGCAGCATGCCGGAGTTCCCTGTCCTTCACCGTCTCCCAGAGTTTGCTCAAATTCATGTTCATTCAGTTGGTGATGGCATCCAACCATCTCATCCTCCGTTGCCCCCTTCTCCTCCTGCCCTCAGTCTTTCCCAGGATCAAGGTCTTTTCCAATGAACTGGCTCTTCACATCATGTGGCCAAAGTAGTGGAGCTTCAGCTTCAGTATCAGTCCTTCCAATGAATATTTAGGACTGATCTCCTTTAGGGTTGACTGGTCTCCTTGCAATCCAAGGGACTCTCGAGTCTTCTCCAGTACCACAACTTGAAGGCAGCAATTCTTTGGCACTCAGCCTTCTTTATGGTCCAACACTCACATGTGTACATGACTACTGAAAAAATCTTACCTTTGTCAGTAATGTGTCTTTTTTTTTTAATACACTGTAGATTTGTCATAGCTTTTCTTTCAAGGGGAAAGGCTCCTTTAATTTCATGGCTGCAGTCACCATTCTCAGTGATTTTGGAGCCCAAGAAAACAGTTTGTCACTATTTCCATGGTTTCTCCATTCGATTGCCATGAAGTTTGTTGTGATCCATACAGTCAAAGGCTTTAAAGTAGTCAATGAAGCAGAAGTAGATGTTTTTCCGGAATTCTCTTGTTTTTTCTATGATCCAGCAGATGCTGGCAATTTGATCTCTGGTTCCTCTGCCTTTTCATATCCAGCCTGGACATCTGGAAGTTCTTGGTTCATGTACTGTTGAAGCCTAGCTTGAAGGAGTTTGAGCATTACTTTGCTAGCAAGTGAAATGAGCACAATTGTGTGATAGTTTGAGCAATCTTTGGCATTGCCTTTCTTTGGGATTGGAATGAAAACTGACCTTTTCCAGTCCTGTGGCCACTGGACTGAGTTTTTGAAATTTGCTGACATATTGAGTGCAACACTTTCACAGCATCATATTTTAGAATTTGAAATAGCTCACTGGAATTCCATCATCTCTACTAGTTTTGTATGTAGTGATGCCCCTAAGGCCCACCTGACTTCATACTCCAGGCTGTCTGGCTCAAGGTGGTGATCACACCACATGGTTATCCGGGTCATTAAGATCTTTTCTGTATAGCTCATCTTTGTATTCTTGCTACCTCTTCTTAATCTCTTCTGCTTCTATTAGGTCCATACCTTTTCTGTCCTTTATTGTGTTCATCTTTGCATGAAACGTTCCCTTGATATCTCTAATTTTTTTGGAAGAAATCTCTAGTTTTTTTCCATTCTATTATTTTCCTCTATTTCTTTGCATTATTCACTTAGGAAGGCTTTCTTATCTCTCCTTGCTATTCTTTGGAACTCTGCATTCAGCTGTATGTGTCTTTCCTTTTCTTCTTTGCCTTTTACCTGTCTTCCTTTCTCAGCTATTCCCTGTTGATCCAACAAAGAGACTGAGAACCCCCAGGGAATTTGACTCTGAAGGCCAGTTGGATTCGATTATAGAATTTCCACAGGACTGGGGAAACAGAGTCTTGGAAGGCACAAACAAAACCTTGTCAGCACCAGGATCCAGGAGAAAGGATCAGTGACCCCACAAGAGACCAAGCCATACTTGGCTGTGAGTGTTTGGGATTCTCTGGTGGAGGCCTGTGCCAACAGCAGCTTGCTGCATGATCAGGGAAACTGACTGCAGCAGTCCTGGGAGGCAGAGCATGCTGACATAAGTCCTTTTGGAGGAGGTCACCATTACCTCAATATTCTCCAAGCCAGGCTTCAACAGTATGTGAACTGTGAAATTCCAGATGTTTAAGCTAGATTTACAAAAGTCAGAGGAACCAGAGATCAAATTGCCAACATCCATTGGATCACTGAAAAAGCAAGAGAGTTCCAGAAAAACATCTACCTCTGCTTTATTGATTATGCCAAAGCCTTTGACTGCGTGGATCACAGCAAACTGTGGGAGATTCTGAAAGAGATGGGAATACCAGGCCATCTGACCTGCCTCCTGAGAAATCTGTATGCAGGCCAAAAAAGCAACAGTTAGACCTGGACATGGAACAACAGAGTAGTTCCAAATTGGGAAAGGAGTACATCAAGGCTGCATATTGCCACCCTGCTTATTTACCTTATATGCAGAGTGCATAATGAGAAATGTTGGACTGGATGAAGCACAAGCTGGAATCAAGATTGCCAGGAAAAATATCAATAACCTTAGATATGCAGATGACACCACCCTTATGACAGAAAGCAAAGAAGAACTAAAGAGCCTTTTGATGAAAGTGAAAGAGGAGAGTGAAAAAGTTGGCTTAAAACTAAACATTCAGAAAACTAAGATCATGGCATCTGGTCCCATCACTTCATGGCAAATAGATAGGGAAACAGTGACATACTTTATATTTTGGGCTCCAAAATCACTGCAGATTGTGACTGCAGCCATGAAATTAAAAGACACTTGCTCTTTGGAAAAACTCTATGACCAACCTAGACAGCATATTAAAAAGCAGAGACATTACTTTGCCGACAAAGGTCCATCTAGTCAAAGCTTCGGTTTTTCCAGTAGTCATGTATGGATGTGAGAGTTGAACTATAAAGAAAGCTGAGTGCTGAAGAATTGATGCTTTTGAACTGTGATATTGGAGAAGACTCTTGAGAGTCCCTTGGACTGTAAGGAGATCCAACCAGTCAATCCCCAAAGAAATCAGTCCTGAATATTCATTGGAAGAACTGATGTTGAAGCTGAAACTCCAATACTTTGCCCACCTGATGTGAAGAACTGACTGATTTGAAAAGACCCTGATGCTGGGAAAGATTGAAGGCAGGAGAAGAAGGGGATGACAGAGGATGAGATGATTGTATGGCATCACTGACATGATGGACATGAGTTTGAGCAAGCTCTGGGAGTTGGTGATGGACAGGGAAGCCTGGCATGTTGTAGTCCATGGGGTTGCAAAGGCGGACACAACTGAGTGACTGAACTGAACTGAACCATTATCCCTACCATAATTTGGACGCAGGTCAAACTACAGGGAGGGAACACATCCCCATCCATCTGCAGAAAATTGGATTAAAGATTTACTGAGCATGGCCTTGCCCACCGGAGCAAGACCCAGTTTTCCCCACAGCCAGTCCCTCCCATCAGGAAGCTTCCACAACCTCTTATCCTCATCCATCAGATGGCAGACAGAATGAAAACCACAATTACAGGAAAATATCTAAACTGATTTCCTGCTTGACCACATCCAATTTACCTTGATTCATGAACTTAACATCCCAGGTTCCTATGAAATATTGTTCTTTACATCATCTGACTCTATTTTCACCATCAGACACATCTGTAAATGAGTTTTGTTTCCACTTTGGCCCAGCTAGTTCATTCTGTCTGGATCTATTAGTAGTTGTTTCCACTCTTTCCTAGTAGCATATTGGACACCTTTGACCTAGGGTGCTCATCTTCTGGTGTTATATTTTTGCCTTTTCATGCCATTCATGGTGTTCTCTTGGCAAAAACATTCGATTGGGTTGCTATTTCCAGTAGACCATATTTTGTCAGAAATCATCATATGATCCATCCATCTTGGGTGGCCCTGTATGGCATGGATCATAGCTTCCTTGAATTATGCAAGCCCCTTTGATCCATGAAAAGGCAAAACTCCTTAGCAACAGCTATTGGAAATTACTGTCACCAGAAGGTGAATTTAGTAGATAACTCATCCACAAATAGAACACAGTGACAGATACACCTACGGAGCAAAAGCAGAGGTCTCTCCACCATCTTATTGTGAAACACCTTGACATGCATGGAGATCATTGATTTTTAAAAGTAAACATGTTTTCCTAAAAAAAAAAAAAAGTTATGGCTTGATTCTCATGTCAACTAATATTGATTAATTTTCATATCTGTGTGCAGTTTTTCTCTCTAACATTACTTATCACTTTCTGGCTTATATTATAGTTAACTTTTCTTAAAGGAAGCCACTGGTCTTCCCAGTGGCACTTGTGGTAAAGAACCACCTGCCAATGCAGGAGATGTTAAAGACATGGGTTCAATCCCTGGGTTGGGAAGATCCCCGGAGGAGGGCCTGGAAACCTACTCCATTATTCTTGCCTGGAGAATCCCACGGACAGAGAAGCCTGGTGGGGCTCAGGGTCCACAGGGTTTCAAACAGTCAGCCATGACTGAAGCAACTTAGCATGCACACAAAGGGAGGATAGACTAGAATCAATCAAAATTGTCATCATTGCTGGAAACTGTATATTTAAAGATCTCTTTATTAAAGAAGTCTAAAATAGTTTTTTAAAAACTGAGTGACTCAGTAACATTCTCTTCCCATGGCCTCTTGACATATTACTTTGACCCACAATGAACTCCCTTGGACTTTTAGACATCATTATTTACTATTCATTATTGTACCTTGTAATGATGCCAAAAAATTTGAGAAGGCATGTAATACTTATGGGATGGAGGTGCATTCCATAGATTCTTGAGTATCACTGCAAGAAGCTGAATGTACATAAACTAATAGACCTGGTGTTAGTTAAATAAAAAATATTTTTTCTGAAAATATTTACCATTCAGAGTGTGTGTCTACATACTAGATTTATTGGTTATAAGCTCCAGATTAAGAGCATGAACTTGAGGTAAGTCTGCTTGAATTTCTACATTTATTAGTTATGTGATGTTGGGAATTTACAGATTAGAACCCTACAGATAAAGAAACTGAGGTTCAGAGAGATAATTTTTGGTACCTACCTTATAAGTTATTAGAAAGATAAAATAATGCAATTAAAGCACTTAGCATAGTGCCTATATCTTAATAAACATATTTAACTTTTCAATGATGGAGATACTACTTTTTCTAGTCATTTACATCTAAGCATATGGTTAATTCCCTGCCAGATACTGGTTTCATTACCATTCTATACTATTTTAATGACTATGAACAGTGGTGTTTAAATATTTTAAACTCTTTAAAACCTTTTAATGGCTTATTTAAAGGGCTTCTGATGTTTGAATCTGTCTGCTAAATATTTTTACAAATTTTTGAATGAAAAAGACAAAATGTGGTTAACCTTGCAAGAGACATTTCTATTAATGATATTTAGTAGTTCAATTTGACTATTAACCTTAACTTCCATATAACCTTGGAAATGTAAATTCTTGTATGTATCAATCAACTTTCACTGAGGATTCCCTGTGTGCCAGTTATGTACACAGCAGGGAGTTGCTTAATTTAACAGTAGAGGTTTAAGTTGGCCCCAAGTTCAAAATGAGTTCATGGGTCTAGAATAGAGAGTGATAACAAATTCTTCCTTCAAGGACACCCTAAAAGTAAGAATAATTTATGAAGACATCTGTTTGACGTGTCAGTTTTCATATTTTTATTTGCAAGTGACAGAAAAATCAACACTCACTGGCTAAAGCCCTAATACAAACAAAACCACAATAACAAAAAGGAAATTTATTGGCTCACTCAACTGAAAATTCCAGGTGCAGCATAATCCTAGGACTCAAGCTATATCATTGAAAACCTGTTTCTCGACATCTCTCATTTCTGCTTTCCAACTTATTCTGTTCCACAGATCACAAAGAAGCCTACAAAATAGCCATCAATAGCTCATATCCATATTCTCCCATGTATAAGTTGGTAGAAAAGGGGGTACCTTACCATTATTTCTGGATTAATATGGATCACACATCTAAGTCAGTTACTGTGAATGGGTGGACTCAATATGCTGATGAACTTCTCCTGGGTTATTTATGCTACCCCTGAGACAAGGGTCCTTCCCAAGGGCCATACAGGGTGAAATGAGGTAGAAGGGGAGCATGGTAGAAAAGTATGGGTATTCTCCCTAGAATAAGGGAGAATATATGGTCAATAGGCAGAAAGGAAGTATTTAAATTGAGACTGAACCTATCATAAATATTGTAGACTCTACAATGTAGAGTAAATTCTGCCCTGAGTGGGAACTTAAATTAGTTGGCCATGAATGACCTTTCCAATTCTAAAATTTGTGTGATATTGTGATTTCATGAAATGGTGTTCATAAATCAGTATCTGTAAGAACAGAAAAAATGCTTAAAATAATAGCTATATTGTAGCAGATTTGATAGGCAGTTCTAAAGTTTAACAAATCATACTATAAATACAAGAGAAAAATTATTTTTTATCATAATTTTCCCATTAAAAAAACCTCAAAACACCAGACGCTGGTTCATAATAAGGAGTCAGTTATGGTGGTTGCATTAGTTTTTGGCAAATCATAGATTCTCCATAAGACGTACTATAATAGTGTTGAAGATGAATTGCCATAACTCTTTCTTCAAAGATCTTTGAATATGTCTTTAATTTCAGAGAGAATAAAATATATATAAGTAACATTTGAGTACCTCAAATGTGGTAGCCACTGCCTCTTAAGGTTCACATATATTACACAGTGAATTCTATCCCCAGCCCTGTGAACAGAGTAATATGATTATTCCCATATCAGACATGAGAAAGCTGAGGGACAGAGAGATTAAATAACAAATAATGTGGCTTATAAATTATATATTATGTATGTATATATTATACATGTGTATATAATATGTATAAACCTATTTTCAGTGCTATGTGATATGATAACAGTTCAGATTGTCAAAGAATACAAAGAAAACTAAATTATGATTTAATCATAATAAGCACATTAATGCTGGATGAAGTACAAGCTGGAATCAAGATTGCCACGAGAAATATCAATAACCTCAGATATGCAGATGACACCACCCTTATAGCAGAAAGTGAAGAAGAACTAAAGAGCCTCTTGATGAAACTGAAAGAGAAGAGTGAAAAAGTTGGCTTAAAATTCAACATTCAGAAAACTAAGATCATGGCATCTGGTCTCATTATGCCATGGCAAATAAGTGGGAAAACAATGGAAACAGTGTGAGACTTTACTTTTGGGGGGCTCCAAAATCACTGCAGATGGTGTCTGTAGCCATGAAATTAAAAGACGCTTGTGTTTTGGAAGAAAAGTTGTGACCAACCAAGACAGCGTATTAAAAAGCAGGGACATTACTTTGCTGACAAAGGTCCATCTAGTCAAGGCTATGGTTTTTCCAGTAGTCATGTGTGGATGTGAAAGTTGGACTATAAAGAAGGCTGAGCACTGAAGAATTGGTGCTTTTGAACTGTGGTGTTGGAGAAGACTTTTGAGAGTGCCTTGGACTGCAAGATCAAACCAGTCCATCCTAAAGGAAATCAGTCCTGAATATTCATTGGAAGGTCTGATGCTTAAGCTGAAACTCCAATACTTTGGCCATCTGATATGAAGAAATAATCCTTGGAAAAGACTGTGATCCTGGGAAAGATCGAAGGCAGGAGGAGAAGGGGACAACAGAGGATGAGATGGTTGTATGGCATCACTGACTCGATGGATATGAGAGTTTGAGCAAGCTCTGGGAGTTCGTGATGGACAGGGAAGCTTGGCATGTTGCAGTTGGACCTGACTGAGCAACTGAACTGAACTGAACTAAGCACATTAATATTTTGTATTTTATTGATGTTGCATTTATTAATACCACACAATCAGTTCAGTTCAGTTGCTCAGTTGTGTCCAACTCTTTGCTACCTCATGGACTGCAGCACACCAGGCTTCCCTGTCCATCACCAAGTCCCAGAGCATGTCAGACTCGTGTCCATTGAGTAAGTAATGCCATCCAGCCATCTAATTCTCTGTCGTCCCCTTCTCCTGTCTTAAATACTATAAAATAATGTACTACATGTTGCTATTTTTCAAAGCTTTATTTTGACAACCAGGAGTTTAATTATTTTGTATTAAACAGCTTTTTACTAAGAATTACACAACATATAATACTTTATAGCCCTGAGTGACTCATTTATAAGTAATTTTAAGAAAATATTTAGAAAATCAGTTCCTGTATTTTATAAAATTATGCTGAATAACAGATGACAGAATATTTTGACTGTGGGAGGCAAATGATGTAGAGATAAAATAAGCTTTAAAATAATTGCCTTCTCCCTTTTGTACTACAATGCCTTTCAGTTCTTCAATCTATTATTCATATGCATTTCTGTCATTTATAATGTTTTAAAAATGATTTTATAATGTTTAAAAAACCAGTATTTAGAAAGACTTTGAGATTTAAAAAATTATTTTATTTATTATTAACTGATTATTGATTGCGTTAGAGTATTGATTTGATTTCTGTCGTACATCAACAAGTATTAGTTATAGGTGTGCATACATCCCCTCCCTCTTGAACCTCCTTCCCACCTCCCACACTTTCCCATCCCTCTTTGTTGTTATAGAACCCCTGTTTGAGTTCTCTGAATTTTGAGATTATTTTTAAAAACAAAATCAAAGGAGCACATACAGACTTTGACCAAACTGGAAAGCCCCAAAAGTTGTGTCCCAACATTTTGAATGGGTAAAAAATGCAAAAGTCAGTAAAACAAAACAAAAACAAAAAACCTCAATAAAAACATTAAACTTATTACCTTGTCAGTTTACTAATATGTACTCCAATAAATATTTTGAACAAAGGTTCTTATATTGGGCTAGGAAGTAAATTGTAAGGGTTGAAGTCTGGAAACTGGACTTGTTATCCATTGCATGGCAAACTGGATACTATCACTGGTGGTAAACAGATTGTTGATAATTCTTGGTCAGTCAGTTCAGTCACTCAGTCATATCCGACTCTTTGCGACCCCATGGACTGAGACATGCCAGGCTTCCCTGTCCATCACCATCTCCCAGAGCTTGCTCAAACTCGTGCCCATTGAGTCAGTGATACCATCCAACCATGTCATCTTCTGTCGTCCCCTTCTCCTCCTGCCCTCAATCTTTCCCAGGGTCATGGTCTTTTCCAGAGTCAGTTCTATGCATCAGATGGCCAAAGATTGTAGCTTCAGCTTCAGCATCAGTCCTTCCAATGACGACTCAGGACTGATTTCCTTTAGGATGGACTGGTTGGATCTCTTTGCTGTCCAAGGGACTCTCAAGAGCCTTCTCCAACACCACAGTTCAAAAGCATGAATTCTTTGGTGATCAGTTTTCTTTATGGTCCAACTCTCACATCCATACATGACTACTGTAAAAACCATAGCCTTGACTAGATGAACCTTTGTTGGCAAAGTATGTCTCTGCTTTTTAATAAGCTGTCTAGGTTGATCATAGCTTTTCTTCCAAGGAGCACGCATCTTTTAATTTCATGGCTGCAGTCACCATCAGCAGTGATTTTAGAGCCCAAGAAAACAAAATCTGTCATTGTTTCCATTGCTTCCCCATCTATTTGTTATCAAGTGATGGACTGGATGTCATGATCTCAGTTTTTTTAATGTTGAGATTTAAGCCAGGTTTTCACACTCCTCCTTCAATTTCATCACGAGGCTCTTTACTACCTCTTTGCTTTCTGCCATAAGGGTGGTGTCATCTACATTTTCTCCCATTAAACTTGATTCCATATGGTGCTTCATCCAGTTTAGCATTTCACATGATGTATTCTGCATAGAAGTTAAATAAGCAGGATGACAATTATACAGCCTTGATGTGCTCCTTTCTTAATTTCAAACCAGTCTGTTGTTCCATGTCCAGTTCTAACTGTTGTTTCTTGACCTGCATACAAGTTTCTCAGGAGGCAGGTAAGGTAGTTTGGTATTCCCATCTCTTTAAGAATTTTCCAGTTTGTTGTGATCCACATAGTCAAAGGCTTTAGTGTAGTCAATGAATTAGAAATAGATGATTTTCTGGAATTATCTTGCTTTTTCTATGATCCAATGGATGTTGGCAACTTGATTTCTGGTTCCTCGGCTTTTTCTAAATCCAGCTTGAATATCTGGAATTCTTGGCTCACGTATTGTTGAAGCCTATGTTGGAGAATTTTGAGCATTACTTTGCTAACCTGTGAGATGAATGAAGTTTGGGGTAGTTTGAACATTCTTTGGCATTGACTTTCTTTGGGATTGGATTGAAAACTGACCTTTTCCAGTCCTGTGGGCACTGCTGAGTTTTCCAAACTTGCTGGCATATTGAATGCAGCACTTTAACAGCATTATCTTTTAGGATTTGAAATAGCTCGACTGGAATTCTATCAACTCCACTAGCTTTGTTCGTAGTGATGCTTCCTAAAGCCCACTTGACTGCACACTCCAGAATGTCTGGCTCTGGGTCAGCGATCACACCATCGTGGTTATCTGGGTCATTAAGATTTTTTTTGTACAGTTCTTCTGTGTATTCTTGCCAGCTCTTCTTAATATCTTCTGCTTCTGTTAGGTCCATAAAGTTTCTGTCCTTTATTGTGCCCATCTTTGCATGAAATATTTCCTTGGTATCTCTAATATTCTTGAAGAGATCTCTAGCTTTTCCCTTCTATTGCTTTTCTCTATTTCTTTGCATTGATTACAAGGAAGGCTTTATCTCTCTTTGCTATTCTTTGAAACTCCACTTTCAGATGGGTATATCTTTCCTTTTCTCTTTTGCCTTTTGATTCTTTTCTTTTCTCAGCCATTTGTAAGGTCTCCTCAGACAATCATTTAGCCTTGTTGCACTTCTCTCTCTTGGGGATGGTTTTGATCACTGAGTACTATACAATTTCATAACCTCTGTCCATAGTTCTTCAGCTTGTCTTTCGGATCTAATGCCTTGAATCTATTTGTCACTTACACTGTATAATCATAAGGGATTTGATTTAGGTCATACTGAAATGGTCTAGTAGTTTCCCCTACTTACTTCAATTTAACTCTGAATTTTGTAATAAGGAGTTCATGATCTGAGCCACAATCAGCTCCTGGTCTTGTTTTTCCTGACTGTATAGAGGTTCTCCATCTTTGGCTTCAAAGAATATAATCAATCTGATTTTGGTATTGTCCATCTGGTGATGCCCATGTGTAGAGTCATCTGTTGTGTTGTTGGATGAGGGTGTTTGCTATGACCACTACTTTCTCTTGGCAAAATTCAGTTAGCCTTTGCCCGGCTTCATTTTGTACCTCAAGGCCAAACTTACCTGTTACTCCAGGAATCTCTTGACTTATACTTTTGCATTCCAGTCCTCTATGATGAAAAGAACATCTTTTTTCAGTGTGAGTTCTAGAAGGTCTTGTAGGTCTTCACAGATGCATTCAGATTCAGCTTTACCAACATAGACTTGGATTAGTATGATATGGAATGATTTACCTTGGAAACAAACAGAGATCATTCTGTCACTTTTGAGATTGCAGCCAAGTACTGCATTTTGGACTCTTATGTTGACTATAAGGGCTACTCCATTTCTTCTAAGGGATTCTTGCCCACAGTAGTAGATGTAATGGTCATCTGAGTTAAATTCACCCATTCCAGTCCATTTTAGGTCAGTGATTCCTAAAATGTTGATGTTCACTCTTGCCATCTCCTGTTTGACCACTTCCAATTTACCTTGATTCATGGACCTAACATTCCAGGTTCCTATGCAATATTGTTCTTTATAGCATTGGACCTTGCTTCCATCACCAGTCACATCCACAACTGGGTGTTGTTTTGCTTTGGCTCCACCTGTTCATTCTTTCTGGAGCTATTTCCCCCTCTCTTCTCCAGTAGCATTTTGGGCACCTACCAACCTGGGAGTTCATCTTTCAGTATCATATCTTTTTGCCTTGTCATGCTGTTCATGGAGTTCTCAAGGCAAGAATATTGTAATGGTTTGCCATTCCCTTCTCCAGTGGACCACATTTTGTCAGAACTCTCCTCCATGACCCATCCATATTGGGTGGGCCTAGTTTCATTGAGTTACACAAGTTTCTGATCCAAGTGATCAGTTTGGTTAGTTCTGTAACTGTGGTTTCCATTCTGTCTGCACTCTGAGGGATAAGAATAAGAGGCTTGTGGAAGTTTCCTGTTAGGAGGGACTTCCTGTGGGGAAATATGGGTCTTGTTCTGATGGGCAGGGCCATGCTTAGTAAATCTTTAATCCAATTTTCTGTTGGTGGGTGGGGCTGTGTTACCTCCCTGTAGTTTGGCCTGAGGCCAAACTGTGGTAGGGGTAATGGTGATCATGGCGACCTCCTTCAAGAGGACTTATGCCAGGACTGTTGTATTCAGTGCCTCTAACCCCACAGTAGGTCACTGTTGACCCATGCCTCTGCCAGAGACTCCTGGACACTCACACGTAAGTCTGGCTCAGCCTCTTGTGGGGGTTACTGCTCCTTTCTCCTGGACTCTGGTGTGCACAAGGTTTTATTTCTGCCCTCCAAGGGTCTGTTTCCCCAGTCCTGTGGAAGTTCTGTAATCAAATCCCATTGGCCTTCAAAGTCAAATTCCCTGGGGGTTCTCAAGTGCCTTTGCTGGATCCCCAGATTAGGAAATGTTGTGGGTCCTAGAACTTTCACAACAGTGCAATAACTTCTTTGGTATAATTTGGTATAATATTTCACAGTGTGTGCTGTTAATAGCACTGCAATTGTTAAGACTTTTATTGATAGAATTCTGGGATGGGTTCCTTGTGGAAAGGAAGGAACTAATAGTGCAATGTCTCAGTGAGAGAGTTAATTCTTAGGTAGGTTGATAAGAAGTCCAGGGCTCTTGAGGAGGAGAAAGGAGTCCAGAGCCCTCAAGGAGAAAAGGGTCCAGGGCTCTTGAGGAGGAGAAAAGGACAATTTTTTTCCCTACATTGCTTTGTTTTAGTCACATAAGATGTTTTTTCTTAAACTCTGAGTTGTTATGATGGCAATCTTTAAGACTAATTTTCTTTAAGCCAGAGCTAATGATTACACCAGGAAGCAATTCATCTTGCTCAAGGATATGTTTTTCCTTAAGCTCTGTACCAATTATTATATAACAACAAGCTATCTTGCTTGAGGACATGTTTCTCCTTTTTAACTAGAACGTTCTGACTAATCTTGTTGCCTTAAGATGTTTGCTATGGGAGTGGGTCTGGTTCAGTTCAGTTCAGTCGCTCAGTCATGTCCGACTCTTTGCGACCCCATGAATCGCAGCACGCCAGGCCTCCCTGTCCATCATCAACTCCCGGAGTTCACTCAGACTCACGTCCATTGAGTCCGTGATGCCATCCAGCCATCTCATCCTCTGTCATTCCCTTCTCCCAATCCCTGCCCCAATCCCTCCCAGCATCAGAGTCTTTTCCAATGAGTCAACTCTTCACATGAGGTGGCCAAAGTACTGGAGTTTCAGCTTTAGCATCATTCCTTCCAAAGAAATCCCAGGGCTGATCTCCTTCAGAATGGACTGGTTGGATCTCCTTGCAGTCCAAGGGACTCTCAAGAGTCTTCTCCAACACCACAGTTCAAAAGCATCAATTCTTCAGCACTCAGCCTTCTTCACAGTCCAACTCTCACATCCATACATGACCACAGGAAAAACCATAGCCTTGACTAGCCAGACCTTTGTTGGCAAAGTAATGTATCTGCTTTTGAATATACTATCTAGGTTGAACACAACTTTCCTTCCAAGGAGTAAGCATCTTTTAATTTCATGGCTGCAGTCACTATCTGCACCATCTGCAGTGGGTCTGGTAGCATCTTTCTATTGTTTGTTCTAATCTTATTAATTTAAGATGTAGTTTGTGGGAGTGTGTCTGGTAAAATATATAGGGCCTTGATAAGACTGGCTCCATCCCCATTGTGATGTCTATGTCAGAAATTTCCTCTGTCCTTTTTCAGTGTAATAAAACTTGGACCATACAAAAGCTCTAAGTGTTCAAGCCTGGTCCTTGATCTGAAGCTAAACCTTCTTTGGAGATAATGAATCTGACATTGTTCACCAGTAAGCTATCATCAGCATTTTAGAGGTATAGGAGGAATTTTAACTGTTCTCTTTCTTGGAGAATATCATGGATGGAGGAGCCTGGTGGGCTACAGTCTATGAGGTTGCAGAGTTGGACATGACTGAGGTGACTTAGCACAGCTGGGCACAGCACATGGACTTATAAGAGGAAATGATTAGTCAAATCTGTTAATCACCAATTTAAAGAAAAGCATGAGGGTCAGAGGGCCTCCAAAACATCATTTGAAGAAATTCTTTCCTCTTGCAGTTGGAGGACAAACACAGATGATGATCAGGCACAGAATGGAAGCATTTAATAGAAGGTTGAGTTCTAAGCCTAGACAAGTCTTCTACACCAATGTTAGCCCTGCTAAGGAAGGAGTGGGATTTTGAAACTTGGAATAAAGGTGTATGGATAAAGATACTTGAGACCTTTAAGCCTCTAGACTCCTCTGAACCTTCTGGGTCTGCAATAGAGGCCTACTGCCCTTTGTTGGGATATAGAATATCTTTTCTCCCTTGCTTGGAAACTATGCAAAACAGTCAAGTAAGGCAATTCCTTCTAAGATAATGCTTTCTCTTATTAGATTCTGCCTCCATCTCCTTTCCTGCCTGCTATTCCATAATTGAGGTCAAATATTTGCATAATTCTGCTAAGGGAAGATAAATGGTCTTTCCTTAAAAGGAGCCAGGACCTGGCTTATATGTACTACCAAGAAATAGAAGAGTCTGACTGGGAGGGAATCTTGAGAGTGCTAGATCAAGGGGGTGGAATATGAAGCTGGATTAGGAAAATTTATCAATATGATGGTTTTTCATATACCACTCTGAAACCATAGGCAATGGTGCTTATATACAGCTGGCATTTCTATTTGAAAGGTTAGAGGAAAAATATCCCTCATTAAATAAAGCAGAGATGCTACCACTTCCTTTTTCCAACAATTGAGAAAAGCGGGAATGCTAGAGTGGGTCTTCTACACAAGAAAAATTCACAAGCTTCCCACTCTCCTTAGTATATTTCATTTATCAAGGCAATAAGGAATACACTGGTAAGGAAGCCGTGGCATCAAGAGCTCAGCATGCTGTCAGAACTTAGATCCCTAGTAGTGCTGTGGATTACAGGATCTTAAATACCTGAGGCCAGGTGGCAACATTTAACCATCAAAGCCAAGGCAAGAATGTGTACCAGACACTATCATGCTTCACTCAGATGCCTTCTTCTTCAATCATAATTTTCCCCAATTGCTGAGAATATTAGTTGCTATTGGCACATAGCAGTGTCCCTTGGCCTTAGAGAACTGAATCATTGAAGGTATAACTACCTTGCCCAGGAGACAAGATTTTGCCAATGATTGATTGATAGCAGGGCATCTAAAGGTCTACCCTTTTGCCTCAATTTGGGACAATTCTGAAGAGTCCTTGCTTTACAACAGCCTGTTGCATTGGTTTAAGTCTCATTTGCAACTTCATTAATGATGGATTACCGTAAACCTAACCAAGTAGGATACCTAAGGCAGTTGCTATGCTGGTTGTGGTATCTTTGCTAGAGTGGATTAACACTGTTTGCCTACACGGTATGTGACTGCTGATTTGGTAAATGTATTCTTTTACTTATTCATCATGAAGGAAGATCAGAAACAGATTGTATTCTCAGAGGAGGGTCAATAGTATACTTTCAAAATCTTTCTAAGTGTCTATTTAAATCTGTCTTTAAGTGTCTCTCATAATTTAGTACAAAGGGATTTCAATTATCTGGAAATTCTGCAAAAGATCATTGTTCCTGAAAGATTGTTGTTGAATGAAAGAAGACAGCCGGGATTCTTGGCTCCTGGAGGAGAAGAATTCAATCTGGGGCCAGAGACGAGGCTTGATCACTCAGAGCTTTTGTGTAATAAAGTTTTATTAAAGTATAAAGGAGATAGAGAAAGCTTCTGACATAGGCATCAGAAGAGGGCAGAAAGAGTGCCCCCCTGCTAGTCTTCAGCTGGATGTTATATAGTCACTAGCAGTCTGTTAATAAAATAAAGGAATGTCTTAAAACTCAGAATGGCACCAGGCCCCTCACCCATAAGATGCATTTTGGGATAATCTTGGCACCAAATGGTCCATTCTGGGCCATAAAATGATTAACTTGAATCTTGAAGAAGGGCAGATCACCATACAAATAGTTTCATTTACATATATTAGGGGAACAGTACCTGAGTATAACATCCTGGTTTGTCAAGTAGGTTCTGAGCCAAGAGGTGGAACCGAATTGATCACAGAGTTTGGGGTAAATGCATTGTACATTAGCATAGCTTAAGACAAACATTTCCATAAGAAAAAGGCATTGGTTATCTCAAGGTTTGAGAGTAGTTAACTTCAGGTGAAACCAGGTGTCATTATGGCAACACAGTATTTTAAGAGAAACCTCCTTTTAAATTTGTATAGAGAAGGAAAAAAATATCGCTAGTTTGTTTCCTCCTGCCGCTGAAGAGAGATAAAAATATCTGACACTTGCAGCCTATTTCCTCCGTTTGGAGACCCCTGGCCTTCCTGCCTGTTACCCTCTCATTCCCCCATACTGATTACATTATGCCAATGAAATCTGATGAACAAGAGCTAGAGACCCTTCTGGATGCTTTGGTAAAGCATTTGTGCTCCAGAAGGCAGGAGAAAAACCCTACAAAAATTCAGGGATATGTCACATTAGTGAGGAGTTTAGGGGTTTATGGTCTAGGGTATATTTTTCTATCTTTTCCAGGATATGGGACAATTATTGTACCTGGAGAAAGAAATGGCAACCCATTCCAGTACGCGTGCCTGGAAAATTCCATGGATGGAGGAGCCTCGTAGGCCACAGTTCATGGGGTTGCAGAGTCGGACACGGCTGAGCAACTTCACTTTCACTTTCATTGTACCTTGTATTTCTACCCCTAAGGAAGAAGCAGAAAGATTGGTAGGCTCTTTTGGGGTTTTGTAGTCCACATATTCTACACTTAGGATTACTTTAATGCTCAATTTATTTGGTGACATGAAAGGCTTCTCATTTTGAGAAAGACTCAGATCAAGATGGAGGAATGTCTAGTGGAACAGGTCTACTTTGCAGTATGAGCAGTTCTGTTATTGGGGATATACATTTTAGCAGATACTATATTCTAGAGTGGTAAAGAAAGATGCTGTCTGGAGTTTCTGTCAAGGCCACAAAGGAGAAACACAGTACAGACTCATAAAGTTCTAGAGTAAAGACAATCCTTATACATTTTACAACTACTATGCACCAGTGATCATTCAAACAGCTCTTTGTATATTACTGGGCTGTAAGAGGAAGTGAGCATTTTGCCATGGAGTCCAAGTAACCATGAACCTGAAACTGCCCATCATGATTTAGGTGTTGCCAGATACATAAACTCATCAAGGTAAATGAAAAGCTATTTATCACATAATGGGGATGGTACATCATACGGTTTGCGCAGAGCTACAAGTAAACTGCATGAGCAACTGGCCCAGATACCCATCAAATGCGACTATTATTGATGTTTATTTTCAGCCTAAATTTATATGCAAAGGGTAGGGGGGTAAGGGAAGACTCCCCTATGAACAGATGATGAAGGAAGAAAAGGGTAAACCCAATCACAGATAGGTTGACTGAAAAATAGTCAACAGATTCGCTATAGTTCCCCTTGAGGGTGGGCCTGAAAAACAGTGAGGTGAAATCCTCCTAGTTGACAGAGCTATGTGTGGAGAAAAAATTGGCCCAAGTTAAGAGTATACATGTAAACATGGGCAGTGGTGAATAGCTTAACAGGTTTTCCAGGGGGCCTGAAAGGAACAAAATTGCAAAGTGAAGGGTAAACCCAATCACATATTTGGGAAGAGACCTAGTAATGCAGGGGTCCCAAGCTCCGGGGTCATGGACAGGGACCAATCTGTGGCCTGTTAGGAGCCAGGTTGCTCAGCAGGAGAGGAGCAGTGGGCAAGCAAGTGAAGCTTCATCTGCTACTCCCCATCACTCTCATTACTGCATTACTGTCTGAACAGCACCCTTGTACCACAGCTAAGATTACTTGCCCCCACCCCCATCTATAGAAAAACTGTCTTCCATGAAACTGGTTCCTGGTGCCAAAAAGGTCAGGGACTGCTGTGGTAATGAACCTATGGAAGTGACCACAAGTGTGAGGATGTTTCTATTTTCCTTAAGGTGATACCATTTCTTGTTTGCTTTCTAGAGCTTCTCCATGGAACAAACTAAAGCTAGTCTTCAGACAAGACTACATTCTTGCTTGATTATTTTCTCCACCTTATCTAGCTTCACTCACCACCCCCCCTCCCCTTTATCCTAAGAATGCTTCTTCAAATAAATATTTTTAACAAGGATCCTGGAGGCAAGTTGTTTCTAGGGAGGCTGACCTACAATAGGAGCTGTCAGCATAATAGTGGTATTTGGAACCATGCCTGCTAATGACAAAGCCTAAGAAGAATGAAGAGCAGGAATGACCCCGGAGAATAACAACAGTTAAAGAGCAGTAATAGGAGGTAAAGGCTTCCCAGGTAGCTCAGTGGTGAAGAATCCATCTGCCAAGAGATGTGAGTTCAATCTCTGGCTCAGGAAGATCCCCTGGAATAAGAAATGGCAATTCACTCCAGTGTTCCTGCCTGGAAAATTCCATGGAGGAGCCTCGCCAGCTACAGTTCATGGGGTTGCAAAGAGTCGGACACAACTGAATGTGTGGGTGCACACACACAAACATACTACACAATAGAAGGAAACACCTAGAAGCTGAAAAATAGCAAAGAAACCAAGAGTGTCACAGATGCCTAAAAGTAATGTTTTAAGAAAGAAAAGGTATTTGAAGTGTCACGTGGGAAGAAAGCTGTAGCAGATGGTACTAGTGCATTTGCCAGATTTACTGGATGCTCTTCCACTTTGGAGGTTTGTCCTTGGGAAATTAGAGGGGACTTACCTGCAGGTCCTGATAGTTAGCCCGATATCTTGCAGGGGTGAAGTACAAAATCTCCAGTCCTTCTCTTTATAATGGAACTGTGAGGGGAGAGAGCAAGTTAGCCAAGATGGTGTGTTCAGGCTCTCTCACCCCAGTTTTGTAACTAATCACTATGCAGCAGCTGAGATCATTTAGAGCTCTGCCCATGTGTGTCATAAGGTATTCGCTTGGCCACAGGCTACTTTGTGCTGGATGTATATATGAGCTCCACCTAGAAAGGGGCAGCATTTCTGCTGTGTCATGGCTGTGAATGTTGGATCAGCCACCAGAGGAGAGAATACAGCATGTCTACTGCTACGGCTGCTGCGTCAGCCAGGAGAGAATACTGTCATGGCCGCTATGACAGCCAAGAGAGAGGTTGTGTTGTGTTAAGTAAGGCTATGGTGCTGCTACGGCTGCTGTGCCAACAGGGGAGAATAAATGTGTCTGGAGTTCCCACGGCTCTGCGTCTTCTTCGAACCTCTTAGCTTGAGCCTTGCCTACTCTGGGTTCAGCGAACAGTGCAGACAGTGTGAACAGGGAGACAGTTGGCGCTGTGAACAGGATTGTCAGTCCAGAAACAAACTCTGCAGTACAGTTTATGTTTCACAGCTTCCTATGGGATCGGGTGGAGAAAGAGATGGCAACCCACTCCAGTATTCTTGCCTAGAGAATCCTGTGGACGGAGGATCCTGGTGGGCTGCTGTCTATGGGGCTGCACAGAGTCGGACAAGACTGAAGCAATTTAACAGCAGCAGCATGGGATCGGGACTCGCTTAACCTCTTCCACTTTCCTATCCTACTTCCCTCACTTCCTTATAGACTCTTCCTGAGAGCCTGGGTTCCTTAGAAACCAAGTTTGAGATTCTAATTCAGATGATGTTTTCAAAGGGTTGCTAAGACAACCCAAGACTTCAAAGAAAGTAAGTGTTTTTAGGATTTCGAAAGTAGAATGTAACTTCTAAAAGCAGGGAAAAGTCAGATTCGATTGGTTAGAAGAATAAATGGGAGGTGAGTTACAGAAGTCAATGGATTTAGACAAATACACCAAACATTCTGTTGTGAAACTGAGCAGAGCCATAGGGGTAGACAGATTTGAGGATGAGATAAAGAGAGGTGTGTAAGTGTGCACATGAGTGTGTGTATGTGGGTGCATGCAGGTGTTGTAAGATGTCAGATTTTTGAGCGTTCTATGTTTAGAGAAAATAATCAACAAGAGGGAGAAATTGACAATCTTAGGAAAGAAGTGGAACGGGTGTCACTGAACACCTGTGTGATTCTCATAAAAATGCATGTGGTTAAAAAAACCACAAACTTGGAATAAAGGATGAATGGAAACATTTTCTTTTTATATCTGGTAAAAGTACTTGAAGTATAGAATGTCAAGTACTCAAATGCATCTAAACATCCTGAATAGAAAGTATGGTTTCCAGTAAAGTGGTGAACAAGACCTTACAAATAACAGGTTGCTTATTGCCTGACTTGTGCCATATTAAATATATTTCTTGTTGCTAGGTATCAGATGTGATGACCTATATTGCAAGTGATGTGTGCTATTTTAGGAGTTTGCCAGTTACTACAAAGCAGACTGATAATATTAATCACATTGGAATGGATGAAAACAGCAAAAATACAGATGTTGAAAAAGAAACTAAATGAAAATTGTGAATGTTTTAAATTAAGTTACTGTAAATTATAAGTGACTGTGATAGGGGCTACTAAAAAGTTTAGACAATGAGCCTTGTCTCAATGATATTATAATTCTTATCATTTACTTTGAACCCTTATTGTAAAGTCTAAAGATTATTTATAGAAGCACAGGCTCATCATACAAACTTTTCCTTCTCATTTTTTTCCATCTGCAATTGTCAACTGGCCACAGTGGTCATTCATCTTATTTTCCATTATCTCCTCGTTATTTTTCCAAAAAGTCTCTCCTCTTAGCTCCAGGAACTCTTACCTATTTGCACATTTTCATCTGTTGGCTCAATTCAGGAAGTTTGCAAACTGACAATTCTTCATCATATTCAGCTTCTCCTTTTTTTCCCTTGCATAACTGTTTTATTTATTTAAATTTATTTATTTTAATTAGAGGCTAATTACTTTAGAGTATTGTAGTGGTTTTTGCTATACATTGACATGGATCTGCCATGGGTGTACATGTGCCTCCATCCTGAACCCCCCTCCCAGCTCCCTCCCCATCCCATTCCTCAGGGTCATCCCAGTGCACCAGCCCTGAGCACCCTGTCTCATGCATTGAACCTGGACTGGCAATCTGTTTCACAGATACATGTTATCTGTGAAATATTATACATGTTTCAATGCTATTCTTTCAGATCATCCCACCCTTGCCTTCTCCCACAGAGTCCAAAAGGCTGTGCTATACATCTGTGTCTCTTTTGCTGTCTTGCATATAGAGTTATCATTACCATCTTTCTAAATTCCATATATATGCGTTCAGTTCAGTTCAGTTCAGTTCAGTCGCTCAGTTGTGTCCGACTCTTTGCGACCCCATGAATTGCAGCACGCCAGGCCTCCCTGTGCATCACCAACTCCCGGAGTTCACTTAGACTCACGTCCATCGGGTCAGTGATGCCATCCAGCCATCTCATCCTCTGTCGTCCCCTTCTCCTCTTGCCTCCAATCCCTCCCAGCATCAGAGTCTTTTCCAATGAGTCAACTCTTCGCATGAGGTGTCCAAAGTACTGGAGTTTCAGCTTCAGCATCATTCCCTCCAAAGAAATCCCAGGGCTGATCTCCTTCAGAATGGACTGGTTGGATCTCCTTGCAGTCCAAGGGACTCTTGAGAATGTTCTCCAACACCACAGTTCAAAAGCATCAATTCTTTTGTGCTCAGCTTTCTTCACAGTCTAACTCTCACATCCATACATGACCACAGGAAAAACCATAGCCTTGACTAGATGGACCTTTGTTGGCAAAGTAATGTCTCTGCTTTTGAATATGCTATCTAGGTTGGTCATAACTTTCCTTCCAAGGAGTAAGCATCTTTTAATTTCATGGCTGCAGTCACCATCTGCAGTGATTTTGGAGACCAAAAAAATAAAGTCTGACACAGTTTCCACTGTTTCCCCATCTATTTGCCATGAAGTGACGGGACCAAATGCCATGATCTTCATTTTCTGAATGTTGAGTTTTAAGCCAACTTTTTCACTCTCCACTTTCACTTTCATCAAGAGGCTTTTGAGTTTCTCTTCACTTTCTGCCTTAAGGGTGGTGTCATCTGCATATCTGAGGTTATTGATATTTCTCCCAGCGATGTTTTTCTTTCTGATTTACTTCACTCTGTTTAATAGGCTCCAGTTTTATCCACCTCATTAGAACTGATTCAAATTCATTCTTTTTAATGGCTGAGTAATATTCCATTTTGTATATGTACCACAGCTTTCTTATCCATTTGTCTGCTGATGGACATCTAGGTTGCTTCCATGTCCTGGCTATTATAAACAGTGCTGCGATGAACACTGGGGTGCATGTGTCTCTTTCAATTCTGGTTTCCTCAGTGTGTATGCCCAGCAGTGGGATTGCTGGGTAGAATGGCAGTTCTATTTCCAGTTTTTTAAGGAATCTCCACACTGTTCTCCATAGTGGCTGTACTAGTTTGCATACCCACCAACAGTGTAATAGGATTCCCTTTACTCCACACCCTTTCCAGCATTTATTGTCTGTAGACTTTTTGATAGCAGCCATTCTGACCATTGTGAGATGGTACCTCATAGTGGTTTTGATTTGCATTTCTCTGATAATGAGTGATGCTGAGCATCTTTTCATGTGTTTGTTAGCCATCTGTATGTCTTCTTTGGAGAAATGTCTGTTTAGTTCTTTGGCCCATCTTTTGATTGGGTCATTTATTTTTCTGAAATTGAGCTGCAAGAGTTGCTTGTATGTTTTTGAGATTAGTTGTTTGTCAGTTGCTTCATTTGCTATTATTTTAAAAGCAAGTAGATATATAAACACTGGCTCCAATACTGGGGATGTCATGCTATCATCCGGTCTGAAATATGACAAGAACTATTAACTTCATGAGGATCATTCCTGTAATCTTCATACCCTGTGATGTCAATTCACTTTTGTTTTCTCCTTGTCACTTCCATTATGTTTTATTTAGAGAAGCAAGTGTGAAGATATAAAAGGCATCTGGCTCTCAAGCTTCTGGCTATTACTTGAACTGAAATGTTAAGTTTTATATTTGCTCTGTGGGTCAGCTGACTCAGATTCTGTCAGGCACTGGTGGGTCAGTCATCTTAAAGGCCACATGCCATCCAGTGAGACTGTCCTGTCAGCTTTCCCCACTTCCTGCTACCATCTCAATACAGAGGTCATTCAAGGTGGCCTAGGTTGGAAATGACCTTTCTATGATAGTCAGGTCTTGTAACTGTTTTCCTTACTTATTCTTTATAACAAAGATGATAATTGGTGAATGTGAGATTTTTAAAGATAATCTTTGTGCTACAGAGTCTGGCTAGAAGCCTTTTGTAGCTGAACATTTTTATTCACTTTGTTATTACCAGGAACAGTTAATGCTCTGTCACTGAGTCTGTGGTTCCTTTTTAAGTCCCTTTGTTTCCAGAAATCAATACTAGTTATCTTTGGATGACTATAGGGGTAAAAACCTTCCATGCATAAAAAAATTCATGGGAGGTACCAGCTAAATGTAAACCACAATGTTAGAAATTCTAGATTTTCAGCTTTCTGGAAAACCAGACGCATTTTCAGAATTACTCAAAATATTAATGTATGTTAAAACTCCAGTCTGATGAACCTAGTAGATATGGTCACTAAATAGCCAAGTGGAAGATGTAATAATTCTGCAAACCTTCTTTGTGTTCTATAGTTCTCTGCCCTATCCATCCACTTCACTCTTTTTGTTGTCTGTTGCACTCCTGCTTCAACCACCTATGTAGTTCCTAACTGAAAGTTGAATAAAATGTTATTCCTTCCTCATCTTCAGAGACCTAGAGTGTAATGAAGGTGGGGAGAGATATTATATTCATAAATAACCACAGGATAACATATTGAATGTTCTGAAAATAGTAAATAAAAAGTACTCTGTATTAAGGATAAGATGACCAAAGAAGAGAAATTAAACTGAGAGGGAGAAGGGATAAACTGAGCTTGTGTTCCTCTGGCATCCTTCTTCTATATGGAAAACTCTGCTGCTGGCTTAGTCTTTCAAAGTCCTTCTGTTTTTGTTTTTTTTTTTTTTCTTTTTTTTTTTTTTTACTATGAACATCCAACCCATCAGTGAAGATTGTAGATCTATCTCCCTAAACACTGGCCTCTTCTCTCCAAGGCTCCTCTCACTACTGTTACAACCTTTCTCTTTTGTTTTTACCAGTCACAAGAATTCTTGACAAAATTATGTTTCCTAGATCTAGAATTCCTTTCCTTGATTGCTTAATTAGGTTTTGCTTCTCCCATGAGAGTATTTGCTCTTGGAGGGCAGGGCTTATGAATAAGCAAGTGACTTCTCAGCTGAGTCTGTAACAATGGCTGGGAGCTTTACCCCAGATGTGAAAAGAAGACAGAGGCATGGAAGAGTACCAAGTAATTTGGGAATTTTAGGAGGTTTGCTGAAATTCTTCTGTTAAGGATCAGATTAATGAGAGAACAGACATGTTTGTCAACAAAGGTCCATCTTGTCAAGGCAATGGTTTTTCAAGTAGTCATGTATGGATGTGAGAGTTGGACTATAAAGAAAGCTGAGCACAGAAGAACTGATGCTTTTGAACTGGCTCTTGGAGAAGACTCTTGAGAGTCCTTTGGACTGCAAGGAAATCAAACCAGTCCATCCTAAAGGAGATCAGTCCCGGGTGTTCATTGGAAGAACTGATGTTGAAGCTGAAACTCCAGTACTTTGGTCACCTGAGGCAAAGAGCTGACTCATTTGAAAAGACCCTGATGCTGGGAAAGATTGAGGGCAGGAGAAGGGGATGACAGAGGATGAGATGGTTGGATGGCATCATCGACTCAATGGACATGAGTTTGGGTAAACTCTGGGAGTTGGTGATGGACAGGGAGGCCTGGCATGCTGCAGTCCATGGGATCGCAAAGAGTCAGACACGACTGAGTGACTGAACTAAACTAAAGACCTGTTTACAGAACTGCAAGTAGCTTTGTGTAGTAGTCTAGGTTGGGGAAGAGGTAGTGACTTTTTACTACTTAAAAACCAATCTTCCACTCACTATTTTTAGCTATGTTTCTCAAACTTGAGTAATATAGAAATTCCATGTATAAGGAAATATTTTCGAGGATTTTATTATTGAATATTTCTTTTTTTAACTTTTTAATTGATTAATTTTTGTCTGTGCTGGGTCTTCAGTGCTGCCTGGGCTTTTCTTTGGTTGTGATGAGCAGGGCCCACTCTCTGGTTGCGGTCCATGAGCCTCTCACTGTAGTGGCTTGTCTTGTTGTGGAGCATGGGCTCTAGGGTACTCGGGCTTCAGCGGTTGTGGCTCTCAGACTCTAGATCACAGGCTCAGTAGTTGTGGTGCCTGGGCTTAGTTGCTCTGTGGAGGGTGGGACCTTCCCAGATCGGGACTGAACCCGTGTTTCTTGCGTTGGCAAGGAGATTCTTTATCACTGAGCCACCAGGGAAGCCCCTATATTTCTTAAATATGTAAGGACATAAAACTAGCTATGATCTCTTCATACTTGAACTCTTTCATGCCTATCAAACAAAACCAAATTTATTAATTAAACAAAACAATTTAAAGGCCTTTTAAAAAGTCAAATTAATTTTTTAATTAATGACTTTTAAATTCCTGGAATTTAAAACAATTAGTGGTAGTTGGTAAAATTAAATTGCTAGTTTAAATTTAATAGTAGAAGGATGTACTTGCTGGCTATCTATCTATCTACCCATCCATTCATTTATTTATTCACACATTCATTCTTGTTTATTTGAAGCCCAACCAACCATCCTTAAAGTGACCACCATTATTAGTGTCATTAATATCTTTTTCAGCAAGGCTTTTTTTACACGTACATTATTTTATGAGGCCAATGATTTGAATATTATCTGACTGAGCCACTAAGCACAGACACATAGCAAAAACTAAACAAATTAAAGTAAAAGACTTAATCATCATTTAGAAAACATTTTCCCTTTTGACCATGAATTATTTTGCACGAGATAAGATCTGTACAAGGAGCTGCTCTAATGATTATCCTACCCAGTGCTCTGGGGTAGGTACCTTTGTGTTAAAAAATCTCTACTATCCCAAGCCACATGGTAGCTCAGTTCTTTCAAGATTTTCTCTAACTAAATCACAGTGAAACTTTTGTTCATACCCTATAATATGGTTTAGTCTTTACTTGATATCAGCTCATCATTACATAATAAGTCTGCCAATGTTTTTTTCCCCTTTATACCATGTGCTGCTGTGCTGTGCCAAGTCACTTCAGTCCTGTCTGACTGCAACCCTATGGACTGTAACCCGCCAGGCTCCCCTGTCCATGGGATTCTCTAGGCAAGAATACTGGAGTGAACTGCCATGCCTTCCTCCAAGGGATCTTCCCAACTCAGGGACTGAACCCATGTCTCTTACATCTCTTTCATTGTCAGGTGTGTTCTTTCACGACTAGTGCCACCTGGGGTGGCCCCGTTATACTAGAGTAATTAAATACATTATTATGATATATATTTTTCCTGTTAAAATATCATCTTATTAAAAGTTTTGTTAAAATGTTTTTACAATTTAAATGTCTTTACTCCAAAAGAATTATTCTACAAAGTAAAAGAAAGTACTGTAAATGTACAATGGTATAGCCAAAATCACTGCAGATGGTGATTGCAGTCATGAAATTAAAAGACACTTACTCCTTGGAAGGAAAGTTATGATTAACCTAGACAGCATATTAAAAAGCAGGGACATTACTTTGTCAACAAAGGTCCATCTAGTCAAGGCTATGGTTTATCCAATAGTCATGTATGGATGTGAGAGCTGGACTATAAAGAAAGCTGAGTGCCAAAGAATTGATGCTTTTGAACTGTGGTGTTGGAGAAGACTCTTGAGAGTCCCTTGGACTACAAGGAGATCCAACCAGTCCATTCTAAAGGAGATCAGTCCTGGGTGTTCATTGGAAGGACTGATGCTGAAGCTGAAACTCCAATACTTTGACCACCTGATGCGAAGAGCTGACTCATTTGAAAAGACCCTGATGCTGGGAAAGATTGAGGGCAAGAGGAGAAGGGGATGACAGAGGATGAGATGGCTGGATGGCATCACTGACTTGATGTGGGTTTGGGTAGACTCTGACAGTTGGTGATGGACAGGGAGGCATGGCATGCTGCGATTCATGGGGTCGCAAAGAGTCCGACACGATTGAGCGACTGAACTGACTGACAATGGTATAGGTAGAAAAATTAAATTAGTTTGTCAGTCTCTGTTTCTCCAGGTATATTTTAAGCATTTTGAGATTAGGTATAGTGATTTATCCAATTTTGATCATTCACGTGCTCAACAAATGTTTATTGAATGCTAACTATTCATTACATTTATATTACAGAAACATCACTCTAAAACAATGCTAGGGATTGGTTGTCTGGAGGTAGGTTGTTGTTCAGTCACTAAGTCGTGTCTGACTTTTTGTGACCCCATGGACTGAAGCACACCAGGCTTCCCTGTCCTTCAGTATATCCTGAGTTTGCTCAAACTCATGTCTATTGAGTTGGTGATGCCATCCAACCATTTCATCCTCTGGCACCCTCTTCTCTGAGCACTCTCAGTCTTTCTCAGCATCAGGATCATTTCCAATGAGTTGCCTCTTCACATCAGGTGGCCAAAGTATTGGAGCTTCAGCTTCAACATCAGTCCTTTCAGTGAGTATTCAGGGCTGATTTCCTTAAGGATTGACTGATTTGATCTTGCAGTCCAATAGACTCTCAAGAGTCTTATCCTGCACCACAGTTTGAAAGTATCAGTTCTTCAGTGCTCAGCTTTCTACATGGTCCAGCTCTCACATCCATAAATGATTACTGGAAAAACCATAGCTTTGACTAGACAGACCTTTGGTGGCAAAGTGATGCCTTTTACTTCCAAGGAGCAAGTGTCTTAATTTCATGGCTGCAGTCACCAGCTGCAATGATTTTGGAGCCCCCCAAAATAAATTATGTCACTGTTTCCACTTTTTATCCATCTATTTGCCATGAAATGATGGGACTAGATGCCATGATCTTAGTTTTTTGAATGTTAAGTTTTAAGACAGCTTTTTTACTTCCCTCTTTCACCCTCATCAAGAGCCTCTTTAGTTCTTCTTTGCTTTCTGTCATTAGAGTGGTATCATCTGCATGTCTGAGATTGTTGATATTTATCCTGGCAATCTTGATTTCAGCTTGTGATTCATGCAGCTCGGCATTTCTCATGGAGTACTCTGCATATAAGTTAAATAAGCAGAGTGTCAGTATACAGCCTTGTTGTTCTCATTTCTCAATTTGGAACCAGTTCTTTGTTCCATGTCTGATTCTAACTGTTGCTTCTTGACCTTCATACAGATTTCTCAAGAGGCAGGTAAGGTGGTCTGGTACTACCATTTCTTTAAGAATTTTCCACAGTTGTGATCCACACAGTCAAAGGCTTTAGTGTAGTCAATGAAGCAGAAGTAGATGTGTGTGTGTGTTTTTTTTTTTCTGGAATTCCCTTGGTTTTTCTATGATCTAGTGGTTATTGGCAATTTGATCTCTGGGTCCCCTGCCTTTTTAAATCCAGCTTGTACGTCTGAAAGTTCTGGGTTCACATCCTCTTGACAAGACTGAAAATTTGGAGAACTGTCAAGATCATGAATCTGATTAGGAAATGATGAACGTCTGAGCCATGGTAAGTATGTGAGGATGGAATGGAGTGTGGAAATGTTTATAAATAAAATTAGGTAGAATGTTGTACAAATTTGAGATGTGTTATTCTAGACGCCTGAATTTTCTCTCCACTCTTGTATAGCACACTTCACTGGAGCAGATGCCACTTAGAGGGAATTAAACTATGAGAAATTCTTTTTGAGTAAGGGTAAAGAATAAGAATTCATTTTGGATTCTGTGGTGCTTCCATGGGACATCTGAATGGAGATAGTCTGCTCTGGCCCCTCTGGCCCATGTATGGATCCATGCCAAAGGAGGGGGATGCCTGGCTTGATTCTCTAAGTTTTTAGGATAAATTCAGCTCCTAAAGATACCTCATATAGAGTTGCTTAGAAAATTTAAGCTCTTAAAACATGCAAATGTACCTTAACATATGTATCTTTTATTTGCCCTTCACACTTTTAACTTCTGATTGCACTTTTCAAAAAGAGGGCAACCTATGTAAAGTTAGACTTCGTTATTGTAGATTTGCTGACTAAAACCAGAGGAAAAGTGTGTTTACCAGAAGAGAATATATACAATAGGAAGAGAAAAGCATTAGGAATGGAATATGAATAAGAATAAAATGGAATTCATTTTATTCTTAAAAAAAGTTATTATTTATTTATTTTTAAATTTGTTTTCAGAAGGAGAACTTGGAAGTTAAAGAAAGGTACCAGAGAAGGTAGAAAAAATTACATAACTACCATCTCAAACACTATCACTATTAAAATAGTTCTGTATAGATACTTCTGACATTTTCCTTCACATTCAAAGGTTTTTTTTTTTTTTTGGTATTTAACACCATTTGGAGTGGGAACAATTGGAGGAAAACGAATCTCTGAAGATGGTTGGAAGGATGTGGGAGCAGAAGCAAGAAAGAACTGGTAGAGAACATCACTGGAGAAGCTAAGGAAAGAAATGTTAACTCATCAATACTGCCAAAATGACTGCTACTTAAAGCCATTTTATTTCATAATTAGAAAGTCTTCAGTTATTTTAGGTAGAGCAGTTTAATGGGAAAGGTGATTTTATGGCTTAGTTTATAGTTGGTTAAATCTGCAGGCTGTTTTCAGTAAACAGTGCTTTCAGCATATGGCTGTTGTGTTCAGTCATAAAGCACATGAACATGCCCAAACTCTAAAGACCTGCAGAAGAAGTCATACAACAAAGAATCTAGAAAAGATGAACAAATTACTAATCTCTGCCAGAAAAAAAATCAGAAAAACACCAAACAATTCATAATACCAACAAACCATTTCATGACTTCATTGACTGAGTTTTTCTGAATATTATTTTAAGTTTCTGTCTATATTTCTCATGGGGAGAACACCATTAACATAGTGGTTCTGATGAAGAGATCCTTCATTCAACATGCAAGTCACACTAAAATATGAATAGTGTTTTTCATGTAAATTGTCAGATCAAAAAAAGTGACATGCTAAGGTATGTGAGCACACAAGAATTTTGTTACAAAGCATAGACTGAAGAGACTTTTGATTCCATTCTTCAAAGTGTGAATAACTTTAATGTCTTAATTTAGCTAACATATTCTTATCTTTTTGGATTGGAAAACCCTAGATAACAAGCTAAGAACCTCAAATAAGGCATTTTATTTTCTCTCTTGCTTGTGACTCTTGCTTTGAAGATGTATTAATTACTTTTTCTCTTTTCCTTGTTAAAAAAGGTTTTTCTTTAAGTGAAAAGTTTTATTCACTTAAATTATATAATGTATTTTATGATTGTGTGTACAAATTTTTTCCCCTGGCAGCACCTCCTGAAAATTAGGGAATGTTGTTACCTCTGTATCACTGTTACCCCTTTGCTCAGAAGGAAAAAGGACAATTTGAAGGATTATTATTTTAAATCAAAGTATAGTTGATTTACAATATTGTGTAGTTTCAGATATATAGCAAAGGGATTTATATATATACAATATATATAAATGCATGCATTTATATTCTTTTTCAGATTATTTTCCATTATAGGCTATTACAAGATTTTGAATATAGTTCCCTTGCTATACAGTAAAGCTTCCCTGGTGGCTCAGAAGGTAAACGTCTGCCTGCAATGCAGGAGACCTGGGTTTGATCCCAGGGTCGGGAACATCCCCTGGAGAAGGAAATGGTAACCCACTCCAATACTCTTGTCTGGAAAATTCCATGGATGAAGGAGCCTGGTAGGCTACAGTCCATGGGATCGCAAACAGACGGACATGACTGAGCAACGTCACTGGCTCACTGGTTATCACTTATCTGTTTTATAGAGAGTGAAAAGTGAAAGTGTTAGTCTCTCAGTCATGTCTGAGTCTTTGCAATCCCATGGACTACAGCCCAGACAATTCCAATCCCATGGAATTCTCCAGACAAGAATACTGGAGTGGGTTGCCATTCCCTTCTCCAGGGGCTCTTCCCAACCCAGGAATTGAACTAGGGTCTCCTGCACTGCAGGCAGATTATTTGCCAGTTGAGTAGTATGTATCTGTTAATCCCATACTCCTAATTTATCTCTCCCTTATCCTTTCCCTTTGATAACCATATATTTGTTTTCTATGTCTTCGAGTCTGTTTCTGTTTTGTAAATAAGTTTATTTGTATTATTTTTAAAGATTCCACATATAAGTGACATCATTGACAGGTTTTTAATCATAGATGACTCAAGAATAAAATGAAAGCCAAGAGATGTTTGTGATGCTTGATAATTTCCCCTAAATAAGATATTTTGGTGCATATGTTTTTCTGATTATTTGTTTTGTTACATAATTTGGAAATATTTTATCGTTTTGAAAGAAGATTGGAAACATGTTTCCTCAGATCCAGGGATGTGAGTCTAAGGTGCTTGGAATTTTAATTGACTGCAATGGAGAAAAAAATAGATATGTAGTATGAACTTGCCTTTTAATGAAATTACCACCTTTTTACTTTGATTCAAGAATTATCATTTTTATATTTATTTTATTTTTAAAAAACAATGAAAGTTGGAAAGCTTTTAAGAGTATGCATATTCCTGACTAAGGTAGTGCTCTGTGGGCCTCCTTGACAAGGCAAGTGTGAAAGCGTTAGTTGTTCAGTCATGTCTGACTCTTTGTGAACTCATGGACTATAGCCCACCAGGTTTCTCTGTCCATGGGATTTCCTAGGAAAGAATACTGAAGTGGATTTCCATTCCCTTCTCCAAGGGATCTTCCTGACACAGGGATTGAACTCTGGTCTCTCGCATTGCGGGCAGATTCTTTATTTGATAAGGAAGATGGTGTCAATGGGCTTCCCTGGTGGCTCAGCTGGTAAAAAATCTGCCTGCAATATGGGAGACCTGGGTTCGATCCCTGGGTTGAGAAGATCCCCTGGAGAAGGGAAAGTCTACCCACTCCAGTATTATGGCCTGAAGAATGCCACATATTGTATAGTCCACGGGGTCACAAGAGTTGGACAGGACTGAGTGACTTTCACTCACTTTTCATGATGTCATTATGTTTTTGGAATGCATCCTACTCATCCAGTACTGAGATAGATACAAAATTAAATGCTTAAATAGAGTTTCTTTTTTATTTTCTTCAATAATTTTCAATTATTAAACAACTATTTATTTACTAAAAAACTTTTTTTTTTTAATTTTTATAGGCTTCTTTGAGGCTGCTAAGTCACTTGTCGTGTCCGACTCTGTGCAACCCCATAGACGGCAGCCCACCAGGCTCCCCTGTCCCTGGGATTCTCCAGGCAAGAACTCTGGAGTGGGTTGCCATTTCCTTCTCCAATGCATGAAAGTGAAAAGTGAAAGTGAAGTCGCTCAGTCGTGTCTGACTCTTTGCGACTTCATGGGCTGCAGCTTATCATGCTCTTCTGTCCATGGGATTTTCCAGGCAAGAGTACTGGAGTGGGGTGCCATTGCCTTCTCTGATAGGCTTCTTTATTGAGATATAATTCATGTGACATGTGATGGACACATATAAAGTGTGCAGTTCAATGATTCTAAGTATATTCACAGAGTTGCCCAACTAGCACCATAATTGTAAATAATTTTCATTACCCCCAAAGAGACCCTATACCCCAGAGATTACTTTCAACATTTAAAAGGTACTATTATGCTATCATTTATGTGTTTTAGGTATGTATATTATTTCATTAAAAACAAAAATACATATTAAAAATAAGTTTTCTAGAAGTAGAGAGAAGAGATGAGTGTACATAGGAGTATTTTACACACTTCATTAAGATAGCTGACCTTGATTGGGATCCAGATTAAAGAAGAATAAGAGGAAGGATTTAGTTGGTAAGGGAAGATGGGGCATACAAAACACAGGAACTTCTGCTTTCACTCATGACTGTCAAAAATGGACAGCTGTTAGATATTCTCTCAAATCAAAGTGCGGAAAGTGTTTTCCAACCATCATCCTGAACCCTGATTGTGTTTTTTTTAAATAATTGTTATACTTGTCATACAGTATTGATAAGTTTAGGTGTACAACATGATGATTTGACTTATTAATACTTTTAGCATGAGGTGATTACCACAATAGGTTTAGTGAGCATCCATCATCTCATATAGACACAACATTTTTTTTCCCCTTGTGATGCAAACTCCTAGGACTTGCTCTCTTAACAACTTTCATATATAATGTACAACAGTAGTAATTATACTAGGCTTCGCTAGTGGTTCGTCAGTAGAGTCTGTCTGCAATATGGGAGACCTGGGTTTGATTCCTGGACCATGAGTGACTAACACACACACACACATACACACACACACACACACACACACACACACACACGGAGTAACTATATGATGTTATACCCCTAGTACTTATTTATCTTATGACTGGAAGCTTGTAACTTTGACTACCTTCATCCAATTCTCCCTCCCCACGCTGCATTCCTGGTAGCCACAGTTTGATCTCTTTTTTAAACGATTTTATTTGTTTTATTTTTTGAAGTTTAATTGACCTACAACATAATGTTTGTTCCTGATAGTGATTTGATATTTCTGTATATTTCAAAATGATTACCATAGTAAGTCTAGGTGTCATCTGTCAACATACAAAAATATTGCATATTTATTGACTATTTTCCCCATACCATACATTTCATATCTGTGTCTCATTTATTTTGCAACTGAAAGTTTGTATCTCTTAATCTCCCTTATCTAATTTCTCTCCTCCTCCCCACCTCCCTCTCCTCTGAAAACTGCATGTTTGTTCTCTGTATCTATAGTTCTGTTTCTGCTTAGATTCATTTGTTCACTTAATAGGGTTTTAGATTTGACATATAAGTAAATTCATATGGTATTTGTGTTTTTCTCTGATATTTCACTTAGCATAATACCATTTAGCATAATACCATCTTTGCTATCACATATGACTATGCCAAAGCCTTTGACTGTGTGGATCACAATAAACTGTGGAAAATTCTGAAAGAGATGGGAATACCAGACCACTTGATCTGCCTCTTGAGAAACTTGTATGCAGGTCAGGAAGCAACAGTGAGAACTGGACATGGAACAACAGACTGGTTCCAAATAGGAAAAGGAGTACATCAAGGCTGTATATTGTCACCCTGCTTATTTAACTTATATGCAGAGAACATCATGAGAAATGCTTGGCTGGAGGAAGCACAAGCTGGAATCAAGATTGCCAGGAGAAATATCAATCACCTCAGATATGCAGATGAAAACACCCTTATGGCAGAAAGTGAAGAAGAACTAAAGAGCCTCTTGATGAAAGTGAAAGAGGAGAGTGAAAAAGTTGGCTTAAAGCTCAACATTCAGAAAGCTAAGATCATGGCATCTGGTCCCATCACTCCATGGCAAGTAGATGAGGAAACAGTGGAAACAGTGGCTGACTACTTTTTGGGGCTCTAAAATCACTGCAGATGGTGACTGCAGCCATGAAATTAAAAGACGCTTACTTCTTGGAAGGAAAGTTATGACCAACCTAGACAGCATATTAAAAAGCAGAGACATTACTTTGCCAGCAAAGGTCTGTCTAGTCAAGGCTATGGTTTTTCCAGTGGTCATGTATAGATGTGAGAGTTGGACTATAAAGAAAGCTGAGCATTGAAGAATTGATGCTTTTGAAGTGTGGTGTTGGAGAAGACTCTTGAGAGTCCCTTGGACTGCAAGGAGATCCAACCAGTCCATCCTAAAGGAGATCAGTCCTGGGTGTTCATTGGAAGGACTGATGTTGAAGCTGAAATTCAAATACTTTGACCACCTGATGAAAAGAGCTGACTCATTTGAAAAGACCCTCATGCTGGGGAAGATTGAGGGCAGGAGGAGAAGGGGACGATAGAGGATGAGATGGTCGGATGGCATTACTGACTCAATGGTGATGGGTTTGGGTAGACTCCGGGAGTTGGTGATGGACAAGGAGGCCTGGCATGCTGCAGTTCATGGGGTCGCAGAGAGTCGGACACGACTGAGTGACTGAACTGAACTGAGTGCTATCACAAATGGCAAGATTTCATTTGTTTTATGGCTAATATTCCATTTATGGCTAATATTCATAAATATATAATATGCATATATACCTATGTATATACATATAAGCATTTATGTTGCTTCCACATCTTAACTATTTTATTTTATTTTTTTAAATTTTATTTTATTTTTAAACTTTACATAATTGTATTAGTTTTGCCAAATATAACGCTGCAGTGAACACAGGAATGCATACCTCTTTTCAAGTTAGTGTTGTTTTGGCTTTTGGTCAATAAATATCCAGAAGTAAAATCAATAAATTGTATGGTAGTTTTATTTTTAATTATTTTAGGAATCTCCATTTTTTTTATAGTGGCTGTGCAAATTTACATTCCCATCAACAGTGTACAAGTGTTCCCTTTTCTCCACATCTTGGCCAATCCTTATTTCTTATATATAAAGGGAACCCTCTTACACTGTTGGTGGGAATGCAAACTAGTACAGCCACTATGGAGAACAGTGTGGAGATTCCTTAAAAAACTGGAAATAGAACTGCCTTATGATCCAGCAATCCCACTGCTGGGCATACACACTGAGGAAACCAGAAGGGAAAGAGACACGTGTACCCCAATGTTCATCGCAGCACTGTTTATAATAGCCAGGACATGGAAGCAACCTAGATGTCCATCAGCAGATGAATGGATAAGAAAGCGGTGGTACATATACACAATGGAGTATTACTCAGCCATTAAAAAGAATACATTTGAATCAGTTCTAATGAGGTGGATGAAACTGGAGCCTATTATACAGAGTGAAGTAAGCCAGAAGGAAAAACATAAATACAGTATACTAACGCATATATATGGAATTTAGAAAGATGGTAACAATAACCCGGTGTACGAGACAGCAAAACAGACACTGATGTATAGAACAGTCTTATGGACTCTGTGGGAGAGGGAGAGGGTGGGAAGATTTGGGAGAACAGCATTGAAACATGTAAAATATCATGTAAGAAACGAGTTGCCAGTCCAGGTTCGATGCACGACACTGGATGCTTGGGGCTAGTGCACTGCGACGACCCAGAGGGATGGTATGGGGAGGGAGGAGGGAGGAGGGTTCAGGATGGGGAACACATGTATACCTGTGGCGGATTCATTTTGATATTTGGCAAAACTAATACAATTATGTAAAGTTTAAAAATAAAATAAAATTAGAAAAAGTAAATAAAAATAAAAATAACAGGCATTCTGATAAGTGTGTTCTTTGTATATGTTGGATATTATCCCTTTGTCAGATATATTGTTTGCAAATGTCTTCTCCCATTAGGTAGGTGGGTTTTTCTGGGGGGAGGGGGAGCTTTGTTGGTAGTTTCCTTTCCTGTGCAAAAGCTTTTTAGTTTGATGGAGTTCCATTTGTTTATGTTTACTTTTGTTCCCTTGCTTGAGCAGGCATGTAAAAATGTTACTAAGACCATGTCAAAGAACTTACTGCCTATGTTTTCTTCCAGAAGTTTTATGGTTTTAGTTGTTACATTTAAGACTTCAATCCATTGTGAGTTGATTTTTGTATATGGTGTGGAAAAGTAGTCCGGTTTGATTTTTTTGTATGTAGCTGTACAGTTTTCCCAAAACCATTTCTTGAAGAGGCCGTCCTTTATTATTATGTATTGTTGCCTCCTTTGTCATAGTTAATTATCCATATTGTGAATTCATTTCTGGGCTCTCTATTCAGTTACAATGATCTATGTATCTGTTTTTTTGTTTGTTTTGATGGCTGGCAGCTTTTCTGCTGAAAAGTCATCTAATAAACTTATATGACTTCCCTTGTATGTAACTAGTTGCTTTTCCCTTGCTGAGGTTAATATTCTGTTTATCTTTATTTGGCATTTTAATTACTTTGTGTCTTGGTTTAGTCCACTTTGGGTTGATTGTGTCTGCAACTCTCTTTGGTACCTGGACCTAGATGTCTGCTTTCTTTCCCAGGTTAGGGAAGTTTTCAGCTAATTTGTTTTCAAATATTTTATCTGCTTCCCTTTCTATTCTCTTCTGGGACCCTTATAATGTGAATGTTAGTTTGCTTGATGCTGTTCTAGATGTCTCAAACTGTCCTCATTTTTTAAATTCTTCTTTTCTTTTCTCTTTTAGACCTGAGTGATTTCCACTGTCTGTCTTCCAATCATTGATCTGTTCTTCTATCATCTACTTTACTATTGATTACTCTTAAAATTTTTAAAATCTAAGTTATCATATTCTTCTATTATGTTTATTTATTTATACTTTCTAATTTTTGCTAAAAACTTCTAACTAGTCACTCAGTTCACCCACTTTTCTGTAGAGATCTTTGAGCATATTTATCACCATTACCTTAAAGATTTTAATGGGTAGTTTGCTTTTATCATATTTTCATTTTTAAAATTAATTAATTTATTTTAATTGGAGGCTAATTACTTTACAGTATTGTGGTGGTTTTTGCCATACATTGACATGAATCAGCCATGGGTGTACATGTGTTCCCCATCCTGAACCTCACAATAGTTTGCTTTTTTTCACTTCATTCAGGTCTTCTTCTCAGGTTTTATCTTGCATCTTCATGTGGAACATATTTCTTTGCCATTTCACTTTGCCTAATTCATTATTTTTATTTCTATGTATTTGGTAGGTTTTATATATATATATATATATATATATATGTGTATATATATATATATATATAGTTGCTTTTCCTTTGCTGAGGTTTTATATATATATATATAATTATTTATTTTAATTGGAGGATAATTATTTTACAATGTTGTGGTGGTTTTTGCCATACATCAACATGAATCAGCCATGGGTGCACATAGGTCCCCACCAATCCTGAATCCCTCTCCCACCTCTCTCCCCACCCCATCCGTCTGGGTTGTCCCAGAGCACCAGCTTTGAGTGCCCTGCTTCATGCATTGAACTTGCACTGGTCATCTGTTTCACATATGATAATATACATGTTTCGATGTTATTCTAACGTATCATCCCAACCTTGCCTTCCTTATATTTTTCAAGCTTGGAGGAGTGGTCCTACTTAGGAAATGTCCTTGGGAGCCCAGCAACATGCCTCTCTCTGGTCACCAGAGCTATACGTTTTAAGAATGCCCTATATGTGGGCTTCGTGGGTACTTCTGCTTTTCAGGCTGACTACTGTGCCTGGCCCTGTGCCAAGACCTCCCATTTGTGGAGTCTGTTGGCTGCTCTTGGGAGGAGCTGGTGGATAAGTTGATCCCATAACTGATGTCAGCTTGCTGGTGGGTGTGGCCAAATCCATGACATGGTTGACTATGTGGTCTGGGGTGGCTCAGCTGACTGTGGGTTTTAGTGTCAAGAAACTGGTAGAATTTTCATCCTGAGACTGACACAAGTCTAGAGATTAGAAGAATAGTATAAAAGAGGTAGAAACTTATTCCATTAAAAGTGCCTTTCCTCTCCTCTTAAGAACATCCAATGATTCCACTTTTGCTTTGTCTTAGTTTAGTAAGGATATAAAACGGAGAAGACAATGGCACCCCACTCCAGTACTCTTGCCTGGAAAATCCCATGGACGGAGGAGCCTGGTAGGCTGCAGTCCATGGGGTCGCTAAGAGTCAGACATGACTGAGTGACTTCACTTTCACTTTTCACGTTCATGCACTGGAGAAGGAAATGGCAACCCACTCCAGTGTTCTTGCCTGGAGAATCCCAGGGACGGGGGAGCCTGGTGGGCTGCCATCTATGGGGTCACACAGAGTCAGACATGACTGAAGTGGCTTAGCAGCAGCAGCAGCAGCAGCAGCCTTTCCTCTCCAGGCTTGTACCATTTTCATGATTGATGCTGATGGGTTTTACAAAATTTCCATATGCATATTTAAATGTATTTTATGGACATAAATATGATCAAGAAATCCTTATGAAATTTATTATTTACTTGTTGGCAATAATACTTTTTTATTAGCTTCTCCCCTTTGAGAATTTCTGAGTTGAAAATGAAACTCAAATATTATCAGAAAAAAAATCTATGTTGGCCAAAAGGAGGAGTTGGTAGATCCGAGAGCCTGTTCTCTGTATAGAGATTTCAAAACATAATGCAAAACTTGTCAGAAGCAACTTTGGGAGAACTCTGGAAAACAGTCAAAGATTTTTAGAAAAGAAGTAAACATGGTATTTTAAAAAGGAGCAACTTATGAATGATAAGAAAGCTTTGTGGTGTTCGCCTCCTCTCACCTCATTCCTCTGCTTGGTCTGATAGTAGGCTTGAAGATGGCCCCCTGTGTACACAGTTTGAGCCCTAGTATCTGTTTCTGGAGGGAGCAAAGTAGAATATATTCTCAAAGAATTGTGTTTGTATGTTTTGAACTATCTGGGGGCTACCCAAAGAAACAATGTAAATTGTTTTCTTTTGTTTCACCTAAATTGAAATTTTCTCAGGGTGAAGAGTGGCCACACAAAGGGCATTCCTTGAAGTCATTTTAAGGCAAATGAAAAACCTACTGCTGCCTGGGCAAAAGATTAAAGTTGAGGCAAAACAAAACAAATAAACAACATCAAAGAACAACAACTCAACCTTCAACAGCCTGGAAGGAAAAGCTGGTGAGAGAGGGTTTTCTTTCTTTTTTTTTTTTAAATTAGAATTTAGGGCATTGAATAGTCTTGCATATTCCAGGGAATCTAGAAAGACGTGCATGCCCAGGGCAGGTGCATGCTCAGAAAAACTAGAGAACACCCATAGCTTTCTCCTCTGGTCATTCTTTAGGTCCAATGAAAACACAAGTTCAGGCTAATTCAGAGTTGTGAACAGCCTGGTTAAGCATCAAGAGAACCAATTTGCAAATGCTGGGAGAGATTTTTGCCTTTTCTTTCTTTCTTTGGATCTAGACATTCAAAGTGATCTCTGTCAACATTACTTGATTGCAAGAGACTTCAGAGACTACAGTCAACAAAAAATAAAAGCTTTACAAAAATAGTTTAGAAAAGTAAAAACAACAGAAAACAAACCACTAAAGCCTACAGCAAGCAAGAGCAAGCTAAAATAATGTAAAATAAAATTTAGTAAATGAGGAGGGAAGAATATGATATCCAGAGTTAATATATTGTAATATTCAAAGTGTTCAGTTTCAAAAATTGTAAAGTATATGAAAAACAAGAATGGATGACTTACTCTCAGAAAAAATGAATGGCAACTGTTCCTCAGGCAACACATATATTGGGCTTAAAAGGCAAAGATTTTTGAATCACCTGTTCCATATATGATAAAAGAGCTAAAGAAAACCATGGGTAAACTGACAGAGGAAACCAGTAAAATGGTGTCTCAACAAGTAAAGAATATCATCTGAGATATAGAAATTATAAAAAAGGTAAGTAGAATAGGGAAAAGGAGTCCAAAACGGTGGTGGCTAAAAGACAAGGAAGCCCGCGAAAATAAAACAAAAGAAGGTCAGAGGACCGGAGTGAGGACCTCAGGTAAAACAAACAACACTCCTGGCTGGCCCAATTTACATAAGACAGGCGCAGGAGAGATAAACATATAAATAGAGGAGCCAAAGCTAGCTCTCTCTCTCTCTTTCCCGCGCGCTGGGGCGCTCTTCTCCTCACGTCTTTGGATCGACGTGCCCTCATGCTTCGAAGATGGATTTTCCTGCTATCTTCTAAATAAAATAGAGCTGTAACACTGATTTGTCTAAGAGCTTTATCATGGTCCATTCGAGACCTGAGAGCTATAACATGGTCTATCCATGAGAGCTGTGACACGCCGAGCGAGCTTTAATGTCTGTCACTCCAGATCTTTGTTGTGATGAGACAAAGAGCCAAGGAACATACATTCGTGTGACAAAAAGAACCCCAAAGAAATTCTGGACTTAGCAGAGCAATAGCAGAAATGAAAAACTCAGTAGCAGATTTTAATAGCATGCCCATTTTAGCAGGCAGAAGAAAGGATCAGTAAACTTGAAAATAGATCAACTGTGGTTATCTAGGTTGAGGAGAAGAAAGAAAACAGAAGAAAAATAGACTTGTTAGAACTACCAAGAGTACCAACAACTGCATCAGAGACCCCAAAGGAGAGGAGACATAGAGAAATAGAAAGGGTATTTGAAGTAATAGTGGTCAGTACCTCCTAGATTCCCAGGTGGTGTTAGTGGTAAAGACTGTGCCTGCCAAAACAGGAGCCACAAGAGACGTGTGTTTGATCCTGGGTCAGGAAGATTCCCTGGAGGGGGAAATGGCAACCCACACCAGTATTCTTGCCTGGAAAATTCCATGAACAAAGGAGCTTGATGGGCTACCATTCATGGGGTTGCAAAGAATCGGACGTGACTGAACGTCTGAGCACAGTACACATACAAGAAACTAAGCAAATTCCAAGGAGGATATACCCAAAGAGTACCATATTAAGACACATTATAAGCAAAATGTTGAAAGTCAAAAACAAGGAATCTTGAAAGCAGCAAGATAAGCAACTCATCATGTACAAGTGAGCCCCAAAAAGAAAATCAATTTATTTTTCAGCAGAAGCCATGGAATCCAGAAGGTTGTGGAATGACATATTTAAAGTACAAAAGAAAAATATCTGTCAATCAAGAACTATATACCCAGCAAAACTATTCTTCAAAATATAAGGTAAAACTAAACCAGACCACCTGATCTGCCTCTTGAGAAACCTATATGCATGTCAGGAGGCAACAGCTAGAACTGGACATGGAACAACAGACTGGTTCCAAATAGGAAAAGGAGTACGTCAAGGCTGTATACTGTCACCCTGCTTATTTAACTTATATGCAGAGTACATCATGAGAAACGCTGGACTGGAAGAAACACAAGCTGGAATCAAGATTGCCGGGAGAAATATCAATAACCTCAGATATGTGGATGACACCACCCTTATGGCAGAAAGTGAAGAACTAAAAAGCTTCTTGATGAAAGTGAAAGTGGAGAGTGAAAAAGTTGGCTTAAAGCTCAACATTCAGAAAACTAAGATTGTGGCATCCGGTCCCATCACTTCATGGGAAATAGATGGGGAAACAGTGGAAACAGTGTTGGACTTTATTTTTTTGGGCTCCAAAATCACTGCAGATGGTGACTGCAGCCATGAAATTAAAAGACGCTTACTCCTTGGAAAGTTGTGTCCAACCTAGATAGCATATTCAAAATCAGAGACATTACTTTGCCAACAAAGGTTTGTCTAGTCAAGGCTATGGTTTTTCCAGTGGTCATGTATAGATGTGAGAGTTGGACTGTGAAGAAAGCTGAGCACCGAAGAATTGATGCTTTTGAAGTGTGGTGTTGGAGAAGACTCTTGAGAGTCCCTTGGACTGCAAGGAGATCCAACCAGTCCATCCTAAAGGAGATCAGTCCTGGGTGTTCATTGGAAGGACTGATGTTGAAGCTGAAACTCCAATACTTTGACCACCTGATGAAAAGAGCTGACTCATTTGAAAAGACCCTAATGCTGGGGAAGATTGAGGGCAGGAGGAGAAGGGGACGACAGAGGATGAGATGGTCAGATGGCATTACTGACTCAATGGTGATGGGTTTGGGTAGACTCCAGGAGTTGGTGATGGACAGGGAGGCCTGGCGTGCTGCAGTCCATGGGGTCGCAAAGAATCGGACATGACTGAGCGACTGAACTGAACTGAACTGAAGACATTTCCAGATAAACAAAATCTGAGGTAGTTCATCAATAGTAGATTTGCCTTAGAGGGAGTCCTACAGGTGGAAATGAAGGAACACAATTTGAAACCATACAAAGAAATATGAAATGTTGGTAAAGTTAGATACATAGGTAAGTAAAAGAGAGTATTATTGTTTTAATATATTTTTGGTTTGTAACTTCCATTTTTTTCTTGCATGACTTAAAAGGCAAATGCATAAAACATAAATTATAAATCTGTATTAATTAGTACATAACATTGCTGTATAGGAGCATGAATATTGGGGCAGAGGGTAATCAGTAGGAAAATAACTAAAAAGATACAGAAAATAAAATATGGAAGGAATAAAGGATATAATAAATTAAACACAAAAGAAGAAAATAATAAAAGAATAGAAGAACAAACAAAATATAACATACAGGGAACAAATAGTAAAATCACAGAAGTAAGTCCTTCTTTGTCAGTAACTGCTTCAAAAGTAAATAGATTAATTCTCCAATCAAAGGGCAAAGATTGTCAGAAAAGATAAAAAAAATTATCTTAGTATATGCTGTCTAAAAGAGGCTCATTTTGGGTGGAGTATTACTCTGATACCAAAGCCGGATAGTAACATCACAGAGACAGAAAACTATAAACCAACACCCCTTTATGAATATAGATGAAAAAATCCTCAATAAAATTAAGTAGCATGTTAAAGGGATTATATACCATGATAAAATGGAATTTATTCTCAGAATTCAAGTGTGCCTCAATATATAAAAGTCAATGTAATACACCACAGTGATATAATGAAAGGAAAAAAAACTCACATGTTCATCTCAATTCATGCAGAAAAATATTTGATAAAATTCAGCACCATCTCCTGATAAAACCTTAAACTAGGAGGAAGGAAACTTCCTCAATCTAGCAAAGGCATTTATGAAAAACCCACAACTAACTTCATATGCAATGGTTAAAGACTGAAGTTCTTCCTTGTAAGATCAGGAACAGGACAAGGAGGCCCACTTTCCCATTTCTGTTCAAGGTTATGCTGAAAGTTTTAGCCAGAGCAATGAGACAAGAAAAAAAACATATAAATTGGAAAGAAAGAAATAAAACTCTTTCTATTCATAGATGACATGATCTTATATATAGAAAATCTTAAAAATCTGCAAAACCCAATTAGAACTTATAAATGAATTCAGCTAAGTTACAGAATACAAGATCAACTCACAAAGTCAGTTTTATATCTATACCCTAGCAATAAATGATGAAAAATAAAATTAAAAAACTATTTCATTTATAATAGCATCCAAAAGAATGAAACAACTAGGAATAAATTCAACCATGGGGATGAAAACTTGTACATTGAAAAATTACAAAACATTGTTAGAAGAAATTACAGAAGATCTAAATAAATGGGAAGCTATCCTATGTTAATGTTTGGACAATTTAAAGGCAATATAACACAAAGTGATCTACATATTCATTGTAATCCCTATTAAAATTCCAGTGTTTTTTTTTTTTTTTTGAGAAGCGGAAAAGCCAGTCCTCAAATTCATGTGACCTTGCAAAGAGCCAAAACAATTTTGAGAAAGAACAAAGTTGAAGAACTCCTGCTGCTGCTGCTAAGTCGCTTCAGTCGTGTCTGACTCTGTGTGATCCCATAGACAGAAGCCCACCAGGCTCCCCTGTCCCTGGGATTCTCCAGGCAAGAACACTGGAGTGGGTTGCCATTTCCTTCTCCAGTGCATGAAAGTGAAAAGTGAAAGGGAAGTCATTCAGTCGTGTCCGACTCTCAGCAACCCCATGGACTGCAGCCTACCACACTCCTCCGTCCATGGGATTTTCCAGGCAAGAGTACTGGAGTTGGGTGTCATAGCCTTCTCCGTGAAGGACTCCTAGTTCATTTCAAAATGTACTAAAAAGCTACAGTAATCAAAACAGTGTGGTCCTGGACAGATATAAAGATCAGTGGACTAGGATAGAGAATCCAGAAAAAAACCTTCACACATGTTGTTAATATTCAGGGTTAATTTCCTTTAGGATTGACTGTTTTGATCACCTTGAAGTCCAAGGGACTCTCAGGAGTCTTCTTTAACACCACAGTTCGAAAGCATCAATACTTTGGTGCTCAGCCACGGGGTCACAAAGAGTTGGACACGACTGAGCGACTTCACTTTCACTTTCAGCCTTCTGTATTGTCCAGTTCTCACACCCATACATGACTACTGGCAAAACCATACCTTTGACTATATAGTTCTGTTTATATAAAAACCCAGAATAGGTACATTCAGAGAGACAGAGAGCAGGTTGGTGATTGCCAGGGGCTGGGAGAAGGGAAGAATTGGGAGTGCCTGCTTACTGGGTCTGAAGTTTTCCTTTAGGCTAATGAAATGTTTTGGAACTTAATGTGGATGGTAGTTCAACAATATTATGAATGTAAATTTTAATATGAAATTTGCACCTCAATAAAAATAAAAGCACTGGACTCTGAGTTCCAGGCAAGTGAAAACAACAAAAAAAGACAATTTGATTTGAATTATTTGCTTAGCAATAGATTTAAACTTAAGCTACTCACATAAAATGTACTTGGGATCTTTCTATCATTCCTACTTCTAATCGCATTAAATATATAACTATCCCCCCCAAAAAAAATTAGTTAAAAAACCTATCAGAGTTTGTTGAAAAACTGAGATATGATTTAAAATTTGAGGCATAATCAGTATATACTTAGGATTTTATACATTTGTGTATTTTTTATTTGTTTAATAGACAACTACCACTTAATATGTGTCAGTCACAGTAACACAGTCCAAAGTGTTTTGTAAATTTTAAAATGGCTCAGTAATTTACTGAGTAACTCAGAAAATGGTTATTTTTAGTAGCCAGTTCCTGGAGCAGCATCCCCAGGGCTTGGTACTAGTAAGCACTTTATAGATACTTTATAGATACTTGTTTAATGATTAGATAATATTTTCCCATGTTGCTGTCATTGATTTTGCTTCAATATCCAAAATTTCACTATCTAGATTTCACTAGATTTAAGATATTTTATGTCTTTGTTTGAGTTCTCCTAAAGCAGAGCCTGAGATTTGAAGTTGGGAGCAGGTATTTTGATTGGGATAGAATCCCAGGAAGTTGTAGTGAAGCAGCATAGAGAATGAGCACAGGAAAGAGAAGAAACCAATATCACGATGAGTCAATGAAGCTGAGGCAGGCACAGTTTTGTAAGAATCTCAGAGAAACATGCATATTACCTCTTGGGACTGTTCATCTAAAAGAAAGTATAGGGCACTTCTCTGCCAGCTAGCATGACCGTTGATGGAATGTGCCTCTGGGGCCTTTAATCACCCATACTCCTGAGCTGTGGTTTTGCAGGGCTGAGTAAGCTCCTTGATTTAGATGAAATACACATGCTTAAGATGGGATGTTGGCCACTCCGAACTGCAGCTGGAATCTGAGGTGGGCTGTGAGGATGACATGGAGAACCGCAACAGTATTTGTTGCATTAGAAAGATGGTAACAATAACCCTGTGTACGAGACAGCAAAAGAGACAGTGATGTATAGAACAGTCTTATGGACTCTATGGAAGAGGGAGAGGGTGGGAAGATTTGGGAGAATAGCATTGAAACATGTAAAATATCATGTATGAAACGAGATACCAGTCCAGGTTCGATGCACGATACTGGATGCTTGGGGCTAGTGCACTGGGACGACCCAGAGGGATGGTATGGGGAGGGAGGAGGGACGAGGGTTCAGGATGGGGAACACATGTATACCTGTGGTGGATTCATTTTGATATTTGGCAAAACTAATACAATTATGTAAAGTTTAAAAAAAAAAGAGTTGGTCTAATGAATATAATTTTTAATTTAGTAAACAATTTTTAAATGATGATTAAAGGAAATACCATAAATGAAGTACTAAAATATAGCTATTACAAACTGAGTTGTTAAATACCTACAAGTCAGTGTCCATTTTCAGAAGAAATATCATTGCCTCAATGGCTTGTAGAAATATTTATGATAATATATACAACATAAGTTGTATACAACATATACAAACTGCGCTTAGGTTGTGAAAACCTGATGCTATTCTTTCTACCCACTCCCTTATACTCAAGGTTTTCAGTTTATGGCTGACTCTTTCCAAGTGTCTGTGTTTACTAAACAGCAATTCAAACATTCCCATAAATGGCCTTTCTCGTCCCACCACTTCATGGGAAATAAATGGGGAAACAGTGGAAACAGTGTCAGACTTTATTTTTGGGGGGCTCCAAAATCACTGCAGATGGTGACTGCAGCCATGAAATTAAAAGACACTTACTCCTTGGAAGGAAAATTATGACCAACCTAGATAGCATATTGAAAAGCAAAGACATTACTTTGCCAACAAAGGTTCGTCTAGTCCAGGCTATGGTTTTTCCTGTGGTCATGTATGGATGTGAGAGTTGGACTGTGAAGAAGGCTGAGCACAAAAGAATTGATGCTTTTGAACTGTGGTGGTGGAGAAGACTCTTGAGAGTCCCTTGGACTGCAAGGAGATCAGCCCTGGGATTTCTTTGGAAGGAATGATGCTAAAGCTGAAACTCCAGTACTTTGGCCGCCTCATGCGAAGAGTTGACTCATTGGAAAAGACTCTGATGCTGGGAGGGATTGGGGGAAGGAGGAGAAGGGGATGACAGAGGATGAGATGGCTGGATGGCATCACTGACTCGATGGACGTGAGTCTGAGTGAACTCTGGGAGTTGGTGATGGACAGGGAGGCCTGGCATGCTGCGATTCATGGGGTCGCAAAGAGTCAGACACGACTGAGCGACTGATCTGATCTGATCTGTAGAAAAATGTTTTTCTTTCAGCATCATCAGTGCTGGGTATTGTCATTGCTTAGAATTTAAAGGAAGAGTTATGATGGACTTATACTCTGATATCATCAGTGGGCCTGTGACCCACCTGGAATTTGTAAAACAATATTTTCTCAGAAATTAGTCATGGGATGTGGAGTTATTAAAAGAAAATGAACACACATCTTTATCAAAGAGCACATCACTGCAGATGTAAAGTTGTGGCTATTTTAAAAGCATTAGCTGTATTTCATTTATTTTTAACCACATAACCACATAATACTGTTCACTGAATATAACAAGTAGACAGTAGTAAACTTTGTAACAGAAAGGTCTTTGAAAATCTCTTAACCTTCTGTGCAATCTTCCAATTTTCACAGGAGGGGCATGCTTGAAAATGTGGAGAAAGAGGCCATAGTGTTTTATGTTGGCATAAATGTCTCATGGCTTACTAGGGTGGGTGGAGAGTTGTCTTAATTGGGGAAAAAATATGGAGGTAATTTGGGGATCTAGCTGGGCTTCCCAGGTGGCACTGGTAAAGAACCCACCTGCCAATGCAGGAGACCTCAGAGACTTGGGTTTAATCCCTGGGTCGGGAAGATCCCTTGGAGGAGAGCATGGCAACCCACGCCTACATTCTTGCCTGGAAAGTTCCATGGACAGAGAAGCCTGATGAGATACATACAGTCCAGGGGATCACAAAGAGTTAGACACAACTGAAGTGATAGCACACACACATGCGGGCATGAGCTTTCTTGAGAAAGCAAAGTAGTTTGGAATGTGACATGCTCAGAGTGGATAGGTTATCCTGCTGGATGGGAAAGGGTATCCAGCATTCAGCTATAGGTCTTGGGAGCCTCTGCAGATTTTGTACCTATCGACTGTACAGTCTGGAAGACTGTCTTGAGGTGGGAGATGTCTTGTTCTCAAGGGTAAGAATAATTTTGGTTTGTAGTATTTCAAGGGGATCAGAACTCCCAAGGGCTGTTGTGAGAGCAGCATGCCAATCAATATCATCCAAATGGAATTTAGGACATTTTCTTGATTAGTTATAGGAAAATTTGGCCTTTTAGTACCAAGTAGTCCCACGTGGACCCGGAAGTATCCTGGTTTATCTTTAAAAAATAATGGGAAAGAGTTTTAATCATTTACCAAAGCTATTTTCTCAAGCTGAGATGGCAAGATCAGATTGTGTTTCTTTTCAAAATGTTCTTAACTTTATTGAGATTGATCTCGCTTGTATGTGGAATCTAAAGTAGTCAAATACATAGAAGCAGAGGGTACAGTAATGGCTGCTGGGAACGAGGTTGGCGGGAACAAAATGCTGGTCACAGGGTGCGAAGTGTCGGTTGTGCAAGATGAAGGAGTTGTGGAGAGCTGAGGCACAGCCTGGTGATGATAGTTAACAGAACTGCATTGTATATTTGAAATTTGCTGAGAGAACCTACCGGGTTTCTCAAACTTGAAATTTCAGTCTCAGCTTGTCTCAGGATGGATGAGGCCAGTGAGTCTCACTCTTTACTACCTCAGTTTACACTTGGCCCTTCCTTGTCCGTCTCTTCCCCTCTGCTGCTTTTTGCTTAAGTAAGGTTTATGGATTTCACTTGCTACTTGAAGTAGTCTACATTTACTTTTTTCATTAAAAAAATTGTATTGGTGTATAGTTGATTTACAACGCTGTGTTAGTTTTAGGTATACAGCAAAGTGATTCAATTAAACATGTACATATATCCATTTTTTAAAATATTCTTTTCCCACACAGGTCATTATAGAGTATTGAATAGAGTTCCCTGTGCTATTCAGTCGGTTGTTATCAGCTGTCTATTTTATTCATAATAGTGTGTATAGTGAAGTGAAGTCGCTCAGTTGTGTCCGACTCTTTGTGACCCCATGGACAGTAGCCTGCACCAGGTTCCTCCATCCATGGGATTTTCTAGGCAAGAGTACTGGAGTGGGTTGCCATTTCCTTCTCCAGGGAATATTCCCGACCCAGGGATCGAAGCCAGGTCTCCCACATTGTAGACAGATGCTTTACCGTCTGAGCCACCAGGGAAGTCAGTGTGTATATGGTATATGCGTATCCCAATCTCCTAATTTATCCCTCCCCCCATTATCCCCTGGTAACCATAAGTTTGTTTTCTACATCTGTGATTCTACCTCTGTTTTGTAAATAAGTTCATTTGTAACTCTTTTTAAAAATATGTCACATATAAGCAATATCATATGATATTTGTCTTTCTGTGTATGACTTACTTCACGCATTTCCATTGTAGTCTTAGAGGTGAGGGGCACTGATCTACTGGGTGTGTGCACATGTGTTTAAGAAAACAGTCCCTGGTATCTTCTAGATTGAACATTCTCACCCTAACACACATATTTCACTGTTTCCTTTTATGTAAAGTTTTACATCCAACACTAATGTGACATAGATGTGAAAATGCCATTTTCTAGAAGGAAATAACAGCATTGTTCAGATACTTAAATCTGCTTTCCTCCAGCTCAGCCCTGTCCCATGCATAAATCTTCGTGGGATAGTTTTACTCTCTCAGAGCCCTATCTCTGATCAGCTCTCCTTCTGACGCTGAAACTTAATAGTACATCAATCTGGAGAACTGCCGGGCGTTTGAGCTTGTCTTACCCTGGGGATATGTCTCTTTGTAGAGAATATTGGTTGTGAGAGACCTAAACCAGGGCTATTCCCATAAAGTATTTTAGTACAGTGAACAGAGATATTCTTCTTTTGGGGAACTTGGTGTGTTCTTCAGTTCACTTATAGTAAAAATATTGAGGAAAATGTTGTTTAGTTGCTAAGTCATGTCTGACTCTTTTCTGACCCCATGTACTGTAGCCTGTCAGGCTCCTCTGTCTGTGGGATTTCTCAGGCAAGAATACTGGAGTGGGTTGCCATTTCTTTCTCCAGGGGATCTTTCTGACCTAGGGATTGAATCTGTGTTTCCTGCATTGGCGTGGGGATTCTTTACCACTGAGCCACCAGGGAAGCCCCCAGGGAAAATGTACTGTGTGTTTAAAGTTATCCCCCTACTGGATCACTGAAATGTACTTCTATATATTTCTGCATTCTGCTTCATCATATTTTTGTTATACATATATTACGAGAAAGTTAGCAATTATAGTTAATATGTATTGAGTGCTTACTATTTTTCAGGCACTGTGTTGAATCCTTTATATTCATATCTCATTCAATTATCAAACTGCTCCCACAAGTTAGATTATTATTATTCCTATCTTTAACCTAAGGTTTGCTTTTTTTCCCGAAGTCAGTAAGGTGGTTAAGCCTGAATTCAGTTTTGATTCCAAAACCAAAGTTATTTACATTCTAATTGGAAAGGGATATGCAATAACATGGTGTGTGTGTTAAGTTGCTTCAGTTCTGTCCAACTTTTTGCAACCCAAAGGACTGTAACCTGCCAGGCTCCTCTGCCCATGGGATTCTCCAGGCAGGAATACTGGAGTGGGTTGCCATGCCCTCCTCCACAGGATCATTTCTTAACATGGGGATTAGTTCAGTTAACAAGAAAAAAAGTTTATCAAGTCTCTGTGGTCTCTGTGCTAAAAGCTGGAGAATTAAAAGGCAAAAAAAAAAAAAAAAAAATTAAAAATAAATAAATAAAATAGTGTATTGGTCTGCCAGGGCTGCTTTAAAAATGTACCACAGTCTGGGTGGTTTAGAAAATAGAAAATTTTTTGCTCATAGTTCCAGAGGCTAGAGATCTGAGTTGCATATTGACAGGGTTCCTTCTGAGAGCTGAGAGGGAAGGATCTTTTCTAGACCTCTCTCCTTGGCTCCCACATGGCCATCTTCTTTATCTTCAGACAATCTTTCTTCTGTCTGTCTCTATGTCTCCTCTTCTTTTTTTTTTTTTCTTAAAAAAAAAACACACACACTATAGCTTTATTGTGATATAATTCACATACCAGAAAAATCACCCCCTCTTTTTTTGGCTGCATTGTGCAGCGTGTGGGATCTCTGTTCCTTGACCAGGGGTTGATTTCATGCCCCCTGCATTGGGAGCATGGTCTTAATTACTGGGCCATCAGGGAAGTCCCAGTTCTCTCTTTTTATAGAGACATCAGTCATATTGGCTTACGACTGGGTTAATGTGGTCAAGATGTGACTGGGATATAGGAAAAGGACAGGCCATGTGAGGTCTTTGTGATCATACTTATGATTTTGATGTTTATCTTTTAACCAAAGGGCAGCCACCAAATGATTTTCAGTAAGTCTTAAAGTACACAAATATTTGCAAGCACACATGCTTCTGCTCTGGGTATAACAGGAATGGACTTGAATTTTCGAAAGATTGCTCTGAATTCAGTGGTAAGAACTGTTGAAGGGAAGCCAAATTGCCTGTCAGAAGAACTGTGGGTTGTTTCAGTAGAATAGTCAAGGCAATGGAGATGGGTCAGAGATCTCTTTAGGCAATGACCTCAGTAGCAATGATCACATTTACTGCAAAAGTTTGGGGATCTGAGCACCATCCCCGTAAAATGGAGTGTTTAGTTGTTGTTCAGTTGCTAAGTCTTGTCTGAATCTTTGTGACCCCATGGACTATAGCATGCCAGACTCCCCTGTCCTCCACTATCTCCCGGGGCTTGCTCAAATTCATGTCCACTGAGTTAGTGATGCTATGGAACCATTTCGTCTTCTGCCTCCCCCTTCTCCTCCTGCCTTCAGTCTTTCCCAGCATCAGGGTCTTTTCCAATCAGTCAACTCTTTGCATCAGGTGGTCAAAGTATTGGAGCTTCAACTTCAGCAACAGTCCTTCCAATGAACATTCAGAGTTGATTTCCTTTCGGATTTACTGGTTTGATCTCCTTGCAGTCCAAGGGACTCTCAAGAGTCTTCTCCAGCCCCACAGTTCGAAAGCATCAATTCTTCAGTGCTTAGGTTTTTAATGGTCCTACTCTCACATCCGTACATGACCACTGGAAAAAACCATAGCTTTGACTATACGAAGCTTTGTCGGTAAACTGATGTCTCTGCTTTTTAATATGCTGTTTAAGTTTGCTATAGATTTCCTCTGAAGGAGCAAGGGTCTTTTAATTTCAAGTCTGCAGTCACTGTCCACAGTGATTTTGAAGCCCAAGAAAATAAAATCTGTCACTAAAGGCTATTTCCAGGTCTGGAGAAGGAAAAGAGGAAATCCTGAAATATATTGTTGAGTCAGAAAGCAAAGTCATGTTCAAAAATGATGGTGGTAAGTCAAAATGATTCAGAAGCCAGTGAACGAGCTAATATGATAATGGATGATAGCACACTGAAGTCAGAAATAGAGTCTGTTATTATACAGTGATAAAATAAAATTATGTGTGAAGAGAAAACTCTTCTTTACAAAAGGACATCAGCTAATAAATGCAAAATGACTGACAGAATTAGACAGCCATTATTTTGTAAAATCTGTATAATAATTATTCAAGCAAGATTCATCAGTGGATATTACATTTATTGGGATAATAGAGTATTCAATCTACAAAAACCACCCCACAGATCACTTTTTTAATTACAGAGAGAAAGCAGATCAAATTTGGCATCATTACTATCAGAACAAACTGACATTACATACTTCCTTTAACCATGCACGCATGTTTTGAGACACACAAAATCACCTAAGTAGTATTTTTGCTAAAAATGTTTAACTGGACTTCTGAAAGTGAGGGAGCCATCAGTTAAATACAGGTGAAGATAACTTTTATATGACAAATCACTTGGAGTCTTCAAAAATGCAAATATTATGAAGAACAAAAAAACACGGTTGAGAATTTGTCACTTCTAGATTAAAGAAAACTAAAGGGACATGGCAATTGAAAGTAATGTATAAAAATCAATCCATTGATTGAATGTTGAATAGGGAAAAATAGCTATAAAGAGCCTTTATCTAGTCAAAGATTATACTGGTGCTTGTGTTATTTTATCAATTTTCCCATTAGTTTGAAATTTAGAAGAGTAAAGAAACTAAAACAAAAGTAAGAAAAAGACAATAGCAAGAAGGTCTTGGTGGTATAGGTCAGTGGGCATTGTATAGTTCAGCTGAAATAAGTTTATTATCAATATAAATTCCATACAGGCATGAAGTATAGAATAATACATCTTAGAAACCCATATACATATAAATAAATGTATTGTCAAAATTGTCTTAATTATAGTAAATGTGTTTCATTAAAAGATATAGCTTTTATTAAATTTTTTTCTATATACATTGTCTTCATTTTTCGATTTTGCTCCTTTTATTGTGCAAATGCTCTGCACTTCTAAATTGTCATCTCTTGAACACAGGTGTTTGCTTTAATTGCTGTCATGCGTTGTGACAGGTGCTGAAGACACAAAGACAAATGAATAGAAAATGTTTTTCTTTCTCAAAGGAATTTATAGACTATTAAGGAAGAGAACAACAAACAGAGAAATTACAATACAATGTCTCAAGAATCTTCACAGAAACTGATTCATTCCTGTGAGCTCCAGTTTAAAGTGATGCCTATCAGCATTACTGGCAGGTGATATAGGTTATCTCACATTCTTTCTTAAAATCAAGTCACAGGAAAGGAGAAAAATGGCAACACTACTTAAAGTTAAGGGAAAATCTAATATCAGAATCTGGTTGCAAATCCCACTGACTTTTCCCCTCATTTTATTTATTTTTTAACTGGAATATACTCACTTTATGATGTATTAGTTTCTGCTGCACAATAAAGTGAATGAGCTATGTGTATATATATACATATATACATGTATAATCATATATACCCTCCCTCTTGGACCTCCCACCCCATTGTCTCTTAAGGGAGATGGCACTGGACTTTCGGTTTATGGAGCACGGACTACTGAAAAAATCCCCATCTGTGTGTGCGTCCTGACTTAGAGAACTCAGAGACAAACACAGCTGCCTTCTTTAAGGCACTTGGCTACTCTCACCCTCCTTTCTCACACCAACTTTAGATTGTATAGTTAATTATGAAAATCCTCAAACGTACAGAAGAGTAAAGAGAGTGTATAACAGAAATTCATGTGTTCATTACTGAGACTTTAGAATATATCAAATCTCTGTTTTTAATTTAATAAAATAGAAGTGGAAACCTTCTCATTCCCATAGGGCTTACTCTCTTTCTTGTTAGAGGTAACTCTGAAATTAATATATATATTTTCTTTCCATGTTGTTACTTTTTGATATTTTTAATAAGTTGGTTTACGTATATAAGATACATATTGCTGCTTTCTGTGTTTCATAAATATACATGACTTGAATCATACCAAACTTGTACTTTTTAACCTATGTTTATTCATTCAATATTTTCAGTAATTATCCTTGTCAACATTTGTAAACCTTTCATTTTTTTTTATAGATGCATAAGTTTAAATTCTATTGCAAAGCCATGCTTTTATATTCCCCCTTATTTATTTGGATCTTGAGAGCCCTTCTTTATTCTTTTCTTCTCAGTAGGAGGGTTGAGTTCTTTAAAAAAATATTTCAGCTGGGAATACTCCCCTTTTGCCTTTTGGTTGAATTCAGCAACTGGGAGACACCAGCTGGAGAGCAGAATGAAATCATAATAGTGATTTACTGTTTACACCCTGTCAGGCTACAGATTCATTCAGGGTTCTGGATACCCAGTGCAAGACCTTTCCCTCACCCCCGCAGCTTAGTCAAGACAATGGCTTCCCCTGTTGCCAGCCCCTCGTGCTTCGTCACCTCTTATCGTATTTTTAACCTTGCTCTACTTCTGTCAGTAGACTTTTTGAAATTCTTATCAATTATCTGTTTGGATGTGCCATCTGTTTTTCTACCATGATCCCAACTGTTAAAGTTCGAAATAAATAAATATAAATAAACCAATCAGATCAGATCAGATCAGTCGCTCAGTCGTGTCCGACTCTTTGCGACCCCATGAATCGCAGCACGCCAGGCCTCCCTGTCCATCACCAACTCCCGGAGTTCACTCAAACTCACGTCCATCGAGTCAGTGATGCCATCCAGCCATCTCATCCTCTGTCGTCCCCTTCTCCTCTTGCCCCCAATCCCTCCCAGCATCAGAGTCTTTTTCGATGAGTCAACTCTTCGCATGAGGTGGCCAAAGTACTGGAGTTTCAGCTTTAGCATCATTCCTTCCAGAGAAATCCCAGGGCTGAGCTCCTTCAGAATGGACTGGTTGGATCTCCTTGCAGTCCAAGGGACTCTCAAGAGTCTTCTCCAACACCACAGTTCAAAAGCATCAATTCTTCGGCACTCAGCCTTCTTCACAGTCCAACTCTCACATCCATACATGACCACAGGAAAAACCATAGCCTGGACTAGACAAACATTTGTTGGCAAAGTAACGTCTCTGCTTTTGAATATGCTATCTATGTTGGTCATAACTTTCCTTCCAAGGAGTAAGCGTCTTTTAATTTCATGGCTGCAGTCACCATCTGCAGTGATTTTGGAGCCCAGAAAAAGAAAGTCTGACACTGTTTCCACTGTTTCCCCATCTATTTCCCATGAAGTGATGGGACCGGATGCCATGATCGTTTTCTGAATGTTGAGCTTTAAGCCAACTTTTTCACTCTCCACTTTCACTTTCATCAAGAGGCTTTTGAGTTCTTCTTCACTTTCTGCCATAAGGGTGCTGTCATCTGCATATCTGAGGTTATTGATCCTTCTGCCGGCAATCTTGATTCCAGCTTGTGCTTCCTCCAGCCGAGCATTTCTCATGATGTTCTCTGCATATAAGTTAAATAAGCAGGGAACAATATACAGCCTTGACGCACTCCTTTTCCTATTTGGAACCAGTCTGTTGTTCCATGTCCAGTTCTAACTGTTGCCAGTAATGACTAGCAAGTAGTACAGAAAGATGTGTCATGTGCCAGAGCAAATATTTATCATTATGTAGGTGTCTGTATGTTGTGTAAGCTTTATTTATACACATCCACTTGATTTTGTGGGGCTTCCCAGTTGGCACTAGTGGTAAAGAACCTGACTGCCAATGCAGGAGCCCCAAGAGACTTGGGTCCGATCCCTGGGTCAGGAAGATCCCCCAGAGGATGGCATAGCGGCCCACTCCTGTATTCTTGCCTGGAAAGTTGCATGGACAGAGGAACCTGGTGGGCTACAGCCTATGGGGTTGCAAAGAGTCAGACACAACTGAGCGATTTAGCACACACACAGACACGAACACACACACACACATACTTGATTTTGTATATTGGCTTTCTATATTATATTACTTAATATTTTTAAAACAAGATGTATTTTTTTTAAAAAAAGTAGAAGTGACTAAATGATTCTGTATACCAGATTCCTTGGTGGACAGTTTAAATATCATAAAAAAATCACTATCAGAATTAATTATAATTCAATGCTTATAATAATCCCATTGGATTACTTTTAGAACTTGGTAGTGACTTTAAATTTGTCTTGAAAAATGAACAAATAAAGATAGCTAATAAAATTTTGAAGTTCATTTGAAGAATAAGGAAATAAAGATAGTTAATAAAATTTTGTAAATGTATTTAAATGTGGAAGTATTTGATACATCATATATTATCAAAACAATGTGATATTAACATGAGGATTTAGAGATGAAAGGGATAATAAAGTAAGCTACAAAGAATCTCATGTGCATATGTTTGACTTTATTAAATAATAAACTGCAAGTAATTAGGAGATAAAAGGAGTCAACCAATGTTTTAAAAAATGGAGTAATAATTTGAAAATATATAATATCTATATGTCTATATATATATCTAACAAATGAATAGTAATTTGAACATACATATCTATAGATTAATATTCATATACATTATATACTATCTATATATTAAAATAAATTCCATATATATTGAGGTGTTAAACGAAACAAGAAGCTGTTAAATTCAGGAAAGAACCTATGTATATATTTCTGTAGAGATGGAAAAGAGTTTTAACTTAGAGGCATTCTAAACAATCAGTTTCAAACACATAATTTGAAAAATTATTTTAAATGGAATTAGAGTTGACTCCATTATTGTATATATTTGGTATGCCATAATATAAATAAATTTGAAAGACGAGTGGAAAATTTTAGGAAACATTTACAGTATGTCAGTTGATAGCTTATTATGCAGAGACTTCTCAAATTCACAAATGAACATACACATATAATGTAATGAACAATAGGGCTAGAAACTATTCAAAATCATTAAAGAAAAGTTTAAATGAGATAGTATGGTGCTAGGTATCACATCAAAGACAAAAAAAAGCTTTAAATTTCAATCCCAAGATACAGATACGGTGACATTCAAAAAAATCCTTTATGTGGTATAGCTGCAGGTCAGACAAGGTTCATCCTCAGCTCTTAAATATCAGGTAACAAATCTGTTGCAAAGTTGTTTTTTAATTGAAGTATAGTTGATTTACAATATTGTGTTAGTTTCAAACATATAGCACAGTGAGTCAGAGATATATATGGACTTCCTTTTTGGCTCAGTAGTAAAGAATCTACCTGCCAATGTAGGAGAATGGGTTCAGTCCCTGGGTTGAGAAGATGCCCTGGGGAAGGAAATGGCAACCCACTCCAATATTCTGGCCTGGGAAATCCCATGGACAGAGGACCCTGGGGGGTTACAATCCACGGGGTTGTAAAATAGTTGGATATGACTTAGGTGCTAAACAATATATATATATATAATGTATATATACATACATACTGAAGTGGGTTCATAAAAGCTATCCCTTCAAATAACATTAGTTGGAGTTGAAATTGGATCATCTTTTCCTAAAGGCATTTTGACAATATTTGAAAAAATGTATATGCCCTTTGGCACAAAAGTTCCATATCAACAAATATAACTTGGAATTACAGGTGTATATAATGTGTATATAGAGAAGGGGATGACAGAGGATGAGATGGTTGGATGGCATCACCGATGTGATGGACATGAGTTTGAGTAAGCTCTGGGAGTTGGTGATGGACAGGGAAGCCTGGTGTGCTGCAGTCCAGGGGGTTGCAAAGAGTCGGACACGACTGAAGGACTGAACTGAACTGAGAGATTTTATAGCAATCTCATTGAAATTTATTGTTTTAGACTTACTAGTCAGTGCCAACCTAGCTTGCTCAGCTTTCTTTTTAATTTATTTAAAATTTTTTCTTGGGGTATAGTTGATTTAAAATGTTGTGTTAGTTTCAGGTGCACAGCAAATGGAATCAGTTATACATACACATATATGACAGTTTTACTTCTTTTCCAATTTGGATTTCTTTTGTTTCTTTTCTGTGATACCTGTGACTTGTGCATGTGTGCTGAATTGTTTCAGTCATATCCGACTCTTCAGTCGTGTCTGACTCTTTGTGATCCCGTGGACTGTAGCCCGCCAGGCTCCTCTGTCCATGGGTTCGCCAGGCAAGAATACTGGAGTGGGTTGCCATGCCTCCTTCAGGGGATCTTCCCAACCCAGGGATTGATCTTCCCAACCCAGTCACCTATATTGGCAGGTGGGTTCTTTACCACTAGTGCCACCTAGGATGCCTGATGTCTGTCGCTTAGGATTTCCAAGACTATGTTGAATGAAAGTGACAAGAATGGACACTCTTGTCTTGTTTCTGATCTTAGAAGAAATGCTTTCAGCTTCTCACCATTGAATACAATGTTAACTGTAGGTTTATCATATATGGCCTTTATTATGTTCAGGTAAGTTCCCTCTATGCCCACTTTCTGGAGAATTTTATAATAAATGGGTGTTGAACTTTGTCAAAAAGTTTTTCTGCATTTATTGAGATGATCTTATGCTTATTTTTATTCTTAAATTTATTAATATGGTGTATCACATTGATCAATTTGCAAATGTAAAATCTTACACCCCTGAAATAAATCCCACTCAATCAGGGTGTATGATACTTTTAATGTGCTTTTGGATTCAGTTTGCTAGTATTTTGTTGAGAATTTTTGTGTCTATGTTCATCAGTTATATTGGTCTGTAATTTCCTTTTTTTCGTGATGGCTTTGTTTGGTTTTGGTATCAGGATGATCGTGACCTCATTGAATGAGCTTGGATGTATTTCTTTCCTTGTAGTTTTGTGGAAGAGTTTCAGAAGAATATGTATTAACTGTCCTCTTAATATTTGATAAAGTTTGCCTGTGAAGCCATCTGTTTCTGAACTTTTGGTTGTTGAAAGATTTTTAATTATAGTTTCAGTTTCAGCAATTGCAATTGTCTTTTCATTTCTATTTCTTCTTAGTTCAGTCTTGGAAGGTTGTACCATTCTAAGAAGTTGTTCATTTCTTCTAGATTGTCCATGTTACTGACATATATTAATAGTTGCTTGTAGTAATCTCTTATGATCGTTTGTATTTCTGTGGTGTCCATTGTAACTTCTCCTTATCATTTCTAATTTTATTGATTTGAGTCCTCTCCCTTTTTGTCTTGATGAGTCTGGCTAATAATTTGTCAACTTTGTTTATTTTCTCAAAGAACCAATGTTCAGATTCATTGATCTTTGCTATTGTTTTCTTTATCTCTATTTCACCCACTTCTGCTTTGATTTTAATGATTTTCTTTCCTTCTACTAACTTTGGGTTTTATTTGTTCTTCTTTCTCTAATTACTTTAGGATTAAATTTGGGTTTTTATTTGAGATTTTTCTTGTTTCTTGAGGTAAGATTGTATTGCTATAAACTTTCCTCTTAGAACTGCTTTTGCTGCATCCTGTAAGTTTTGGGTCATCATATTTTTGTTGTCATTTGTTTCTAGGTCTTTTTAACTTCCTCTTTGTTTTCTTTTGTTATCCATTGGTTGTTAAGTAACATATAGTTTAATCAAAGTGTATTTGTATTTTTTAGCTTTTGTCCCCTTTAATTGATTTTTAATGTCGTGGTATTGTGGTTGGAAAAGATGCTTGATATCATTTCAATTTTCTTAAATTTACCTAGGCTTGATTTGTGACCTAAAATTGTGATCTATCCTAGAGAATGTTCCAAGTGAATTTAAGAAGAAAATGTATTCTGCTACTTTTGAATGGATTGTCCTATAGATATAAATTATTACTAATTCTTTATGGTCTAATGTGTCATTTAAGGCTTGTGTTTCCTTGTTAGCTTTCTGTCTAGATGATCTGCCCATTGGTATACGTTGGGTGTTAAAATCCCCCGCTATTATTGTGTTACTGTTAATTTCCCCTCTTATGGGTTTTAGCATTTGCCTTATGTATTGAGGTGCTTGTATGTTGCATGCATATATATTTACAATTGCTGTATCTTCTTGGATTGATCTCATGATCATGTAGTATCTTTTCTTGTCTCTTGTGTTTATTTTAAAGTTTGTTTTTTCTGATATGAGTAATTGCTACTACTCCAAATTTCTGTTGAGTTTAACTTGCATAGAATATCTTTTTCCAAACCCTGACTTTCAGTCTGTATGTGAACCTAAGTTTGAAGTAGGTCTCTTGTAGATGGCGTATGTATGGGTCTTGTTTTTCTATCCACTCAGCCAGTTCATGTCTTTTGGTTGGAGCATTTAATCAATTTATTTTTAAGGTAATTATCAATATGTACATTCTTATTAGCATATTCTTAATTGTTTTGGGTTTATTTTTGTAGGTTTTTTCCTTCTCTTCATCATTTTTTCTCTTCTCTTGTGGTTTGGTGACCATCTTTAGTGTGTTTCGATCACTTTTTCTTTTTTCTCTTGAGTGTATCTATTGTAGTTTTTTGGCTTGCATTTCCCGTGGTTTTGATAAAGCATACCCACACACTCACACACACACTCACACACACACACAAAGTTGTTTTAAGTTGTTGGTCTCAATTTCAAATGCACTTCCCATTTCTTGCATTGTACTCTCCTCACAGTTGCTGGATTTGATACCGTATTTGCTATCTTCTCACTGTATGTTTGCCTTTACCAGTGAGATTCCCATTTGTGATTTTCTTGTTTATTTTTGTAGTCTTTCATTTTCCCCTGCCCAGATAACTTTCTGTAGCTTTTGTTCTGAAGCTTGTTTGGTAGTGATGAATTTTCTGAGCTTTCTCTTGCTTGTAAAGCTTTTGATTTCTTCATGAAATCTAAATGAGAGGCTTGCAGTGTAGAGTATTCTTGGTTGTGAAAGTATGAAAGTGTTAATTGCTCAGTCCTGTCTGATTCTTTGCAACCCCATGGACTATAGCCCGCCAGACTCTTCTGTCCATGGAGTTCTCTAGGCAAGAATACCGGAATGGGTAGCCATTCCCTTCTTCAGGGGATCTTCTCAATCCAAGGATCAAATCTAGGTCTCTAGTTTTTCCTTTCTATCACTTTGAATATATCATACCACTGTCTTCTGGCCTACAGAGTTTCTGCTGAAAATTCAATTGATAACTTTATGGGGACTCCTTTGTTTGCTATTTTTTGTTTTTCCTTTGTCGCTTTTAATTTTTATGTATTTAATTTTTGTTAGGTTATTATATATCTTGGTGTGTTCCTCCCTGGGTTTATCCTGTAAGGAACTCTACATGCTTTCTGAAATAGGGTGAATATTTACTTACCTACATTAGGGAAAAATTTTCACTATAATCTCTTTAAATATTTTCTCAGGCCCTTTCTCTTCTTCTTCTGGGACCCCTATAATTTGAATATTGGTGCATTTAATGTTGTCTGAAATATCTCTTTGACTGTCATCTTTTCTTTTTATTTGTTTTTCTTTATTCTTTTCCACAGAAGTGATTTCCAACATTCTGTCTTTCAGATCACTTATCTGTTCTTCTGCCTCAGTTATTCTGATATTTCTCTTTCTGATTTTTTTCATTGTTATTGAATACAATGGTGAAGGATTTCTATGTATTAATTTTGTATCCTGAATCTTTACCATATTCATTGATTAGCTCTAGTAATTTTTTTGTGACATCTTTAGGGTTTTGGCAATGTAAGAATCTTACATTTGGCAATGTAAGAATCATTGCCAACATCCGCTGGATCATGGAAAAAGCAAGAGAGTTCCAGAAAAGCATCTATTTCTGCTTTACTGACTATGCCAAAGCCTTTGACTGTGTGGATCACAATAAACTGTGGAAAATTCTGAAAGAGATGGGAATACCAGACCACCTGATCTGCCTCTTGAGAAATTTGTATGCAGGTCAGGAAGCATCAGTTAGAACTGGACATGGAACAGCAGACTGGTTCCAAATAGGAAAAGGAGTTCGTAGAGGCTGTATATTGTCACCCTTTTTATTTAACTTCTATGCAGAGTACATCATGAGAAATGCTGGACTTGAAGAAACACAAGCTGGAATCAAGATTGCTGGGAGAAATATCGATAACCTCAGATATGCAGATGACACCACCCTTATGGCAGAAAGTGAAGAGGAACTAAAAAGGCTCTTGATGAAAGTGAAAGTGGAGAGTGAAAAAGTTGGCTTAAAGCTCAACATTCAGAAAATGAAGATCATGGCATCTGGTCCCACCACTTCATGGGAAATAGATGGGGAAACAGTGGAAACAGTGTCAGACTTTCTTTTTCTGGGCTCCAAAATCACTACAGATGGTGACTGCAGCCATGAAATTAAAAGACGCTTACTCCTTGGAAGGAAAGTTATGACCAACCTAGATAGCATATTCAAAAGCAGAGACATTACTTTGCCAACAAAGGTTCATCTAGTCCAGGCTATGGTTTTTCCAGTGGTCATGTATGGATGTGAAAGTTGGACTGTGAAAAAGACTGAGCACCGAAGAATTGATGCTTTTGAACTGTGGTGTTGGAGAAGACTCTTGAGAGTCTCTTGGACTGCAAGGAGATCCAACCAGTCCATTCTGAAGATCAGCCCTGGGATTTCAGCTGAAGCTGAAACTCCAGTACTTTGGCCACCTCATGCGAAGAGTTGACTCATTGGAAAAGATTCTGATGCTGGGAGGGATTGGGGGCAAGAGGAGAAGGGGACGACAGAGGATGAGATGGCTGGATGGCATCACTGACTCGATGGATGTGAGTCTCAGTGAACTCCGGGAGTTGGTGATGGACAGGGAGGCCTGGCGTACTGCAATTCATGGGGTCGCAAAGAGTCGAACATGACTGAGCAACTGATCTGATCTGATCTGATCTGATCTGATGTAAGAATCATGTCATCTGCAAGTAGTTTTACTTCTTCTTTTCCAATATGAATTCCTTTTATTTCTTTTTCTTTTCTGATACCGTGGCTAAGACTTCCAAAATTATATTGAATACTGGTGAGAGTGGGCAACCTTCTCTTGTTACTGATTTCTTTTTTCAGTTTTTTGCCATTGAGGATAATGTTTGCTGTGGATTTGTCATATATGGCCTTTATTGTGTTGAGATATGCCTACGTATGTCCTTCTATGCCTGCTTTCTGGAGAGTTTTTTTCATAAATGGGTGTTGAATTCTGTCAAAGGATTTTTCTGCATCTATTGAAATGATCATATGGTTTTTATCTTTCATATGTCAATATTGTTTATCACATTGATTGATTTGTGTATATTGAAGAATCCTTGCATCCCTGGGATAAAGGCCACTTGGTCATGTTGTATGATCTTTTTAATATGTTGCTGGACCTGTTTGCTTGAATTTTGTTGAGGATTTTTGTATGTATGTCTATCAGTGATATTGTCCAGTAATTTTCATTTTTGTGTGATTATTTTTGCCTGGGTTTTGTATCAGGGTGAAGGTGGCCTTGTAGAGTGAGTTTGGGAATTTTCCTTCTGCAATTTTCTGGAAGAGTTTGAAAAGGATAGATATTAACTCTTCTCTAAATTATTGGTAGAATTCAACTGTGATGCCATCTGGTCCTAGGATTTTGTTTGTTGGAAGGGTTTTGATTATGGTTTCAATTTCTGTGTTTCTGATAGGTCTATACATATTTTCTATTTCTTTCTGGTTCATTTTGGAAGTTTATACTTTTCTAAGTATTTGTCCATTTCTTCCAAGTTGTTATTTTATTGACATATAGTTACTTGTAGTAGTAGCTTATGATCCTTTCTTTTTCCTGTGTTGTCTGTTGTAACTTCTCGTTTTCATTTCTAATTTCATTTTTATTAATTAATTTATTCATTTTAATTGGAGACTAATTATTTTACACTATTGTGGTGGTTTTTGCCATACACTGACATGAATCAGCCATGGTGTACATGTGTCCCCCAGTCCCAAACGCTCCTCCCACTTCCCTCCCCATTCCATCCCTCTGGGTTGTCCCAGTGCACTGGCTTTGAATGCCCTGTCTCATGCATTGAACTTGGACTGGTCATCTATTTCACATATGGTAATATATATGTTTCAGTGAAATTCTCTCAAATCATGTCATCAGCAAACTGTGAGTTTTAATCCTTGTTTTAGAATCTGGATTCTTTTATTTCTTTTCCTTCTCTGATTGCTGCAGCTAAAACTTCCAAAACTATGTTGAATAGTAGTGGTGAGATTGACACCCTTTTTTATTCCTGAGTTTATGGAAAATACTTTCATTTTTTGCTATTGAGGATAATGTTTGCTGTGGGTTTCTCATATGTGGCTTTTATTATGTTGAGGTATGTTCCTTCTACGCCTGCTTTCTGGAGAGTTTTTTTTTTTTTATCATAAATAAGTGTTGAATTCTGTCATAGGCTTTCTCTGTATCTATTGAGATAATCATATGGTTTTTACCTTTCAGTTTGTTAATGTGGTGAGTTAATGTGTTGATTGATTTGTGAATATTGAAGCATTCTTGCATCCCTGGGATAAATCCCACTTGGTCATGATGTATGATCTTTTAGTATGTTGTTGTATTCTGTTTGCTAGAATTTTGATGAGGATATTTGCATCTGTTTTCATCAGTGATATTGGCCTGTTGTTTTCTTTTTTTGTAGCATCTTTGTCTGGTTTTGCTGTTAGGGTGATGGTGGCCTCATAGAATGAGTTTGGGAGTTTACCTTCCTCTGCAATTTTCTGGAAGAGTTTGAGTAGGATAGGTGTTAGCTCTTCTCTAAATTTTTGGTAGAATTTGTTTGTTGGAAGATTTTTGATTACAGTTTTGACTTCTGTGCTTGTGATGGGTCTGTTAAGCTTTTCTATTTCTTCTTGGTTCAGTTTTGGAAGAATTTCTATGAATTCGTCCATTTCTTCCAAGTTGTCCATTTTATTGGCATATAGTTGCTGATAGTAGTCTCTTAAGATCCTTTGTATTTCTGTGTTGTCTGTTGTGATTTCTCCATTTTCATTTCTAATTTTGTTGATTTGATTCTTCACTGTTTTTCTTGATGAGTCTGGCTAATGATTTGTCTATTTTATCTATCTTCTCTAAGAACCAGCTTTTAGTTTTGCTGATTTTTGCTATAGTCTCCTTGGTTTCTTTTTATTTCTACTCTAATTTTTATGATTTCTTTACTTCCACTAACCCTGGTATTTTTCATTTCTTCTTTTTCTAGTTGCTTTAGGTATAAAGTTGGGTTATTTATTTGATTTTTCTGTTTCCTGAGGTAAGCTTGTATTGCTATGAACCTTCCTCTTAGCACTGCTTTTACTGAATCTCATAGGTTTTATGTTGTTGTGTTTTCATTTTCATTTGTTTCTATGCATATTTTGGTTTCTTCTGTGATTTGTTGGTTATTCAGAAGCATGTTGGTTAGCCTCCATATGTTTGTATTTTTAATAGATTTTTTTCCCCTGTAGTTGACATCTAATCTTACCACATTTTGATCAGAAAAGATGCTTGAAATGATTTCAATTTTTTTGAATTTACCAAGGCTAGATTTATGGGCCAAGTTATGATCTATCCTGGAGAATGTTCCGTGTGCACTTAAGAAAAAGGTGAAATTCATTGTTTTCAGTGAAACGCCCTATAGATATCAATTAGGTCTAACTGGTCCATTGTATCATTTTAAGTTTGTGTTTTCCTGCTAATTTTCTGTTTAGTTGATCTATCCATAGGTGTGAGTGGGGTATTAAAGGCTCTCACTATTATTGTGTTACTGTTAATTTCCCCTTTCATACTTGTTAACATTTGCCCTATGTGCTGAAGTGCTCCTCTGTTGGGTGTGTATATATTTATAATTGTTATATATTCTTCTTGGATTGATCCTTTGATCATTATGTAGTATCCTTTTTTGTCTCTTTTCAGTTCAGTTCAGCTCAGTCGCTCAGTCATGTCTGACTCTTTGCGACCCCATGAACCACAGCATGCCAGGCCTCCCTGTCCATCACCAACTCCCGGAGTCCACCCAAACCCATGTCCACTGAGTTGGTGATGCCATCCAACCATCTCATCCTCTGTCGTCCCCTTCTCCTCCTGCTGTCAAACTTTTCCAGCATCAGGATCTTTTCAAATGAGTCAGCTCTTTGCCTCAGGTGACCAAAGTACTGGAGTTTCAGCTTCAACATCAGTCCTTCCAATGAACACCCAGGACTGATCTCGTTTAGGATGGACTGGTTGGATCTCCTTGTAGTCCAAGGGACTCTCAAGAGTCTTCTCCAAGACCACAGTTCAAAAGCATCAATTCTTTGGCACTCAGCTTTCTTTATAGTCCAACATTCACATCCATACATGACCACTGGAAAAACCATCAGATCAGATCAGATCAGTTGCTCAGTCGTGTCCAACTCTTTGAGACCCCATGAATCGCAGCACGCCAGGCCTCCCTGTCCATCACAAACTCCCGGAGTTCACTGAGACTCACATCCATCGAGTCAGTGATGCCATCCAGCCATCTCATCCTCTGTTGTCCCCTTCTCCTCCTGCCCCCAATCCCTCCCAGCATCCGAGTCTTTTCCAATGAGTCAATTCTTCGCATGAGGTGGCCAAAGTACTGGAGTTTCAGCTTCAGCATCATTCCTTCCAAAGAAATCCCGGGGCTGATCTTCAGAATGGACTGGTTGGATCTCCTTGCAGTCCAAGGGACTCTCAAGAGTCTTCTCCAACACCACAGTTCAAAAGCATCAATTCTTTGGTGCTCAGGCTTCTTCACAGTCCAACTCTCACATCCATACATGACCACAGGAAAAACCATAGCCTTGACTAGACGAACCTTTGTTGGCAAAGTAATGTCTCTGCTTTTGAATATGCTGTCTAGGTTGGTCATAACTTTCCTTCCCAGGAGTAAGCGTCTTTTAATTTCATGGCTGCAATCACCATCTGCAGTGATTTTTAGAGCCCCCCCCCCCCCCCCAAATAAAATCAGCCACTGTTTCCCCATCTATTTACCACGAAGTGATGGGACCAGATGCCATGATCTTAGTTTTCTGAATGTTGAGCTTAAGCCAGCTTTTTCACTCTTTTCTTTCACTTTCATCAAGAGGTTCTTTAATTCTTCTTCACTTTTGCCATAAGGGTGATGTCATCTGCATATCTGAGGTTACTGATATTTCTCCCAGAAATCTTGATTCCAGCTTGTGCTTCCTCCAGCCCAGTGTTTCTCATGATGTACTCTGCATGTAAGTTAAATGAGCAGGGTGACAATATATAGCCTTGATGTACTCCTTTTCCTATTTGGAACCAGTCTGTTGTTCCATGTCCAGTTCTAACTGTTGCTTCCTGACCTGTATACAGGTTTTTCAAGAGACAGGTCAGGTGGTCTGGTATTCCCATCTCTTTCAGAATTTCCCACAGTTTATTGTGATCCATGCAGTCAAACACTTTGTCTCTTTTCACGGTCTTTATTTCAAAGTTTATTTTATCTGATATGAGTATTGTTACTCCTGCTTTCTTTTGGTCTCCATTTGCATGAAATATCTTTTTGAGTCCTTCACTTTCAGTCTGTATGTGTCCCTTGGTTTGAAGTGGGCCTCTTGGAGACAGCATACATAGGGGTCTTGTTTTTGTATCCAATCAGCCAGTCTTTGTTTTTTGGTTGGGGCATTCGATCCATTTACATTTAAGGTAATTATTGATAAGTATGATCCCGTTGCCATTTACTTTGTTGTTTTGGGTTTGAGTTTATAAATCTTTCCCGTGTTTCCTGTCTAGAGAAGATCCTTTAGCATTTGTTCAAGAGCTGATTTGGTGGTACTGAATTCTCTCAGCTTTTGCTTGTCTGTAAAACTTTTGACTTCTCCTTCATATTTGAATGAGATCCTTTCTGGGAATAGTAATCTGGGTTGTAGGTTTTTCTCTTTCATCACTTTAAGTATATTCTGCCATTCCCTTCTGGCCTGAAGAATTTCTATTGAAAGATCAGCTGTTATCCTTATGGGGATCCCCTTGTGTGTTATTTATTGCTTTTCCCCTGATGTTTTTAACATTTTCTTTTTGTATTTGACCTTTGTTAGTTTGATTAATATGTGTCTTGTGGTGTTTCACCTTGGGTTTGTCCTATTTGGGAGTCTCTGGGTTTCTTGGACTTGGGTGGCTATTTCCTTGCCCATTTAAAGGAAGTTTTCAACTATTATCTCCTCAAGTATTTTCTCATATCCTTTCTCTTTGTCTTCTCCTGGGCACCTATGATTTGAATGTTGAGACATTTAACATTGTCCTGGAGGTCTCTGAGATTGTCCTCATTTCTTTTAGTTATTTTTTCTTTTTTCCTCTCTACTTCATTTATTTCCACCATTTTATCTTCCAACTCACTTATTCTCTCTTTTGCCTCAGTTATTCTACTGTTGGCTCCCTCCAGAGTGTTTTTGATGTCAATTGTTGCATTATTCATTATTGACTGACTCCTCTTTACTTCCTCTAGGTCCTTTTTAAACATTTCTTGCATCTTCTCAATCCTTGTCTCTAGTCTATTTCTCTGTAACTCCAATTTGTTTTCAAGATTTGGGATCATCTGTACTATTATTTTTCCGAATTTTTTTTCAGGTAGACTCCCTATCTCCTTATTTTTCATTTGGATTGGCAGGCATTTATCATGCTCCTTCAGCTGCTGAATATTTCACTGCCTTTTCATTTTGTTTAGATTGCTGTGTTTGGGGTGCCTGTTCTATAGGCTGGCAGTTCGTTGTTCCTCTTTATTTGGATCCTAGGGGAGAGACCAGTCTAGCCAGTAATCAGATCCCTAAGTGGTCTCCACAGCCAGAAACACCCAGAGAAATTCACAGTTATGTAGAGAAGAGTTTTGGGGGAAGGATATAGAGGTGACCTGAGGGAGAAAAGGGACAGTCAAAAAGGGAGAGAGCAATCAAACCATTAATCAAATCCCTAAGTGAAAATGGGTACTGAATATTATATTCTTAAAGGTACAAAACTGACAATAAATACCAGAAAGCAAAGACTGAAAATATAGAATAGAGGTTAGACTCTCAGTAATACAATATAAAAAATACAAAGCAAAATCAATCACAAAATTAAAAAAAAAAAATATATATGACATTTGCTGTAAAAAATAAGATCTTTCTTTGGAAGGTAGTAGTATGTTATGAAAAAGAAAATTAAAGGAGTAATGAAAAATTAAATTTTTAAAAAAATTAAGAAGTGATAATTGTGAAAATATATCTAGGAATTTCTCTGGAGCTGTTGTGGGATCAGTTCAGTTTCAGATATTTCCTTTTTACAGCTTGTAATTGTTCTTAAGGTCTATAGACCTCCAATACACTGTCAATATTAATCGCAGAGTTTTAATCTATTGCATCTGTCACTTCCAGAGTGGTTCCCTCCTCTTTGTTAATTTTGGTTCCCTCTGTTTGCAAGTCTCTTCAGTGTCTAATTTCTGCCCTGACACAAGAGGGCAAAGGTGGTCACTTATTTAGGCTCACTTGTTCAGTTGTGTTGTGGGGAGGGAGGGACACTGCAAACAAATATCACTGGCATGTGTGGGGAGTGCTTGCATTGGATGGACCACACTGGGTTTGCCAAAGCTCAAGGCAGCGTGTGCTTCCTGGGTCTACACTGCTCAGGCTCCAGGGTGCTCTGCAAGGGCACTGTCCCAAGTGGGCACTGCATTTCATGCACTTCCCAAGTCTAAGCTGCTCAGGTTCTCAGGTGCTCTGCAAGGGCACAGACCCGGTTGGGCGATGCATTTTCTGTCCTTCCCAGGTCTGAGCAACTCAAGCAACTGGGTGCTTGGTGAGCGCACTGTGCTATGTGAGCTGTGCCTCTTAAACATGCCCTGGTCCTGGCTGCTTAATTTTCTGGGCACGCCAGAGAGCACCATTTTAGGTGTGCTGGTCAGGTTGGAGGGAAGATGCCATCTCTGGGGCCAAGATTGCAGCAGCCCCTTGCCTTTCGGCTCTGGATGTCACATGCCTACCTGTCTGTCTCAGTAGGGGAGAGGCCTACACACAACTGGATAGCTCTCCTTTGGTGTACGCTCAATCCTTTTTTCTGTGAGCACCACCAGGCTGCGAGTTAGAGCCATTCGTGGGAAAGGTTTTTTTTTTCTTCTTCTCTTTGGCAATCCCATGGTTTGGGGTATTATCTCATGTTAACCTCTTAGATTGTCCTCAGGGCATCCAGGCCTGGTTCTTACCCTAATGACCGATGATGCAGCCTGTGCTTCCCTGCCCAGCCCCTGCTCGCTGGTGGTGGACGTGAGTGTCTGGGTTACTTCTCCGCTGCCCATTGTGGTTAGGTGTATATTTTGTGGGTTTTTTTTTTTTTCTTTTCTCCTGATTATGTTGCCCTCTGAGATTCCAAAACTCCCCCACAGACCTGCCTGTGGGACGATTTCCTACTGTGTGGAAACTTCTCCTTCTAGACTCCCACCTGAGGTCAAGTCTCCATTCCTAAATCTTATTTTTTGTCTTTCTTTTTGTCTTTTTCATTTTGACCAACCTCCTTTCGAAGAGAATGGGCTGCATTTCTGGGAGCCTGGAGTCCTCTGCCTGTGTTCAAAAGTTGTTCTGTGGAAGTTGCTCAACATTCAATGACATTTTTAAGAATTTGTGGGGGAGAAAGTGGTCTCCCTGTCCTATTTCTCTGCCATCTTGGGACAGGCCCCATTTCTAATTTTATTGATTTGAGCCTTCTGCCTATTATCTTAATGAGTCTGACTAATGGTTTGTCAATTTTGTTTATTTTTTCAAAGAACCAACTTTTAGTTTTATGTTTGCTCTAGTCTCTTTTAGTTTTTTTTTGTTTGTTTGTTTGTTTTTCTGTGCTTTATTTCGTACTTTTTTTTCCTAATTTTATTTTTAAACTTTACAATATTGTGTTAGTTTTGCCAAATATCGAAATGAATCCACCACAGGTATACACGTGTTCCCCATCCTGAACCCTCCTCCCTCCTCCCTCCCCATACCATCCCTCTGGGTCGTCCCAGTGCACCAGCCCCAAGCATCCAGTGTCGTGCATTGAACCTGGACAGGTGACTCATTTCATACATGATATTATACATGTTTCAATGCCATTCTCCCAAATCATCCCACCCTCTCCCTCTCCCACAGAGTCCATAAGACTGTTCTATACATCAGTGTCTCTTTTGCTGTCTCGTACACAGGGTTATTGTTACCATCTTTCTAAATTCCATATATATGCGTTAGTATACTGTATTGGTGTTTTTCTTTCTGGCTTACTTCACTCTGTATAATAGGCTCCAGTTTCATCCACCTCATTAGAACTGATTCAAATGTATTCTTTTTAAAGGCTGAGTAATACTCCATTGTGTATATGTACCACTGCTTTCTTATCCATTCATCTGCTGATGGACATATAGGTTGCTTCCATGTCCTGGCTATAATAAACAGTGCTGTGATGAACATTGGGTTACACGTATCTCTTTCCCTTCTGGTTTCCTCAGTGTGTATGCCCAGCAGTGGGATTGCTGGATCATAAGGCAGTTCTATTTCCAGTTTTGTAAGGAATCTCCACACTGTTCTCCATAGTGGTTGTACTAGTTTGCATTCCCACCAACAGTGTAAGAGGGTTCCCTTTTCTCCACACCCTGTCCAGCATTTATTGCTTGTAGACTTTTGGATCACAACCATTCTGACTGGCATGAAATGGTACCTCATAGTGATTTTGATTTGCATTTCTCTGATAATGAGTGATGTTGAGCATCTTTTCATGTGTTTGTTAGCCATCTGTATGTCTTCTTTGGAGAAATGTCTATTTAGTTCTTTGGCCCATTTTTTGATTGGGTCATTTATTTTTCTGGAGTTGAGCTGGAGGAGTTGCTTGTATATTTTTGAGATTAGTTGTTTGTCAGTTGCTTCATTTGCTATTATTTTCTCCCATTCTGAAGGCTGTCTTTTCACCTTGCTTATAATTTCCTTTGTTGTGCAGAACCTTTTCAGTTTAATTAGGTCCCATTTGTTTATTTTTGCTTTTATTTCCAATATTCTGGGAGGTGGGTCATAGAGGATCCTGCTGTGATGTATGTCAGAGAGTGTTTTGCCTATGTTCTCCTCTAGGAGTTTTATAGTTTCTGGTCTTTTGTTTAGATCTTTAATCCATTTTGAGTTTATTTTTGTGTATGGTGTTAGAAAGTGTTCTAGTTTCATTCTTTTACAAGTGGTTGACCAGTTTTTCCAGTACCACTTGTTAAAGAGATTGTCTTTAATCCATTGTATATTCTTGTCTCCTTTGTCAAAGATAAGGTGTCCATATGTGCATGGATTTATCTTTGGGCTTTCTATTTTGTTCCATTGATCTATATTTCTGTCTTTGTGCCAGTACCATACTCTCTTGATAACTGTGGCTTTGTAGTAGAGCCTGAAGTCAGGTAGGTTGATTCCTCCAGTTCCATTCTTCTTTCTCAAGAGAGCTTTGGCTATTCGAGGTTTTTTGTATTTCCATACAAATTGTGAAATTATTTGTTCTAGCTCTGTGAAGAATACCATTGGTAGCTTGATAGGGATTGCATTGAATCTATAAATTGCTTTGGGTAGTATACTCATTTTCACTATATTGATTCTTCCAATCCATGAACATGGTATATTTCTCCATCTATTACTGTCCTCTTTGATTTCTTTCACCAGTGTTTTATAGTTTTCTAGATATAGGTCTTTAGTTTCTTTAGGTAGATATATTCCTAAGTATTTTTTTTAAGTTTTTTAAAAATTTTATTTTATTTTTAAACTTTACATAATTGTATTAGTTTTGCCAAATATCAAAATGAATATTCCTAAGTATTTTATTCTTTCTGTTGCAATGGTGAATGGAATTGTTTCCTTAATTTCTCTTTCTCTTTTCTCATTATTAGTGTATAGGAATGCGAGGGATTTCTGTGTGTTGATTTTATATCCTGCAACTTTACTATAATCATTGATTAGTTCTAGTAATTTTCTTGTGGAGTCTTTAGGGTTTTCTATGTAGAGGATCATGTCATCTGCAAATAGTGAGAGTTTTACTTCTTCTTTTCCAATTTGGATTCCTTTTATTTCTTTTTCTGCTCTGATTGATGTGGCCAAAACTTCCAAAACTATGTTGAATAATAATGGTGAAAGTGGGCGCCCTTGTCTTGTTCCTGACTTTAGAGGGAATGCTTTCAATTTTTCACCATTGAGGATAATGTTTGCGGTGGGTTTGTCATATATAGCTTTTATTATGTTGAGGTATGTTCCTTCTATTCCTGCTTTCTGGAGAGTTTTTATCATAAATGGATGTTGAATTTTGTCAAAGGCTTTCTCTGCATCTATTGAGATAATCATATGTTTTTTATTTTTCAATTTGTTAATGTGGTGTATTGCATTGATTGATTTGCGGATATTGAAGAATCCTTGCATCCCTGGGATTAAACCCACTTGGTCATGGTGTATGATCTTTTTTATGTGTTGTTGGATTCTGATTGCTAGAATTTTGTTAAGGATTTTTGCATCTATGTTCATCAGTGATATTGGCCTGTAGTTGTCTTTTTTTTGTGGCATCTTTGTCAGGTTTTGGTATTAGGGTGATGGTGGCCTCATAGAATGAGTTTGGAAGTTTACCTTCCTCTGCAATTTTCTGGAAGAGTTTGAGCAGGATAGGTGTTAGCTCTTCTCTAAATTTTTGGTAGAATTCAGCTGTGAAGGCGTCTGGACCTGGGCTTTTGTTTGCTGGAAGATTTTTGATTACAGTTTCAATTTCCGTGCTTGTGATGGGTCTGTTAAGATTTTCTATTTCTTCCTGGTCCAGTTTTGGAAAGTTGTACTTTTCTAAGAATTTGTCCATTTCTTCCATGTTGTCCATTTATTGGCATATAATTGTTGATAGTAGTTTCTTATGATCCTTTGTATTTCTGTGTTGTCTGTTGTGTTCTCTCCATTTTCATTTCTAATTTTATTGATTTGATTTTTCTCCCTTTGTTTCTTGATGAGTCTGGCTAATGGTTTGTCAATTTTATTTATCCTTTCAAAGAACCAGCTTTTGGCTTTGTTGATTTTTGCTATGGTCTCTTTTGTTTCTTTTGCATTTATTTCTGCCCTAATTTTTAAGATTTCTTTCCTTCTACTAACCCTGGGATTCTTCATTTCTTCCTTTTCTAGTTGCTTTAGGTGTAGAGTTAGGTTATTTGTTTGACTTTTTTCTTGTTTCTTGAGATATGCCTGTATTGCTATGAACTTTCCCCTTAGGACTGCTTTTACAGTGTCCCACAGGTTTTGGGTTGTTGTGTTTTCATTTTCATTTGTTTCTATGCAAATTTTGATTTCTTTTTTGATTTCATCTGTTATTTGTTGGTTATTCAGCAGCGTGTTGTTCAGCCTCCATATGTTGGAATTTTTAATAGTTTTTCTCCTGTAATTGAGATCTAATTTTACTGCATTGTGGTCAGAGAAGATTTTTGGAATGATTTCTATTTTTCTGAATTTACCAAGGCTAGCTTTATGGCCCAGGATGTGATCTATCCTGGAGAAGGTTCCATGTGCGCTTGAGAAAAAGGTGAAATTCATTGTTTTGGGATGAAATGTCCTATAGATATCAATTAGGTCTAACTGGTCTATTGTATCATTTAAAGTTTGTGTTTCCTTGTTAATTTTCTGTTTAGTTGATCTATCCATAGGTGTGAGTGGGGTATTAAAGTCTCCCACTATTATTATGTTATTGTTAATTTCTCCTTTCATACTTGTTAGCATTTGTCTTACATACTGCGGTGCTCCCGTGTTGGGTGCATATATATTTATAATTGTTATATCTTCTTCTTGGATTGATCCTTTGATCATTATGTAGTGACCATCTTTGTCTCTTTTCACAGCCTTTGTTTTAAAGTCTATTTTATCTGATATGAATGTTGCTACTCCTGCTTTCTTTTGGTCCCTATTTGCATGGAAAATCTTTTTCCAGCCCTTCACTTTCAGTCTGTATGTGTCCCCTGTTTTGAGGTGGGTCTCTTGTAGACAACATATGTAGGGGTCTTGTTTCCTATCAGTTCAGTTCTGTGGCTCAGTCACATCAGACTTTTTGTGATCCCATGGACTGCGGAAAGCCACTTTTCCCTGTCACCAACTTCCAGAACTTACTCAAACTTAAATCTATCGAGCTGGTGATGCCATCCAACCATTTCATCCTCTGCCATCCCCTTCTCCTACTGCCTTCAATATTTCCCAGAATAAATGTCCTTTCCAATGAGTCAGTTCTTTACAGCAGGTGGCCAAAGGATTGGAGCTTCAGCTTCAGCCTCAGTCCTTCCAATATATATTTGATTTTCAAATATATATTGAAATATATATATATATATATATATATATATATATATATATATATATATATTGACTAATCAGTCAGGACTGATTTCCTTTAGGATTGACTGGTTTGATCTCCTTGCAGTCCAAGGGACTGCAAGAGTCTTCTCCAGCACCACAGTTCAATAACATCAATTCTTTGTTGCTCAGCTTTCTTCATGGACCATCTTTGACATCTGCACATGACTACTGGAGAAACCACAGTTTGACTAGATGGACTTGTCAGCAAGGTATGGTTCCCCTTTTTAATATGCTGTCTAGGTTGGTCATTGCAGAAGGAAATGGCAACCCACTCCAGTGTTCTTGCCTGGAGAATCCCAGGGACGGGGGAGCCTGGTGGGCTGCCGTCTATGGGGTTGCACAGAGTCGGACATGACTGAAGTGACTTAGCAGCAGCAGCAGCAGGTTGGGCATAGCTTTTCTTCAAAGGTGCAAGCATATTTTGATTTCATGGCTGGAGTCACCATCTACATTGACTTTGGTGCCCATGAAAATTAAGTCTCTCAGTCTTTCCATTCTTTACCCATCTATTTGCCATGAAGCGATAGGACCACATGCCATGATCTTAGTTTTCTGAATGTTGAGTTTTAAACCAGCTTTTTCACTTGCTTCTTTCACTTTCATCAAGAGGCTCTTCTCCTGTTCACTTTCTGCCATAAATGTGGTGTCATCTGCGTATCTTAAGTTCTTTGTATTTCTCCTGGGAAACTTGATTCCAGCTTGTGCTTCATCCAGCCTGGCATTCCACATGATGTACTCTGCAAAGAAGTTAAATAAGCAGGATGACAATATACAGCCTTACATACTCCTTTCCCAACTTGGTACCAGTCCATTGTTCCATGCCTGGTTCTAACTGTTGCTTCTTGACCTGCATACAGATTTCTCACGAGGCAGGTAAAATGGTCTGGTATTCACATGTCTTGAAGATTTTTCCACAGTTTGCTGTGATCCACACAGTCAAAGACTTTTGTATAGTCAATAAAGTAGAAGTAGATGTTTTTCAGGAACTCTCTTGCTTTTTTTATGATCCAATGGATGTTGACAATTGGATCTCTGGTTCCTCTGCCTTTTCTAAATCCAGTTTGAACATCTGGAAGTTCTCAGTTCATGTATTGTTGAAAGCTGGGTCGTGAATTTTGGAATATTCTTTCTAGGCAAATGTGGATAAGCTCCATACAGTCAGCAAAAACAAGACCAGGAGCTGACTGTGGTTCAGATCATGAACTCGTTATTGCCAAATTCAGACTTAAATTGAAGAAAGTAGAGAAAACCACTGAACCATTCAGGTATGACCTAAATCAAATCCCTTACCATTATGCAGTGGAAGTGACAAATAGATTCAAGGGATTCGATTTGATAGACAGCTTGCCTGAAGAACTATGGATGGAGGTTTGTGACATTGTACAGGAGGCAGGAATCAAGACCATCTCCAAGAAAAAGAAATGCAAAAATGCAAAACGGTTGTCTGAGGAGGCCCTACAAAAAGCTGAGAAAAGAAGAGAAGCTAAAGACAAAGGAGAAAAGGAAAGATTTACTCATTTGAATGCAGAGTTCCACATAATAGCAAGGAGAGATAAGAAAACCTTCCTCAGTGATCAATGCAAAGAAATAGAGGAAAACAATAGAATGGGAAAGACTCGAGATCTCTTCAAGAAAATTAGAGATACCAAGGGAACATTTCATGCAAAGATGGGCTCAATAAAGGAAAGAAATGATATGGACCTAACAGAAGCAGAAGATATTAAGAAGAGGTGGCAAGAATACACAGAAGAACTATACAAAAATCTTCATGATCCAGATAACCACGATGGTGTTATCACTTAGCAAGAGCCAGACATCCTGGAATGTGAAGTCAGGTGGGCCTTAGGAAGCATCACTATGAACAAAGCTAGTGGAGGTGATGGAATTCCAGTTGCGCTATTCCAAATCCTAAAAGATGATACTGTGAAAGTGCTGCACTCAATATGCCAGAAAATTTGGAAAACTCAGCAGTGGCCACAGCACTGGAAGAGGTCAGTTTTTATTTCAATCCCCCAAAATGGCAATGCCAAAGAATGTTCAAACTACCGCACAATTGCACTCACTTTACACACTAGCCAAGTAATGCTCAAAATTCTCCAAGCCAGGCTTCAAGTACATGAACCATGAACTTCCAGATGTTCATGGAGCTGGATATAGAAAAGGCAGAGAAACCAGAGATCCAATTGCCAACATCCATTGGATCATAGAAAAAGCAAGAGATTTCCTGAAAAGAATCTACTTTTGCTTTATTGACTATGCCAAAGCCTTTGACTGTGTGGATAACAACAGACTGGGAAAATTCCTAAAGAGATTTGAATACCAGGCCACCTTACCTGTCTACTGAGAAATCTGTATGCAGGTCAAGAAGAAACAGTTAGAATTGGACATGGAACCACGGACTGGTTTCAAATTGGGAAAGGAAAACGTCAAGGCTGTATATTGTCACCCTGCTTATTTAACTTCTATGCAGACTACAGCATGTGAAATGCTGGGCTGAAAGAAGCACAAGCTGGAATCAAGATTGCTGGGAGAAATATCAGTAACTTTAGATACACAGATGGCACCACCTTTATGGCAGAATGAAGAGGTACTGTGGAGCTTCTTGATGAAAGTGAAGGAGAAGAGTGAAAAAGCTGGCTTAAAACTCAACATTCAGAAAACCAAGATCATGACATCTGGTCCCATCACTTCATAGCAAATAGATGGGGAAACAGTGGAAACAGTGAGAGACTTTATTTTCTTGGGCTCTGAAATCACTGCAGGTGGTGACTGCAGTCAAGAAATTAAAAGACTGTTAGTTGCTCTTTGGAAGAAGAGCTATGACCAACCTAGACAAGATATTAAGAAGTAGAGAGATTACTTTCCCCTCAGATGTCCTTTTAGTCAAAGCTATGGTTTTTCCAGGAGTCATGTATAGATGTGAGAGTTGGTTTGTAAAGCTGCACTATGAAGAACTGATGCTTTTTAACTGGTGTTGGAGAAGACTCTTGAGAGTCTCTTGGACTTCATGGAGGTCAAACCAATCAATCCTAAAGGAAATCATTCTGAATATTCATTGGAAGGACTGATGATGAAACTGAAGCTTCAATACTTTGGTCATCTGATGTGAAGAACTGACTCTTTGGAAAAGACCCTGATGCTGGTAAAGATTGAAGGCAGGAGGAGAAGTGGAAGACAGAGGATGAGATGGTTGTATGACATCAATGACTCAATGGACATGAATTTTAGCAAGCTCCTGGAATTGGTGATGAACATGGAAGCCTGACGTGATGCAGTCCATGGGATCACAAAGGGTCAAACACGACTGAGCCACTGAACCTTTGTAAGTTGTGTAATCAAATCTCACTGGGCTTCCCTGTGGCTCAGGTGGTAAAGAAAAGTGCCTACAATGTGTGTGACCTGGGTTTGATCCTTGGGTGGGAAAATGTCCTGCAGAAGGGAAAGGATACTCACTCCAGTATTTTGGACTGGAGTATTCCATGGACTGTATAGTCCATGGGGTCTCAAAGAGTCAGACACGACTGAGCGACCTTAAATCTTTTCTATAGTCTGCTTTATTTCTTTTTCATTTATTTCTGTTCTTATTTTTATGATTTATTTCCTTCTACTAACTTTATTATTATTATTATTATTTTTGGTTTGTTTGTTTTTTCCCTAGTTGCTTTAGGTGTAAGTTTGTTTATTTGATGTCTCTCTTATTTCTTGAAATAGGCTTATATTTCTATGACTCTCCTCTTCCCTCTGCCATCTTAAGCCTCCCACTCTCAGATTTCACTACCCACATTCAAGGCCATAGAATATACCTGGAGGGCTTGCTAACCTCTGGGATTTATGTGTCTTTCCCACAAATTAAAGAATCATTCTCCACTGTTTGGTCTCCATTTGGATCTTAGTTATTTACCATATCTTAGGTTGCTCAGTCATGCCCGACTCTTTGCGGCCCCATGGTAGACAGACCAGGGGGTGGCTCAGATGGTAAAGCATCTGCCTACAATGTGGGAGACCTGGGTTCAATCCCTAGGTTGGGAAGATTCCCTGGAAAAGGAAATGGCAACCCACTCCAGTACTCCTGCCTGGAAAATCCCATGGACAGAAGGCTACAGTCCTTGGGGTTGCAAAGAGTCAGACACGACTGAGCGACTTTCTTTCTTTTAATAACTTTAATACCTGCTTTAGATTTCAGAGTCTTAACCTGTAACTTTACCTGGAGGAAAGTTGTCTATTTCATTAATGAATAGGTAAAAGGAATAGAGATCATTATTCTAAAAAATATGTGCCAAATATTTGGTTGAGAAATAATAAAATGAAACATCAAAGTCTAAGTTGACAATTTAAAAGGCTTATGCTTAGGATCATCCATCTCTTGAAATCAAATTTGTTCCAGGACCCAAAAAGAATCAGATTAAATCTAAAAGTATATTTCAGTCTTATTTGCCTTTGGGTATATTCCATGAAGTAGAATTGTTGTATCACTTGTAGTTCTATTTTAAAGATTTTATCCTACTACTTTTCTGTTTTCCACAGTGGCTGCACCATCAGAATATGTATTTATCACCATGTCATAATTGTTGGATGAATGGTCTTCCACGTGTTTTCCCTGCCAGGTTTCTTCATCATCCCCTAGGAACTGAAACTCTTTTGGTGTATCCTTCTTTCAAGCCAGTAGGTGAGGAAGAAGGGGCATGTAGAGGATCACTGAGAGGTTTTTGATGCCAAGCTTGAAGACAACTTGCGTTTATTTTGTTCCTATTTCATTCGACTGAATTTGCTTCTTTATTCTCACCTCTGTCTTGTAATTTCAAGAAGGCTGGAAAGTATAGACTGGTACAGTGCCCAAGGAAGCAGAAACTGTGACTTATTTATCATTGCATCATGGCTCTATAACAGTGATAGGTGCATAGTAGGAACTCAATATTTGTTGAATAATTGCTTTAATGAGTTTATGAGTTTGTGAATGAATGAATGAACTAATCCTTGTTAGTACAGTACGAAAAATCATGTACAAGTAGGGAGTAGAAAGCACTGACGTCCATGGTAAATTTAAGTTCAGTTTTGACATATTTCACTAGAGTTGAGACCTAATTTCTAGAGCAGAAATTGCTTCTTTGGTCAAGTATAGGAAATATTTTGAAGACTCTCCTAAACGTTTGCTTTTTTGAGGATAAAGTGTCAGAAAATATAATAAGGTTATACATTCACTATTATAGCATACAGGATTTTTTTTTTAAACTGTATTTTTATTGGAATGGGCTATTAGGAAAATTTCTAGCTAAAAATTTATTTTTATAGGCATTATTTAAAACATTTTTACTTTAAATCTTCATTGTTTATAAGAGTAAGCTAATTGACATAAGTCATCATAGAGTAATATCTGCTAATCATATTAAGTGTGTAGTGTAGTGTTAGTCACTCAGTTGTGTCTGACTCTTTGCAACCCCAAGGACTATAGTCCATCAGGCTCCTCTGTCCATGGAATTCTCACTATTATAGCATAAAGAATTTGCAAAAATAAAGCTGTATTTTTATTGGAATGGGATATTGGGAAAATTTTAGCTATGAAATTTATTTTTTGTAGACATTATTTAAAATATTTTTATTTTAAAGTTTCATTGTTTATAAGAGTACTCTCTTGTAAATTTTGAAGATTTAGAATACAGATATTTTGAAGCTGATTGCTATTAAAAATATTTCTTTGAATTGATTTGTAAACACTTTTTTATATTCTTTTGCAAACTCATGGACCTACCTAAAATTCATTACGCCACATTCAATGATTGAGTTTGAGAGATATAGACTTTCTCTAAATTATTACTGTATAGTAAGAGTTAGTGTTTGATTGCTAAAGAAATGGAGGAGAAGAAAGAGCCAGGCTTAAAGACTTGAGCTGAATCTAGACCCTGACACTTCTCAACCAGGTATTCTTGGCTATGTATGTATCTTCTCCTGGTCTTAAAAAAAAGAAAAAAATCACAGTAAACTGAGACTAACACTTTGATGCTAGCATTCTTGTAAGGGTTAAATGATATTAAATAGGCAAAAAATGTAGCAGTATCTGATACTCTCTGGTTCTCAAAAAAGACAAAAAATGCTGTCTTCTACCTCTTATTTCTCCTCTCCTCCCTATATGCAAAGTAGTCTTCAAACAGAATTAGTGTAGAGATATTGCCTAACATTGCATCATTGCCTCAGCATGGTAAATTAATTTCAGTTTAGTGCTATAGTGGAAGGTGATGAGAAGATTGCCAGATTCTTCCAGGTCCAGTGGAAAAGGTCCATGAATTTGGCTGATTGGTGTTCTCTACTCAATTTCTTGCATAAATCCTACCACAATGCAGCATTTGCTGTCACCTATTTCTGTCTTTTTATGTCAGGTAAGCATTTAGTGACACTGCAATGAATTCTGAAGGCAACATTTTCCTAGATTTTTCTGATTTTGTTCTCTATCTTTTTAAAGTTGTTTTTCCCACAACCAAATCAGCAGCAATTTTATGCTCAATTTTATTGAGTTTTCCAAAAACAATCAATGAGTTTCATATTGATATTTCTTCTGTTTACATACTAGTTAAGCAAATTATGGAGAGAGAAATGGCAACCAACTCCAGTACTATTCTCTGGAGAATTCCATGGACAGAGGAGCTGTGGGATCGCAAAAAGTCAGACTCGACTGAGTGATTAACTAGTAACTCATCAAATTATATGTCAAATGCATAACAAATACAAATGGTATAACCAGCTTTGGGAAGAAACACAAAGTATTCTTCTTTTCCATTCAACTTGAGTAAGACAGAAGAGCAGACATACAGGGCTGCCTGCTACCATAGCTGCCATCAATAAATTCTAAAGCAGGGAAGCAAAGTTTGATTAGTCCAGTGAGCCAGTTAAGTAGAAGCTGATTAAAAGAGCTCATACAAACTGAAGTATAGGCTACTACATGGCTTTCTCTTGCAGCAAATATGAAGTGAACATAAATATGAAATGTGGCTACTTACATGCAATACTAAACATTCAGAACAAAACTATAAATTAGAGGCTCAGAGGATGGGGAGACCACTTTCTCCCCCACAAATTCATTGAAAGAATATTTGAATGCTGAGCAAATTCCACAAAATAACTTCTGAATGCTGGCAGAGGACATCAGGCACCCAGAAAGGCAGCCCATTGTCTTCGAAAGGAGGTAGGACAAAATATGAAAGATAAAAAGAGAGACAGAAGACGTAGGGATGGAGATCTGTCCCCGGAAAGGAGTCTTAAAAGAGGAGAAGTTTCCAAACACCAGGAAGCACTCTCATTGCCGGGTTTGTGGGGAGTTTTGGAATCTCAGGGGGCAACATAACCGGGAGGAAAAATAAATAAATAAAACCTACAGATTACATGCCTAACAGCAACTCTCAGCTCTCGCAGCTGTCATCAGCAAGTGGAGGCTGAACAAGGAGGTTCAGGCTGCATTGCTTAGGGAAAGGACCGGGCCTGAATGCCCTGAGGGCAATCTGAGGGAACTAACGTGAAATAGCAACCCAAACTGTAGGATAGCCAGAGAGAGAGGGGGAAAAAAAAAAAAAAAAACAAAGAGAGAGAGAGAGAGAGAGAGAGAGAGAGAGAGAGAGAGAGAGAGAAAGAACTATCCCGCAAAAAGCCCTAACCTAAGGCACTGCCGGGCCGCTCACAGAACAAAGGACTGAGTGAATACCAGAGGAGAGCTAGCGGGCTGTGGATCAGCCCAACCTCCGCTGGAGACAGGCAGGCGGGGGGCAGCCAGAGCTGGAAAGGGGCAAACTTGGCCCCAGAGAGGCATCCTCTACTAAACTGCAAGCAGGCTCCATTGCTAATGAAGACTTCTTGGGATTCTGGACGGTTGACATCTGCCAGGAGGGTCACAGCCAGAGATTAGCTCCCCAGAGGATACACACAGCACACCTGAGAGGAGCACGCCTGCAGCCACCCAGAAAACTGAGTGGCTGGGACAGGGGAGACAATAAGATGACCTCCAACCTGTGGGAGACTGTGCTCGCCAAGTACCTGGTCGTCTGAGCTGCTCAGACCTGGGAAGGGTGCAAAATGCAGGCCCAACAGTCTGTGCCTTTGTGGAGTACCCGAGAACCTGAACCTGAGTGGCTTACACCTGGGAAGTGCACTCAACCTAGGGCCCACCTCAGACACTTCTCTGGCAGAGCAACCTAGAGTCTAAGTGTAGACTGGGAAAGTGCACTCACCGTGAGCGGGGGCAAATCCAGTGTGGCTGAAACACTGCAAGCATTCCCCATGCACACCAGTGATATTTGCTTGCAGTGTTCCTCCCTCCCCACAGCAGGACTGAACAAGTGAGCCTAAATAAGTGACCACCTTCACCCCCTTGTGTCAGGGTGGAAATTAGACACTGAAGAGACCAGTAAACAGAAGAAGCTAAAATAAACAGAGGGAACAGCTTTGGAAGTGACAGGTGTAACAGATTAAAACCCCGTAGTTAGCACCGACTACATTGGAAGGGGCCTATAGATCTTGAGAAGTATAAGCTGGATCAAGGAACTGTCTGAAACTTAACTGACCCCACACTGTCCACAACAGCTCCAGAGAAATTCCTAGATACATTTTTACTATTATCCTTTGAAAAAATTTAAAAAAAAAAATTTATTTTTAAGTCCTCTATTACTCCTTTAATTTTCATTTTTTATGACCTACTATTACCTGTAGTAGTAGAGTCCCTTGGACTGAAAGGAGATCCAACCAGTCCATTCTGAAGGAGATCAGCCCTGGGATTTCTTTGGAGGGAATGATGCCGAAGCTGAAACTCCAGTACTTTGGCCATCTCATGTGAAGAGCTGACTCATTGGAAAAGACTCTGATACTGGGAGGGATTGGGGGCAGGAGGAGAAGGGGACAACAGAGGATGAGATGGCTGGATGGCATCACTGACTTGATGGACTTGAGTCTGAGTGAACTCCGGGAGTTTGTGATGGACAGGGAGGCCTGGCGTGCTGCGATTCATGGGGTCGCAAAGAGTCGGACACCACTCAGTGACTGAACTGAACTGAACTATTGCCTTGCCAAAAAAAGACCCTATTTTAAAAGCAAATTTCATATATGTATTTTATAATTTTTGTGACTTTTTTTTAATATTGTATTTTTGAGAGTCTAACCTCTACTCTAGATTTTTAATCTTTGCTTTTTGGTATTTGTTATCAAATTTTGTACCTTTAAGAACCCAATCTTCAGTACCCATTTTTACTTGGGAGTGTGATTACTGGCCTGATTGCTCTCTTCTCCTTTTGACTTTCATTTTTCTCCACCAGGTTGTCTCCCCCCTCTCCCTTTTCTTCTCTACACAACTCTGTGAATCTCTTTGTGTGTTCTGGGCTGTGGAGAACACTTAGGGAACTGATTACTGGCTGGGTCTGTCCTCTCCTTTTGATTCCCCCTTTTATCTTCATGGTCACCTCAGTCTCCTTCCTCCCTCTTCTCTTCTCTGTGTAACTCCATGAACATCTCTGAGGGATCCAGACTGTGGAGAGCACATAGGGAAGTGATTACTGGCTAGCTTGCTCTCTCCCATTTTGATTCCTCTGCTTCTCCTCCTAGTCACCTCTATCTCCCTCCTCCCTCTCCTCTTCTCCATGTAACTCTGTGAACCTCTCCGGGTGTCCCTCACTGTGGAGAAACTTTTCATAATTAACCAAGATGTTTTATCATTGGTGCTGTATAGATGAAGAAGTCTTGAGTCTACTGTAAGCATAAGATGGAAAACCAGAGCCAGGAGGTTTAAGTCCAAAACCTGAGAACACCAGAAAACTCCTGACTCCATGGAACATTAATCGATAAGAACTCATCCAAAAGCCTCCATACCTACACTGAAACCAAGCACCACTCTAGAGCCAACAAGTTCCAGAGCAAGACATACCATGCAAATTCTCCAGCAATGCAGGAACATAGCCCTGAGCTTCAATGTACAGGCTGCCCAAAGTCACACCAAACCCACTGACATCTCAAAACTCATTACTGGACACTTCATTGCACTCCAGAGAGAAGAAATCAAGCTCCACCCACCAGAACACTGAGACAAGCTTCCCCAACCAGGAAACCTTGACAAGCCACCCATACAACCCCACCCACAGTGAGGAACCTCCGCAATAAAGAGGAACCACAAACTGTCAGAAACGGAAAGACCACCCCAAACACAGCAATCTAAACAAGATGAAAAGGCAGAGAAATACTCAGCTGGTAAAGGAACAGGATAAATGCCCACCAAACCAAACAAAAGAGGAGGAGATAGGGAGTCTAACTGAAAAAGAATTCAGAATAATGGTAGTGAAAATGATCCAAATAGAAAATAGAAAATCTTAACAGATCCATCACAAGCACGGAAATTGAAACTGTAATCAGAAATCTTCCAGCAAACAAAAGCCCAGAACCAGATGGCTTCACAGCTAAATTCTACCAAAAATTTAGAGAAGAGCTAACACCCATCCTACTCAAACTCTTCCAGAAAATTGCAGAGGAAGGTAAACTTCCAAACTCATTCTATAAGGCCACCATTACCCTAAAACCAAAAACAGACAAAGATGCCACACACACACACACACACACACACAAAACAAAACTACAGGCCAATATCACTGATGAACATAGATGCAAAAATCCTTAACAAAATCCTAACAAACAGAATCCAACAACATATTTAAAAGATCATACATCATGACCATGTGGGCTTTATCCCAGTAATGCAAGGATTCTTCAATATCCACAAATCAATCAATGTAATACACCACATTAACAAATTGAAAGATAAAAACCATATAATATCTCAATAGATGCAGAGAAAGCCTTTGACAAAATTCAATATCTATTTATGATAAAAACCCTCCAGAAAGCAGGAATAGAAGGAACATACCGCAACATAGTAAAAGCTATATATGACAAATACACAGCAAACATTATCCTCAATGGTGAAAAATTGAAAACATTTCCCTTAAAGTCAGGAACAAGACAAGGGTGCCCACTCTCACCACCACTATTCAACATAGTTTTGAAAGTTTTAGCCACAGCAATCAGAGCAGAAAAGGAAATAAAAGGGATCCGGATGGGAGGAGAAGAAGTAAAACTCACTGTTTGCAGATGACATGATCCTCTACATAGAAAACCCTAAAGACTCCACCAGAAAATTACTATAGCTAATCAGTGAATATAGTAAAGTTGCAGGATATAAAATTAACACACAGAAATCCCTTGCATTCCTGTACACTAACAATGAGAAAACAGAAAGAGAAAGTAAGGAAACAATCCCATTCACCATTGCAACAAAAAGAATAAAATACTTAGGAATATTTCTACCTAAAGAAACAAAAGACCTATATATAGAAAACTATAAAACACTGATGAAGGAAATCAAAGAGGACACAAATAGATGGAGAAATATACCATGTTCATGGATTGGAAGAATCAATATAGTGAAAATGAGTATACTACCCAAAGCAATCTATAGATTCACTGCAATCCCTATAAAGCTACCAACAGAAATTTTCACAGAACTAGCACAAATAATTTCACAATTTGTATGGAAATACCAAAAACCTCGAATAGCCAAAGCAATCTTGAGAAAGAAGAATGGAACTGGAGGAATCAACCTGCCTGACTTCAGACTATTTTACAAAGCTACAGTCATCAAGATAGTATGGTACTGGCACAAAGACAGAACTATAGATGAATGGAACAAAATAGAAAGCCCAGAGATAAATCCACGCACATATGGACACCTTATCTTTGACAAAGGAGACAAGAATATACAATGGAGAAAAGACAATCTCTTTAACAAGTGGTGCTGGGAAAACTGGTCAACCACTTGTAAAAGAATGAAATGAACACTTTCTAACACCATACACAAAAATAAACTCAAAGTGGATTAAAGATCTAAACGTAAGACCAGAAACTATAAAACTCCTAGAGGAAAACATAGGCAAAACACTCTCCAACATAAATCACAGCAAGATCCTATATGACCCACCTCCCAGAGTAATGGAAATAAAAGCAAAAATAAACAAATGGGACCTAGTTAAACTTAAAAGCTTTTGCACAACGAAGGAAACTATAAGCAAAGGGAAAAGACAGTCTTCAGAATGGGAGAAAATAATAGCAGATGAAGCAACTGATAAAGAATTAATCTCAAAAATATATGAGCAATTCCTACAGCTCAATTCCAGAAAAATAAACGACCCAATCAAAAAGTGGGCCAAAGAACTAAACAGACATTTCTCCAAAGAAGACATACAGATGGCTAACAAACACATGAAAAGATGCTCAACATCACTCATTATCAGAGAAATGCAAATCAAAACCACAGTGAGGTACCATCTCATGCCGATCAGAATGGCTGCTATCCAAAAGTCTACAAACAATAAATGCCGTAGAGGGTGTGGAGAAAAGGGAACCCTTTTACACTGTTGGTGGGAATGAAAACTAATACAGCCACTATGGAGAACAGAGAGGATATTCCTTAAAAAATTGGACATAGAACTGCCATATGACCCAGCAGTCCCACTGCTGGGCATACACATCAAGGAAACCAGAATTTAAAGAGACACATGTACACCAATGTTCATCACATAACTGTTTATAATAGCCAGGATGAAGCAACATAGATCTCCATCAGCAGATGAATGGATAAGAAAGCTGTGGTACATATACACCGTGGAATATTACTCAACCGTTAAAAAGAATACATTTGAATCAGTTCTAATAAGGTGGATGAAACTGGAGCCTATTAAACAGAGTGAAGTAAGTCAGAAAGGAAAACACCAGTACAGTATACTAACGCATATATATGGAATTTTGAAAGATGGTAATGACAACCCTATATGTGAGAGAGCAAAAGAGACACAGATGTATAGAACAGTCTTTTGGACTCTGTGGGAGAAAGCAAGGGTGGGATGATTTAAGAGAATAGCATTGAAACATGTATATTATCATATGTGAAACAGATCACCTGTCCAGGTTCAATGCATGAGATAGGGTGCTTAGGGCTGGTGCACTGCAATGACCCTGAGGGATTGGATGGGGAGGGAGGTGGAAGAGGAACTCACAATGGGGAACACATGTACACCCATGGCTGATTCATGTGAATCTGTGGCAAAACCACTACAATAATGTAAAGTAATTAGCCGCCAATTAAAATAATTAATTTTTAAAAAGCACAAAACAAAATTATAAATTAACATCAGTCATCCAGATGTTTTAGTTTGTAAAGACATAATTATAATGGCTGAATATTTCATTTTGCACCAAATGAGCCTACATTTTTGAATATCCCACTTTGTTTTGGGTGCTCAATAAATAGTTGTTCAATTTATTAAAAGTGAATTCAATAAATTTACTTTCATTGAAAATAAAAAATAAAATATTAAGTATTATTACAGTTTTCTGATCTTCAGTAGCTGGATAACTTTGGCTTTTTCTTCTTAAAAAAACTAGGCTATGTGGTAAACCAAAGAGTACTCTGTGCTGTGCTCCCTCATACAGGCTGGACAAGACTCCCAGGAATAACGTGGTTGATAGTATGCAAAGCAAGTGAAAAAAAAAAGTTTGATGAAAAAAGAAAAATATTATCCAAGATCCTCAATTGATTCAAAGGTATACCCAATAGACATGGAGTTGTTTCAGTAAAAGAAATTCAAGAGACCGGTGATAATATAGACTATATTTTGAAAGATGAAGAAGACATTAAAATGGAGAACTGAATTTAAAAGACACAAATGGAATCTTCTGGCCAAGAACGAGTATCTTCCAGTTTCATTAAAAAAAAAAAAAAACAAAATAATAAGGGCTACAAGCTATGCTGGAGGCAGTGAGAGGCAAAGCCCAGGCAGTGGAGTGAAATGCATATGCAATTTTTTTTTTTTTTTTTTTTTGCTAGGGCAAGTAGCAATGGGTAACCACTGAGCAGGTCCTTTCCCCCTTGTGGAGTCCTGACCACACTTTGAAGTCTTAGGTTTGAGACAGGTATTTAGACCATGGAGCCGATTCTAGAGCTGTCATTTGCCCAGGGAAAGGCAGACGTGCTTTTATGTTTTGTTTTTCTCTCTAGTTTTTGGAGATCACACTTTCTTATTATTTCAGCAATATATTCTAAAGCAAAACTGTTGCAATTCATCCAGGACAGGAAATTGTATTATAGCAGAAGAGTTTGTCAGAGTATCTTGTCCCCCATATGGGAGAAGCTGGTCTGGTAATTTCTTAGGAATACAAAGAATGAACATAAAGTAGATGTCTAATTAGAGCACATAGATGGACCTCAGCTCCCACTACTGAAAATAACTGCTTCTGTATTTTGCTTCAGCCTTTTTCGTAAAATGTTCTCTAGCGTATTTCTCCTCAAGGCTCCTTTGTGAACATCACTATCAATATTTTCCTACTGATACCTTATTTGATGAACTTCCCTGATGGCTCAGACAATAGAGAGTCTGCCTGCAATGCAGGTGAACTGAGTTTAATCTCTGGGTCCAGAAGATCCCACAGAAAATGGAAAGGCTACCCACTCCAGAATTCTTGCATGGAGAATTCCATGGACAGAGGAGCCTGGCAGGCTACAGTCCAGGGGGTCTCAAAGAGTCAGACACAACTGAGCTACTAACACTTTCACTTTTTTTTCTTCATCTTATTTAACATTGTCAATATTTAGATACTATCAGACAAAATATTCCTAATAATAACTTGACTGAAATTGTTTCTTTTCAGTTGGTAAGGACAAAACAAATTGAGTTCAATGCAACTAAGTTTGAGATAACTGAAATTTCAAAAAGTTCCAAAACCTTGCTGCAGTTTCTGAAGTAGAATATGATTGTGTCTTCTAAACGGTGTTTTTTTTGGCATTTCAGACAATGTGAAATTCAAAATAAGTGACAATTTTTGTTTAAAAAGAAACTAAAATGTTATATTTAAAACATTTAGGCTTTGCATAAGTAATAGTTGTCAGTCATAGTCCTTTGATCCCAATAAATTCCTTGTAGGTTTCAGATTTTCATCTGTATTAATTAATGCTGGTTTAAAACATTAATAGCATAATAGTGTATATTAATTTGACGTGGTGTGGAAGAACTTCTTTGAAATAATAAGAACACATAAAAAATGTTATGAGCCACATACAATTAAATATTTCTGTACATTAAAAGCACTATGTTCAAGCAAAATATGAGCCACCAATTATGAAAAGGACAAATTATGACAAAAACTAAGGCAAATATGTAATGTATTCTTATAGATAAAGAAAAATATCATTGAACACTGTCTTATAAAAGTGTTCAAAATGTAATTCCAACTTATTAATAATTGAATAATATTTAAAATATCATAACCATATTTTGATTATTGAATTGTCATAAAGTTTTAAAACTTATAATGCCCAGTCCCAGGAAGATGAAGAAAGATTTGTGCTCTATGAACTGCTTGGGTCAGCTTATATTAGTACATGCTTTCTGTGGAGCAAGATTTCTGATAGGTTTCAGAAATATTAAAAATACTCATACCTTTAATCCAGTTGTTCCACTTTTAGGAAGTTGTGTTTATAAAATATACACAAGATTTAGTTAAAATGGTGTTTCTGTGCATGTGTGCTTACAACTCTTTGCAACCCCATAGACTGTAGCCCACCAGGCTCCTCTGTCCACGGGATTTCCCAGGCGATGATACTATAGTGGATTGTCATTTCCTCCTCCAGTGGATCTTCCTGACCCAAGGATTGAACTCCCATCTCCTGTGTCTGTTGCACTGGAAGATGAATTCTTTACCACTGAGTCATGAGGGAAGTCCAAAATGATGTTTACTTCAGCATTATTTGTAATACAATTGATGTTACTGAATCAAAAAAGGTAATGATCAAGTTAATGATGATATATCTATATGATGGAATATTGTGCCATATATTTAATTAAATAGACTAAAATGCTCATGAGGTGTTTTTAAAGAATAGAAAACTTTAAAAATATACAAAGTACACTTCTGTTTTGTATGTGAAAACTTAAAAGAATGAGGGGAAAATGGGTATAATTTAATTTAAAATATAATTTTAAATAAAATGGGTATAATTTAAAAATATAAATAATGATTCAGATACTGACATTATGGATGGGCTTATTTATCTATATTTTTTCTGTAACATATTGTTCAGACTAAACAGTACTGAACATACTGAACAGACTGGTTCCAAATAGGAAAAGGAGTACATCAAGGCTGTATATTGTCATCCTGCTTATTGAACTTATATGCGGAGTACATCATGAGAAACGCTGGACTGGGGGAAGCACAAGCTGGAATCAAGATTGCCGGGAGAAATATCAATAACCTCAGATATGCAGATGACATCATCCTTATGGCAGAAAGTGAAGAACTAAAAAGCCTCTTAATGAAAGTGAAAGAAGAGAGTGAAAAAGTTGGCTTAAAGCTCAACATTCAGAAAACTAAGATCATGGCATCTGGTCCCATCACTTCACGGGAAATAGATGGGGAAACAGTGGAAACAGTGTCAGACTTTATTTTTTGGGGCTCCAAAATCACTGCAGATGGTGACTGCAGCCATGAAATTAAAAGATGCTTATTTCTTGGAAGGAAAGTTATGACCAACCTAGACAGCATATTAAAGAGCAGAGACATTAGTTTGTCAGCAAAGATACATCCAGTCAAAGCTATGGCTTCTCCAGTAGTCATATATGGATGTGAGAGTTGGACCATAAAAAAAGCTGACAATGAAGAATTGATGCTTTTGAACTGTGATGTTGGAGAAGACTCTTGAAAGTCTCTTGGACTGCAAGGAGATCCAACCAGAACATCCTAAAGGAGATTGGTCCTGGGTGTTCATTGGAAAGACTGATGTTGAAGCTGAAATTCCAACACTTTGGCCACCTGATGCAAAGAGCTGACTCATTTGAAAAGACCCTGATGCTGGGAAAGATTGAGAGTAGGAGGAGAAGGGGACAGCAGAGGATCAGATGGCTGGATGGCATCACTGACTCAATGGACATGGGTTTGGGTCGACTCTGGGAGCTGGTAATGGACAGGGAGGCCTGGCATGCTGTGGTTCATGGGGTCTCAAAGAGTCAGACACAACTGAGTGACTGAACTGAACTGAACTTTCTGTAACATAATGCTTCTTATGCTACACAATATATTCATTTCTACATTTACATGTTTTTATAATATCAATCTACTAGTTTAATAATTATGTAAATAATGCTTCTCAATTGCACTGAGTGGAATTTTAAGTTTGGTTAAAAAGAAAGAGGGAAGAGAGGGAAATGCTGCAGGGTAGATAAGAAAGGATGTGACAGAAATTTTTTATTTTTTCTATACTTTTGGTGACTTAACAGCAGCAGTATAGTTTCAAAAAGTGCCTTGCCTTGTATCTCAGTGGCAAGAGATGTGAATAAAAAGAAATAATAGAAGAAAAGCAGCTAATTCCATAGATTTGATGAAGCACTTAAATATATTGTTGGGAGCTGTGATGGTTTATTGCATTGTCTATACATGAGTAGAAATAATTTATTCTTTTATTAGAAATCAGAGTACATCTTATTTTTGATGTACATTTACACCAAAATGCAATGGAGACAAAATGCAATTACTGTTTTATTGAGGGCTTTTAATATTCTTTTATCCTGATATAGTTTACATTCCTATGCCTAAGATTCAAATTTATAGGTTGATAAATTATTGGCATTGATAAATTAGAACTGACACCTAAGTAAGCTAGCACATGAGAAAGCAACAGTAATTGATTTAAATAGAAGAATTTTTTTTTTTTGAATGTGGGAATTCCATTCTTTCTCTATTTAAAGTAAAATTTGTTGCATCAGTTTTTATTGGCATTGCAATTCTGTTTCATCTGGTTATTGAGCATGAATTCTTTGAAATCTGTATGTTTTGAGAGTTGATGCATTTCTCTAAGTTTATAATGTGAGGCATTTGCTCACTAGAACTTTTTGTTTTCATGTACAACTGTGGTCAGCAAGGAGGAAGCCAAAAATTCAGACTTTAGTCTCGCTTGAGAGGTCACAGAGATAGCACAGCACAGTATGTTATCATTCCATGTGGTTGAATTGCATTGTTTTGTCACAAATGTACTCAGAAGAAATGTTCTTTTTTCCTGTATGTGAGCAGTTCATGAGCTTTTACTCTCCTTTTCCTGTCTTCACAAGGCTCAGAGCACAAATGCATTCATAATTCCCCTATTGAAAATAACTAGTTATTTCCATTTCTGTGTTCAATTTCAGAGACATAGGGTTTTCTAAATTCCAGGCACTTAATTGTATTATCTGGGCTCCTAGGCCTTCAGCATATCCTTAATGGTGGTGAAGCACTGACTGCCTCAGTGCTGTCTTGTATTCTTTGTTTTCAGACTTTTGACTTTTGACTGCATCTGGCCCACTGAAATATTTCTAATTCTTATACCTACCCCAGGCCTTGTTATTTACCTTAGTACCAGACGGTTATAATTTTTGTTTCAAAGGTACCTTCTTTTTACCTGTCCTGTCTTAAGGTATTAATAGTTTTGGTTTTCAATAAAAATAGAAAATTATTATTTGGCAACTTAGGTTTTACATCTAAGAGTATGATTTCTTGATCTTTTCATGCTGATGCATAAAAATGCATTTCATCTTTTGGAATTGCTGCAGAGTAGTGTCACAATATGGTATCATAAAACTTATTTAACTATTTTCCTGAATAGTTAAATAGCAGGCTTTGATTTTTTAAATCACAATTGCTGGCTCAAAAGGCATACACTTTTAAAATTTTGATAAATAATTAATCAATTCATTCAGTTGCTAAGTCGTGTCTGACTCTTTGCAACCCCGTGGACAATAGCCCACCAGGCTCCTCTGTCTGTGGGATTTCCCAGGCAATAATACTGGAGTAGGTTGCCATTTCCTTCTCCAGGGGATCTTCTCAACCCATGGATCAAACCCAGGTATCTTGCAATGGCAGGTATGTACTTTATCACTGAACCACCAGGGAAGCCCTAATAATTAATTACTTTTAATCAAAATTACCAAATTGTCCATTAATATGACTAGCTTACATTCTAGTAATCATATTTGAAAGTCAGTTTCTTCATATCTTTATCAACCCTGGTTGTAATCAGTCTCATGATTTTTACTAATTCGGTGATGGGAAAAACCTCTTTAAAAATTGTATATTTTGTTTCACTGTGCTGTGTGACTTATAGGATCTTTGTTCCCTGACCAGGGATCAAACCTGAGCCTATAGGAGTGAAAGCATACAGTTCTAATCCCTGGACTGCTGAAAAATTTAAAAACTTGCATATTTTGATTGCTAGTAATGGTGAGCATATTTTGAACTGCTTATTGACTCTTTATTTCTTTTTTGTGTAGTTCCTATTGTGATTCACTGTTTATTTTTATGTTTTAAAATTTTGTGTATGAAAATTCCTTATATGTTAAGGACTTCATTTGTTCTTTTGATATTTTAACCTTTTTTTTGTTTTACTGTGAACTATAACACATACACAGAGACAAAAATTCATATCGTTTTATTTATTTTTTGTCATACTTACATAACCTAGAAATGAACCTTACATGATTTAACTGGTGTTGTCTCAATCATGAACAGCTAAATATTTTGTTTTCCTATCTCCCTTCCTTCTGGGAATAGTAAAAACTTTGCCCCCTGACCACAAAGGATAGGGGGGATAGATCTGGGCTATGGGAAATGAAGTCATTCTTTCTCTGTGGATGGAAGTGGAGCCAAAAAGATGATAGAAGCAAATATAGGAGGGAGGAAGAGAGACTGAAAGAAGCAATAAAATGGTATCCATTTATCAAGTTTTATTCTGAAGTCATATAGCAATTCTGTACTTAGATTTGATGAAAGCACAATGTTGCTAGGATGATTTTCTTGTATGTTTAAGCTAGCACAAGATGGATTTTTATGACATGCAGCAGAATACATCCTCATGAAGGCAGAATTTCTTCCCAATTTTGAAGTTCAGTTCAGTTCAGTGCAGTCGTTCAGTAGTGTCCAACTCTTTGCGACCCCATGAATCACAGCACGCCAGGTCTCCCTGTCCATCATCAACTCCCGGAGTTCATTCAAACTCATGTCCATTGAGTCTGTGATGCCACCCAGCCATCTCATCCTCTGTCGTCCCCTTCTCCTCCTGCCCCCAATCCCTCCCAGCATCAGTGTCTTTTCCAATGAGTCAACTCCCCACAGGAGGTGGCCAAAGTATTGGAGTTTCATCTTCAGCATCAGTCCTTCCAGTGAACACCCAGGACTAATCTCCTTCAGAATGGACTGGTTGGAACTCCTTGCAGTCCAAGGGACTCTCAAGAGTCTTCTCCAACACCACAGTTCAAAAGCATCAATTCTTCGGCACTCAGCTTTCTTCACAGTCCAACTCTCACATCCATACATGACCACTGGAAAAACCATAGCCTTGACTAGATGGACTTTTGTTGGCAAAGTAATGTCTCTGCTTTTCAATATACTATCTAGCTTGGTCATAATTTTCCTTCCAAGGAGGAAGCGTCTTTTAATTTCATGGCTGCAGTCACCATCTGCAGTGATTTTGGAGCCCCCCAAAAATAAAGTCCAACACTGTTTCCACTGTTTCCCCATCTATTTCCCATGAAGTGATGGGACCAGATGCCATGATCTTCGTTTTCTGAATGTTGAGCTTTAAGCCAACTTTTTCACTCTCTTCTTTCACTTTCCTCAAGAGGCTTTTTAGTTCCTCTTCACTTTCTGCCATAAGAGTGGTGTCATCTGCATATCTGAGGTTATTGATATTACTCCCGGCAATCTTGATCCCAGCTTGTGCTTCTTCCAGCCAAGCGTTTCTCATGATGTACTCTGCATAGAAGTTCAATAAGCTGGGTGACAATACACAGTCTTGATGTATTCCTTTTCCTATTTGGAGCCAGTCTGTTGTTCCATGTCCAGTTCTAACTCTTGCTTCTGATCTGCATATAGGTTTCTCAAGAGGCAGGTCAGGTGGTCTGGTATTCCCATATCTTTCAGAATTTTCCACAAAATTTATTGTGGAAAATTATTAAGCCACAGTCAAAGGCTTTGGCATAGTCAATAAAGCAGAAATAGATGTTTTTCTGGAACTCTCTTGCTTTTTTGATGACCCAGTGGATGTTGGCAATTTGATCTCTGGTTCCTCTGCCTTTTCTAAAACCAGATTGACAATCTGGAAGTTCACGGTTCACATATTGCTGAAGACTGGCTTGGAGAATTTTGAGCATTACTTTACTAGCATGTGAGATGAGTGGAATTGTGCAGTAGTTTGAGCATTCTTTTGGCATTGCCTTTCTTTGGGATTAGAATGAAAACCTTTTCTAGTCCTGTGGTCACTGCTGATTTTCCAAATTTGTTGGCATTTTGAGGTAGATTACTTTATTTACTTCCAATAAAGAGTTTGGGTATAAATTTCTAGGGAGTGCATTAACAAGCCACTGAATAAAGAAGCTATGTTCAGACAAAAACTTTTTTTCATATGGGTAAGACAGATGGTATTTATTCTTTATTATCATGAGCTTTTCTTATTGGAATATAATTGCTTTAAAATGCTGTGTCAGTTTCTGTTATACAACTAAGTGAATCAACTATCAGTTCAGTTCAGTTCACTTCAGTTGCTCAGTTGCGGTTCTCTGCGACCTCAAGAACCGCAGCACGCCAGGCCTCCCTGCCCATCACCAACTCCCAGAGTCCACCCAAACTCATGTCCATTGGGTCAGTGATGCCATCCAACCATCTTATCCTCTGTCGTCCCCTTCTCGTCCTACCCTCAATCTTTCCCAGCATCTGGGTCTTTTCAAATCAACTATATGTATACATATATCCCCTCCCTCTTGAATATCCTTCTCAACCCTCTCCCATTCCATTCCTCTAGGTCATCACAGAGCACTGAGCTTAGTTCCCTGTGCTATACAGTAGCTTCCCACCAGCTATCAGTTTTACACATGGTAGTGTAATAATGGCAATGCTATTCTCTCCAAGGTAGGATGAATTGAGACAAATTTATTGATGAGATACCAATATCTTTGACCCTTTTGTTTGTAGATTGTGTATTTTAGTAACGTTGCGGGAGAGTAGGTGATAGAATAGGGAGAAGGAAAGGATACGAATTTTTGAAAGGTTGTCAAAACCACCGATAAAATACAGAATAGGGATTTAAACTTCAGTTTTCTGTTCTAGAAGAGTTAATTTGTTCTTTTAAAAAATTGTCTTAGAAGATGGCGGAGGAATAGGACAGGGAGACCACTTTCTCCCCCACAAATTCATCAAAAGGTTATTTGGGTGCTGAGCAACTTCCACAAAACAACTTCTGAATGCTAGCGGAGGACACCAGGCACCCAGAAAGGCATCCCATTCTCTTCAAAAGGAGGTAGGACAAAATATAAAAGACAAAAAAAGAAACAACAGAGTTAGGGACAGAGACCCATCCTGGTGAGGGAGTCGTGAAGGAGGAGAAGTTTCCAAATAGTAGGAAACCCTCTCATAGGTGGGTCTGTAGGGAGTTTCGGAATCTCAGAGGGCAACAAAACTGGGAGACAAACACACACACACACACACACACACACACACACACACACAAAATACGTGCCTAACTGCAATTGCCAGTGGAGAAGTAGCCCAGAGGCTTGTATTGGCCACCAGCAAGCAGGGGCTGGACAGGGAGACTCAGGCTGCATAATCGGTACTTAGGGTAAGGACCAGGCCTGAATGCCTTGAGGAAAATCTGAGGGAGCTAACATGATGTAGCAACCCAAATGGTGGGACTGCCAGAGAGAAAAAAAATGAGAACTTTCCTGAGAAAGGCTCTAACACGCCGCCTGGCCTGCTCACAGAACAAAGGATTGAGCAAACACCAAAGGAGAGCTAGCTGACTGAGTACAGACCCCTCCCCCTGGCCGGAGGCAGACAAGCAGACATGCGACAGTCAGAGCCCAAAGGAAAGGGGCTGCTGCAATCTTGGCCCCAGAGACCAGCATTTTCCACCAAACTGTGAGCAGGCTCCCAGTTGCTAAGCCGTCTTCCTGGGGTCCTGGATGGTTGAAATATGCAGGAGGGTCACAGCCTAAGATCAGCTCCCCGGAGGAGACATGCCCTACAACTGAGATGGTGCTTTCGCGGCACACCCAGGAAACTGAATGGCCAGGACTGGGGAGGTGATTAAGAAGAATGGTCCACCTGGGACAGTGCACTTGCCAAGCACCTGGTCACCTGAACTGCTGGGACCTAGGAAGGGCACAAAATGCACTCACAACCGAGTCTGTGCCCTTGTACAGTACCAGAGAACCGGAGTGGCTTAGACCTGGGAAGTGCATGAAACTCAAGGCCCACTTGGGACAGTGCCCTGCAGAGCACCCTGGGCCTGAGCAGTGTAGATCTGGGAAGCACACGCTGCCTTGGGCTTTGGCAAACCCAGTGTAGTCCATATTCTTTGAGCAGTTTGACACAGGCCAGCTGTATTTGTTTGAGTGCACCTCCCTCTCCATAGCACAACTGAACAAGTAAGCCTAAAAAAGTGACCACCTTCACCCTCTGTGTCAGGGTGGGAATTAGACACTGAAGAGACTTGCAAACAGAGGAAGTAAAAATAAATAAAGAAGAGGGATCTGCCTTGAAAGTGACAGGAGCAAAAAGATTAAAACCCTGTAGTTAACATTGACTAAGCATTAGAGGGGACCTATAGACCTTGAGAACAAGTACAAGCTGGAACAAAGAGTGATCTGAAACTGAACTGACCCTACACTGCCCACAACAGCTCCAGAGAAATTCCTAGATATATTTTTACTATTATCATTTTTTAATTTTTAAAGTTCTTTATTCTTCCTTTACTTTTCATTTTTATGAGCTACTATTACCTTCCCTAGTAATAGTCCATCTAGTCAAGGCTATGGTTTTTCCAGTGGTCATGTATGGATGTGAGAGTTGCACTGTGAAGAAAGCTGAGCGCCGAAGAATTGATGCTTTTGAACTGTGGTGTTGGAGAAGACTCCTGAGAGTCCCTTGGACTGCAAGGAGATCCAACCAGTCCATTCTAAAGGAGATCGGCCCTGGGTGTTCTTCGGAAGGAATGATGCTAAAGCTGAAACTCCAGTACTTTGGCCACCTCATGCGAAGAGCTGACTCTATGGAAAAGACTCTGATGCTGGGAGGGATTGGGGGCAGGAGGAGAAGGGGACAACAGAGGATGAGATGGCTGGATGGCATCACTGACTCGATGGATGTGAGTCTCAGTGAACTCCAGGAGTTGGTGATGGACAGGGAAGCCTGGTGTGCTGCGATTCATGGGGGTCACAAAGAGTTGGACACGACTGAGCAACTGAACTTAACTGAATTACCTTCCCCCCAAAGACCCCATTTTTAAAGTAAATTTCATATTATATATTTTTTCATTTTGGGGATTGATTTTGTTTTGTATTTTTAATATTGCTTAATTGAGAGTCTAACCTCGAATGTAGATTTTTAATCTTTGCTTTCTGGTATTTGTTATCAATTTTGTACCTTTAAGAATCTAATCTTCAGTATCTATTTTCACGTAGGGGTGTGATTATTGGCTTGATTGCTCTTTCCCCTTTTGACTACCCCCCCCCCCCACCAGGTCACCTCTATGTCCTCCCTCCCCCTTCTCTTCTCTACTTAATTCTGTGAATCTCTCTGGGTGTTCTGGGTTGTAGAGAATACTTAGGGAACTGATTACTGGCTATATTGCTCTCTTCCCTTTTGACTCCCCCTCTTCTCCTCTTGGTTATCTCTATCTCCCTCCTCCCTCTTCTCTTCTGTATATAACTCTGTGAATATCTCTGGGAGTTCCAGACTGTGGAGAACACTTAGGGAATTGATTACTGGCTAGATTTCCTTTCCCATTTTGATTCCCCTCTTCTCCTCCTGATCACATCTATCTCCCCCCTCCCTCTTCTCTTCTTCATGTAACTCTGTGAACCTCTCTGGGTGTTCCTCACTGTGCAGAATTGTTTCACCATTAACCTAGATATTATATTATCTGTGCTGTAGGGGTGGAGAAGTCTTGAGGCTACTGTAAGAATAAGACTGAAAGCTAGAGACAGGAGGCTTAACTCCAAAACTAGAAAATGTCAGAGAACTCCTGATTCCAGGGACCATTAATAGACAAGAGCTCAACCAAAAGCCTCCATACCTACACTGAAACCAAGCTCCACTCAAGAGCTGACAAGTTCCAGAGCAAGACATACCATGCTAATTCTCCAGCAAAGAAGGAACACAGCCCTAAGCATTAAAAGACTAGCTGCCCAAAGCCATACCAAACCCACAGACACCAGAAAACTCATCACTGGACACTTCATTGCACTCCAGAGAGAAGAGATCCAGCTTCATCCCCTAGAACACAGATGCAAGCTCCCCCAACCAGGAAACCTTGACAAGCCACTAGTCCAACCCCACCCACAGGGAGCAGCCTCCACAATAAACAAGAAATATTCAGCAGGAAAAGGAACATGATAAGTGTCCACCAAACCAAGCAAAAGAGGAGGAGATAGGGAGTCTACCTGAAAAAGAATTCAGAATAATGATAGTACAGATGATCCAAAATCTTGAAATCAAAATGGAGTCACGGATAAATAGATAAGAGACAAAGATTACAAGAAATGTTTAACAAGGACCTAGAGGAAGTAAAAGGAGTCAATCAATAATGAATACGGCAATAAATGAAATCAAAAGCACTCTGGAGGGAGCCAACAGTAGAATAACTGAGGTAGAAGGAGGATAAGTGAGGTATAGAATGGTGGAAATAAATGAAGCAGAGAGGAAAAAATAATTAAAAGAAATGAGGACAATATCAGAGACCTCTGGGACAATGTTAAACACCCCAACATTCGAATCATAGGTGTCCCAGAGAAGAAGAGAAAAAGAAAGGGCATGAGAAAATACTTGAGGAAATAATAGTTGAAAACTTACCTAAAATGGGCAGGGAAATAGCCACCAAGTCCAACAAACCTAGAGATTCCCAAACAGGACAAACCCAAGGTGAACCACCTCAAGGCATGTATTAATCAAACTAACAAAGGTCAACACAAAGAGAAAATATTAAAAGCAGCAAGGGAGAAAAGCAACAAATACACAAAGGGGATCCCCATAAGGATAACAGCTGATCTTTCAATAGAAGTTCTTCAGGCCAGAAGGGAATACTTAAAGTGATGAAAGAGAAAAACCTACAACCCAGGTTACTGTACCCAGCAAGAATCTCATTCAAATATGAAGGAGAAATCAAAAGCTTGACAGACAAGCAAAAGCTGAGAGAATCCAGCACCAACAAACCAGCTCTTCAACAAATGCCAAAGGATCTTCTCCAGACAGGAAACACAGAAAAGGTTTATAAACTCAAACCACAAAAAACAAAATAAATGGAAATGGGATCATACTTATCAATAATTACCTTAAATGTAAATTCATTGAATGTCCCAACAAAAAGACAAAAACTGGCTGAATGGATTAAAAAACAAGACCCCTATATATGCTGTCTACAAGAGACTCACTCAAACCAAGGGACACATACAGACTGAAAGTGAAGGGCTGGAAAGAGATGTATCATGCAAATGGAGACCAAAAGAAAGCAGAAGTAGCAATATTCATATCAGGTAAAATAGACTTTGAAATAAACACCATGAAAAGAGACAAAGAAGGACACTACATAATGATCAAAGTATCAATCCAAGAAGAAGACATAACAATTATAAATATATACACACCCAACATAGGAGCACTTCATTACATAAGGCAAATGCTAACAAGTATGAAAGGGGAAATTAACAGTAACACAATTATAGTGGGAGACTTTAATACCCGACTCACACCTATGGATAGATCAACTAAACAGAAAATTAGCAAGGAAACACTGAATGATACAATGGACCAGTTAGACCTAATTGATATCTATAGGGCTGTTTACCCCTAAACAATGAATTTCACCTTTTTCTCAAGTGCACACAAAACATTCTCCATGATAGATCACATTCTGGGCCAAAAACTTAGGCTTGGTAAATTAAAAAAAGTTGAAATCATTTCAAGCATCTTTTCTGATCACAATATGTAAGATTAGATGTCAATTACAGGAAATAAACTATTAAAATACAAACACAAGGAGACTAAACAACATGCTTCTGAATAACCAACAAATCATGGAAGAAATCAAAAATTAATCAAAATATGCATAGAAACAAATGAAAATGAAAACTCCACAAGCAAAAGCCCATGGGATTCAGTAAAAGCAGTGCTAAGAGGAAGGTTCATAGCAATATAAGCTTACCTCAGGAAACAAGAGAAACATCAAATAATTAACCTAACTTTACACCTAAAGCAACTAGAAAAAGAAGAAATGAAGAACCCCAGGGTTAGTGGAAGGAAAGAAATTATAACAATTAGAGCAGAAATAAATGTTAAAGAAACAATGGGGACTATACCAAAAATCAGCAAAACTAAAAGATAGTTCTTTGATAAGATAAATAAAAATGACAAACCATTAGCCAGACTCATCAAGAAAAAAACAGTGAAGAATCAAATCAATAAAATTAGAAATGAAAATGGAGAAATCACAACAGACACACAGAAATACAAAAGATCATAAAAGACTACTGTCAGCAACTATATGCCAATAAAATGGACAACTTGGAAGAAATGGACAAATTCTTAGAAAAGTATAACCTTTCAAAACTGAACCAGGAAGAAACAGAAGATCTTAACAGACCCATCACAAGCACGGAAGTCGAAACTGTAATCAAAAATCTTGCAACAAACAAAAGCCCAGGACTAGATGGTTTCATAGGTGAATTCTACCAAAATTTTAAAGAACTAACACCTATCCTGCTCAAACTCTTCCAGAAAATTTCAGAGGAAGGTAAACTCCCAAACTCATTCAAAGAGGCCACCATCACCCTAACACCAAAACCAGACAACATGCCACAATATAAGGAAAACTATAGGCCAATATCACTGATGAACATAGATGCAAAAATCCTCAACAAAATTCTAGCAAATAGAATCCAACAACATATTAAAAAGATCATACATCATGACCAAGTGGGCTTTAGCCCAGGGATGCAAGGAGTCTTCTAAATTCATAAATTAATGAATGTGATACACCACATTAACAAATTGAATGATAAAAACTGTATGATTTTCTCAATAGATACAGAGAAAGCCTTTGACAAAATTCAATCTTCATTTATGATAAAAACTCTCCAGAAACCTGGCATAGAACCAACATACCTCACATAATAGAAACCATACACAAAGAACTCACAGAAAACATTATCCTCAATGGAGAAAAATTGGAAGCATTTCTTCTAAAATCAGAAACAAGAAAAGGGTGGCATTCTCACCATTACTATTCAACATAGTTTTGGAAGTCTTAGCCACAGCAATCAGAGGAGAAAAAATAATGAAAGTAACCCAGATTGGAAAAGAAGAAGTAAATCTCTCACAGTTTGAAGATGACATGATCCTTTACATAGAAAACCCTAAAGAGACCACCAGAATATTGCTAGACCTAATTAATGAATATTAAAAAGTAGCAGGATATAAAATTAATACACAGAAATCTCTTGCATTCCTATACACTCACCATGAAAAAACAGAAAGACAAATTAAGGAAACAATCCCACTCACCATTGTGATAAAAAGAATAAAATACTTAGGAATAAATCTACTGAAAGAAACAAAAGGCCAGGACTTCTCTGGTGGTCCAGTGGTTAAGACTCTGCACTTCCAATACAGGGGACATGAGTTTAATCCCTGGTCAGGGAAGATCCCATATGCCTTGTGGCCAAAAAATAAAATTAAAAAAAAAATAAACAGAAGATCTATATATAGAAAACTATAAAACACTGATGAAAGAAATCAAAGATTCCACAAATAGATGGTGAAATATACCATGTTTATGGATCAGAAGAATCAATATAGTGAAAATGAGTATACTACCCAAAGCAATCTATAGATTCAATGCAATCCCTATCAAGCTACCAATGGTATTTATCAGAGAACTAGAACAAATAATTTCACAATTTGTACGGAAACACAAAAAGCCTGGAGTAGCCAAAGCGATCTTGAGAAAGAAGAATGGAACTGGAGGAATCAACGTGCCTGACTTCAGACTATATTACAAAGCTACATTACATTACATTACAGACTATATTACAAAGCTATATCACAAAGTCATCAAGACATTGTGGTACTGGCACAAAGACAGAACTATAGATCAATGGAACAAAATAGAAAGCCCAGAGATAAATCCACGCACCTATAGACACCTTATCTTTGACAAAGGAGGCAAGAATATACAATGGAGAAAACATAATCTCTTTAACAAGTGGTGCTGGGAAAACTGGTCAACCACTTGTAAAAGAATGAATCTAGAACAGTTTCTGATAGTCCTGTGTGGATGTTAGAGTTGAACTATAAAGAAAGCTGAGGGCCAAAGAATTGATGCTTTTGAACTGGGGTGTTGGAGATGACTCTTGAGAGTCCCTTGGACTGCAAGAAGATCAAATCAGTAAATCCTAAAGGAAATCAGTCCTGAATATTTATTGGAAGGACTAACGCTGAAGCAGAAATTCCAATACTTTGGCTACCTGATGCAAAGAGCTGACTCACTTGAGAAGACCCTAATGCTGGAAAAGATTGAAGGTGGAAGAAGGGTATGACAGAGAATGAGATGGTTGGATGGCATTACTGAATCAACGGACATGAGTTTGGGTGGACTCTGGGAATTGGTAATGAACTGGGAGGCCTGGTTTGCTGTGGTCTATGGGGTTGCAAAGAGTCCGACATGACTGAGTGACTGAACTGAAGTGAACTGAAGAACGGTTTCTAACACCTTACACAAAAATAATCTCAAAATGGATTAAAGATCTAAACATAAGACCAGAAGCTATAAAATCCTTAGAGGAAAACATAGGCAAAACATTCTCTGACATAAATCACAGCAAGATCCTCCATGACCTACCTCCCAAAGTAATGGAAATAAAAGTAAAAATAAATAAATAAGACTTAGTTAAACTTAAAACCTTTTCCACAATGAAGGAAACTATAAGCAAGGTGAAAAGACAACCTTCAGAATGGGAGAAAATAATAGTAAACAAAACAACTGGCAAAGAATTAATCTCAAAAATATACAAGCAGCTCAATTCCAGAAAAATAAATGAGCCAATCAAAAAGTGGGCCAAAGAACTAAACAGACATTTCTCCAAAGAAGACATACAGACACATAACAAACACGTGAAAAGATGTTCAACATCACTCATTATCAGAAACATGCATATCAAAGCCACAGTGAGGTACCATTTCATGTGGGTCAGAATGGCTGCTATCAAAAAGTCTACAAATAATAAATGCTGGAGAGGGTGTGGAGAAAAAGGAATCCTCTTACACTGTTGGTGGGAATGCAAACTAGTACAGCCACTATGGAGAACAGTGTGGAGATTCCTTAAAAAACTGGAAATAGAACTGCCACATGACCCAGCAATCCCACTCCTGGGTATACACACCAAGGAAACCAGAATTGAAAGAGATATGTGTACCCCCAATGTTCATCGCAGCACTATTTATAATAGTTAGGGCATGGTAGTAACCTAGATGTCCATCAGCAGATGAATGGACAAGAAAGCTGTGGTACATATACACAATGGAATATTACTCAGCCATTAAAAAGAATGCATTTGAATCAGTTCTAATGAGGTAGATGAAACCGGAGCCTATTAAACAGAATGAAGTAAGCCAGAAAGAAAAACACCAATACAGTATACTAAAGCATATATATAGAATTTAGAAAGATGGTAACGATAACCCTATATGTGAGACAGCAAAAGAGACACAGATGTATAGAACAGACTTTTGGGCTTAATGGGAGAAGGCGAGGGTGGGATGATTTTTAGAGAATAGCATTGACACATGTATATTATCATATATGAAATACATGTCTAGTCCAAGTTCTATGCATGAAACAGGACACTCACAGCCAGTGCACTGGGATAACCCAGGGGGATGGGATAGGGAGGGAGGTCTGAGGGGGGGTTCATGATGGGGGACACATGTACACCTGAGGCTAATTGATGTCAATGTATGTCAAAAATCACAATATTGTAAAGCAATTAGCCTCCAGTTAAAATAAATTAATTTTTTAAATTGTCTTATTACTTTTATATAGTTTCCAATTCCTTTGAAATATTTTCAAGATTAAAAGATTTTAACATACTCAGCATACTTTCCATAGTGTGTATGATAATTCCAATAGATAAAGTATTTCTGAATATTTCAATTATCTTGTTCTTCCTGTGTTTTGTCTTTCTTTTTTATATGTTGATTTTTAAAGTGTGGTTTTCCAAGCTCAACAGTTAAACTTCTTCGTTATGGTTGTGTTGAAAATCCAGAAAAGTGTTAGCTTACTTCCAGTTTACTCTTCCCCTGAGAGTCCCAATTTAAGGTGTGGTGGTGTCTCAGGATGCCTCCTTAGGGAGGCGCTGACTTTTGCTTTAGTTGTCATCAGTCTGAAAAGCTACTGAACCCTTGTTCTGTTCATAGCTCTCTCTTTATGTGGACAAATGCTCTCAAGGTAAAAGTGGTTTTGCAAACGGTTCTTACCTTATTGGGTTCCTATGTCTTCTTAGATTTCTACCTGGTAATTTTCATATAAATTGCCATTCATCTGTTTGCCATACATTATGTACATAATGTTGATTTTTAATTCTGCTAGGTGGAAAGCTGTTCTTAATTACCTGAGGCAACATACTAGAAGTGAAATTATTTTCTCCTAGAGCAGAAAGCAGACCAGGGGCTGCTAGAACCTGGGTGGGCAGGAAGATTGGCTACATATAAGGGATTCGCTACATATGGGTAGGAGGGAACCTTTGAGGGTGATGCAAGTGTTCTAAAACTGCATTATGGTGATAGTTGTATAACTGTATAAATTTGCTAAAATGCATTGATCTATAAACCTAAAATGTGTAAATTTTATGGCATATGAACTATCCCACACTAAGGCTGTTTAAAGAAAGACTCTGGAGGTGGTTATTAAAGAATGAGAGAAATCTCAGAAAGATTGAGAAGGGGGTGTGCAAGCAGAGAGAGGTTGAACCCTCATTTTCCATTAGGTTCTCAGGTAGCAGACCATTTCACAGGGAGCCCCAAGGCCAACATGGAGAGCCTACATGCTGGAAATGATAATGATGATTGCGCATGTTTGAGTAGAGAGTGCTGGTGATCTCTTCCCTCTCTTAAAAACTGTCTTAGCTGGATATCATGAAGAGAGATCCAGAATTACTCACACATTCTTGTGGAGAGCCAATGACATTGTCATGGCGAGGACTGTGCTAGCCACCTAACAGAGGCTGCAGTGTGACCAGCCAAGGTAAAGACTAGACAGAAAAAGCAGAAGAGACCCAGAGGACTCAGGAGCTGAGATGGGAGGCTTGGGGTGAAGGGCAACAACCACCTCATATGCTGGAGGGACAGACCACAAGTTACATAAGCTGAACATTCCGGAAGCAGATGTAGTGAGGACAGAAGCTACAGACAGACCTGGCAAGATGAAGTTGCTGGGGTATGTTATCTACACCTCCTCTCCATCTGGAACCTCAACCAGAGCCGGATTGGTGCTCCCACTGCTCCAACTCCCTGGGTGTTCACGAGACTTACTCCGTTCCCAGAAACTGTCTCATGAAGGAGGAAAGCAGTCTGTTTGACAGAGGAACGGCAGCCCTGATGTATAGTTTGAACTTTGAATTGGCTGAATATCTTCCTGAACGGAACTTTTGTATTATAAAAGACCATTTTGGACTAGAAAAGAATGATTCACCTCTAATTGTCATTTTAATGTTCTGCCCCCATCCCACCCCCAGCCATATGCCAGAATGGTGCTTGGCAGGAAGCTTAGTGCTTTTGTAGAGAAATTAAAACACTTCACTTTTGTTATACCTCTGAGCTCTAGTGTGTAGATTTTGACACATGACTACCATTACTGTGGCATCATCTATGGCCTGTCAATAACCAAAACAATAAATTCCAATGGGGAGACGTGGCTGTCAAATGATATGTACTTGGATAAGAAAAGCGGAAGTGTGTTTTGTTTCTCTGGCTCTGTCTCTTCTCTTTGTCAATACCGGTATATATTTTGCTTCTGCTTAAAAGAGCTCATCAGACAATCTGGTTAAGATGGCAAAGATTTTCAATAGTGTGGGTCCTGCTTCAATTTCCCACAGTTTCAGCCAAGGTCAGTTAGGTCAGCTCTGTCCTAGAAATGTCACAAGCTGTGAGTGAAAGTCACTCAGTTGTGTCTGACTCTTTGGGAGCCCATGGGCTGGAGCCTGCCAGGCTTCTCTGTCCATGGAATTCTCTAGGCCAAAATACTGGAGTGGGTACCCATTTCTAAATAAGATCTATTTTTGTTGTTGCTTTTTATCTTCCTTCTCTTCTCCACCTGGTCCAAAGACTCTCTTTCTTCCAGGCTCAACTTGTACATCCTCCCCCATGGCTCCTCCTCCAAGCACTTTAAATCATACCCTTTTCCTACTCTTCTGGGCTCACATAGCACTTCAATGCAGACCATTTCTCTGGCTCTCAATCACACACTGCCTACAAGGATAATTTAGCTATGTCTCATATGGTAATCTAAAACTTTCCCAAGCTATGTGAAGTTAGAACCTACAGCTTATCTGTCTTTGTATATACCTATAGAGCATGGTTGGTTCATTGTTTGGTTGCAGCCAAATGTGACTGCTGCTTTACTTATTCAATGACCCTGAGCAAACACCTTAGCTTCTCTTAGCTTAAGTTTTCTTATGGGGCTGTTGAGAAGATTAGTGATATTAGACATGTAAAGAGTTTAGCTCAGTGTATGTATATTTTGGTATATGAATATTGAATATGAATCAGTTATCTTTTAGAGAAAGACCTTTAAGGGCAAAGATTGTCTCTTTTCCTCTTTCCTGTTAACTCTATCTTCAAAGTATATTGGCATCCAACTTCTTCTCCTTCAGCCAGCCTCCACCTGATCCTGGTCCCTGTCATCTCTGGTCTGAGAGGTGGCAGTGCCTCCTGACAGTTCTGCCTGCGTCTTTCCTGTCTGCAGACCATCCCCCCACACAGAACCAGGAGAGATTCTATTGAACTGAAGAGTGTTGGGATTCTGAGAAGACTTTGAAATCATTCAATAGCTTATTTCTCTATGTGTAAAGTCCTGTGATTTGAAGGACTGCTTCCAACACTCACTTTGTGACTTCATCTCCACGACTATTCCTTCAGTCACTTGACTTTGACCATGCTGGCTTCCTCCTGCCTCTGGACTGCAATCAAAATTTAGTCTGAGGACCCTAATACTCACTTTTTCACCTACATGTCTGCTCCTTTGCATTTTTCAGTTCTCTGGTCAAACCTTCTGAGGTCAGTCTTCCTTCATTACCCAAAGCAATACTATTTCTCATCTTGTCTTCCAATACTCTCTCCTTTACTTAGCTTTATTTTTCTATGATTCACTGACTCTCTGATATATTTTTAGTTGTTTCTGTCTCCTTCCACTGAAAGGCAAGCTCCATGTAGGTAGTCTTTTGTTCACTGCTCTATTCCCAATGTTTTTTTTAAAAAAAGTATCTGGCATAGAGCATAAAAGAATGAGTAGATTAATGAAAAAGCAAAAAATTAATTGCATTTGCTTATAGCTATATGTTGAAAAGTTAGCTGTATTATCTTCTCTAAGGTGGTGGGAATATGGGTATTCTCCATGTTTCTATTTTCTAGCTTTAAAAACTAATGCACATGTATTTCTCTGTTAATTCTGCAAAATAAAATTTTTAAACAGAAAAAAAGAAAAGTCATCTGACTCCGTTTGCAATAGAAATGATGAGACATTTTAGTATGCAAGCCTATGCTATAACCTTCAAAATTTTAGTATATTTTCTAACTAAATTAATTCTAATATCCCATGAGTTTTGATTATGTCTGGGTAGATATATTCATTGCATGCTATGTTTTGTACCATTTTTCATTCACTATATGGTGATCACAGTATTTATATTTTGTGCCCTGTTAGACTGTAATCACTGGAATCCATTACTAGTAGGGTTTCCAGATTGGTACATAAAATACAGGATGCCTAGTTATATTTGAATATCACCGAAATAAATTATATTTTAGTATTAAGTATATGGCTCAGAGGATAAAGCATCTGCCTGCAATGCAGGAGACCCAGGTTCGATCCCTGGGTTGGGAAGATCCCCTGGAGAAGGAAATGGCAACCCACTCCAGTATTCTTGCCTGAAGAATCCCATGGATAGAGGAGCCTGGTGGGCTACAGTCCACGGGGTCACAAAGAGTCAGACACGACTGAGAGACTTCACACATTCACACATATCCCAAATACTTATGGATCATACTTATCTCCTAAAAATTCAATGCTTGAAATTTAACTGGACATCTGTATTTTATCTGGCAACTGCAATTACTAGCATGAATATCCTAAACTGTTCGCCTCACAGTTCTGAGAGTTTTCTTTTCCAAATCAGAATCAGGCAACTTTAGCCTGACCACCTAGGCCTATGCTTTGCTGTTGATGTACTTGACCACTAGAGGGATTATTTCACTTTTGTTTTGGCTCTTTGTAAAAAGTAAAGCCAAAAGATAGGAATGATTAAATAAGAGCCCTTCCTTACCTTGACTCCATTAAAAGAGAGGCTAGAGGACACATAATTGGATTAGAATTTTACTTTGTGAAGGAGCCTTGAATAATGATTTGCTCTATGTAATGGCTTTGGTCACTTGTTTCAAGTATTAACTCACCATCATGAAACAGTAGATGGCCTGGTGTGGAATGTGCCTACAGAGCTCTGTTCATGGGGAAAAACTTTGCCAAGGGCTGTGTTTATTTCTCTTTTCTAATTACCCATTTGGTGGAGATATTTTTGGAATTTCCTGTGGTGAAAGTTACTTGGTTGAGTATTTGATTTGATACCTATGTGGCTTGTGTAGAACAGCTAGCATCTAAGCTCTTGGTTTATTATGATTTTGTGTATTGTCCATTGAGATATAAATAAAATAATTTTGGACATGAATGAAGGTCCCATAAGTTACTTCAAAAAATTTGCCTGTACAATAATAGTGATTACTCTGCTGTACAAAAATGTGTAACTTGGTCTGATACATTTAATTTCTTTTCCATTTTAATATTCTTATTTAATAGATTGTATTTACTTCTGATTTTAATCCCAGACTAAAGCATCATCAGTTGATGTACATGTGAGTCACTACATCTGACAAGGCATTTAAATTTATCCAAATGCTTCTTAAGATATGGGCTTTTGGTTTTCAAAGCCATTTGACTCATTAACCAGAGTAAAATTTTCATATGCTGCTTTTTAGTTCTCCTATGTTAACCATAAACTATTCCTATCTTTGACTTTCTAAAGATAAGTACAACTCTGTGAGGAAATTGCATTCTTAGAACTATTAAACTAGAGTGAATGGCAAACATTTATAAAGAGAGTAAATATTAAAAGAACAGTCAGTGTGGTGTAGAGCTTAGATTAAATAGTATTTGGTTTGCTTTGTTCTCTTACCTTTCAAGTTTTGCTTACTCAGAGGCGCCATATGAAACAAAAATGTCCATTATTGTGTACATAGCAGGTTAGGAAGAAAGAAATGACACATCTTGAATAATATTAAGTGCCCAGTGTCTGTCCTCAAGGCTATTTTTCCCAGCTCAAGTAACAACAATAATAATAAGAAGAATAAGAATTACAGTTAATAGTTTCAAGCACTTACGATATGCTAGGAACTTTTAATATAATATTTTACTTTTTCTTCTTATTCATGGAGAAGAACAATCATGTTAAAATTCTTCCATCAGATTGTAAGTTCTTCAAGGATACTGACCGTCTTTTTATCTCTGAATTCCTAGTAACTAGCACAGTTGTTCTATTTCTTCAATAAGAGGAGAGTAAATAAATGAATAAGTGAAAGAGAAGACTACTTTACCTAAAATGTTAGAGAATATTTACTGGATCATTTATAGGATTTAGTCAAATCTGACAATATATAAAAATGATATTTATTTTCCTTTTTAATTTATATTTTGGAATATATACACAAAATAAAGCATGGTATACTGATTAATCACAACCAACAATCTAAATTAGATCTTAGGTCATTGCTAATAACTCTCACCCACTTTTATCTTCTTCCCTTCATTTAGTCTTTGTTCCCCCCCACCCCACATAACGATTTCTATGAAATTTTGATTTATCATTCCATCATTTTTATCTTTTATATTTTATTACATACATACATGTGTCTAAAGAATGTACTATTAAGCTTTACTTGCTTTTGAGCTTTATAAAGTATGGTATCACACTAAATGAATTCTGCAGAAATATGCTCTTTTTTATTCAACATTAAATTCCAAAGATTCATCCATATTTTTGCATACAACTGTAGGTCATTCATTTTTACTACTGTATGATATTCCACTGTGCAAATTAACCATAGTTTATTTCTTCTCCTATCAATGGACTTTTGGAGCTTTATGTTTTGCTGGTAAAAAATAGTGATGCTATCAATATTCTTGAACATGCCTTCCTGCCCACGTGCTAGGAGTTCCTTCAGATATATGCCTATAATTAGAATTCCTGGGACAAAGTGTATGTGATATTAATGTCAAATGATTTAAGATGGCCATCACCTTATCTTCTTGGGTGAGCCAGAACTGAGAATCCAAGTTACGCAAATTCAAATTACTTACCTTGTTTTTCTTTTTAGTGTTATGACCCAGAGACTATATATCTTGTTAAAGGGCAAATTCTAGCAAGGACAACAAGTTAAGGCATAGAATTAAGTGTTCCTGGTGATAGTATATGATATACAAAGGATATTTATTGCATAACATCTGTGAGTGATGTTTCTGTAAACCAGAAGCCTAAACTCTGTGGTGCTGGCAAAAATATAGAATGCCAGCATTGTCCTGAAGACTTTGTAATTCCAAGAGCTTCTCTTCATCTAAATCCCCCTGAACACAGAAGCACTATTCTGAGGAAATAAAATGACAAAAGTATTTCTATTCCATTTTGTTAGGGTGGAGAACAGTTCAATATAGGATGAACTGAGCTAGTTAATTATTTGCAGGGTGTTTTTCCTTTTTTATAATTTATCCTTCTCAAGATTGTGGGCTGGTCTATCATTATATTGCAAGAAATGTAAAAAAAAATCTGTTTAATGCAACTGATTTCTAAAAGAGTGTTTATCCACATATGTTGTAAGGAAAACTGCTAATGTATATAATTATATACATACAGACATATCTTTATAAGGCATCTTGGTATGTCTACTACAGGTTGGAAATTTTAACTTATGAGAATCCACATATTTTAAGGACACTTTCATCTGACCTAAAATTCTGATCTATTTGGCAGATTACTTCCCTATAGACTTCAATTGTAATCCAGGTTCTTGAATTGACTATATTGTTCAGATTCAGACAAAAAGTGATATGGTGTAACTATGGTACCACAAAATAGACCTAATATGTAAGAAACTACTGGTGTTCTGCTTATATGCAGGAGGCACTCCTCAAGTGTTGCGTCTGTGCTTTCACATTGATCAAATCATTGGTCTTTTGTTTGAAATTTGTCTTTAAATTTCATATTCTCAACATTTGGAATAGGTAAGAGGGCCAAATAAATAACAATTGATCTATTCTTCAAAGTACTGTTATTGAGCATACACCAATGTGCCATGTTCTGTACCAGATACTATGGTAGTAGATGAGGATACAGCTGTACTCTGCCCTCTGGAGCTGAAGATGAATTTTATATTGTAATAAACAATAAACTCTGCAGTGTAGAACATCAAATGTTGAGTGAAAACTGTAATAATTTGGGGAGTAATCCATCCGTTGAACAACTTATTCGTATTTCTGTCTATATTTATAAATTTAAATAGAAGATCAAAAGGCTTCTTTAATTTTATAGTTTCATATTTTGAATGGCTGGATTGATAATAATAATGGCTAATTATAATAGTAGCTAATTTATAATATGTTATACTTTTAATAATATTAAATCTATTCAGATGTAGATTTTTAATTACTAGAAACTATTTTTTTGATAAAGTTTGGTTCACACCTTATCCTTATTGTTTATAAAAGTGTTTAGCACATAGTAACTGCTCAATTAATATTAATTCCATGGGCTATCACCATTTAAAGTAATAGATATAAAACTGAATATAAAATATATTAAGCCCACTTAATGATATTCAATACATAGTGATCAGAAATAAATGGGAGAAGCTCAGCCAGTGTCTGAAAATATTGCTTATGGAATAACCGAGGAGTGAAAAAGGTAGAGTCCTATTCACCATAGGTATGCTCAAGATATTTTGGAGAAGGCAATGGCACCCCACTCCAGTACTCTTGCCTGGAAAATCCCATGGATGGAGGAGCCTGGTAGGCTGCAGTCCATGGGGTCGCTAAGAGTCAGACATGACTGAGCAACTTCACTTTCACTTTTCACTTTCATGCATTGGAGGAGGAAATGGCAACCCACTCCAGGATTCTTGCCTGGAGAATCCCAAGGATGGTGGAGCCTGATGGGCTGCCGTCTGTGGGGTTGCACAGAGTTGGACACGATTGAAGCGACTTAGTAGTAGTAGTAGTATGCTCAAGATATTTTATTGTCAAAAATGGCCCCTAAAATAATATTGGAGATGAGGATTTAGCGAGGGCAGATTATGAGACACAAGGTTATTTTAGTACCCGTAAGGTTCTCCTTAAAACAATTTGCTCAAAGTCAACTTGGAGCAAGGTTATGATTAAACTTTGACCCAGATTTGAAATGCATTGTTATATACATTCATGCCTAATTTATAATGAATTTCTTTAAAGAGCAAAATAGATGGTAAACTAAAAAATAAGTCTATCTATCTATCTTTTTCTTACAAATATTTGCTTGTATTTTTCCAGGGAAAGCATTAAACCAAAAAGGAAATAGTCAATCATTCACAGCATATAAATACCAGTAATCAGTGATGGTCATAACTGTGAATAACGAAAATTCTATTAAATACTTGTGAAGGAGCTCATGATTTGTAAAATGGTCTTCATACATATTTTTTCACTCACCTTTCCCTATATGACTTTATATAGCATAGCATCATACACACCAAATAAATAAGGAAACTGAGGCCCATTTTGGTTGTGACTTCCCCAGTCTTTCATGACTAATAACTTGCCATTGTTCTTTCACTGTTGGGCTTATCAATATCATTTCTTCTATTATTGTTTTAAGGGTTACATTTTAACTGAGTTTAACCATAATATACATAAAAACTACATAAAAGTTTATATTTGGCTTGCTTGCTACAATATATATTTGTGTTATTATTTAAGTTTTTCAATTATTATCCTAATTATCTGTGTAATATTTTATTGAAAGGCTGTGAGTCACTTACTCCATTCACTGAAAAATATTTACTAAGCTCTTATACTGTTCCAGGCAGTAGGCAGTGAGGATATAGTACTGAACTAGGCAGTTTGTTGCTGTCAGGAACTAAAAAGTTTTTAGAAAGTATTTTCTAATATGTGATGCATATGGAAAAACAACACTGCTTGCAGTGTTCATAAAAATTAGCCTGCTCCCTATGATATTAGGTAAAAGAGATATTTTAAAAATGACCCTTGACATATGAACTGCTTTTCAAATATATTGAAAAATGTACATAGTCATTGAGTGTGTAATAATATTTAATTGCCCAAATTCTTACCAGCATTTAACTGTATACTTTTTTACAAATGTAGTTTTTCTCTCATGTGAAACATCTACTCATGGCTCAGTCCATTTGGATTTTGAAATATAAAAGTCAAAATAGAGAAATCCAACAATATTTATGAAGAATCTATTTTTACTTTCCTAATTTTACCACCTTTTCCACATATTTAACTCACATATATTTAGACATGCTTCTGTCTTAGTTATATTTAAATAGCTAAACATACTAAATTCTAAATGTGGCTTAGTAATATCTGTTTAAATCACATTGTATTTAAATGCTTTTAAACATCTGATAAGGCACTTTGCCCCTTATTCATCATTCTATTCAAAAGTGTACTAACTAACTTTTCTTGATCATTTATTTACTTTGATCACTTGTTTACTTCATTTGCTTTGATAATGAAAGAAACATTATCATTTTCTTTATAGAAGTTCTATATGTAAGATTTGTTTTACTCATTACATACACATGCACAGGTTATGCATTTTTCAGTTTTTGCTATTATTAATGGACATAGTTTCTTTACAATTTCTAAATAGCTTTTTGACAATATGTGAGAAACTTTGAGGTTTGCTTATATATTTTCTAATTGGCCAATTTACTGAACATTTACTTTTCTTCACTTATTTGCTTTGACTAAAAATTCAAAGACAAAATTATGATTTTGAATAATATGCAACAACATGATATTCCAATCTTTGTGATGAAAACAATTGGGCAAGAATTAAATTTAAAAATTAAACCACTAGATTGCGGTTGAAGCAATGAGAGCTGGAATGGACAAAATTCAGGGGCAGGGAGAACCACAGTGAGCTGAATTGTTCTGGAGAGGCTTTAACCTAGGGATTTGACCTGATTTGTGGTAGAGGGCAAGAGACCAAGAATCTGGGCTTCATCTGGGAAAAGCACAGATACTAGGTGCATAGAAATTAGTAAATATTTTAGCAGTTTTATGGAGCTGAAGACACAAAATTGAAGACCTCTAAAATTGAAGGCCTCTAAAGCATGATTGCTTTTTGCCTAAAAACTTAGCTGCATTTTGAAATTGTATGTAGCAGGAGGAAATATGATATATTTTCCTCTTGAGAATCATGCTGCAGGTTAACAAATTAAATGCTTTGAGAAGTCTTCAGAAAAAAAAGACATTTAACTTTGCTTTCCTGTAATTTTCCAAGCTTGTATAAGGGGTTCTTCATTCACAACATAAAAACATTCTATTGCGAGGGTAGCAGGCAGGAAGGCCAGGGGCCTCCAGATGGAAGAAATAGGCTGTAAGTGTCCGACATTTTTTATCTCTCTCTTAAGCGGCAGGAGAAAACAAACAAGTGTTACATTTTTTCCCCTTTTCTACACAAATTTAAAAAGAGGTTTCTCTTAAAATTCTGTGTTGCCATAATGACACCTGGTTCCACCTGAACTTGACTTTTCTCAAACTCTGAGCTTTTTTCTTACGGAAATGTTCGGTGTAACCTATGTTAATGAACTATGCATTTACCCTAGACTCTGTCTTTCTTCAAGTCTGTCCATCTAAGACTCAGAACCAACTTGACAAACCTGTATGTTTTACTCATACATTGTTCTCCTAACTATGTTAATGAAACTACATATTTACTTGGAAACCTGCCTTCCTTCAAGATTCATGTCAATCATTTTGTGGCCCAGGGTGACTCACCTGGGGCCAGCGTTATCTCAAAACACATGTTGTGGGTGAGGGGCCTGGTGCCACTCTGAATTTGGAGACATCTTTCTATAAAACAACTTGCTAGTAGCTATACAACATCCAGATAAGACGAGCAGGGCGGAATGCTTTCTGCCCCCTTCTGATGTCTATGTCAGAAGCTTTCCCTGTCTCTTTTATATTTTAATAAAACTTTATTAAACAAAATCTCTGAGCAATCAAGCCTTGTCACTGGCCCCGGATTGAATTCTTCTCCTTCAGAGGCCAAGAATCCCAGAGTCTTTCATGGCTCAGCAACAACCTTTCACTATCAAACAGTTTGGAAATGCCCAGCGACATCATGCCAAATGTACACAAGTGTTGAATGAATATGACATGTCTGAATATATACTGTAGTTGAATCTATTAAGTTGTACATCAATTTATCTTAAGCATTAAAGGAAAAACAGAGTCTCAAAACAAATGCACACTTTATTAAATGAAAATTCATCTTTTGACAATATAACATAACTTTTCATTTTGCAATGATACTAAAGGACAGAAACAACATTTTATGCCTTTTTTCACAAAATTTCTATTTGTATAAATTGAAAATTTTATAAATGAATATCTTGGAGAACATCCAAAAATCTGTTAAGAATTACACAGTTCAGTTCAGTTCATTTCAGTCACTCAGTCCTGTCCGATTCTTTGTGACCCCATGGACTGTAGTACGTCAGGCTTCCCTGTCCATCACCAACTCCCATAGCCTACTCAAACTCATGTCCATTGCATCGGTGATACCATCCAACCATCTTATCCTCTGACGTCCCCTTCTGCTCCTGCCTTCAATATTCCCTAGAATCAAGGTCTTTTCCAAGAAGTCAGTTCTTCGCATCAGGTGGCCAAAGTTTTGGAGTTTCAGCTTCAGCATCAGTCCTTCCAATGAATATTCAGGACTGATTTCCTTTAGAATTGACTGGTTGGATCTCCTTGCAATCCAACAGACTCCCAAGAGTCTTCTCCAACACCACAGTTCAAAAGCATCAATTCTTTGGTGCTCAGCTTTCTTTATGGTCCAATTCTTACATCCATACATGACTACTTGAAAAACCATAGCTTTGACTAGATGGACCTTTGTCAGTAAAGTAATGTCTCTGCTTTTTAATATGCTGTCTATGTTGCTCATAGCTTTTTTTCCAAGGAGCAAGCATCTTTTAATTTCATGGCTGCAGTCACCATCTGTAGTGATTTTGGAGCCTAAGAAAAGAAAGTCTGTCACTGTTTCCATTGTTTCCCCATCTATTTGCCATAAAGTGATGGGACCTGATGCCATAATCTTTGTTTTTTGAATGTTGGGTTTTAAGCCAGCTTTTTCATACTCTCCACTTTCACTTTCATCAAGAGGCTCTTTAGTTCTTTTTTGCTTTCTGCCATAAAGGTGGTGTCATCTGCATATCTGAGGTTACTGATGTTTCTCCTGGCAATCTTGATTCCAGCCTGTGCTTCATTCAGCCTGACATTTTGCATGATATACTCTGCATATAAGTTAAATAAGCAGGGTGACAATATACAGCCCTGATGTACTCCTTTTCCTATTTGGAACCAGTCTGTTGTTGCATGTTCAGTTCAAACTGTTGCTTCCTGACCTGCATACAGGTTTCTCAAGAGGCAGGTCAGGTGGTCTGGTATTCCCATCTCTTTCAGAATTTTCCACAGTTTTCTGTGATCCACACAGTCAAAGGCTTTGGCATAGTCAATTAAGCAGAAATAGATGTTTTTCTGGAACTCTCTTGCTTTTTTGATGATCCAGCAGATGTTAGCAATTTGATCTCTGGTTCCTCTGCCTTTTCTAAATTAGGCATATTTAAAAAAATAGGATGTGGGGAAAAGAATTGATAATTGATTCAAAAAGTAATATGAAAATTTAAAGAGACTAAATAAGCCAAAACAGTAGAGAAAAAGTAAAAGTCAGACAATTTGCACATACTATGTAACTACAGTAATCAAGACTTGTGTTGTCTGTCAAGAAAGACATTTATGTCAATGTAATGGGATAGAAATTTCAGAAATAAGCATTTACATTTATGTTCAACTGATTTTCAGTAAAGCTGTCAAGAAAACTCAATGGTGAGTGGGTAGTCTTTTCAACAAATATTGTTCAAACTATTGGATATCCATATGTCAATAAAAGAAAAAGCTAGCTTCGACCATTATGTCACATCATATACAAAAATTAACTCAAAATTGATCATACACTGAAATATAAAAGTGAAAGCAATAAAACTTCTAGAAGAAAGTATAGGAGAAGCTCTTTGTGACTTTGAGATAAGCACAGATTTCTTAAGTATGACACCAAAAACCTGATCTATAAAAGCAAATAATTGATACGTAGGATCTCATCAAATGAAAGCATTTTGCTCTTTGTTGTTGTTCAGTCGCTAAGTCTTGTCTGACTCTTCACAACCCTATGACCTGCAGCAGGCCAGGCCTCCCTGTCCTCCACCATCTCCCAGAGTTTGCCCAAGTTCATGTCCACTGCATCAATGATGCCATTCAATCATCTCACACTCTGTTTACCCTCTTATCCTCTGCCTTCGATCTTTCCCAGCATCAGGGTCTTTTTCAGTGAGTCAGCTGTTTGTATTAGGTGGTCAAAGTATTACCCTTAAAGTATTTTGTTCCTTAAGAGACACCATTAAGGAAAAGAGAAGCCAAAAATTGGGTGAATATGCTTGCAAATGTGTAGTTGATAAAGGAGCTGTATCCATAAGATGTAAAGAACTATTGCAACTCAATAGCAAACAACCCAATTAGATCAATCAATTTTTTTTAATTGGCAAGAGATTTGAACAGACATTTTGCAGTGAAGATATATAAATGACTAAAACTTCTCACAGTTAGCTGTCCAACATCATTAGTCATTGGAAAATGCAAATTATGATCACAATAAGAAACAACTTTATATTCACTAGAGTGACTGAAATTGAAATTGACAAAACTGTCAAATGGAGCCCTTGTACAATGCTGCTGCTAACTCACTTCAGTCGTGTCCGACTCTGTGCGACCCCATAGATGGCAGCCCACCAGGCTCCCCCGTCCCTGGGATTCTCCAGGCAAGAATACTGGAGTGGGTTGCCATTTCCCTAGAAGAGCTAAATAGTACATTTACTTTTGGAAGCAACTTGGCAGTTTTTAAAAAAAAAAGTTAATATGTACAATTTATAAGTTCTACTTCTTGTGAAACAAAAAGGACTTTTGATTGGGGTGGGGAGGGGTGACAAAATGTTCTAAAACTGCACTGTGGTGGATTGAACAATACTAAGAATTTACTAAAAAATTATTGAGCTGTACATTTGCGAATACTTAAAGTGTATGTCAATAAAGATGTTAAAACAACCACTACTACCATAACAAAATAATAGACTTTGAAAGACATATATTTTGAAAACAAAAAAGCTGAAAATCTAAAGCAAACATCACATGAATGCATTATTCATTATTTGTATAATTTTGGGCTAATTCATTTGTTGGGAGCTAGAGGTGGGCTGCCGTCTCTGGGGTCGCACAGAGTCAGACATGACTGAAGCGACTTAGCAGCAGCAGCAGCAGCAGAGGTAGTCCAGTTAAAAACTTATTCTACAGTGAAGAAATTGGATTTTATTTTACATAGATCTGATGAGAGCTTTCTATTCCACACTATTAGTCAATTTCTGTCTTGTAATTATCATTGCTTCAAAATGAGTCCTGTACATTTTGAGCAAGTTCCGGAAGAGTGCATACAACAGGTATACTTTCAAAAATTAAAAATAACTTTAAAAATATACTCCTAAGAAATGTATACATGAAAAATTATATGAAGAATAAAAATAATAAGAATATCACCAGTTTCAGGAAAGTGTTAAGCTTGAGTAGGGACAGGTAGAGAAATGGGATGGGGAGGAGGCAGATGGAGAAATTGGTTATGCTCCATGACTCCCACTGGGTGGTGAATTCATAGTATTTGTTATATTAATAATAAACATAGGAGAGAAATTGGTTCAAGATGGCAGAGTAGAAGGACATGTACTCATCTCCTCCTGCGAGAGCACCAAAATTGCAAATATCTGTTGAACAACCATCAACATGAGCATGCTGGAACCCACCAAAAAAAGATATCTCATATCCAAAGACAAAGGAGAAGCCTCAGTAAGGTTGTAGAAGGAGCACAATCACAATAAACTACCAGGTGGGCAACCCACAAACTGGAGAACAATACTACCAAAGAAAATTTCCCACTGTTGTTCTGAGCCCCATGGCAGGCTTGTTATCCTGGCGATCTGGCAGAAAGACTAGGAATCCCCAGGGAATCTTGATAGCTTACAGTGAGTAATGTTGGATTCATGATCTCAGAAGAAGATTTAGCTTCGGAATCAGGGACCAGGCCTGATCACTCAGGGCTCTCATATGGCAAAAGTTTTATTACAGTGAAAAAGGACAGAAAATCTTCTGTCATAGACGTCAGAATGGAGACGGAGCATGCCCCACTCATCAGTCTTATCAAGGCCTTATATACTTTTACCAAACATACACATACATCTTAAATTAGCAAGATTAGAACTACAATAGAAAGGTTTTACCAGATCTATTCCCATAACCTACCTTTTAAGAGCACATGATTAATTAGAAGTTCAGTTCAGTCATTCAGTCATGTCTGACTCTTTGTGACCCCATGAACTGCAACACTACAGCCTTAGCTGTCCATCACCAAACCCGGAGCTTGCTCAAACTCATGACCATTGAGTAACTGATGCCATCCTACCATCTCATCCTCTGTAATCCCCTTCTCCTCCTGCCTTCAATCTTTCCCAGCATCAGGGTCTTCTCAAATGAGTCAGTTCTTCCCATCAGGTGGCCAAAGTATTGGAGTTTCAGCTTCAGGATCAGTCTTTCCCATGAATATTCAGGACTGATTTCCTTTAGGATTGACTGGTTTGATCTCCTTACAGTTCAAGGGACTCACAAGAGTCTTCTCCAACACCACAGTTCAAAAGCATCAATTCTTCGGTGCTCAGCTTTCTTTATGGTCCAACTCTCACATCCATACTTGACTACTGGAAAAACTATAGTTTTGACTAGACAGAACTTTTCTAGCAAAGAAATGTCTCTGCTTTTTAATATGCTGTCTATGTTGCTCATAGCTTTTTTCCCAAGGAGCAAGTGTCTTTTAATTTCATGGCTGCAGTCACTATCAGCAGTGATTTTAGAGCCCCCCCAAATAGTCTGTTGCTGTTTACATTTTTTTCCCCATTTATTTGCCATGAAGTGATGTGACTGGATACTATGATCTTCGTTTTTTGAATGTTGAGTCTTAAGCCAGCTTTTTCGTTCTCCCCTTTCACCTTCATCAAGAGGCTCTTTAGTTCTTCTTTGTTTTCTGCCACAAGGGTGATGTCATCTGCGTATATAAAGTTATTGATATTTCTCCCATCAATCTTGATTGCAGCTTGTTCTTCATCCAGACTGGCATGTCACATAATGTACTCTGCATAAAAGTTAAATAAGCAGGGTGACAATATACAGCCTTGGCATATCCTTTCCCGATTTGGAACCTGTTGTTCCATGTCCAGTTCTAACTGTTGCTTCTTGACCTGCATACAGATTTCTTAGGAGGCAGGTAAGGTGATCTGGTATTCCCATCTCTTTAAGAATTTTTCAGTTTGTTTTGATATACACAAAGGCTTTGGCCTAATCAATAAAGCAGAAGTAGATGTTTTTCTGGTACTCTCTTGCTTTCTCTATGATCCAACGGATGTTGGCAATTTGATCTCTGGTTCCTTTGCCTTTTCTAAATCCAGCTTGAATATCTGGAAGTTCACGGTTCATGTTACTATTGAAGCCTGGCTTGGAGGACTTTGAGCATTACCTTGCTAACATGTGAGATGAGTCCAATTGTGTGGTGGTTTGAACATTCTTTGGCATTGCTTTTCTTTGGGGTTGGAATGGAAACCGACCTTTTCCAGTCCTGTGGCCACTGCTGAGTTTTCCAAAATTGCTGGTACATTGAGTGCAGCACTTTCACAGCATCACTGTATATGACTTGAAATAGTTCAACTGGAATTCTATCACCTCCACTAGCTTTGTTTATAGTGATGCTTCTTAAGGCCCACCTGACTTTGCATTCCAGGATGTCTAGTTCTAGGTGAGTGATCACACCATCATGGTTATCTGGGTCATGAAGATCTTTTTTGTATAGTTCTTCTGTGTATTCTTGAAACCTCTTCTTAATCTTTTCTTCTTCTGTTAGGTCCATACCATTTCTTTCTTTTATTGTGTCCATCTTTGCATGAAATATTCCCTTGGTATCTCTAATTTTCTTGAAAAGATCTCTTGTCTTTGCCATTTGATTGTTTTCCTCTATTTCTTTGCATTGATTTCTGAGGAAGGCTTTCTAATCTCTTCTTGCTATTTTTTTGGAATTCTGCATTCAAATCAATATATCTTTCCTTTTCTCCTTTGTCTTTCACTTCTCTTCTTTTCACAGCTATTTGTAAGGCCTCCTCAGACAACCATTTTGCTTTTTTCCATTTCTTTTTCTTGGAGATGGTCTTGATCCCTGTCTCTGGTACAATATTGCCAATCTCTGTCAGTTCTTCAGGCATTCTGTCTATCAGATCTAATCCCTTGAATATATTTGTCACTTCCACTGTATAATCATCTGTACAATTGTCAAAATGTTCCTGTTAAAAATGAGAAACGTATCCTCAAGTAACATACATTGTTGTTATATAATCATTAGTACAGAGCTTAAGGAAAAACATACCTTTCAGCAAGATGAGTTGTTTTGTTATGTGTTCATTAGCTCAGGGCTTAAAGAAGATAAGATCTTATGTGACTAAGGCTAAGGAAAGTAGAAAAAAAAAGTTTTTCCTTTTCTCCTCCTTGAGAGCCTGAGACCCCTTTCACCTCCTTGGGGACCCCAGACTTTTTATGAACCTACCTAAAAATTACTTCTCTCAATCTGACTTTGAAGACAAGCAAGATTTGATTACAGGACTTCTGCAGGACTGGGGGAAACAGAGATTCCACTATTAGAGGGCACAAACAAAATCTTGCATGCATCAGGATCCAGGGGAAAGGAGAAGTGACCCCAAAGAATATTAGACACAACTTACCTGTTAGTGTTGGAGCATCTCCTGTGGAGGCATGGGTCTGCAGTAGCTTGCCACAGGGACAGGGGCACTGGCAGCAGCAGTCCTGGAATACTCCCCTTGGTGAAAGCCCTCTTGGAGTTAACCCTACCACATAGCCTGTAGATTTCAGCGCTGGGTCACCTCAAGCCAAACAGTTAATGGAGAGGGGACACAATCTCACCCATCTGCAAAAAAGAGGATTAAAGTTTTACTGAGCATAGCCATGTCCACCAGAGCAAGACCCAGTTTTTCCCACTTCCAGTCCCTCCCATAATCTTGTTTGAGGAGTCCTGACAAATAGCTGGGAAAAGAAGAGAAGTGAAAGGCAAAGAAGAAAGGGAAAGATATACCGAACTGAACGCAGAGTACCAAAGGATAGCAAGGAGATATAAGAGAGCCTTTTAAATTGAACAATGCAAAAAAAAAAAAAAAAAAAAAGAAGAAGAAGAAGAAGAAGAAAACAATAGAATGGGAAAGATTAGAGATGTCTTCAAGAAAATTAGAGATACCAAGGAAATATTTCCTGCAAAGATGAGCACAATATAGGACAAGAAGGACAAGGACATACCAGAAGCAGGAGCAATTATGAAGAAGTGGCAAGAATACACGGAACTTAATGACCCAGATAACTATGATGGTGTGGTCACTCACCTAGAGCCAGATATCCTGGAATATGAAGTCAAGTGGGCCTTATGAAAGAAGCTATTAGAGGTAATGAAATTCCAGCTGAATTATTCCAAATCCTAAAGGATGATGCTGTAAAATTGCTGTGCTTAACATGCCATCAAATTTTGAAAACTCAGCAGTGGCCACAGGACTGGAAGAGGTTAGTTTTCTTTCCGAGTCCAAAGAAGGGCAATGCCAAAGAATGTTCATACTACCACACAATTGTGGTCATTTCTCATGCATCAAGGTAATTCTCAACATCCTTCAAGCGAGGCCTCAACAGTACATGAACCAAGAACTTCCACATGTTCCAGCTGGATTTATAAAAGGCAGAGGAACCAGAGATCAAATTGCCAACATCTGTTGGATCATAGAGAAAGCAAGGCAATCCCAGAAAAACATCTATTCCTGCTTCATTGACTATGCCAAAATATTTGACTGTGGATCACAGCAAACTGTGGAAAATTCTTCAAGAGATGGGAATACCAGACCACCTTATCTGCCTCCTAAGAAACCTGTATGCTGGTCAAGAAGCAACAATTAGAACCAGACAGAGAAAAATGGACTGGCTCCAAATTGGGAAAGGTGTATGTCAAGGCAGTGTATTGTCACCCTGTTAATTTAACTTCCATGCAGAGTATATCACGTGAATGCCAGGCTGGATGGAGCACAAACCTGAATCAAAATTGCCAGGAGAAATATCAGTAATCTCAGACATGCCGATGATAACACTTTAATCTCCTGGCGTGCTGCAGTTCATGGGTTCACAAAGAGTTGAGCTTAGAGACTGAACAACAGTAGCAATCCCTCCAATCAGGAAGGTTACACAAGTGTCAGCCTGATTCACCAGAAGACACAGAGATGAAACAAGAACTACAATCTCCCGACCTCCTGAAAAAAAAACCACATCACAGAAAATTAATCAAAATGAAAAAGCAGAGGGTTTTGTCCCAGATTAAGGGACAAGATAAAAACCTCCCCAAACCACTAAATGAAGTGGAAATAGGCACAACATTCCAGGAAAAGAATTCAGAATAATGATAGTGAAGATGATACAAGATTTTGGAAAAAGAATGGAGAAAATGCAAGAAATACTTACCAAAGACCTAGAACTAAAGAACAACTAACAGAGATGAATAATACACTCAGTTCAGTTCAGTTCAGTCACTCAGTCATGTCCAACTCTTTGCGATTCCATGAATCGCAGCACGCCAGGCCTCGCTGTCCATCACCAGCTCCCGGAGTTGACCCAGACTCACGTCCATCGAGTCAGTGATGCCATCCAGCCATCTCATCCTCTGCCGTCCCCTTCTCCTCCTGCCCCCAATCCCTCCCAGCATCAGAGTCTTTTCCAGTGAGTCAACTCTTCGCATGAGATGGCCAAAGTACTGGAGTTTCAGCTTTAGCATCATTCCTTCCAAAGAAATCCCAGGGCTGATCTCCTTCAGAATGGACTGGTTGGATCTCCTTGCAGTCCAAGGGACTCTCAAGAGTCTTCTCCAACACCACAATTCAAAAGCATCAATTCTTTGGTGCTCAGCCTTCTTCACAGTCCAACTCTCACATCCATACATGATCACTGGAAAAACCATTCCTTGACTAGATGGACCTTTGTTGGCAAAGTAATGTCTCTGCTTTTCAATATGCTGTCTAGGTTGGTCATAACTTTCCTTCCAAGGAGTAAGCATCTTTTAATTTCATGGCTGCAGTCACCATCTGCAATGATTTTGGAGCTCAAAAAAATAAAGTCTGACACTGTTTCCACTGTTTCCCCATCTATTTGCCATGAAGTGATGGGACCAGATGCTATGATCTTCGTTTTCTGAATGTTGAGCTTTAAGCCAACTTTTTCACTCTCTTCTTTCACCTTCATCAAGAGGCTTTTTAGTTCCTCTTCACTTTCTGCCATAAGGGTGGTGTCATCTGCATATCTGAGGTTATTGCTATTTCTCCTGGCAATCTTGATCCCAGCTTGTGCTTCTTCCAGACCAGTCTTTCTCATGATGTACTCTGCATATAAGTTAAATAAACAGGGTGACAGTATACAGCCTTGATGTACTCCTTTTCCTATTTGGAACGAGTCTGTTATTAGATGTCTAGTTCTAACTGTTGCTTCCTGAACTGCATATAGGTTTCTCAAGGGGCAGGTCAGGTGGTCTGGTACTCCCATATCTTAAAGAATTTTCGACAGTTTATTGTGATCCACACAGTCAAAGGCTTTGGTATAGTCAATAAAGGAGAAATAGATGTTTTCCTGAAACTCTGTTGCTTTTTCGATGATCCAGTGGATGTTGGCAATTTGATCTCTGGTTCCTCTGCCTTTTCTAAAACCAGCTTGAACACATGGAAGTTCACGGTTCACGTATTGCTGAAGCCTGGCTTGGAGAATTTTGAGCATTACTTTACTAGTGTGTGAGATGACTGCAATTGTGCAGTAGTTTGAGCATCCTTTGGTATTGCCTTTCTTTGGGATTGGAATGAAAACTGCCCTTTTCCAGTCCTGTGGCCACTGCTGAGTTTTCCAAATTTGCTGGCATATTGAGTGCAGCACTTTCACAGCATCATCTTTCAGGATTTTCAATAGCTCAACTGGAATTCCATCACCTCCACTAGCTTTGTTTGTAGTGATGCTTTCTAAGGCCAACTTGACCTCATATTCCAGGATATCTGGCTCTAGGTGAGTGATCACACCATCGTGATTATCTGGGTTGTGAAGATCATTTTTGTACAGTTCTTCTGTGTATTCTTGCCATCTCTTCTTAATATCTTCTGCTTCTGTTAGGTCCATACCATTTCTGTCCTTTATCGAGCCCATCTTTGCATGACATGTTCCCTTGGTATCTCTAATTTTCTTGAAGAGATCTCTAGTCTTTCCCATTCTGTTTTTTTCCTCTATTTCTTTGCATTGATCCCTGAGGAAGGCTTTCTTATCTCTTCTTGCTATTCTTTGGAACTCTGCATTTAGATGCTTATATCTTTCCTTTTCTCCTTTGCTTTTTGCTTCTCTTCTTTTCACAGCTATTTGTAAGGCCTCCCCAGACAGCCATTTTGCTTTTTGCATTTCTTTTCCATGGGGATGGTCTTGATCCCTGTCTCCTGTACAATGTCACCAACCTCATTCCATAGTTCATCAGGCACTCTATCTATCAGATCTAGTCCCTTAAATTTATTTCTCACTTCCACTGTATTATCATAAGGGATTTGATTTAGGTCATATCTGAATGGTCTAGTGGTTTTCCCTACTTTCTTCAATTTTAGTCTGAATTTGGCAATAAGGAGTTCATGATCTGAGCCACAGTCAGCTCTCAGTCTTGTTTTTGCTGACTGTATAGAGCTTTTCTATCTTTGGCTGCAAAGAATATAATCAATCTGATTTCAGTGTTGACCATCTGGTGATGTCCATGTGTAGAGTCTTCTGTTGTGTTGTTGGAAGAGGGTGTTTGCTATGACCAGTGCATTTTCTTGGCAAAACTCTTAGTCTTTGCCCTGCTTCATTCCGTGTTCCAAGGCCAAATTTGCCTGTTACTCCAGGTGTTTTTTGACTTCCTACTTTTGCATTCCAGTCCCCTATACTGAAAAGGACATCTTTTTTTGGTGTTAGTTCTGAAAGGTCTTGTAGGTCTTCATAGAACTGTTCAACTTCAGCTTCTTCAGTGTTACTGGTTGGGGCATAGACTTGGATTACTGTGATATTGAATGGTTTGCCTTGGAAATGAACAGAGATCATTCTGTTTTTTTTTGAGATTGCATCCAAGTACTGCATTTTGTACTCTTTTGTTGACCATGATGGCTATTCCATTTCTTCTGAGGGATTCCTGCCCGCAGTAGTAGATATAATGATCATCTGAGTTAAATTCACCCATTCCAGTCCATTTGAGTTCGCTGATTCCTAGAATGTCGATGTTCACTTTTGCCATCTCTTGTTTGACCACTTCCAATTTGCCTTGATTCATGGACCTGACATTCCAGGTTCCTATGCAATATTGCTCTTTACAGCATCGGACATTGCTTCTATCACCAGTCACATCCACAACTGTGTATTGTTTTTGCTTTGGCTCCATCCCTTCATTCTTTTTGGAGTTATTTCTCCACTGACCTCCAGTAGCATATTGGGCACCTACTAACCTGGGGAGTTCCTCTTTCAGGATCCTATCATTTTGCCTTTTCATACTATTCATGGTGTTCTCAAGGCAAGAAACTGAAGTGGTTTGCCATTCCCTTCTCCAGTCGATCGCATTCTGTCAGACCTCTCCACCATGAAACCCAAGTAAGACGGTAGGTGTTGCAAGAGGGCATCAGAGGGCAGACACACTGAAACCATACTCACTGAAAACTAGTCAATCTAATCACACTAGGACCACAGCCTTGTGTAACTCAATGAAACTAAGCCATGACTATGGGGCCACCCAAAATGGGCAGAACAATACGCTAGAAGGAATCAATAGCAGAATAACTGAGGCGGAAGAGTGGAGAAATGACTGCCACATAAAATACAGAAAAAAGAATGAAAAAAAAAAAAAAAAAAAAGAAGAAGAAGAAGAAGAAGACAGCCTAAGAGACCACTGGGGCAACATTAAAGGTACAAATATTCATATTATATGGGTCCCAGAAGTGTAAGAGAGAGGAGCTGAGAAAATATTTGAAGAGATAATAGCTGAAAAGTTCCATAACATTGGAAAGGAAATAATCAACCAAGTCCAGGAAGCACAGAGTACAAGGCAGGATAAACTCAAGAAGGAACACACAGAGAGACATAGTAATCAAACTGACAAAGATTGAGACTAGAGAGAACAAGATGGCGGAGAAGTAGGTGGATGTGGACTACTTTTCTCTCCATGGATACATGAGAAATACACCTTCAGACACAGAAGTGCATGCAGAACACCAGCTGAGAGTGGACAGGTGTACCTGACCAGTGGAAAAGAATATATAGAACCACGCAAAACTAGGTAGAACAAAGGAACTTGGGGAAAAACAGAAGTGTTAGTAGGACTGGACCTGCCCTCAGTGGGTGGGGGAACTGAAGCAGGGGTCTGATCCCCACATTGGGGCAATTGTCTGAGTCAGAGGAGAAACATTTAAGTGAAACAGCTGATCTGTGGTGGCCTAAATGGAATGAGAATCAGACAGTCCTTGCCACAGCCATACATACGCTGGAGAGGGACACAGGTTCCCTGGAAGGTGCAGCAGCTGGGAGCTGGAGTTCAGGGGTTGTGGACCAGTCCTTGGGCAAGGGCTGCTGTTGACTGTGGAGAAACGGATTGAGGGGATATGAGGGAGGAGATTGTGGTGGGAAATGCCTGTGGAGGAAAGCCAGGCAGCCATGAAAGCAAGGAGATACTGCTGCGTCATACATAGGGGGTGGAGCCATCACCATAGCCTCTCTCCCCACAGGCCAGCAGCCATAGCTGAACAATAGGGAGGCTGGCCCATCAATCGCCTGAGGCACTGAACTACAGAGTAGGACCCCAAACAGGGTGCCCCTTTACGTGCTTGATAAGCTGAACTACAGAGTAGGACTCCAGCCGGGGGGCACTTCTATGTGCCTGATGCTCCGAACAACAGAGAAGGACCCCAGGCAAGGGAGCCCTCTAAGTGCCTGAATGGGCGGAGCTACAGAGAACACTCACTAAAGAGGCCTTCTGATTGCCAGCTACAAGAGGCTTTAAAAAAGACTCTCATAAGACCATAACTCCTGCAGCAGAGGCAGGCCGTGTCCCTGCACACTTGGCGACACCAGGGTCCCTGCAAGCCAAGCAGTTGTGCCACCTTCATGCTTAACTTTCACTGGGGCAGAGCTGCCACAGGCAAAAAAAAGTCTTACATCTATGTGCACAGGGTCATTTTGGTCCTGTCTGACTCTTTGCAACCCTGTAGACTGTGGCCTGCCAAGCTTCTCTGTCAGTGGGGTTCTCCAGGCAAGAATACCCGAGCATATTGGCCAGCACTGGTTACCATACCCTTCTAGAGCACTATATTTCCTGCTGCCCTAGCTGCCAACTCCCCTGAGTACCTGGTGTTGCCAGAATCCCTGCAACCCAAGCAGCTGTACCACCTCCACCCCTGCCCCTCACAGGGGCAAACTCGAGTCCTCCAGGGCAGCCTCAGCAGCTAACCCCAATGGATGACCCACATACAGAGGTGGAAATAAAACCACAATTAAAACCCAGGGGCAGTGGGAGTAAGCAAAAAGACCCAAAACCTTACCACCTGCTGTACAAGCTGCAGGTTAAATCCACACAATCAATTAGGCAGACTCGGTGTCTATGGCATTTAACAAAAGGTCATTGAGAGTGCCCACAAGAGAAAATGCACTTGTTCTGATAGATGTGGACATTAGAGGCAAAAACACAGAGTACTAGGACCCGATTAGAATCTGAGCTGCCCCTACAATAGGTCCAGAGATCAGCACAGTGTTGGAGGGCATCCTAGGGAGGTGAGGTGGACTGACTCCCAGCGATGGAAAGGACTCTGACAGCAGAAATTCAAGAAAAACATTTATTATTCTTACATTTTGACTTGTTCTGTAGATTCTTTTGGATTTTTTCTTTCTTCTTCTTTTTTTTTTTCTCCTTTCCCTCCCGCGCCCCGCCCGTCTGTTGTAGCTGTTGATTTTATTGGCACTATGAAATCTAATTAAGCCTTTGAGCTTTTTCTTTTTCTTTTCCTTTTTTTTCCACTCAGTCACATTTTTTATTGTTGTTATAAACGTCTGCCTCTACATTGGGCTTTTGCAGTTCTGGGGAGTTTTCCTTTTTTTGTTGTTTGTTTCTTTTCTCTCTCTTTTTTTTTTTTTATGATCAAAGTCTTTATTCATTTTTTTAAATTAAAATATAATTGATTCACAGTGTTCTTTAGTTTCAGGTATACACCAAAATGATTCAGTTACAAATATTATTTTCAGATTCTTTCCCTTATAGGTTATTACAGAATACTGAGTAGAGTTCCCTGTGCTATACAGTAGGACTTTGTTGCTTTTCTGATTTATATATAGGAGTGTATCTATTAATCTAATATCCCTAATTTATCCCTCTCCCTCTTTCCTCTTTGGGAACCATAAGTTTGTTTTCTATGTCTTTGGGTCTGTCCGTTTTGTAAATAAGTTCATTTATATCATTTTTTAAGATTTCACACATGTGATATCATATGTATTTGTCTTTCTCTGACTTTGTTCACTTAGTATGATCATCTTTAGGTCTATCCATGTTGCTGCAAATGGCATTATTTCACTACTTTTAATGTTGAGTAATATTTCATTGTATACATGTACCACATCTTCTTTATTCATGCTTTCATTTCTTGGCTATTGTAAATAGTATTGCAATGAATATTGGTTTCTTTTTTTTTTTTTTTAAGAATAAATTCTTAATATCATCAAATATCCAGTGATGTTTAAATTTCCAGTTGCCTTACACACCTCTTTTTTTTTTTTTTTCCTTGCTAATTTTCTATTTAGTTGATCTATCCATAGGTGTGAGTGGGGTATTAAAGTCTCCCACTATTATTGTGTTATTGTTAATTTCTCCTTTCATACTTGTTAGCATTTGTCTTACATACTGCGGTGCTCCCATGTTGGGTGCATATATATTTATAATTGTTATATCTTCTTGGATTGATCCTTTGATCATTATGTAGTGACCTTCTTTGTCTCTTTTCACAGCCTTTGTTTTAGAGTCTAATTTATCTGATACGAGTATTGTGACTCCTACTTTCTTTTAGTCCCTATTTGCATGGAAAATCTTTTTCCAGCCCTTCACTTTCAGTCTGTATGTGTCCCCTGTTTTGAGGTGGGTCTCTTGTAGACAACATATGTAGGGGTCTTCTTTTTGTATCCATTCAGCCAGTCTTTGTCTTTTGGTTGGGGCATTCAACCCATTTACGTTTAAGGTAATTACTGATAAGTATGATCCCGTTGCCATTTACTTTATTGTTTTGGGTTCGAGTTTATACACCATTTTTGTGTTTCCTGTCTAGAGAATATCCTTTAGTATTTGTTGGAGAGCTGGTTTGGTGGTGCAGAATTCTCTCAGCTTTTGCTTGTCTGAAAAGCTTTTGATTTCTCCTTCATACTTGAATGAGATCCTTGCTGGGTACAATATTCTGGGCTGTAGGTTATTTTCTTTCATCATTTTAAGTATGTCTTGCCATTCCCTCCTGGCTTGAAGAGTTTCTATTGAAAGATCAGCTGTTATCCTTATGGGAATTCCCATGTGTGTTCCCTTCTTTTCTCTTTTTTAATTTTTTAAACCTATTATAATTTTCTCTATGTTTATTCCTTTGTTTGCTTTTCCTATTGTTCTTTTCCCCTTGCAGTTAATCTTTAATGTATATAAATCTTATTGATCTACCTCTATTTAACTTTGCATATCTATTTTTCTTTCTATTCTTTCTTTCCTTTCCTCTCAATATAGTGGCTTTTTTCCCCCCCATTGCTTTATTCCCCAATTGGCACCTTGCTTTAGTTTTGTTTTCCAGTTTGTGCTTTAGTTAGCTTTGTTCTGGTAGACACAATTTTTGGTTTCTTTTGTTCACTGGGTCAATCTATTGTACTTTTTTTTTGTTGGGTTGTTTTGATTTTGCTTATGGGTGTGTATGTATATGTGTATGTTCAGTCACACTTTTTATTGTTGTTATAAACCTCTGTATCTATGTTAGGCTTTTGCAGTTCTCTGGAGTTTTAATTTTTTTCCTCTTTTTTCTTTGTTCTTCCATTTTTGTTTTTTCTTTTCTCTTTTGTTATAATTTTAACTTCTAATTTTTAAAATCTCTTTTATTTTTTCTACGTTTATTCCTTTGTTTGACTTTCCTACTGTTCTTTTCCCTTTGCAGTTAATCTTTAATGTATATAAATCTTCTTCATCTACCTATATTTAACTTTGCATATCTATTCTTTATTTCATTTCTTTCTTTCCTTTCCTCTCAACAGATTTGTTAGTTTCATTTTCGTTGCTTTATGCCCTACTTGGCACCTTGCTTTAGTTTTGCTTTCCATTTTGTGCTTTGGTTAGTTTTGTTCTTAACTGGTAAATATAATTTTTTATTTCCTTTGTTTTCCTGGTCAATCTATTGTACTTTATTTTGTTGGACCGTGTTGACCTTGCATATGGGTGCATATGTATATGTGTATATTCCATTAATTTAAATATTATTTGCATGATTTTATAACTGCCATTTGTCTGGGGTTCATCTTTGGTTTCTTGCGTTTGGATATTTCTTTTAATCTCACTTAATGCCATAACAAACCATGTGTGGAATCTTTGTTCCTGAACAGATATCAAGCCCCAAGCCTTTGGAGTGGGAGCACTGATGCCAAGAACCTAGACTACCAGAGAACTAACCCTAGGGAATATCAAATTGTGATAACTCATACAAAGGAAACCACCTGAATATAAGACCCAGAGTCATCCAAACACCAGTAGCACCCTGTGCAGGACGCCTCATCCAAAGAACAAAAAAAAAAAAACCAAAAATACACACCCAATCATCAGCAGACAGGATTGCCACCTCACTCAATCTTTTCTATAAGAGGAAAAACAAACAACAAACAAACAAATGAAAATTCAGCATGAATCTCACCCTATACAAAGCTTACACAAACCACTAGACCAACCTCAGGAGGGCAGAAAACAAAAGGAAGAAAGAATTCAACATTTAAGCCTGGGAAAAGGAGACCTCAAACACAATAAGTTTAAAAAAAATAATGAAAAGGCAGAGAAATACTACAGAAATGAAGGAACAAACTAGAAACACAGAAGTCCAAATAAATGAAGAGGAAATAGGCAAACTACCTGAAAAAGCATTCAGAAAAATGATAGCAAAGATGACTTAAAAAAAAACCTTGAAAACAAAATGGAGAAAATGCAAGAATCAATTAACAAAAACCTAAAAGAATTAAAGAATAAATATGCAGAGATAAACAGAACAATTACTGATATTAAAAATACAGAGACAAACAACACAATTACTGAAACTAAAAATACTCTAGAAGGAACCAATAGCAGAATATCTGAAGCAGAAGAACAAATCAGTGAGCTGGAAGATAAAATGATGGAAATAAATTCTGAAGAGCAGAATAAAGTAAAAAGAATGAAAAGAACAAAGGATGGTCTCAGAGACCTCTGGGACAATATCAAACCACCAACGTTAGAATTATAGGGGTCTCAGAAGAAGAAGAGAAAAAGAAAGGGCATGAGAAAATTTTCAAAGAGATTATAGTTGAAAATTTCCCCAACATGGAAAAGGAAATAGTCAATCAAGTTCAAGAGGTGCAATGAGTCCCATGCAGGGTAAACCCAAGTAGAAACATGCCAAGACACATACTAATCAAATTAATAAAGACCTAATAAAAAGAAAGAATATTAAAAGCAGCAAAGGAAAACCAAGTAACATACAAGGGAAACCCCATACTCTTAACAATTTATCTTTCAGCAGAAATTCTGCAGGCCAGAAGGGAATGTCAGAATATATCTAAAGTACTGAAAGGGAAAAATCTTCAACCCAAGATTACTGTACTCAGCAAGGATCTCATTCAAAATTGATGGAGAAATAAAAAGCTTTCCAGACAAGCAAAAGTTAAGAGAAATCAGTACCACCAAACCAGCTTTACAACAAATGTTAAAGGGACTTATATAGTCAAGAAATGCAAGAGAAGGAAAAGGATTTACAAAACCAAACCCAAGCAATTAAGAAAATGACAGTAGGAAGATATATATCAATAATTACTTTAAATGTAAATGGATTAAATGGTCCAACCAAAAGATGCATACTGGTAGAATGGATACAAAAACAAAACCCATATATATGCTGTCTGCAAGAAACCCACTTCAGACCTAAAGACACATATAGACTGAAAGTGAGAGGATGGAAAAATATATTCCATGCACATGGGAAGCAAAAGAAAGCTGGAGTAGCAATCCTCAGATCAGACAAAATAGACCTTAAAGAATATTACAAGAGATGAGGGAGGACACTACAGAATATCAAGGGATCAATCCAAGAGGAAGACATAACAATTGTGCATATCTATGCACCCTACACAGGAACACTTCAGTATACAAGACAAACACTAACAGACATAAAATAATTGACAGTAACACAACAATAGTAGGAGACTTTAACCCTCCACTCACACCAATGGACAGATCATCAAAACAGAAAATTAATATGAAACACAAGTCTTACATCATACATTAGAGTAGATGGATCTCATTGATATCTTCAGTACATTCCATCCAAATGCAGAAGAATACAACTTCTTCTCAAGGGCACATGAAACATTCTCCAGGATAGATCACATCCTGGGTCACAAATCAAACCTCAGTAAATTTAAGAAAGTTGAAATCATATCAAACATCTTCTTTGACCACAATGCTATGAGACTAGATATCAATTACATGAAAAAAACTGCAAGAAGCACAAACACATGGAGATTAAACAAAATGTTTCTAAATAACCAACAGGTTACTGAAGAAATCAAAAGGGAGATTAAAAAAAATTTCTAGAAACAAACGATAATGAAAACAACAATTTGAAACCTATGGGATGCAGCAAAAGCAGTTCTAAGAGGCAAGTTTATAGCAATACAATCCTACCTCAAGAAAAAAGAAAAACACCGAATATACAACCTAACTTTACACTTAAAACAACTGGAAAAAGAGAGCAAAAACCCCAAAAAATTAGCAGAAGCAAAGAAATCATAAAGATCAGAACAGAAATAAATGAAAAAGAAATGAAAGAAACAATAACAGTAGTAAAGATTAATAAAACTAAAAGCTTGTTTTTTGAGTAGATAAACAAAATTGACAAACCTTTAGCCAGACTCATCAGGAAAGAAAGAGAGAAGAATCAAATCAACAAAATTACAAATGAAAAAGGAGAGGTTACAACAGACAGTGCAAAAACACAATGGATTATAAGAGACTATTATGAACAATTATATGGGAATAAAATGGATAACCTAGAAGAAATGGACAGATTCTTGGAAAAGGTCAATATTCCATGACTGAAGCAGGAATAAATAGAAATTATGAACAGCCCAATTATAAGCACTGAAATTGTAGCTGTGATCAAATATCTCCCAAAAAACAAAAGCCCGGGACCAGATGGTTTCACAGGAGGACTCTATCAAATATTTGGAGAACAGCTAATGCCTATTCTTCTAAAACTTTTTCAAAAAATTGCAGAGGAAGTAACATTTCCAAACTTATTCTACAAAGCCACCATCACCCTGATACCCAAGCCAGACAAAGACAACACAAAAAAAGAAAACTACAGATCAATATCACTGATGAACATAGATGCAAAAGTCCTCAACAAAATTTTAACAAACAAAATTCAGCAACACATCAAAAAGCTCATACACCATGATCAAGTTGGGTTTATTCCAGAAATACCAGGATTCTTCAATATACACAAATCAATCAATGTGATACACCATATTAACAAATTGAAAGATAAAAACCATATGATGATCTCAGTAGATGCAGAAAAAGACTTTGACAAAATTCAGCACTCATTTATGATTAAATCTCTTCAACAAATGGGCATAGAAGGAACCTACCTCAATATAATAAAGGCCATATATGATAAGCCTACAGCAAACATTATTCTCAATGGTGAAAAACTGAAAGCAGTCCCCCTAAGATCACAAACAAGATAAGGGTGTGCACTTTCACCACCAATATTCAACACAGTTCTGGAAGTCCTAGCTACAGCAATTAGAGAAGAAACAGAAATAAAAAGAACCCAGATCTGAAAAGAAGTAAAGCTCTCATTGTTTGCAGATGACATGATATTGTATGTAGAAAACCCTAAAGATACTATCAGAAAATTACTAGAGCTAATCAGTGAACTTAGCAAAGTTGCAGGATACAAAATCAGTACACAGAAATCGCTTGCATTTCTATATACTAACAATGAAAAATCAGAAAGAGAAATTAAGGAATCAAACCCATTCACCTTTTCAATAAAAAGAATTAAATATCTAGGAATAAATTAGCTAAGGAGACAACACAACAGTATACAGAAAATTAAAAGACACTGATGAAAGAAATCAAAGATGACATAAGGAGATGGAGAGATGGAACCCATGGTCCTGGGTAGGAAGAATCAATATTGTGAAAATGAGTATACTACCAAATGCAATCTACAGATTCAATGTGATCCCTATCAAATCACTAGTGGCATTTTTCACAGAAGTAGAACAAAAAAATTCACATTTGTGTTACATTTGAAACCACAAAAGACCCTGAATATCCAAAGCAGTCTTGAGAAAGAAGAATGGAACTGGAAGAATCAACCTTCCTGACTTCGGATTATACTACAAAGCTACAGTCATCAAGACAGTATGGTGCTGGCACAAAAATAGAAATATAGACCAATGGAACAAGGTAGAAAGTCCAGAAATAAACCCATGCACCTATGGGCACCTTATTTTTGACAAAGGAGGCAAGAATATACAATGGGGCAAAGGCAGCCTCTTCAATAAATGGTGTTGGGAAAACTGGACAGCTATATGTAAAAGAATGAAATTAGAACACTTCCTAACACTATACACAAAGATAATCTCAAAATAGATTAAAGACTTAAATGCCATAAAAAGGAATAAAAAGCCATAAAAAGGAATTCATTTGAGTCAGTTCTAATGAGGTGGATGAACCTAGAACTATTATACAGTGAAGTGAGTCAGAAAGAGAAAGATAAATATCATATTCTAATGCACATATATGAAATCTAGAAAAATGGTACTGAAGAATTTATTTACAGGGTAGCAATGGAGAAACAGACATAGAGAATAGACTTATGGACATGGGGAGACGGGAGGAGAGGGTGAGATGTAAGGAAAGAATTACATGGAAACTTACATTACCAAATGTAAAATAGATAGCCAACGGGAATTTGCTGTATAGTTCAGGAAACTCAAACAAGGCTCTGTATCTACCTGGAGGGGTGAGATGGGGAAGGGAGAGATTGGAGGGAGGTTCAAAAGGGAGGGGATATATGTACACCTATGACTGATTCATGTTGAGGTTTGACAGAAAACAAATTTCTTTAAAGTAATTATCCTTCAATAAAAAAAATAAATGAAAAAGAAAAAAAACTTACAAAGATTAATAAAAAGGTATAATATAAAAAGCAACAAGGGAAAAATGACAAATAACATAAAAGGAAATTCCCAAAAGGTTTTCAGCTGATTTCTCAACAGAGACTCTAGAAGCCAGAAGAGAATGGAATGATATATTTAAAGTGGTGAAAGGGCAGAACCTATAGCCAAGTATACTCTACCCAGTAAGAGTATCATTCAGATTTGAGGAAGAAATCCAAAGCTTTCCAGAAAAGCAAAATTTAAAAGAATTCACCACCACCAAACTAGCTTAACAGTAAACACTAAAGGAACTTCTCTGAGCAGGAAACACAAGAGAAGGAAAAGACTTACAAAAAAATAAATGCGAAACAATTTAAAAAATGATAATAGGATCATACATATCAATAATTACCTTAAATATAAATGTATTAAATGCACCAACAAAAAGATATACTGGCTATGCAGGATGAAAACATGTACATGTATGCACTTCCACTTACCACACCATTCTACTTAATCCTTCTAATTGTATGCAATTATTTTATATTGTTAGGTTAATCGTTTCCATTATGGCTTGCAATTGTAATTATCTTTTTATTTTTTGTCTGGTTATTGATAATGGAAACTGATAAATATCTTTTAATATTATGATTAAGGAAATATTATTCATTTTAATACTATTGTGTCTTGGTTGGTCAACAGAAAATAATAGAATTTGGTATCACTAAACAGTCATTTAATAAAAATCTATAGTAGATTCAATGCAATCCCTATCAAGCTACCAATGGTATTTTTCACAGAACTAGAACAAATAATTTCACAATTTGTATGGAAATACCAAAAACCTCTAATAGCCAAAGCAATCTTGACAAAGAAGAATGTAACTTGAGGAATCAACCTACTTGAATTCAGACTATACTGCAAAGCTACAGTCATCAAGACAGTATGGTACTGGCACAAAGACAGAAAAATAGATCAATGGAACAAAATAGAAAGCCCAGAGATAAATCCATACACCTGTGGACACCTTATCTTTGATGAAGGAGGCAAGAATATACAATCTCTTTAACAAGTGGTGCTGGGAAAACTGGACAACCACTATAAAAGAATGAAACTAGAACACTTTCTAACACCATACACAAAAATAAACTCAAAATGGATTAAAGATCTAAATGTAAGACCAGAAACTATAAAACTCCTAGAGGCAAACATAGGCAAAACACTTTCTGACATAAATCACGGCAGGATCTTCTATGACCCACCTCCCAGAGTAATGGAAACAAAAGCAAAAATAAACAAATGGGACCTACGTAAACTTAAAAACTTTTGCACAAATAAGGAAACTATGAGCAAGGTGAAAAGACAGCCTTCAGAATGGGAGAAAATGATAGTAAATGAAGCAACTGACAAAGAGTTAATCTCAAAAATATACAAGCAGCTCATGCAGCTCAATTCCAGAAAAATAAGCGACTGAATCAAAAAATGGACCAAAGAACTAAACAGACATTTCTCCAAAGAAGACATAAAGATGGTTAACAAACACATGAAAAGATGCTCAACATCACTCATTATCAGAGAAATGCAAATCAAAACCACAATGAGGTACCATCTCATGCCAGTCAGAATGACTGCTATCCAAAAGTCTACAAGCAATAAATGCTGGAGAGGGTGCGGAGGAAAGGGAACCCTCTTACACTGTTGGTGGGAATGCAAACTAGTACAGCCACTATGGAGAATAGTATGGAGATTCCTTAAAAAACTGGAAATAGAACTGCCATATGATCCAACAACCCACTGCTAGGAATACACACCGAGGAAACCAGAATTGAAAGAAACACATGTACCCCAATGTTCATTGCAGCACTGTTTGTAATAGCCAGGATGTGGAAGCAAACTAGATGTCCATCAGCAGACGAATAGATAAGAAAGCTGTGGTATATATACATAATGGACTATTACTCAGCTATTAAAAGAATGCATCTGAATCAGTTCTAACGAGGTGGATGAAACTGGAGCCTATTATACAGAGTGAAGTAAGTCAGAAAGAAAAACACCAATGCAGTATGCTAATGCATATATATGGAATTTAGAAAGATGAGACAGCAAAAGAGACACAGATGTAAAGAACAGACTTTTGGACTCTGTGGGAGAAGGCGAGGGTGGGATGATTTGAGAGAATAGCATTGAAACATGTGTATTATCATATGTGAAATAGATCACCAGTCCAGGTTCAATGCATGAGACAGGGTGCTCAGGACTGGTGCACTGGGATGACCCTGAGGGATGGGATGGGGAGGGAGGTGGGAGGGGGGTTCAAGATGGGGAACACGTGTACACCCATGGCTGATTCACGTCAATGTGTGGCAAAAACCTCATACAAAGAGTTGGCTCATTGGAAAAGACCCTGATGCTGGGAGGGATTGGGGGCAGGAGGAGAAGGGGATGACAGAGGATGAGATTGCTGGATGGCATCACTGAATCAATGGACACGAGTTTGGGTAAACTCCGGGAGTTGGTGATGGACAAGGAGGCCTGGTGTGCTGCGATTCATGGGGTCACAAAGATTCGGACACAAATGAGTGACTGAACTGAACTGATGGCAAAAACCGCTACAATATTGTAAAGTAATTAGCCTCCAATTAAAATAAATTAATTAATTAAAAAAAACTTATAGTAACTTTTTTTTAGTTGGAGGATAACTGCTTTACAATATTGTGTTGGCCTCTGCCACGCATCAGTATGAATCAGCCACAGGTATACTTATGGTCCCCTCTCTCCTGAGCTCCCTTCCCATCTTCCACCCAGTCCCACCCCTTTAGGTTGTCACCTAACACTGGGTTGAGCTTGCTGTGTCACACAGCATGTTCCTACTTTCCATCTATTTTGCATATGGTAATGTATATTTAAAATCCAGGTGCATCTAGCAGTCCAGCATCTAGCATTACTGCTAAAATCTAGAAAATTTACTATCTTAGTGATTTTCTTAAAAAAAAAGTGGGTGAGGCTTGAAACTTGTAATCCAATTCTGAGAATATAAATACTATGTTGTAAAAACACAGGAAATTAACATGCCTGGCAGGCTACAGTCCATGGGGTCACAAAGAGCGGCTGAGCGACTTCACTTCACTTCACAGTACCATTAACTAAAGTATAGATTTTGTTCAAATTTCACACACACACAAAATGACATAAATAAATAAGCAAATGAATACACATAAAGAAACTATTTTTCTTTGAAAAATAATAATATATGTAAGATGTTTTGAAGGTTACAATCTTTTAAAGGAAAAGGCAATCTATATTATACAAAGCTGAACACTTATTAATGTTTAAGTACAAAAAACTATGGATAGAATTTAAAGTTTGCAAAGCACTTTTCTATTATCTCATATGATTTCTCTAATTATGCTATAATGCAGGCAAACTAAATCCTAGAATACCAATTTTCTTGATAGGGAATTGGAATTCTGATACATTAGGTGACTTACCCAAAGTAGCACAACTGAAAAATAAGGAAGAGTTAAATCTTCACTTTGTGTTCTCAAACTTTCATTAAAGCTTCAATCTCTGAAGGTACAGAGTAGAAAGATGATTAAAGAGACGTATATGAGAAATAAAAGGTGAAATGTTAAAATGAAATGCGTATAATTTTGTGCCTCCCTGCAGGCAGCACTTTCATTGGTTTCTACTTTAAGAATTTGGATACACTGAACTTACCAAAACCCCTTGGAAGTGGTTTTACTTGCAATGTGTTTTCCTGCGGCTCTTCAGTTTCAAGTCTAAACTTAGCTCTCAGTAGAGTTATTAATCAGTTGGTTGGCTGACTTTCTTTTGATTTTTTTTTTTACATGAAAAGTGACTTGGTGATTGGGATATTTGGGGCATTTCTTTCCCCAGGACATTTGAACTAATTGAAAGTGGATGTTTTTTATCCTCTATTGTGGTGAGTATGCAATTCAGCAGGATGTAGAGACCTTTAAAATGAATTAGGAATTTTAATTACAGTCCTCTGGGCCACTTGTGGTCAGTGGGCTTGTGAACAAGAGGTCACTACAGGCCTTATGGCTTCTTTGCCAGTTTATAATGATTCATTTTTAATTTATAGAACATGTTCCTGCAAACTCTTTAATTATTCACACGCTGTAGGGCAGGGTTGGATGGGGGCGGGGTAAATGAAAAAATAAATGTTTTTTTGACAAGTTATGACTGAACTTTTCTAGAGTACCAAAGCAATTTAGTAACAAATCTGGATTCAGAGTTCAGTTATGTTAAATTCCTTAACAAAAAATAGCTTTACACCAGTTTAGTTTGGAGGAAATACAGTTCCCAAAATCTTAACAATGATTATACTGGATATATGAGTTTATTGTATTTAAAAAAGCTTATAAGTGTGATTTTTTTGCTTCTCCCTTTTGCAAAATTATGATATGACTAAATTTATACCTTTTTCCTATCTTTTCCTAAAAAGGGTAGTTTTAATTGGATATCATATACCATAAATTATGGAAATATACTGTTTTTCTGTTGTAAGTTTAGTGACTACTTTGTAAATATTTATTTAAAATAGAAGTATTGTTATGAAAAGTGCAGATGACTTTGATGCCATTTTCTAGCCAAACCTTTTCATTTACAAATAAGGAAATTAGGTCAAGGGATTAAGAGACTTATGTTCAAAAGTTTATAGCTAGTAGGCAGCAGAATTAGGATTATAACTGAGATCACAAGACCCCATCCTGTGTACTTTCCACTCTACAATTTTTGTTGTTCAGTCACTCAGTAGTGTCCAACACTTTGCAACTCCAGGGACTGTAGGACTCCAGGCTTTCCTGTTCTTCACCATCTCTTAGAGCTTGCTCAAGATCATGTCCATTGAGTCAGTAATGCCATCCAACCACCTCATCCTGTCGTCCCCTTCTTTCACCTTCAATTTTGCCCAGCATCAGGGTCTTTTCCAATAAGTTGGCTCTTTGCATCAGGTGGCCAAAGCATTGGAGCTTCAGCTTCAGGATCAGCCCCTTCAATGAGTATTCAGGATTGATTTCCTTTCGGATGGACTAGTTGGATCTCCTTGCAGTCCAAGTGACTCTCAAGAGTCTTCTCCAACACCACAGTTCAAAAGCATCAATTCTTCGTCGCTCAGCCTTCTTTATGGTCCAACTCTCACATCCATATATGACTATGGGAAAAACCATAGCTTTGACTATATGGACATTTATTGGCAAAGTTATGTCTCTGCTTTTTAATACACTGTCTAGTTTTGTCATAGCTTCTCTTCCAAGGAGCAAGAGTCTTTTTAATTTCATGCTGTCACCAACTGCAGTGATTTGACAGACTAAGAAAATAATGTCTGTCACTTTTTCCTTTGTTTCCCCATCTATTTGCCATGAAGTGATGGGACTGGATGCCATAATCTTCGTTTTTTGAATGTTGAGTTTTAAGCCAGCTTTTTCACTCTCCTCTTTCAGCTTCATCAAGAGCCTCTTTAGTTCTTTTTTGCTTTCTGCCATAAGGGTGGTGTCATCTTCATATCCGAGGTTACTGATATTGCCCCCGCAATCTTGACTTCAGCTTGTGCTTCATCCAGTCCAGCATTTCTCATGATGTACTCTGGATATAAGTTAAATAAGCAGGGTGACAATATACAGCCTTGACACACTCCTTTTCCAATTTGGAACCAGTCCATTGCTCTATGTCCAGTTCTAACCTTTGCTTCTTGACCTACATACTCTTTCACAGGAGACAGTAAGGTGGTCTGGTATTCCCAACTCTTTAAGAATTTTCTGCAGTTTGTTGTGATCCACACAGTCAAAGGCTTTAGGGTAGTCAATGAGGCAGAAGTAGGTGTTCTTCTGGAACTCTGTTGCTTTTTTCATGATCCAATGAATATTAGCAATTTGATCTCTGGTTCCTCTTTCTTTTCTAAATCCATCTTGAACACCTGAAAGTTCTCAGTTCATAGACTGTTGAAGCCTAGTTTGGAGAATTTTGTACACTCTTCCATAATGCAGATTAAATTAAAAAATTCCACAGTATAACATGGTTGCAGTTCTACTACTCTATCAGTATTAGTGAAATATATGGGTGGGGTTTAGATTTTAGTCATTTTAAAAATTAAAACTCTAAATGTGCACTTTTCACCAATCTTTTGATAAAGAATCCAGGGCCCACTGATTGGGCAACTCAAAGTTTTTCTTACATGTCACAGCAATGGTAAAGCATTTACTCTTTCCCTTGTCAATTTTTTCAGTTTAGAGAACTTACATTTGCAAAGCATTTTGAATCCAGATTTTCTTGGTCTCCTTCCCCATTCTTTTAAGTTAGCCCCACATATTAGGCAAGTTCTGTCTCTCTCTCTCTCCTTCTTTCTGTCAATTTACTGGACTTTATGGAATCATTTCAAAACTGTCAACTTTGGTTCTTAGAAACAGCAGCTCTCTTTGTTTCCTTGCTCCTATTTCATCTATTTACATACTGGTCAATTAAATTACAAAATAACAATAATAAGTGCAACCAGCATGCACAGGCTTGGGCAACTCTAATAGATCCTTGTGAACATTACCTAACTGTTGGCAGCATTAATACTGACGTGTTCTGGAGAGTGTCTTGTTGACTGTGACTGCTCAGTGTGTGCAAGGATCAGGATGTTGAGAGAGCAAGGGAACGGAGAGTCCATCAGTTTTACTAAACATGATAATTATAGTGTTAGGTGCTCAGATGTGTTCGACTCTTTGCCACCCCATGGACTGAAGGCTGCCAGGCTCCTCTGTCCATGGAATTCTCCAGTGCCTGCTGCTGATACTGCTGCTGCTAAGTTGCTTCAGCCACATCCGACTCTGTGCGACCCCATAGGCAGCAGCCCACTAGGCTCCCCCATCCCTGGGATTCTCCAGGCAAGAACACTGGAGTGGGTTGCCTTTTCCTTCTCCAATGCATGAAAGTGAAAAGTGAAAGTGAAGTCGCTCAGTCACGTCCAACTCCTAGCGACCCCATGGACTGGAGCCCACCAGGCTCCTCCATCCATGGGATTTTCCAGGCAAGAGTACTGGAGTGGGGTGCCATTGCCTTCTCTGCTCCCGTGCCTAAGTAATGATTAAAATTGCTTCTTTTGGGGTTGCCCTGATGGGCCAGTGGTTAAGAATCCACCTTCTAATGCAGGGGACACAGGTCTGATCACTAGTAGGGAAGCAGATCTCATGTGCTGTGAGGCAACTAAGCCTGTCCACCAAGCTAGAGCAGGCCGCAGGCTGCAGTGAAGAACCAGCACAGCCAAAAGAATTGCATCTTTCATTGATTTACACTATGGATATTTCCCACATTAAATGTTTTTTCAAAGTATATATTTTAAATAATTCTGCAGGATTTCATACTATGAATTCCCTAAAATTTCTTGTGTGCCTGTGAGCATGCTCAGTTGTGTCCAACTCTTTGAGACCCCATGGACCTTCTAGGGTCTTCTGTCCATGAGATTTCCCAGGCAAAAATACTGGAGTGGTTTGCCATTTCCTTCTCCAGGGGACATTCCCAACACAAGGGTTGAACCTGTGTCTCTGAGGCTTCCCAGAGCCTCAGAGGCTTCCCCAGTGTCTGGGGAAGCCTTAAAATTGCTTACCTAATTGAATATTATTGTATGTTTAATTATCCTTAAGCTTTTTCTTCGCTTCTAAGGAGAATATACTAGAATAAATAAAAAATGAACTTTATAGTCAGTATTTGCTAATCATAGAATATGACACAAAGAATAAGTGCCTAAAAATATTAGTGTCATATATCTGGCAGTGTAAACCCTCATTCTCATGTTTTAAAGCAATTTTTGTGGCTTTGTATGTGTATACATGTGTATATATATGCACCTTTTGAGTAGTGGTTGGATTTATATTAGTCTTATAAACAAATTTGACAGGAAATAATATTGAGTCTTGTCATCAAGGAACATTTATTATCTTTCCATCTATTTACATTTTGTTTTAGGTCTCTTCATTGAGTTCTGTAGCTTCTTTGATATGGTGATGTATATTTCTTTTCAAGTTTATTCTGGGTATTAGTATTTTGTGATTATTGTAAAGACACATGGTCTTTTTTGTTACATTCTAATTTGCTAAATTGTGAGCTGTTGAACTCTATTCTTAGTTTTTAAGGGCTTCTTAGTTGAGTTTTTTTTTAAAGACCTATTTAATACAGCTGGTCATTTTAACTGAACATGAACTAATGAAACAGTTTAAAAGCAGAAGAAAGAAATGTCCGAATCAGGTAAGTTTAATAAAGACACTCCTGCCTATACTGAGTCTGTTTTCCCAGTTGATTAAAACTTATGTACATTTTCATAACCTTATAATCTCTTAGCTACTTTGTAACTGACAGACTAAAAAGAAAACCTGATGGGATCTGATGGAGTTATGTTCACAGATGGTGTCTTGTGCCAACAAGCTGAGATAGCAGATGAGAAACACACATCTGAGCTGCAGTGTTCTGGTCCTAGAACAACTTTCAGAGCATAGAATAACTTCTGCTTCATATCTACCTTTCAAATCTCTTTATAAGTATCTCTTGAAGCCCATTCTGACCTCCAATAATATAAAGAAAAGAATTTTGGGAACCATGGTTCCAACTTAGCTAACTTGACACACTACAGAGTCACAACACCTTCTATTCCTGAGTCAAAATGTCTTATTAAGTGGAATTCTAAATTTTCATAACATATAGGTTGAGAACAATATCTAGCACCATGGTCAGTATAATTGTATTAATATCTTGTCCTCAGGGCTGCTGTTTCTCCTATCCTATCACTCTTTTATTTATTTAAAATTTTTTATCTTTTCCCTTTTTATTTTAATCAGAAATTTTATTGTTGATTTCTTTTTTTTTTTTTTTTTTTTTGAAGAAAATTTGTTTTTTATTCATGTCACAACTTAAGATTTCATATCTTTTATCATTGATGTTTTTAGCTTTTCTAATACTTTGTTTTTATTTATTTTTATCAATGCTTGGCATTATCTGCAGTTTTAAAAACTTTCCAGCCATTAACTCATTAAATATTTGTTCTCTATCATTTATCACATTCAATCTTCTCAAACTGCTCTTAAATCATCAGAGGTAACTAGAATAGCACAGGTTAAAAATTTCCTTACTTTATCTTCATTATCAGATGGTACACCCACTACCTCTGTGGTTTCCATTACCCAATGAAATATAAAATTAATGTTTAATAAAACATGCTTATTGGTATGCCTTTTGTCTTTTTTTTATTTTTAAACTTTACAAAATTGTATTAGTTTTGCCAAATATCAAAATGAATCCACTACAGGTACACATGTGTTCCCCATCCTGAACCCTCCTCCCTCCTCCCTCCCCATACCATCCCTCTGGGTCGTCCCAGTGCACCAGCCCCAAGCATCCAGTATCATGCATTGAACCTGGACTGGCAACTCGTTTCATACATGATATTTTACATGTTTCAATACCATTCTCCCAAATCTTCCACCCTCTCCCTCTCCCACAGAGTCCATAAGACTGTTCTATACATCAGTGTCTCTTTTGCTGTCTCGTACACTGGGTTATTGTTACCATCTTTCTAAATTCCATATATATGCGTTAGTATACTGTATTGGTGTTTTTCTTTCCAGCCCACTTCACTCTGTATAATAGGCTCCAGTTTCATCCACCTCATTAGAACTGCTTCAAATGTATTCTTTTTAAAAACACAGAGAATCACATTTGGTCAGATGACTTTCTAAAGTCAGGGTTCAGTGTCTTGCATTCCTAATAGGTCTACTACGAAAGTGGCTTGCTGTCATTAGTCAACCCTATAAAACAAAACACCCTAGAATGTATTAATAGAAGAAGATAATTGGTAAATTGATATTCATTTGTTTGTGTAATTCTACATTTAAATGGTGGTTATCTTCATTTTCTCCAGGGAAACTATTTTAGTACTTTTGTACATACGGTTCTTTGGGAGGCATTTTCATTATTTCTAATAAATAAAATGCAATGAATTATAAAATGCTGCAAATGGCATTTCTTTTTTATGCATAAAAGGAGAAAACAAGGAATATGATTAATGGCAAGAACTATGAGATTGGAATTTCTTAGTATTTTTCTCTCTGCTCTCAACCTCTCTCTTTCTATATCCCTCTCTGATAAATACAAATATTGTGTTAATAACTTAAATCGTGGTTGTTTAGTCACTAAGTCGACTCTTGCCACCCCATAGAGTGTAGCCCACCAACGTCTGTCCATGGGACTTCCAAGGCAGGAATACTGGAGTGGGTCACTTTTTTTTTTTCTCCAGGGAATAACTTAAATAGCTTATATACTTAGAATCTTCATTCAGTTATTCAGTTTAGTTCAGTCGCTCAGTCGTGTATGACTCTTTGTGACCCCATGAATCGCAGCACGCCAGGCCTCCCTGTCCATCACCAACTCCCAGAGTTCACTCAGACTCACGTCCATCGAGTCAGTGATGCCATCCAGCCATCTCATCCTCTGTCGTCCCCTTCTCCTCCTGCCCCCAATCCCTCCCAGCATCAGAGTCTTCCAATAGTAAAAACTGTTGATAGGTAATTATGTTTTAGGTATTAAACATAAATTTTTAGTACATTAAATTTAAATCCCTAAGCCAAAGAATTGAAAGTGATTATGGGAGTAATTGGGCTTCCCTGGAGACTCGGAGAGTAAAGAATCCATCTGCATTGTGGGATACCTGGGTTTAATTCCTGGGTTGGGAAGATCCCCTGGAGGAAAGCATGGTGACCCACTCCAGCATTAATGCCTGGAGGATCCCCATGGACAGAGAAGTGTGGCGGACTATAGTCCATGGGGTCGCAAAGACTGAGCAACCAAGCACAGCACAGCACAGCACAGCATATGGGAGTAATTGAGTCAGTCAGTTCAGTCACTCAGTTGTGTCCGGCTCTTCGAGACCCCATGGACTGCAACACGTCAGGCTTCCCTGTCCATCGCCAGCTCCTGGAGTTTACTTAAACTCATGTCCATTGAGTCGGTGGTGCCATCCATCCAACCATCTCATCCTCTGTTGTCCCCTTCTCCTCCCGCCTTCAATCTTTCCCAGTATCAGGGTCTTTTCCAGTCAGTCTGTTCTTCTCATCATGTGGCCAAAGTATTGGAATTTCAGCTACAGCATCAGTCCTTCCAATGAATATTCAGGACTGGGAGTAATTAGTTTTCAAATTTTTCATTTAAATTAAAAAAAATCTGCCCAGAAGAAATTCTTATGAGATGAATTTAATTAAATTCCTCTTGCCAGGCAATTCCTTTCTACTTCCTTTTAAATGACTTCAGCTTGATGGACCATCTGTTCTTTGAGTCTGTTCAGGGCCTAACTTCAGCTTATTAAACCGGCCAGGTTACATTACTGTGAATTCCAGGTTTCATTCCTGCAGATGTTCCTGTCTTTGTGTCAAGTGGCCCCTGATTTCCTAAACCTTCTGCCTTAAAAATCATAGTGACAATCCTAGCCATTTTCATCCACTCATATGGCATACTTGGATGACTTTACTTCAGTTTGGGACCTTCTGTTATATTTAAAATCTACAAGGAATAAGTCAGTCAAGTCTTACTGCATGTAGTCTTGGCATCCAGTTATATCATTAGGATGCCCTAGGCGCCAATTAACAGAAACTAGTATATAAATGGGAAGAAACACAAACATGTTATTTCATAAGGGGAAGTCCAGGGGTAGAGCAGACTCTAGGGTTACTCAGTCAGTCAGTTGCATGGTACTTTCATTCCTCTTAGTCCTCCTTATCTGTCCTCTTTGACAGAAGCTTTTCTGCAGGCTGGTATGAAGCTGTTGGTAGGCATCTCTTCCAGACAAAACCATATCTCAAAGATGAAGAGAAGTGTTTCTGGTTTGGTTCACTCCAAAGAAAGTGGAAACTCTTTCGCCCAAAGCATTTCCCATCAGCTGCCCTTCCACCAGCAGATTTCCTCTGTTATTAGCCAGAACTGATTTGCACTCCCCCCCACGCTAGTCATTGCAAGGAGATTGCTTTCAATCATGCACCCCTTGAGTAGGGGATGCTGTCTTCTTCCGAACTACATGGTGATGTGGGGAGAGTGAATATTTTAACAACATTTGGGTTTTTTCAAGAAGAAAAGAGAATGGATGCTAGTAGGCAACCAGTACTGCCTGCCATGTCACCATGCATCGCTTTGGTATGCATGGACCAAGCCTGGGCTGTGGAGTCAGACAGATCTGGGTTCAATTCTTGAGTAAAGCTTGGACAGACAAGTGACCTTGATCAAACAGCTTAGCATTTATGAGGTTCAGGGCTTTTTCCACTTTAAAGCAGATACAAATGTAAATATCCTTTAGGGTTATTGAAATTGTTAAGTAAGAATAGCTACAACAACTATAAAACAAAAAAGTTTATAGAATTCTGTCCTCGGTAAGTTCTCAGTTTACTTTTTACCCTTCCACTAGTATTTGCCTAAAACTATAAATTCCCTATCCCAGGAAATCACTTCAAATTCTATAAATTTTACTAGTGGTTTAAAATGCAGTAATTTTTCTTAAGAAACACAGGATCAAACCTCTTCCAATTTTGCTATATAGCATGGCATTTTGTTTCCTTTCTGTTGAGCATAGAAGTGTTTATTATATTGGAGTATTAGCAAAATTTTCATTTATAAAATAAAATATTAGTGATTACATAACCTGTCTAGCACAAAGACAGTGCCATGTTGTTTTGACTTAGAAAACTGTAAATTATGCAAAAGGGTGAGAGTCAGTTACACTAGACATAAAATACGTGTCAATTTGTCACAAAACCTGAAACAAGTAGAGGCCAACTTCACCTTCATGAAATCTTATCCGACCTAATTTCAAACAATGTTTTGAATTAAAGTTGGTTTTAAGCCAACAATACCCAAATTGGAATTGAATGGTAACCTTGCAATAAAATCTCATTCCAATTTTCAATTGAAAATAAATTTGATGGCTCTCTTTAAATATTTGAATTTATTTTTTATGAGTTCAAATTCTTTAGATGGAAGGATATGTGGTGAGTTCTGAGAGTAGGTTTGGAACAGGAAACTCAATGAACTTTTGCACAGAGCAGCAGTAGAGGCACAGACCTTGAAAACAGACTTATGGATACAGCTTGGGGGAGGAGAGGGACAAGGAGAGGGTGGGAGGTATAGAGAGAGCAACATGGAAACATGCCTTACCATACTTAAAATAGATAGCCAATGGGAACTTGCTGTATGACTCAGGAAATTCAAACCTGGCTTGGGAACAACCTAGAGGTGTGGGATGGAAAGAGAGGTGGGAAGGACTTTCAAACGGGAGGGGACATGGATAAACCTATGGCTGATTCATGTTCATGTTTGGTAGAAGCCAATGCAATACTGTAAAGCAATTATCCTTCAATTAAAAGTAAATACATTTTTGAAAAGAGCTGTATAACTTGCATTGGTAAGTTCATTAATTATTCACTTAAACTTTTATAGTAAATGTATCTTGAGAGTAATAATTTCCCATCCTTTCTCAGGGTACAATTTTTACCTTTTTACTCTAGGGCAGTCAGATAGAATAAAAAAACAATCTGACTTTCCACCTTTCCTGCTTGGGAGTTGAGAGTCTTTATGAGAAATGATTTTACTTAAGCTCCTGTGTGGAGGAGCAGCTTACTTGAGCTCTAATTTGTCCCTGATAACTGCTACCTCACTGCCTGTAACAAAAAGCCATGTTCTCAAGGCCTATATGTCCTTGGCCTCACAAGCTATGATTGGAACCTCTACTCTGGTCTGGTTTCTCCAGCTTTTGCCCTGTTTCCTCTCTCTGGTGAGCTCTTTCTTACCAAGAATTTGGTTGATGCCATGCCTGAGTTTCTATCTCAGATTCTTTTAAAGATGATCTTTTAATTCAATATCAGGTCTTTGGTGCTGCCTTAACTTTGAACCGGAGTATAAAACCATGCAAATATACCCTGTCACCCTGCACCATCAGATTCTGCAGAGGACAGCCCTAAAACTGTAACTAGCTTCAGTTCCTATTATCTATTTTTAGTTGAAATACAGTAGGTCAACCACATGGAATGTTAGTTCCAGGCATATAACATAGTGATTTGATATTTCTATGCATTACAAAGTGATCACATTGATAATTCTAGTTACCATCTGGCATCATACAAATTTATTACAATATTATTGACAATGTCTCCATGCTGTATATTTCATCCCAATGGCTCATTTATTTTCTAACTGGAAAATTTATGCCTCCTGCTGCTGCTAAGTCACTTCAGTCGTGTCTGACTCTGTGCGACCCCATAGATGGCAGCCCACCAGGCTCCCCCATCCCTGGGATTCTCCAGGCAAGAACACTGGAGTGGGTTGCCATTTCCTTCCCCAACGCATGAAAGTGAAAAGTGAAAGTGAAGTCGTTCAGTCGTGTCCGACTCTTTGCGATCCCATGGACTGCAGCCTATCAGGCTCCTCCATCCATGGGATTTTCCAGGCAAGAGTACTGGAGTGGGGTGCTAATCTCCCTCAAATTAATATTATATTTTCTTCAGATAAATAGTCAGAAGTGGAATTGCTGGACTGTATGGAAGCTCTTCTTTTTTAATATTTGTTTGCAGTATTGTGTTGGTTTCTGTCAAATATCAATATGAATCAGCCATAGGTATACATATGTTCCTTCTCTCCCACCTCTCTCTTCATCCCACCCCTCTTGGTTGTTACAGAGCCCCAGCTTGAGTTCCCTGAGTTTCACAGCAAATTCGCAGTGGCTGTCTATTTTACACAGGGTAATACATGTGACTGCAGCCATGAAATTAAAAGACGCTTATTCCTTGGAAGGAAAGTTATGACCAACCTAGAGAGCAGATTCAAAAGCAGAGACATTACTTTGCCAACAAATGTTCGTTTAGTCAAGGCTATGGTTTTTCCAGTGGTCATGTATGGATGTGAGAGTTGGACTGTGAAGAAGGATGAGCACCAAAGAATTGATGCTTTTGAACTGTGGTGTTGGATAAGACTCTTGAGAGTCCCTTGAACTGCAAGGAGATCCAACCAGTCCATTCTGAAGGAGATCAGCCCTGGGATTTCTTTGGAAGGAATGATGTTAAAGCTGAAACTCCAGTACTTTGGCCACGTCATGTGAAGAGTTGACTCATTGGAAAAGACTCTGATGCTGGGAGGGATTGGGGGCAGGAGGAGAAGGGGACGACAGAGGATGAGATGGCTGGATGGCATCACTGACTCGATGGACGTGAGTCTGAGTGAACTCCGGGAGTTGGTGATGGACAGGGAGGCCTGGCGTGCTGTGATTCATGAGGTCGCAAAGAGTCGGACACAACTGAGTGACTGAACTGAACTGAACTGAACTGAATGTATGTTTACATGTTACTATCTCCATACATGCAGGGGAGCCTCCATGTCCATAGTCTGTTCTCTATGTCTGTGCTGCCCCACAAATAATTTCATCAGTATCATCTTTCTAGATTCCATATATATACACGTTAGTATACAATATTTGTTTTTTTCTTCTGACTTACTTCATTGTGTATAAAAGGCTCTAGGTTCATCTATCTCATTACAGCTGTCTCAAATGTGTCCTTTTTTATAGCTAATATTCCATTATATATATGTACCACAACTTCTTTAACCACTCATCTGTCGATGGACATCTAGATTGCTTCCATGTGCTAGCTATTGTAAGTAGTGCTGCAATGAACAATGGGATACATGTGTCTTTTTCAATTTTGGTTTCCTCACAGTATATGCCTAGGAGTGGGATTGTTGGGTCATATGGTGGTTTTATTCCTAGTTTTTAAAGGACTCTCTGCACTGTCTTCCATAGTGGCTGTATCAATTTACATTCCCATCAACAGTGTGAGAGGTTTCCCTTTTCTCCACACCCTCTCCAGTTTTTATTGTTTGTAGACTTTTGATGATGGTCATTCTGACTGGTGTGAGGTGATATCTCATTGTCATTTTGATTTGCATTTCTCTAATAATGAGCTATCTGAGAAGGCAATGGCACCCCACTCCAGTACTCTTGCCTGGAAAATCCCATGGATGGAGGAGCCTGGAGGGCTGCAGTCCATGGGGTTGTTGAGGGTCAGACACGACTGAGCAACTTCACTTTCACTTTTCACTTTCATGCATTGGAGAAGGAAATGGCAACCCACTCCAGTGTTCTTGCCTGGAGAATCCCAGGGACGGCGAAGCCTGGTGGGCTGCTGTCTATGGGGTCGCACAGAGTCGGACACGACTGAAGTGACTTAGCAGCAGCAGCAGCAATAATGAGCTATACTGAGCAGCTTAACTCTTATCACTATTATTCAACATAGTTCTGAAAGTCCTGGCTATGGCAATCAGAGAGAAAAAGAAATAAAAGGAATCCAGATTGGAAAAGAAGCAAAACTCTCACTGTTTGCAAATGACATGACACTATACATAGAAAACCCTAAAGATACTATGAGAAAACTACTAGAGCTAACAAGTGAATTTAGTATAGTCACAGGATACAAAATCAATACACAAAAATCACTTGTATTCCTATATGCTAACAATGAAAAATCAGAAACAGAAATTAAAGAATCAATCCCATGCACCATTGCAACAAAAAAAAGAATAAAATATCTAGGAATAAACTCCCTAAGGAGACAGAAGAGCTGTATATAGAAAACTGTAAGACATTGATGAAAGAAATCAAAGACGACATAAAGAAATGGAGAGATATTCCATGTTCCTGGGCTGGATGAATCAATACTGTGAAAATGACTAACTACCAAATGCAATCTACAGATTCATTGTGATCCCTATCAAATTACCAATGGCATTTTTCACAGAACTAGAACAAAGAATTTTACAATTCATATGGAAACAAAAGACTCCAATAGCCAAAATAATAATGAGAAAGTAGAATGGACCTGGAGCCTTCCTGACTTTACACTTTAAACTAGTCATCAAGAGAGTATGATACTGGCATAAAAACAGAAATATAGGCAAATGGAATAAAATAGAAAATCCAGAGGTAAACCCACATACTTCTGCATACCTTATTTTTGACAAAGGAGGCAAAAATATACAATAAGGCAAAGATAATATCTTCAATAAGTAATTCTGGGAAAATCAAACAGCTACAAGTAAAAGAATGAAATTAGAACATTTCTTAATGCCATACACAAAGATAAACTGAAAATGGATTAAAAACCTAAATGTAAGGCCAGAAATTGTAAAACTCTTAGAGGAAAACAGGCAGAACACTCAATGACATAAATCACAGCAAGATCATCTATGACCCACCTCCTAGAGTAATGGAAAAAAAAAACAAAAACAAAAATAAAAAAGTGGGGCTTAATTAAACTTAAAAGCCTTTGCACAGCAAAGCAAACTATATATGAGGTGAGAAGACAACCCTCAGAATGGGAGAAGTAATAACAAATGAAACAACTGACAAAGGATTAATTTCCAAAATATACAAGCAGCCCACACAAGTCAATATCAGAAAAACAAGCAATACAATCAAAAAGTGGGAAGAATATCTAAACAGATATTTTTCCAAAGAAGACATAAAGATGGATAATAAACACATGAAAAAATCCTTTTAATTTTTTAAGAAAACTGTATACTGTTCCACAGTGACTGCACCAATTCACATTACCACCAACAGAGAGAGAGGGTTTCCTTTGGTCCACATCTTTACCAGTACTTGTTCTTCGCTGTCTTTTTTTTTAATAATAACCATTTTGACAGATGTGTTATGATAGCTCAGTATGTTTGGTTTTGATATGCATTTTCCTGCTGATTAATGATGTTGAGCATCTTTTCATGTGCCTGTTGGCCATCTTTATGTCTTTGGAAAAATGTCTATTTAGGTCCTCTGCTCATCGCTTAATTAGAAATATTATTTTAACCAGTTTATACTTTTACTCATTTTCATATTGATGTACTAAAAAATATATTTAGTTTTATTTTGAGGGAGCAGTCTAAAATACTTGAGCATGACTATGTATTTATATTCTCTTTTAATTTTTCTTCTTATTAATTTTTTACTGTAGTATACTTGATTTACAGCATCATATTATTTTAGGTATTTAGCATAGTGATTCACCATTTTTGCAAATTATATTCAATTATACAGTATTACAAGATAAAGTTTATAATTCCATGTGTTATACAGTATATGTTTGCTGCTTATCTGTTTTATACACAATAGTGTATATCTGTTCATCTCATATCGCTAGTTTGTCCTCTGTTCACCTCTCTCCTTTGGTAACCCCAAGTTTGTTTTCTGTATCTGTGAGTCTGCTTGTATTTTTCATATGCATTCACTTGTATTGGATTCCACTTATAATTCATATCGTGGACTACTTGTCTTTCCCTGTTTGACATTTCATTAAGCATAATATTCTCTAGATCCATTCATGCTAATGCAAATGGCAGAATTTCATTGTTTTTTATGGCTCACTAATAACCCATTTAAAAATATATACCACGTCTTCATCCACCCATCTGTAGGTAGGCATTTGTGTTGTTTCCATGTCTCGACTACTGTAAATAGTGCTGCTGTGAACATTGGGATGCATGTATCTCTTTGAGCTCTTGGAATGGAAGAATTAATATTGCTAAAATGGCCATACTATCCAAAGCAATCTACAGATTTTTAAAAATTCCTACCAAATCACCCATGATGTTTTTCATAGAATTATAGCAAATAATCCTAAAATTTATATGGAACCAAAATAGATCCAGAATTGCCAAATCAATCCTGAGAATAAAGAACGAAGCTGGAGGCATAACCCTTCCAGACTTCAGATAGTACTACAAGCTACAGTAATCAGAATAGCATAATGATGGCACAAAAACAGATATATGGATCAGTGGAACACAATAGAGCATCCAGAAATAAACCCTCAAGCCGATGGTCAAGTAAATTGTAACAAAGGAGGCAAGAAAAAATAATGGAGAAAAGATAGTCTACAGAAAGTTGCAATGGGAAAGTTGGAATCTGCATGAAATGCAGATCAATGAAGTTAAGAACACTCCTTCACATCATACATGAAGATAAACTCAAAATGGCTTAAAGACTTAAATGTAAGATGTGATGCTATAAAACTCCTGGAAGGGAACATAGGAAAAACATTCTCTAACATAAATCATAGCATTGTTTCTTATATTCTCAAGTCAGTCTCCTAAGGCAAAATAAATAAAAGTAAAAATAAACAATTGTGACCTAATAAAATTTAAATGCTTTTGCATAGCAAAAGAAACCATAAACAAATTGAAATGACAACCTACAGAATAGGAGAAAATATTTACAAATGATGAAACTGATAAGGGATTAATATCTAAAATATAAACAGCTTATACAGCTCAAGATGAGAAAGCCAAACAACCAAATTCAAAAATGGCCAGAAGAGCTAAATAGACATTTTTCCAAAGAAGATATACAAATGGCCAATAAGCACATGAAAAGATGCTCAGCATCATTAATTATTAGAGAAATTAAAATAAAAACTACATTGAGGTATCACCTCATGCAACCAGAATAAGTTCAGTTCAGTCACTCAGTCATGTCCGACTCTCTGCAACCCCATGGACTGCAGTATGCCAGGCTTCCCTGTCCATCACCAACTCCTGGAATTTGCTCAAACTCATGTCCATTGAGTCGGTGATGCTATCCAACCATCTCATCGTATGTGGTCTCCTTCTCCTCCTGCCTTCAATCATTCCCAGCATCAAGGTCTTTCAAATGAGTCAGTTCTTCGCATCAGGTGGCCAAAATATTGGAGTTTCAGCTTCAGTTTCAGTCCTTCCAATGCATACTCAGGATTGATTTCCTTTAGTTATTTGCCATGAAGTGATGGGGCCAGATGCCATGATCTTAGTTTTCTGAATGTTGAGTTTTAAACCAACTTTTTCACTCTCCTCTTTCACTTTCATCAAGAGGCTCTTTAGTTCTTCTTTGCTTTCTGCCATAAGTGTGATGTTATTTGCATATCTGAGGTTATTGATATTTCTCCCTGCAATATTGATTGCAGCTCGTGCTTCATCCAGTCTAGCATTTCTCATGATGTAGTCTGCATATACTCTGACTTCCCTGGTCGCTTAGACGGTAAAGTGTCTGCCTACAATGCGGGAGACCTGGGTTCAATCCCTGGGTTGGGATGATCCCCTGGAGAAGTAAATAGCAACCCACTCTAGTATTCTTGCCTGGAAAATCCCATGGATGGAGGAGCCTGGTAGGCTACAGTCCATGGGGTGCCAAAGAGTCGGACACGACCGAGCAACTTCACTTTCACTTTCACTCTACATGTAAGTTAAATAAGCAGGGTGACAATGTACAGCCTTGGCGTACTCCTTTCCTGATTTGGAACCAGTCTGCTGTTCCATGTCCTTTCTAACTGTTGCTTCTGGATCTGCATACAGATTTCTCAGAGGCAGGTCAGGTGGTCTGGTATTCCCATCTCTTTCAGAATTTTCCACCGTTTGTTGTGATCCACACAATCAAAGGCTTTGGCATAGTCAATAGGGCAGAAGTAGATGTTTTACTGGAACTCTCTTGCTTTTTTGATGATCCAACAGACGTTGGCAATTTGATCTCTGGTTCCTCTGCCTTTTCTAAATCCAGCTGGAACATCTGGAAATTCACAGTTCACCTACTGTTGAAGCCTGGCTTGGAGAATTTTGAGCATTACTTTACTAGCATGAGAGATGAGTGCAATTGTGCAGTAGTTTGAGCATCCTTTGGTATTGCCTTTCTTTGGGATTGGAATGAAAAATCTTTTCCAGTCCTGTGACCACTGTTGAATTTTCTGAATTTGCTGGCATATTGAGTGTAGCACTTTCACAGCATCATCTTTTAGGATTTGAAATAGCTCAACTGGATTTCCATCACCTCCACTAGCTTTGTTCTTAGCGATGCTTCCTAAGGCCCACTTGACCTCACATTCCAAGATGTCTGACTCTAGGTGAGTGATCACAGCTTCATGATTATCTGAGTCATGAAAATCTTTGTTTAGTTCTTCTGTATATTCTTGTCACCTATTCTTTTGTCTACTGCTTCTGTTAAGTCCATACCATTTCTGTCCTTTATTGAGCCCATCTGTGCATGAAATGTTCCCTTGGTATCTCTAATTTTTTTTGAAGAGATCTGTAGTCTTTCCCATTCTATTGTTTTCCTCTATTTCTTTGCACTGGTCACCGAGGAAGGCTTTCTTATCTCTCCTTGCTATGCTTTGGAACTCTGCATTCAAATGGGTATATCTTTCCTTTTCTCTTTTCTTAAAATATAAATTTATTTATTTTAATTGGAGGCTAATTACTTTACAATATTGTAGTGGTTTTGCCATACACTGACATGGATCCACCATGGATGTACATGTGTTCCCCACCTTGAGCCCCCCTCCCACCTCCCTCCCCATCCCATCCCTCTGGGTCATCCCAATGCACCAGCCCCGAGCACCCTGTCTCATGCTTTGAACCTGGACTGGGGATCCTTTTCACATATGATAATATACATGTTTCAATGCCATGTTTATTATCATATGGAATTGAAACATGTATATTTCCTTTTCTCCTTTGCCTTTCACTTCTCTTCTTTTCACAGCTATTTGTAAGGCCTCCTCAGCAATTTTGCATTTCTTTTTCTTGGGGATGGTCTTGATCCCTGCCTCCTGTACAGTGTCACGAACCTCTGTCCATTGTTCTTCAGGCACTTTGTGTAACAGATCTAATCCCTTGAATCTATTTGTCACTTCCAGTGTATAATCGTGAGGGATTTGATTTAGGTCATACCTGAATGGTCTAGTGGTTTTTCCTAGTTTCTTCAGTTTAAGTCTGAATTTGGCAATAAGGAATTCATGATCTGAGTTTTAGTCAGCTCCCAGTCTTGTTTTTGCTGACTCGATAGAGCTGCTCCATCTTTGGCTGCAAAGAAATATAATCAATCTGATTTTGGTGTTGACCATCTGGTGATGTCCATGTGTAGAGTCTTCTCTTGTGTTGTTGGAAGAGGATGTATAGTCCATGGAATTCTCCAGGTTAGAGTACTGTAATGGGTAGCCTTTCCCATCTCCAGGGGATCTTCCCAATCCAGAGATTTAACCCAGGTCTCCCACACTGCAGGCAGGTTCTTTACCAGCTGAACCACAAAGGAAACCCTACAATCAGAATGGCCAATATCTAAAAGTGTGATTTTCCATTTCCTGTAGAGTTGGGCATGACTGAGTTTACTAATACTTTCTACAATATACATACAATTGTCTATATATTTGTATATGAACAACAATAGAAAAATATGTTTCACTTTTGCTGCTTTTGGTATTCTTTAACTTTGTCATTTTAATTATGACAAATTGATTGGTTATTTGATTATGTCTTGGGGTTGGTCTGTTTGGGTTCATCTTGTTTGGGACCACCTGTGCTTCCCGTTCCTGGAAATCAGTTTCCTTCTTTAGACTTGGAAAAATTTCAGCCATATTTTCTTCAAATACATTTAGACCCCCTTCTATCTCTTTTCTCCTTCTGAAACTCCTATAATGCAGATGTTGACATATTTAATGATATCTCAGAGATCTTGTGTGTTACATTAATTTTTTCCCATTTTCTTTTCTATCTGCTCTTCTGACTGGGTCATTTTCATTTTCTTATTTTCCAGATCAGTTATGTGCTCGTCTGTGTCATTTAGTCTGCTATTCATTGTTTCTAGAGTGATTTTTAAAAATTTCACATATTGAATTGCCTATCTTTGAGGTTATTTCTTATATTTTCCTATTTCTTACTGAAGTGATCTATGCTTAGATAAATTCTCTTCCCTAATTCAGTTGGCATTTTATTAACAAAGCTTTGAATTCTTTATGTGGTAAATTGCTGTATTATTTATTTTTTTCAGGGATTTTCTCTTGCTCTTTCCACTGATAGTAGATTCTCTGCCTTTTCAATTTACTTGACTTTCTGTGTCTCTATGACTTTAGGTGAAATTACCTGCTGTGCCCTTAAAGGGGTTTTCTTATGTGGATGTGTCCCTATGAGGACACCACTGTATTTGCCCACGGCATTTGATGGGAGGGCTGGATTTGATGAGAATGCCAGTCATGTCTTTCTTCAGGGTGTGTTGGCTTCTATGCCCTTAGTAGGGGATATGACTCATGAAGGAGGAGCTAGAGGCTATGCAAGATGTGAGGTAGCACTTCCTCTCTGCTCAGTGGCTATCTGTGCCCTGTCAAAGCTGAGATCTCCTAAGCTGCCAGAGTGGAAGCCTGTAGGCTGATCCAGGGTATTCGAAGCGGGGACGATGTCAGCGAGGATCAGGATACAATAACTTCAATTAGATATTAATTAAAGATATAAAGAGTAATAGAATAAGGATAGCTCAGTAGGAAAATTCAGTGGAGAAAAGAGGCTGAGTAGCTTGGTTTACGTGGGAGACCAATAAAACTTCAAGACAAGAAGTTTGCACCACTTATGTAGGCCACAGGTGTCCTTCCGTTCTCCCGAAGGAGAGGAGACACTGAGGCCTCCCCGGTCGGATCTTAGAAGCCCAGGCATAATTAGTAAGCATGGTGGGTTCCGCGCTCCAGATGGAGACTCAGCCAGAGTGAGAGAGAGAGAGACATGGGGAAACCAGTATTTCGAGAAATTGATCCCAATTCTTTATTTTCCATGGTCTACTTTTATACACTGAGATGTTATGCAAAAGTCAGGTGGGGTCAGCAGTCCTGACTTTTATCAAAGTCAGGTGCTTCATACAAATGTATACAGAGGTCTTAGGGGTGTTACATCATCTTCTGGCCAGGGGGCCTGCTGACAATTTATGACCCTCTCCTTGTGACAGCAGTCAGTCAACCAAGACACTTATTTCTCCAGGGGTGATTATTCTTAAAACAGACGCCACCCAAATAAAGTTACATTCCTATAGGGTGAGGGTGTAGTGGGTTTTAGTTAAGGAAAGAATTTACTTAACCTAAGGTCTAACATGATTAATACCAAAGGTTAATACTTATTTCTTCTATATATTCATTAATGTGTGTAAGGGCAGGGGATATGGAGACTTAGCAACAAACATTGGCTCAACAAATGAAAAACCCTTCACCAACACAATTTCTAATCAGCCCATTATATTTATACTAATAGTTTTCTAACTTTTCTAAGGAACCTGTTTTTAGAAGGTTTAAAGCATCTTGTGCCTCTCACGGTTGGGAGGCTGTGAGCAACCACATATGGCCAGACAAGCCTGTCAGGCAGGCTAGAGAACCTTCAGAGGAGTTTGTAGGTTAAAACACTCTTGTCACGCCCAGGAGTTTTTATTAACTGAAGCTCTAAGTTAACTCCTTCTCTGAAAGACGTGGTGGGGGACAGCCCCCCATAAAGTCAGAGGTGTAGGTGAGAGCATAAAGTAGTAAAGTAGGCAGGCTCTGGTTATGGGGGTAGATGCTCGAGGATTTCAGGGGGACTCCTGAGGCTCGATCCCACCTTTGCGTATGTCGAGCCTCCTTCCTCATGACCTTTGCCATGGGTGGAGTGCCTCACACCGGCCCCCAACAGTTGGGCTTGAGCTGACTCTGTTCCCTTTAAGTGTGATTTCTCCTCAGTGTACTGGGGCCTTTGATCCAAAGAAGGGTAGTACTGAAGCAAGGGGCTCACATGCTTACAGAAGTTTAGTGCTCTGCCTGTGTATGTGCTTGCGGCCCATGGATGCATCTTTTTGGGGCTGTGATTGTCCCAGGTTGAGTGTTGCACTGTAGTATGGAGTGACTAGAGCTGGAACATTCCTTTGGCTGGGACTGGGAGAATGACATTGAAACATGTAAAATATCATGTAAGAAACGAGTTGCCAGTCCAGGTTCGATGCACAATACTGGATGCTTGGGGCTAGTGCACTGGGACGACCCAGAGGGAGGGTATGGGGAGGGAGGAGGGAGGAGGGTTCACGATGGGGAACACACGTATACCTGTGGCGGATTCATTTTGATATTTGGCAAAACTAATACAATTATGTAAAGTTTAAAAAAAAAAAAAAAGAAAGGCAGTCATGGGAAATCTGGCAGCCACAGTGGTGTCAGAAATCTGGGCTGCTTCTGGGACATCAATTGAATAAGTGCCAATGATGATGTCTATCACCACACGTGGACCACACCCTGGGCCCTTGGGTCACCTCTGTGTAACTATGTCAAATCTTTCCCCAGGTCCTGGCTGCCCTAGATCCAGCACCAAGCTGTGGTATGGAGGAAGCAGAGCCAGTGTGTTCACTCGGCTGGGGCTGGGAGCAAGGCAAGTTGGCAGTCACTATAGTTGCCCTGCCTGGGGGCAAGTTAGCACTCATACCCTCCTCATGAATGGAGTCTAGCCTTCTAAGGCCTTCCTATTTGTCCCAGTGGTTCTCTGAGCAACTAAGGGTGCTTGTCTCCTATGCATAAGACCCCAACTGGAATGCCCAATCTGTTGCTCAACCCACTCACTTTCCAGGGTGAGTGCCTGCCCATACAGTTACCTGTTTCTTCTGAGCCCTCTCCTAGGGACACAGGTCCTGGCCCAGTTACTTATCTTACACTCTTACTTGATTACATGTGTGTCTTTCTTCAGACTTGGTTGTTCAGGAGTCTTTCTGCCAATTTCCTTTTAGTTTTTTTATGAGAATTGTTCCACACATAGGTACATTTTTTGACATATTCATGGTGAGGATGTAAGCTTTATACCCTCCTCTGGGTTGTTTATTTTTTGATGTTCAGTTCAGTTCATTTCAGTCGCTCAGTCGTGTCCGGCTCTTTGCAACTCCATGAACTGCAGCACACAAGGCCTCCCTGGCAGAGTTCACTCAAACTCCCAACTCCCGGAGTTCACTCAAACTCATGTCCATCGAGTCGGTGATGCCATCCAGCCATCTCATCCTCTGTCGTCCCCTTCTCCTCCTGCCCCCAATCCCTCCCAGCATCAGAGTCTTTTCCAATGAATCAACTCTTCACATGAGATGGCCAAAGTATTGGAGTTTCAGCTTTAGCATCTTTCCTTCCAACGAACACCCAGGACTAATCTCCTTTAGAATGGACTGGTTGGATCTCCTTGCAGTCCAAGGGACTCTCAAGAGTCTTCTCCAACACCACAGTTCAAAAGCATCAATTCTTTAGCGCTCAGCTTTCTTCTCAGTCCAACTCTCACAGCCATACATGACCACTGGAAAAACCATAGCCTTGACTAGATGGATCTTTGTTGGCAAAGTAATGTCTCTGCTTTTCAATATGCCATCTAGGTTGGTCATAACTTTCCCTCCAAGGAGTATGTGTCTTTTAATTTCATGGCTGCAGTCACCATCTGCAGTGATTTTGGAGCCCCCCCCCCCAAAATAAAGTCTGACACTGTTTCCACTATTTCCCCATCTATTTGCCATGAAGTGATGGGACCAGATACCATGATCTTAGTTTTCTGAATGTTGAGTTTTAAGCCAACTTTTTCACTCCCCTCTTTCACTTTCATCAAGAGGCTCTTTAGTTCTTCTTCACTTTCTGCCATAAGGGTGATGTCATCTGCATAGCTGAGGTTATTGATATTTCTCCCAACAATCTTGATTTCAGCTTGTGCTTCCTCCAGGCCAGCATTTCTCATGATGTACTCTGCATATAAGTTAAATAAGCAGGGTGACAATATACAGCCTTGATGTACTCCTTTTCCTATTTGGAACCAGTCTGTTGTTCCATGTCCAGTTCTAACTGCTGCTTCCTGAGTTGCATATAGGTTTCTCAAGGGGCAGGTCAGGTGGTCTGGTAGTCCCACCTTTTTCAGAATTTTCCACAGTTTATTGTGATCCAAACAGTCAAAGGCTTTGGCATAGTCAATAAAGCAGAAGTAGATGTTTTTCTGGAAATCTCTTCCTTTTTCATGATCCAGTGGATGTTTGGAATTTGATCTCTGGTTCTCTGCCTTTTGTAAATCCAGCTTGAACATCTGGAAGCTCACGGTTCATGTACTGCTGAAGCCTGGCTCAGAGAATTTTGAGCATTACTTTACTAGCGTGTGAGATGAGTGCAATTGTGTGGTAGTTTGAACATTCTTTGTCATTGCCTTTCTTTGGGATTGGAATGAAAACTGGCCTTTTCCAGTCCTGTGGCCACTGCTGAGTTTTCCAAATTTGCTGGCATATTGAGTGCAGCACTTTCACAGCATCATCTTTCAGGATTTGAAATAGCTCAACTGGAATTCCATCACCTTTTGATATTAAATTGTATGAATTATTGGTACATTTTGAATATTAACCCCTTATTGACTATATTGTTTAAAATATCTTTTCCCATTTAGTAGGTTGCTTTTTTTTTATGGTTTTGTTTGCTGTGCAAAAGTTTCTTAGTTTGATGTCGTTCAACTATTTATTCTGTTTTTGTTTCAGTTGCGTGAGTAGACACATCCAAAAGAAAATATTGCTAAGGTCAATGTCAAAAAGTTTACCCCCTATGTTTTCAAGGAGTTTTATAGTTTTGGGTATACATTTATGTCTTTAGTCCATTTTGAGTTTATTTTTGTATATGTGATGTAAGAAAGTAGTCCAGTTTGATTCTTTTGCATGTAGCTGTCTAATTTTCCCAATTTTTGAGAGACTATGTCATAGATTAATTGACCATATAACACGGGACTTTTTCTGGGCTCTCTATTCAGTTCTGTTGTTCTATATACCTGTATTTTTTCTTTTTGCCAGTACCATACTGTTCTGATTGCTGTAACTATGTAATATGTAGTATAATTGGAGATCTGCTAAGTTGCTTCAGTAGTGTCCGACTCTGTGTGACTCCAGAGATGGCAGCCCACCATGCTCCCCTGTCCCTGGGATTCTCCAGGCAAGAACACTGGAGTGGGTTGCCATTTCCTTCTCCAATGCATGAAAGTGAAAAGTGAAAGTGAAGTCGCTTAGTTGTGTCCGACTCTAGCGACCCCATGGACTGCAGCCCACCAGGCTCCTCCATCCATGGGATTTTCCAGGCAAGAGTACTGGAGTGGGGTGCCATTGCCTTCTCCTAATTGGAGATCAGGGAGCATTATACCTCCATTTCTGTTCCTCTTCCTCAAGATTGTTTTGACCATTCAAAGTATTTTGTTTTTTATACAAATTTTAGAATTATTTGTTTTGGTTCTGTGAAAAATGCCATTGATACTTTGATATTAGTGGGGTTGCATCAAATCTGTAGATTTCCTTGGGTAGTAAGGTCATTTTAACAATATTATTTCACCCTATGAGTTTGATATATATATTTCCAATGTGTTTTTTTCAATTTATTTAATCAACGTGTTATAGTTTTCTTAGTGCAAGTTTTTAGTTCAAGTCCTACTGCTGTGGTATGGGCAACTGCTTTGTGAAGGTAGGACTGGTTCTGGCCCAGTAGGTAGCCAGATGTGTGGAAAGGCTGCTGGTGGGCAGGCCTGGCTTCTGAGGATGCTGGCTGAGGGCTTTAGGGGTCCTGGGGCTGATGCTAGCCTGCTGGATCATATGGCAGCACCTTTTCAATGTTTTGAGGAAAAAAGTTACTCCTATATTATATAATACTATATAATGCTTAGGTATATTTCTCGGCCCTTTCTGAGGTTTCGTAAATCTATTGATTTCTTCTAAGAAAAGGTGATGTAGCTTAAAGGTTTAGAGCATGGTCTCTAGAGCCAGAATATCTTGATTTCAGTCCTAAGTCTGTTTTTAGAACCTGTGTGAATTAGAGCATAATACTCAGCTTCTCTGTGCCTAAGTTTACTTGTTACCAGTATAAGAGAAATTACTGCAGTCCCTACTTTATGACATAGTGTGAGGATCAAACTAATACATATAAAACACACATTTGAATACATGAATAAATTATATATTAAACTTTAAGTACTATTCTAATTTGTTTTCTAGTATTATTTCCTTAGCTTTTTGTTAATATTGCATTCTTTACATTATCATAGCTTCATAAAAAAGCCAGATATATGATAAAGCCAGTTGCCTATTCTGTTCTTTTTCAAAATTGACCTTGATACAGACTTCTGCTTCTGGTCAGGAATAACAGAGGTTGGCTTTGCCCTCTACCTTATCAATTGAAATATATGAAACAACGTGTTGTAGATATTGAACAATGGCAGAATAGGACAGTGATCCCTGAGAGAAGGGAAACAAAGAAGTGAACTTTATGATTGCCTCAGTTTACTGTCTGGGAGGAATTTCCAAAGCCAAGGAGGAACTGAAACAGTGTATTGCCTCCCAAGTTGTGGAGACATAGTTCAGAATTCAGGGAGACTGACATGGCTAGGATATTCAGGACAGAATATCAGACGGGGGGGAACTGGAGAGACAGAGAATATTGGAATTCTGTAGAGGGTTTAACAATCCTCAGATATGTGCTGATCAGTGCCTGCCTATGAGGAAACTATTTCAGGCCAGGATAAGAACCACTGTGAACAAGAAGGTGAAGAATTCCTGAAGTTTACACAAGGTTGGAGTAATTCACATTCCCAATAGCCAGACTGAAGAAATCTCATAATATATCTGGCCCTGGGTTAAGTATTCAGTGAACATTTTGCTTTAATAAGATCCAAATAGCTCTTGGACTTAAGCCTCCTCTGATTCCACTTAACAAAGCTTAATAGCAAACTTGACATTTATTTGTTTCCAAATAATTTTACTGGGTTCCAGAAGACTGCTAAAAATATTTTGAGAAATGAAAAAATTTCACACCTAATAATGTAAAATTCACAAGGTTTGCCATTCAGTTAAAAAAAAATATTGGTTATGCAGAGAAGCAGAAAAATAGAATCCATAATGAGAAGGAAATGAACTCAATAAAAATAGACCCAGAAATGATGCAGATGATAGAATTATTAGAAAAGGACATTAAAGCAGCCTTTACAAAGCACTATGTCAAAAAAGGTAGAGTGAAGCATTCCATGTTAATGGAAGGTATAGAAGACACCCCCCTCCCAAAGGTAAAATGAGAGTCACTCCTGGTGATGGTACATACATACAATAGCTGAGAAGAAAATACACTGGATGATGTTATAGTATATCAGACAATTTAGAAGAAAATATTAGTGAATTTTGAGGCAAAGGGATAGAAATAGTCTCAAATTAAGCAGATAAAGAAAAAGGACTAAAAATAAATGAACCAGAGCAACAGGAAACTGTGGGATAACTTTAAGTTGTCTGAAGATATGTTTAACTAGGGAACTCCAAGAAAGATGAATTGGGGAGTGGCAAAAAAAATGAAAAGAAATAATGGCTGGAAATTTTCAAAATTTATGTAAATCATAAACATATCGATCTTCAAAACTCAACAAACCACAAACATAGGAAGCATGAAGAAAAAAACACTAAGGTACATCATAATAAACTGCTTAAATTTGGTAAAATAAAGAAACTCTTAAAGGGATTAAAAGAGCTTCTTGATGAAGGTGGAAGAGGAGAGTAAAAAGGTTGGCTTAAAACTCAACATTCAAAAAATGAAGATCATGGCATCCAGTCCCATCACTTCATGGCACATAGATGGGGGAACAAAATCACTGCAGATGGTTCACTGCAGCCACAAAATTAAAAGATGCTTGCTTCTTGGAAGAAAAGCTATGATGAACCTAGATAGAGTATTAAAAAGCAGAGACATCAATTTGCTGACGAAGGTCCATATAGTCAAAGCTATGATTTTTCTAGTATTCATGTACAGATGTGAGGATAGGACCATAAAGAAGACTGAGCACCAAATAATTGATGCTTTTGAACTGTGGTGCTGGAGAAGACTCTTGAGAGTCCTTTGAACTGCAAGGAGATCCAACCAGTCCATCCTAAAGGAGATCAGTCCTGAATATTCATTGGAAGGACTGATGCTGAAGCTGAAGCTCCAATACTTTGGTCACCTGGTGGGAAGAGCCAACTCAGTGGAAAAGACCCTGGTGCTAGGAAAGATTGAGGGCAGGAACAGAAAGGGGCAACAGAGGTGAGATTGTTGGATGGCATCATTGACTCAATGGACATGAATTTGAGTGACCTCCTGCACACAGTGCAAGACAGGGAAGCCTGGCATGCTACAGTCCATGGGGTCACAAAGGGTCGGACACAACTGACTTAACTGAACTGAACACAGACAGAAGTAGAATGACCATAGCACAAAAGTCAGAATTGGTGAAATGTAAGTAAGATGTTATATAAGGTATCTCCAGTGAGGGATAAAGTAGTATAATATTACTTGAAAGTAGAGTGGTAAGTTGAAGGTGTATACTACTAACCTTACAGTGACCACTAAAAACAAGAAGAGTGTCTAACAAGGAAATAAAGAAACTAAAATATAATATATGAATTTTCTATTACTATGCAACAATTATCACAAATTTAACGTTAGACAGCATATATTTATTATCTCACAGTTTCTGTGGGTCAGGAATCCAGGCACAGTTTAACCTAGTCTTTGCTGAGGATCTCATGTGACTGAAGTTCAAGGGGTTGCCTTGGCTTCATTCTTAGCCAGAGGTTTGACTCAGGAAGATCTGTTTCTAAGCTCATGCAAGCTACAGGCAAAATTCATTTAATTGTGTTTGCATGACTTTGTTGTTGTTTTTGTTATAAGTCAGAGACCACTCTCAGCTCCTAGGGCTGCTCTCAGGACTTTGCTATGCTGTCCTCACAGGCCATTCCACATCATGGGAACTTAAGTCCTCAAGTTCAGCAGGAAAATCTCTACATTCTAATCTCCCTTTCTAAGGAAGGACTGAACCTTTAAAAAAAAAAAAAAGGCTCACCAAGGATAATATCTTCTTGATTAGTTCAAAATCCATTGTTCAGGGGCCTTAATTACAGAAAAATGTCTTTAAATTTGCTATATAAGTGTGCTCTGCTAAGTCCCTTCAGTCATGTCCAACTCTTTGCGACCCTATGGACTATAGCCCACCTGGCTCCTCTGTCCATGGGATTCTCCAGGCAAAAATACTGGTGTGGTTGCCATGTCCTCCTCCAGGGAATCTTCGCTGACCCAGGGCTCAAACCCCAGTCTCCAGTGGCTCCTGTATTGCGGGCAGATTTCCTTTACTGCTGAGCTTCCTGAGAAGCCCCCAAGTAGTGTGAACAAATAAAGGGAGTAAAATTCCATCACATTCATGAGCACTGTGCACACTCAAGCATAGAGGAATAAACAGAGTGCACAAACCTGGGGCAACAATCTTGAGAGACATCTGACAGTTGTGCCTGCCATACGGATGAATAAATAAGACTTAACAAATATTAAAGAGGGAAGAAAAAGGAAAAAGTGAACACAGAAGAGATGGGACAAATGTAAAGCAAAAAGTAGTAGATTTAAACTGAACAATATCAATACTCATATTAAATTTAAATGATCTAAACACCAAAATTAAATGGCAGAGTTTTTTCTGTTGGATAAAGAAGCCAGATGACTGTGCTGTCTATATGAAACCCATTTAAAATATAAACACACAAATAGATTAAAAGTAAAAGAACAGAGAAAAATAAACCATCCCAACACTAACCAAAGGAAAGCTAGAGTGGCTTTATTTATAACAAAGTCAATTTCAGAATCTTACTAACAGTAAATAAAGTCCTTTGATAATAAGTAAAGGGTAACTTTATGCAGGGGGCATAACAATTTTAAATGTTTCTTTATTAATAACAAAGTTTCAAAATACATAAAGCCACAATGCTCTAACTGAAAGGAGAAATAGATTTCAGATGTAGTTGAAGAATCAGCACCCATATCTCAACAAATAGTAAAAATAAAATCAGTAAACAGAAGCCTTGAAGAGCACTTTTGATCAATGTAACCTAACTGACATTTTACAAACATGCTAGCCAATGACAGCAGGATATGCATTCTCAACCTTGGCACTATTTGCATTTTATCCTGGATAACTCTTGTGGGAGGCTGTCTTTTGAACTGTAGGATGTTTGGCAGCATCCTCAGCCTTTACCCACTGGATGCTGGCAATATATTGCCTTCATTATAACAAACAAAAATGTCTCCAGGCTTTGCCAAATGTTCCTTAGAGGCACAATCATCCAAGTTGAAAATTGATGATTTAAAACATAGTTTTACTGTGAAATGTATATTTGAGGAAAAATATGTCTAGCTAGTTTCCCAATAAAGTCAGGTCACAGTTTCAAACACTGTTCTGATAAAATCAGTGGGCTTTCAAAACTTTGTGGTACATATACACAATGGAGTATTACTCAGCCATTAAAAAGAATACATTTGAATCAGTTCTAATGAGGTGGATGAAACTGGAGCCTATTATACAGAGTGAAGTAAGCCAGAAGGAAAAACATAAATACAGTATACTAACGCATATATATGGAATTTAGAAAGATGGTAACAATAACCCAGTGTACGAGACAGCAAAAGAGACACTGATGTATAAAACAGTCTTATGGACTCTGTGGGAGAGGGAGAGGGTGGGAAGATTTGGGAGAATGGCAATGAAACATGTAAAATATCATGTAGGAAACGAGTTGCCAGTCCAGGTTCGATGCATGATGCTGGATGCTTGGGGCTGGTGCACTGGGACGGCCCAGAGGGATGGTATGGGGAGGGAGGAGGGAGGAGGGTTCGGGATGGGGAACACGTGTATACCTGTGGCAGATTCATTTTGATATTTGGCAAAACTAATACAATTATGTAAAGTTTAAAAATAAAATAAAATTGGAAGAATAAAAAAAAAAAAAAAACTTTAGTAACAATCCTCTGAGTTTCATTGCAAAATGTGGACTTGGCCTGTGGTTTATTCATGAATCTTCATTGCTGTGTTAGTTAGGAACTGGCACACGGTGAATCAGCACTCCTCATTTTGTGCCATTATTTATCCATTTAATTCAACAACTGTTTATAAAACTGCCTTCTATCAGCTAGATGCTGTTCTAGCATTGGGAATGTATCAGAGAACAAATGAATGCTCTTCCTTTAACAGAGCTCACATTTGGTAGAAGAATAGAATAATAAACAAGCAAATTCTCCAAGCAAGGCTTCAATAGCATGTGAACAGAGAATTTCCAAGTGTTCAAACAGGATTTAGAAAAGGCAGAGGAACCAGAGATCAAATTGCCAACATCCTTTGGATCATAGCAAAAGCAAGGGAATTCAAGATAAACATCTACTTCTGCTTCATAGACTATGGAAAGTCTTTGACTATGTGGATCACAACAAACTGTGCAAAATTCTTCAAGAGATGGGAATACCAGACCACCTTACCTGCCTCCTGAGAACCTGTATGCATGTCAAGAAGCAAGTTAGGACTGGACATGGAACAATGGACTGGTTCCAAATTGGGAAAAGAGTACATCAGGCTGTATACTGTCACCCTGCTTATTTAACTTATATGCAGAGTATATCATGCAAAATGCCAGGCTGGATGAAGTACAAGCTGGAATCAAGGTTGCAGGGAGAAATATCAATAACCTCAAATATGCAGATGACACCACCCTTATGGAAGAAAGTAAAGAGGAATTAAAGAGCCTCTTGATGAAGCTGAAAGAGGAGTATGAAAAAGTTGACTTAAAACTCAACATTCAAAAAACGATCATGGCATCCAGTCCCATCACTTCATGGCAAATAGATGGAGAAACAATGGAAACAGAGACTTTATTTTGGGGGGTTCCCAAATCACTTGCAGATGGTGACTGCAGCCATGAAATAATAGATGCTTGCTCACTGGAAGAAAAGCTGTGGCAGACCTAGTGAAAGTGGCTCAGTTGTGTCCGAGTTCTTTGAGACCCCATGGACTATACAGTCCTTGGAATTCTCTAGGCCAGAATACTGAAGTGAGTAGCCTTTCCTTTCTCCAGGGGATCTTCTCAAACTAGGGATCAAACCCAGGTCTCTCCTGTTACAGGCAGATTCTTAATCAGCTGAGCCACAAGGAAAGCCCAAGAATATTGGAGTGGGTAGCTTATCCTTTCTCCAGAGGATCTTCCCAACCCAGGAACTGAACCAGGGTCTCCTTCATTGCAGGTGGATTCTTTACCAACTGAGTTATCAGGGAACCCTATGACAAACCTAGACAGCATATTAAAAAGCAGAGATGTTACTTTACCGACAAACGTCTGTATAGTCAAAGCTATGGTTTTTTGAGTGGTCATGTATCCAAGTAAGAGTTGGACCATAAAGAAAGTTGAGCGCCAAAGAACTGATGCTTTTGAACTGTGGTGTTGGAGAAGACTTTTGGACAGCAAGGAGATCAAACCAGTCCATCCTAAAGGAAATCAAATACTGCAACTGAAACTCCAATACTTTGGCCACCTGATGTGAAGAACTGACTCATTTGAAAAGACCCTGATGCTGGGAAAGATTGAAGGCAGGAGAAGAAGAGAATGACAGAGGGAGGATGAGATAGTTGGACGGCATCACCGACTCTATGGACATGAGTCTGAGCAAGCTCCAGTAGTTGGTGATGGACAGGGAATGCTGCAGTCCATGGGGTCGCATAGATTTGGACAAAACTGAGCCACTGAAACAAACATACAATTTGTAAGATAGCTTTGCTGCTGCTGCTGCGTCGCTTCAGTCGTGTCCGACTCTGTGCGACCCCATAGACAGCAGCCCACCAGGCTTCCTGTCCCTGGGATTCTCCAGGCAAGAACACTGGAGTGGGTTGCTATTTCCTTCTCCAATGCATGAAAGTGAAAAGTGAAAGTGAAGTCGCTCAGTCGTGTCCGACTCTAGTGACCCCATGACTGCAGCCTACCAGGCTCCTCCATCCATGGGATTTTCCAGGCAAAAGTACTGGAGTGGGGTGCCATTGCCTTCTCCAAAGATAGCTTTAGAGGTATGGAAATAAACAAAGTAGGATAAGAAAGAGAAGGAGTAAGGAAAGTGGTCAGGGATTGTGACAGTTTAACAGAGGACCTGGAAGAAGTACGAGTGAGTAATGTAGATGTATGTTTTTCCATTTCAGGTAGAAGGACAAATAATAACCAAAAACTGTTTGAGTGTGTTCTAGGAAGAGCAATGATGCTGGTGTAGAAGCAGCAGAGTGAGTTAGAGTGGTAGGAGATGGGGTTAGCGAAGTTGCAGTGTGGCTAGATCACAAAGAGCCTCTAGATCACTGTAAGGATTTTGGCTTTTGAGTGAAACAGAAAGCCATTAGAAGGTTTTAAGTGAAATGATGAGATACTAAAAATATTGTAAGAGAATCATTTTGTTGGTTAGGTTGAGCCTAGATGGTAGGGGAACAAAGTGAGAAGCTGAAAGACCAGTTAGGAGTCTGTTAGAATATTCCAGGTGGGCTATGATGCTGACTGTCCACAGTAGAAGCAAGGAAGATGGTAATAAGTATTGGATTTTGAAGTGTTTTTGGAGGCCCAACAAAAAGGATTTTTTGGCAGGAAGCAGTTTTGGATGACTAAAAGAGGAGAGTCAATGATAACTGAGGATTTTAGCCTGTGAAACAGGAAGAGATGAGCTGGAGCTGTTATTTGCTAATATAGGGAAGATGGCACAAGGACCGTGCATTTGGAGACATTTTAAATTTGAGATGACTTTTGGAAATTTATGTGGAAATATTGTGAACCACTGGCTAAACTAATTTGGAGTTTAGAAAACAAGTCTGATCCAGAGAAATAAATGTGAAAGTTATCAATATTTATCTGGTATTTTATTTTGTTATTTACTTTCCAGTTTTACTGAGTTATAATTAACATAAAATTGTATCAGTATAATACAATGTTTTGATATATACATATACACAAAATGACTACCACAGTAAATTTAGTTAACATCTATCACTTCACATAATTACAAGGTTTTATTTCTTATAATGATGAGTTTAAAAATCTACTCTCTTAGCTATTTTCAAATATGTAGTACAGGAGTGTTAATTAATGTCATAATCCTATATATTACATCTCCAGAACTTATTTATCAAACAACTGGAAATCTGTACATTTTGACCCCCTTCACCCATTTCTTTCATCATGACCCCTCCATTTCTGGCAACCACCAATGGTTTGATTTTTAGATTCCATATATATTAATACATGAGATCATACAGTATTTATCTGAATTATTTCACTTAATGCTCTCAAGTTCTACCCATGTTGTTACACACTGCAGGATATACTTTTCTATGATTGAATCCTGTTACATATATATGCCACATCTTTATTTATTCATCAATGAACACTTATGCTGTTTCCAAATCTTGGCAATTGTAAATAATGCTTCAGTGAATGTGGGAGGGCAGATATCTTTTTGAGATAGTGATTTTGTTCTCTTTATCTAAATACCCAGAAGTGGGATAAATAGATCATATAGTAAGTACATTTTCTATTTTTTGAGGAACAGCTATACTGTCTTCTATAGTGAATGTACCAAATTACATTTCCACCAACAGTGCAAGAAGATTCCCTTTTCCCCACATCTCTCCCTATACTTATTTCTTATCTTTTTGATGATAATTATTTTAGCATGTGAGGTGGTATCTCATTGTGGTTTTGATTTTCATTTTCGATAGTTGGTATTTTTAAAGCCTTTAAATTAGCTATTTTAAGGCTATTAGGGGATGGGTATGGGAACTCAAAGATCCTAGGAATGAGCTCTGGTACAGGCCAATATATAGAGGTTGGATTGATGAATATATGGTTTGTTATTACTTATGAAATGAATTACCAAAAATTTAGTGGCTTAAAAACAGTAAGTTGTATTGCCTTATGAGTATGGAGATCTGAATTCTAAAATGAAGTTCTTATCAGGACTTCAAGCCAGAATTCCTTTCGAGGTCTCAGGGGACAGTCTGTTTCCTTCTCTCTCTCTCTCTTTTTTTTTTTTTAGTTTCTAGAGGTGCTCAGCTTTCCTTGGCTCATGACCCTTCCTTGTATTACTCCAACGTTTTGCTTCCATCATCACATCACTTACTACTGACTCTAATTCTCCTGTTTTTCTCAAATCAGAACCATCGTGGTTCCACTGGTTCCACTTGGATAATCCAGGATAATGTCTACCTCAAGATCCTTAACTCAATCATATTTACAAAACCCTTTTAACCATGAAAGGTAACGTAGTTATAGTTTTCCACTGTTAGGTCATGCATACCTTTGGTGGACCAATATTTTAGCCCACAACCAAGAAGAATCAGAAGTTAAGACTAGTGAGGTGGACAGAGAACAGAGGAAGTGTGTTCTGGAATTAGGTGAAGACAGTCCTTCAAGGAAAAAGGAGTGACCACTCTGTTATATGTCACTCATTGATCCAAGAAGATGCAGATGAGAATTAACTTAGAGATTTAACCCAATGGAATTTATTGCTGACCCTGACAAGAACTACATTCGTGGAAATGTGGAAAATGAAAGCCTGACTGGAGTATCTTAGAAGATGGAGCAGGACCAGCGTAGTGGGTATAAGATCTGCACTGTCCCACAAGGCCCTGCTTTTGGATGAGCCACACAGGTGGATTAATGTTTTACTCTCACTGGGCCAGGAAGATCCCCTGGAGGAGGGCATGGCAGCCCACTCCAGTATTCTTGCCTGGAGATTCTCATGGACAGAGGATCCTGGCCATAGTGTGGAAAAGAATCAGACATGACTGAAGTGACTTAGCACACACACATGTCACTCTAGAAATTCTTAATTTTGAAAAAGGATCTTACAAAGAAGTCTCATAGTTTTATTTTGCACTGAGCACAGCAGATTATATAGCTTGTCCTGCAATGGAAGAAAAAAAAAAAAAAAAACTGGAAACAGTGATCATGGATAACTCTTCCAAGGCATTTTACGCAAATGAGATCAAAAAAATGGAGCCAGAGGAGGAAGCGGAGTCAAGTGAGAATTTTTAAGCTTAAGATGGTTGCTTTCTAGTTTGGTGCTTCCTATGTAAAAACGGATAGTCAGGACTGACCAAGACTGATTCTGTCTAATGCCAGATGTCCCACATGTGGTTTTAGCTGAGTTTACAGTATGGTTTCACAGATCCCTGCGTAGGAAGACACACCTCTGCTTCTTGGCTCTCCTCTATTATTTTTCCAGTGGATTGGTGGCTTCATGCAGGAAGGATCAAAACCTTATAAAGTTAAACTCCAACATATCTTCTTAACCTATCAATCTGATGTCACTCTGAACTCTGGCATATGAGATAAATTTTCCAGCCTTTGTTCTTCACAGATCCATGGTCTTTTAGAGCAATTGCAAATTGATTTTTATCATGATTTGCTCTAGCATTTTCCCAGGCATACCAGTTAAGCTGACTCAGGGCCAGAGACATTCATTGCTGGCCTCAGGAAAGATACACTGTTGGCATTCATCCAACTTTCAGGCATTTCCCGCCCCCACCCCCCACCCCCCCCATCCATCCTAGTCACTAGAAATAAATTGCACTGTGAAGCCCTGCTAACCAGACTTAACAAATAACCATCTGAAGAGCTTGCACTAAGCAGCCAAGCCTATCAACGCTCCTTTCAACTAAGTAAGCAAAGGTCTCATTAAGCAATATAACTTTGACTATTATAGGTTAGAAACTTTCAGAAATCCCTGAGATGATTGCTATTTATCTCAGATATCTCAGAAAAGAAAACTTGCCAGCCTCTCAAACCACCTTTAATACTTAAGCAACATTAATTTTTACTTATTGGATCAAATTATCTTTTGTATAACTCTTTGAATTTTCAGTTCAGTTCAGTTCAGTTCAGTCGCTCAGTCGTGTCCAACTCTTTGCGACTCCATGAATTGCAGCACGCCTCCCTGTCCATCACCAACTCCCGGAGTTCACTCAAACTCACGTCCATCGAGTCAGTGATGCCATCCAGCCATCTCATCCTCTGTTGTCCCCTTCTCCTCCTGCCCCCAATCCTTCCCAGCATCAGGATCTTTTCCAATGAGTCTAATCTTCGCATGAGGTACCCAAAGTTTTGGAGTTTCAGCTTCAACATCAGTCCTTCCAAAGAAATCCCAGGACTGATCTCCTTTAGGATGGACTGGTTGGATCTCCTTGCAGTCCAAGGGACTCTCAAGAGTCTTCTCCAACACCACAGTTCAAAAGCATCAATTCTTTGGCGCTCAGCCTTCTTCACAGTGCAACTCTCACATCCATACATGACCACTGGAAAAACCATAGCCTTGACTAGACGAATCTTTGTTGAAAAAGTAATGTCTCTGCTTTTGAATATGCTATCTAGGTCGGTCATAACTTTCCTTCCAAGGATTAAGCATCTTTTAACTTCATGGCTGCAATCACCATCTGCAGTGATTTTGGAGCCCCCAAAATAAAGTCTGACACTGTTTCCATTGTTTCCCCATCTCTTTCCCATGAAGTGATGGGACCAGATGCCATGATCTTCGTTTTCTGAATGTTGAGTTTTAAGCCAACTTTTTCACTCTCCTCTTTCACTTTCATCAAGAGGCCTTTTTCATCAAGAGGCTTTCAATTTTACCCAGGGATAATTCCTCAGTGAACTCTATATTAATAATTTAATAAAATTTAAATAAAATGATGTTATCTGATGTTTGGAAAATTCAAATTTATATAGGACATCCTTTCCTTTCCCCTGAATTGGCAACACTCACTGCAGCACTTCCTCTCAGTATTTATTCAATAAGTATCTTCCAATTTGCAGGTGATGAGGGAAGAAGTATGAAATAATGAACACATGGATGAAAAGACAGGTGTCAGTAATTCTAAAAGCAGTTTACTTCTATAATTTTTCCTTTTTAATTGAAGAATAGTTGACATACAATATTATATAAATTTCAATTGTATAATAGATGATTTGACAATTACATACATTACAGTTGGGCTTCCCTGGTAGCTCAGATGGTAAAGAATCTTCCTGCAATGCATTAGACTGGGGTTCAGTCCCTGGGTGGGGGGCATCCCCTGAAAAAAGGATTGGCTACCCGCTCCAATATTCTTGCCTGGAGTATTCCATGGATAGTGGAGCCTGGTGGGCTACAGTCCACAGGGTCACAAAGAGTTGGACAAGACTGAACAACTATCACTTTTACTTTTTCACTTTCACATTACAAATTGATCACCATGACAAATATAATAACCATCTGTCACATACAAAGTTATTACAGTATTGTTGACTATATTCTCTATACTGTAGATTACATCCTCACGACATTTATTTTATAACTGGAAGCTTATTCTTTTGATCTTATCTCTTTGGCTCAACCCACTTCCATGTTCCCCTCTGGTGACCACAAGTTTATTTTTTGTATCTATGAATCAATTTCTCTTTTATTTGTGTGTGTGTGTGTGTTTTTAGATTCCACATGTAGGTAAAATTATGTGGCATTTATCTTTTTCTGTCTGGCTTTCTTCACTTAACATATTACATTTCAGATCCATTGATGTTGCAAATGGCAAATTTCATTCTTTTTTAATGCTTAAGTAATATTTTATTTTATACATATACCAAATCTTCTTTATCCATTAATCTATTGATAAACATTTAAGTTGCTTCCATTTCTTGCATATTGTAAACAAGACTGCAATAAACATAGGAGTTTATATGTTTTTGAATTAATGATTTTAGTTTTATTCAGCTAAAAACACAAGAGTGGAATTGCTGCATCATATGATAATTCTATTTATTTTGGGGAGGATTGCCATAATGTTTTCCATAGTAGCTGTACCAATTTATATTCCCACCAACAGGGTATAAATATTCCTTTTTCTCCACATCTTTGTTAACACTTTTTATTTGTGGTCTTCTTTTATTACAGCTATTCTGAGAGATGTGAGGTGACATTTCATTGTGGTCTTTTCATTTTCCTGGTGATTAGTGATGTTGAACATCTTTTTGTGTGCCCATTGGCCATGTGTATGTTTTTAGAAAATGTTTATTCAATTTCTCTATTTTTACATCAAAATTTTTTGAAGTTTTTTTATAGTAAGTTGTGTGAATTCTTTATATATTTTGGATATTAACCACTTATCTTTTAGAATATCTAAGGTCCATCTAGTCAAAGCTTTGGTTTTTCCAACAGTCATGTATGAATGTGAGAGTTGGACTATGAAGAAAGCTAAGCACTGAAGAATTAATGCTTTTGAACTGTGGTGTTGGAGAAGACTCTTGAGAGTCCCTTGGACTGCAAGGAGATACAACCAGTCCATCCTAAAGGAAATCAGTCCTGAATATTCATTGGAAGGACAGATGTTGAAGCTGAAACTCCAATTCTTTGGCTATCTGATGCGAAGAACTGACTTGTTTGAAAAGACCCTGATGCTGGGAAAGATTGAAGGTGGAAAGAGAAGGGATGACAGAGGATGAGATGATTGGATGGCTTCACTGACTCGATGGACATGAATTTGAGTAAGCTCTGGGAACTGGCGATGGACTGGGAAGTCTGGTGTGCTGCAGTCCATGGGGTTGCAAAGCGTTTGACACAACTGAGGGACTCAACTGAGCCACCTATCAGATATATCATTTGCAAGTATCTTCTCTCCCATTTAGTAGGTCATCTATTTGTTTTGTTGATAGTTTCCTTTGTTGAGCAAAAATTTTTGATTGGGTGTCATCTCATTTGTTACCCTTGCTTGAGGAAAAAAGCATAAAAAATGTAGCTAAGATTGAAATAAAAAAAGTATATTTTCTATACTAAAATTTTTATGGCTTCAGGTCTTATATGTACACCTTTAACCCATTTAGAGTCTACTGTTGTATATGGTGTAAGAAAAGTGGTCTGGTTTCATTCTTTTGCATGTAGCTGTGCAGTTTTCCCAATGCTATTTATTGAAGAGACTGTCTTTTCCTCACTATATGTCCTTGGTTCCTTTGTTGTAAATTAAGTGACCACATGAGTTTATCTCTGGGTTCTCTGTTCTCCTTTGATCAATGTTTTTGTGTCAGTACTGTATAGTTCTGAGTACTACAGCTCAGTAGTGTTCTTTTAAGTCAGAGAGCATGATGTATTACCTCAAGCTTGTTTTTCTTTCTCAAGATTGCTTTGGCTATTTGGGATCTCTTGCTTTTCCATACAAATATTAAAATAATTTGTTCCAGTTCTGTGAAAATATTATTGACATTTTAATATGGATTGCTTTGAATCTGGAGATTGCCTTGGTTAGTATGTTCATTTTAACAAATTCTTCAAATTCACGAACATGATATATCTTCATTTTTTGGGTCATCTTCAACGTATTTCATCAAAGATGCACAATTTTCAGTGTATAAGTCTTTTATCTCCTTGGTTAAATTTATTCATCAGTATTTTATTCTTTTAATGCAATTGTAAATAGGATTGTTTGTTTCTCTGAGTTATGTGTGTAGAAATACATGAGATTTCTGGTATACTGATTTTGTACCTTGTGACTTTAATAAATTTATTGATAGTTCTAATAGATTTTGATGGTCTTTAGGGTTTTCTATGAATAGTATCACGTCATCTGCAAACAGTGACGGTTTTCCTCTTTTGTTTCCAATTTAGATGCCTTTATCTCTCTCTGTCTCTCTTTTCTTTTTAACAGAAATCAGACTGCTTATGTTCTTTGCAGCCGAAGATGTATGGAGAAGCTCTATACAGCCAGCAAAAACAAGACCTGGAGCTGACTATGGCTCAGTTCATGAGTTCCTTATTGAAAAATTCAGGCTTAGATTGAAGAAAGTAGGGGAAACACTAGATCACTCAGTTCAGTTCAGTTCAGCTCAGTCACTCAGTCCTGTCCGACTCTTTGCAACCCCATGAATTGCAGCGCGCCAGGCCTCCCTGTCCATCACCATCTCCTGGAGTTCACTCAAACTCATGTCCATCGAGTCGTTGATGCCATCCAGCCATCTCATCCTCTGTCATCCCCTTTTCCTCCTGCCCCCAATCCCTCCCAGCATCAGAGTCTTTTCCAATGAGTCAACTCTTCGCATGAGGTGGCCAAAGTACTGGAGTTTCAGCTTTAGCATCATTCCTTCCAAAGAACACCCAGGGTTGATCTCCTTTAGAAAGGACTGGTTGGATCTCCTTGCAGTCCAAGGGACTCTCAAGAGTCTTCTCCAACACCACAGTTCAAAAGCATCAATTCTTCAGTGCTCAGCTTTCTTCAGGTATGACCTAAACCATATGCCTTAAGGTTATATAGTAGAGGTGATGAATAAACTCAAGGGATTAAATCTGGTAGACCGAGTGCCTGAAGAACTATTGACTTAGGTTCTTAATATTGTACATGAGGCAGTAACAAAAACCATTCAAAGAAAAAGAAACCAAGAAGACAAAGTGGTTGTCTGAGGAGGCTTTGCAAATAGCTGAGGAAAGGAGAGAAGCAAAAGACAAAGGAGAAAGGGAAAGAAATACCCAATTGTATGCAGAGTTCAAGAGAATAGCAAGGAAAAATAAGGTCTTTTTAATTTTTTTGAGAGAATAAGACAGTGGTATATAATTAGGATGTTTTTGAAACTACAGATAACTATGTAAGATAGTTATCTTACGTAGTGCAAATTTATACATACAATACATATTTATACATACATACAATACAGATGTTCTTTTTTTTTACAATTAATTAATTCATTTTTATTGGAGGCTAATTACTTTACAATTTTGTGGTGGTTTTTGATATACATTGACATGAATCAGCCACAGGTGTACATATGTTCAACCATCTTGAAGCCCCCTCCCACCACCTTCCCCACCCCACCCCCTGGGTTGTCCCAGAGCACCAGCTTTTAGTGCCCTGCTTCATTCATCAAACTTGCACTGGTCACCTATTTTATATATGGTAAATACATGCTTCACTGCTGTTCTCTCAAATCATCCCATTCTCACATTTTCCCACGTAGTCCAAAACTCTGTGTCTCTTGTGCTATCTTGGATATAGGATCATTGTTACCGTCTTTCTAAATTCCATATATATGTGTTAATATACTGTATTTGTGTTTCTCTTTCAGACTTCATTCTGTATAATCGGCTCCAGTTTCATCCACCTCATTAGAAGTGACTCAAAGCTGTTCATTTTTATACCTGTGTAATATTCCATTGTGTATATGTACCACAAGTTCCTTATTCATTCATCTGCCAATTGACATCTAGATTGCTTACATGTTCTAGCTATTGTAAACAGTACTGCAATGAACATTGGGGTACATGTGTGTCTTTCAATTCTGGTTTCCTTGATGTGTATGCCCAGCAGTGGGATTGCTGGGTCACATGGCAGTTTTAGTTTCAGGTTTTTAAGACATCTCCACACTGTTTTCCATAGTGGCTGAACTAGTTTGCATTGCCACCAACAGTATAAGAGGGTTCCCTTTACTCCACACTCTCTCTAGCATTTATTTTTTGTAGACTTTTTGATAGCAGCGACTCTGACTGGTGTGACATGGTACTTCATTGTAGTTTTGGTTTGGATTCCTCTGATAATGAATGATGTTGAGCATCTTTTCATGTGTTTGTTAGCCATCTGTATGTCTTCTTTGGAGAAATGTCTATTGATTTCTTTGGCCCACTTTTTTACTGGGTCATCTATTTTTCTGGTATTGAGCTGCATGAGCTGCTTGTATATTTTGGAGATTAATTCTATGTCAATTATTTCATTTGCTATTACTTTCTCCCATTCTGAAGGCTGTATTTTCACCTTGCTTATAGTTTCCTTCATTGTGAAAAAGTTTTTACATTTAATTAGGTCCCATTTGTTTATTTTTGCTTTTATTTCCATTACTCTGGGAGATGGGTCATAGAGGATCTTGCTGTGATTTACGTCAGAGAAAGTGTTCTGCCTATGTTTTCCTCTAAGAGTTTTATAGTTTTTGGTCTTACATTTAGATCTTTAATCCATTTTGAGTTTTTTTTTTTTTTTTTTTTTGCATATTGTGTTAGAAAGTATTCTAGTTTCATTCTTTTACATGTGGTTGAGTAGTTTTTGCAGCACCACTTGTTAAAGAGATTGTCTTTTCTCCCTTGTATATTCTTGCCTCCTTTGTCAAAGATAAGGTGTCCATATGTGTGTGGATTTATCTCTGGACTTTCTATTTTGTTCCATTGATCTATATTTCTGTCTATGTGCCAGTACCATACTGTCTTGATGACTGTAGCTTTGTAGTATAGTCTGAAGTCAGGAAGGTTGATTTCTTCATTTCCATTCTTTTTTCTCAAGATTACTTTGGCTATTCAAGTTTTTGTGTGTGTGTGTTTTCATACAAATTGTGAAGTTATTTGTTCTAGGTCTGTGAAAAATATCATTGGTAGCTTGATAGGGATTTAATCAAATCTATAGATTGCTTTGGGTAGTAAATTCATTTTGACTATATTGATTCTTCCAATCCATGATCATGGTATATTTCTCCATCTATTTGTGTCGTCTTTGATTTCTTTCATCAGTGTTTGGTAGTTTTCTATATATAGGTCTTTTGTTTCTTTAGGTAAATTTATTCTTAAGTATTTTATTCATTTCGCTGCAATGGTGAATGGAATTGTTTCCTTAATTTCTCTTTCTGTTTTTTATTGCTAGTGTATAGGAATGCAAAGGATTTCTGTGTATTAGTTTTGTATCTTGCAACTTTATTGTATTCATTTATTAGCTATAGTAATTTTCTGGTGGCGTCTTTAGGGTTTTCTATGTAGAGGATAATGTCATCTGCAAACAGTGAGAGTTTTACTTCTTTTCCAAACTGGATTCCTTTTATTTCTTTTTCTTCTCTGATTGCCGTGGCTAGGACTTCCAAAACTATGTTGAATAGTAGTGGTGGTGAGAGTGGGAACCCTTGTCTTATTCCAGATTTTAGACGAAATGCTTTCAATTTTTCGCCATTGATGATAATGTTTTCTGTGTGTTTGTTGTATATGGCTTCTATCATGTTGAGGTATGTTCCTTCTATATCTGCTTTCTGTAAAGTTTTTAATCGTAAATGGGTGTTGTATTTTGTCAAAGGCTTTCTCTGTATCTATTGAGATAATCATATGGTTTTTATCTTACAATTTCTTAATGTGGTGTATCACATTCATTGATTTGTGAATATTGAAGAATCCTTGCATCCCTGAAATAAAGCCCACTTGGTCATGACATATGATCTTTTTACTATGCTGTTGGATTCTGTTTTCTAGAATTTTTGTTGAGAAATTTTGAACCTATGTTCATCAGTGATATTGGCCTGTAGTATTCTTTTTCAGTAGCATCTTTGTCTGGATTTGGTATCAGGATGATGGTGGCTTCATAGAATGAGTTTGGGAATTTATCTTCCTCTGCAATTTTCTGGAAAAGTTTGGATAGTATATGTAACAGACTGGTTCCAAATAGGAAAAGGACTACATCAAGGCTGTATATTGTCACCCTGCTTATTTAACTTATATGCAGAGTGCATCATGAGAAATGCTGGGCTGGAGAAAGCACAAGCTGGAATCAAGATTGCCGGGAGAAATATCAATAATCTCAGATGTGCAGATGACACCACCCTTATGGCAGAAAGTGAAGAAGAACTAAAGAGCCTCTTGATGAAAGTGAAAGAGGAGAGTGAAAAAGTTGGCTTAAAGCTCAACACTCAGATAACTAAGATCATGGCATCTGGCTCCATCATTCATGGCAAATAGATGGGGAAACAGTGGAAACAGTGGCTGAATTTATTTTTCTGGGCTCCAAAATCACTGCAGATGGTGATTACAGCCATGAAATTAAAATTCGCTTACTCCTTGGAAGGAAAGTTGTGACCAACCTAGACAGTATATTAAAGAGCAGAGACATTACTTTGCCAACAAAGGTCCGTCTAGTCAAGGCTATGGTTTTTCCAGTGGTCATGTATGGATGTGAGAGTTGGTCTATAAAGAAAGCTGAGCACACGAAGAATCGATGCTTTTGAACTGTGGTGTTGGAGAAGACGCTTGAGAGTCCCTTGGACTGCAAGGAGATCCAACCAGTCCATTCTAAAGGAGATTAGTCCTGGGTGTTCATTGGAAGGACTGATGCTCAAGCTGAAACTCCATTACTTTGGCCACCTGATGCGAAGAACTGACTCATTGGGAAAGACCCTGATACTGGGAAAGATTGAGGACAGGAGAAGAAGGGCATGGCAGAGGATGAGATGGTTGAATGGCATCACTGACTCAATGGACATGGACTTGGGTAAACTCTGGGAGTTGGTGATGGACAGGGAGGCTTGGTGTGCTGTGGTTCATGGGGTTGCAAAGAGTCAGACACGACTGAGTGACTGAACTGAACTGAACTACCTCTTCTCTAAAAAATTATGTAGAGTTCAACTGTGAAGCCATCTGGTCCTCGGCTTTCATTTGTTGGAAGATTTATGATAGCAGTTTCAACTTTTGTGCTTGGGATGGGTCTGATAAGATTTTTTGTTTCTTCCTCGTTCAGTTTTGGAAGGTTTTACTTTTCTAAGAATTCATTCATTTCTTCCAAGTTGTCCATTTTATTGGCATACAATTGCTCATAGTAGTCTCATGTTCTTTTTTATTTCTGTGTTGTTTGTTGTGATTTCTCCATTTTCATTTCTAATTTTATTGATTTGTTTCTTCTCCCCCCATCATTTTTTGATGACTTTGGCTAACGGTTTGCCTATTTTATTTATCTTGTCAAAAAAACAACTTTTAGTTTTGTTGATTTTTGCTACAGTCTTGTTCATTTACTTTTCATTTATTTCTACTTTGATTTTATGATTTCTTTCCTTCTACTAACTTTGGAGTTCCTCTTTTCTTCTTTTTAGAGTAGCTTTAGATGTAAAGTTAGGTTGTTTATTTGATGTTTCTCTTGTTTCTTGAGGTAGGCTTGTTAAGACTGTTTTTCCGGAATCCCATAGGCTTTGGGTTGTTGTGTTTTTATTTGTTTGTATGCATATTTTGACTTCATTTTTGATGTCTTCCATTATCTGTTGGTTATTCAGAAACGTGTTTTTAGCCTCCATGTGTTTGTATTTTTAATAGTTTTTTTTTTCTTCTAGTTGACATCTAATCTTACCACATTGTAATCAGAAAAGATGCTTGAAATGATTTCAATTCTTAAAAATTTACCAAGGCTAGATTTATAGCCCAGAATGTGATAAACAATGAAAAGAAATAGAGGAAAACAATAGAATGGGAAAAGTAGAGATATCTTCAAGAAAATTGGAGATACCAGGGAATATTTCATGCAAAGATGGGAAAAATAAAGAACAAAAACGATTTAACAGAAGCAGACGAGGTTAAGAAGAGGTGGTAAAAATACACAGAAGAACTATATAAAAAAGACTTTCATGACCCAGATAACTACAATGGTGAGGAAAGTGAAATGGGCCTTCAGATGCTTTACTAATAACAAAGCTAGTGGAGGTGATGGAATGCCTGCTGAGCTATTTCAAATCCTAAAGGATGATGTGGTTAAAACTGCTGCACACAATATATCAGCAAATTTAGAAAACTCAACAGTGGGCACAGGACTGGAAAAAAATCAATTTTTATTCCAATTCCAAAGAAAGGCAATGTCCAAGAATGTTCAAACTACCATTCTATTGTGCTCCTTTCACATGCTAGCAAGTTTATGCTAGTGCTTATTCTCCTTTGCTTGCTCTTACTTCTTTCTCAATTGTAAAGATCTTTTTTAGTGTTTGTATTTTGAATATTTAGAAATCATTTCTTTTAAATTGTTATAGCTTTAAGTCTGAGTTTAAAATAAACTGATTACTTTTATTAATTATGGACTTAATTATATACTTGTATCCTAATTTTAAAGTTATTTTTTGTGACAGTGCTTTGTCTATTAAAATGTCATATAGACTCAGGGATAGATGAAAAATATATAAACACATTAAAAAAAAAATATGAACCCATAACTTACAGATGTAAAAGCTGGTTCGGAAAAGATGGAGGAACCAGAGATCAAATAGCCAACATTCTCTGAATCATAGAAAAAGCAAAAGAATTCCATGAAAAAACATCTACTTCTGCTTCATTGACTATTCTAAAGACTCTGACTGTGTGAATCACAGGAAATTGTGGAAAATTCTTCAAGAAATGGGAATACCAGACCACCTTTCCTGTCTCCTGAGAAACCTGCATGCAGATCAAGAGCAACAGTTTGAACTGGATGTGGAAAAACAGACTGGTTCCAAATTGGGAAAAGAGTACACCAAGGCTGTATATTGTCACCATGCTTATTTAACTTCTATACAGAGTACATCATGTGGAATATCAGGGTGGATGAATCACAAGCTGGAATCAAGTTTGCAGGGATAAATGTCAACAACCTCAGATATGCAGATGATACCACTCTAATGGCAGAAAATGAAGAGGACCTAAAGAACCTCTTCATGAGGGTAAAAGAGGAGAGTGAAAAGCTGACTTAAAACTCAACATCAAAAAACTAAGATCATAGCATTTGCTTCCATCACTTCATGGCAAATAGAAGGGAATAAAGTGGAAGTGGTAGCAGATTTTATTATCTTGGGCTCCCAAATCACTGCAGACAGTGGCTGCAGCTATAAAACTAAAAGAAAAGCTTTTTTTTCCTTCCTTGGAATAAAAGCTATGACAAACTTAGACAGCACATCGAAAAGAAGAGACATTACTTTGCCAACAAAGGTCAAAGCTATGGTTTTTCCAGTAGTCATGTATGGATCTCAGAGTTGTATCATAAAGAAAGCTGAGTGCCAAAGAACTGATGCTTTTGAACTGTGGTGTTGGAGAAGACTCTTGATAGTCCCTTGGACTGCAAGGAGATCAAACCAGTCCATCCTAAATGAAATCAGTCCTGAATATTCATTAAAGGAATGATGCTGAAGCTGAAACTCCAATACTCTGACCACCTGATGAGAACTGACTCGTTGGAAAAGACCTTGATACTGGGAAAGATTGAAGGCAAAAGGAGAAGAGGGTGGCAGAGGATGAAGTTTAGATAGCTTCAACAATTCAATGAGTGTGACTGAGCAAACTCCAGGAGGCTCTAGAGGATAGAAGAACCTGACTTGTTGCAGTTCATGAGATCTGAACTATCTGGAGATAACGTAGTGACTGAACAACAACAAATCTCTTTTTCTTGTCTGATAACTTTTGCTAGAACTTCCAGTACTGTGTTGAATAACAGTGTCAATAGTGGACATCCTTGTCTTGCTTCTTATCTTAGAGAAAGTGCTTTCATCTCTTCATGGTTCGAGTATGACGTTGGCTGTAGTAGCCTCATGCCTGCATGCTAAGTCGTTTCAGTTGTTTCTAACTCTTTGGGACCCCCTATGGAGCGTAGACTGCCAGGTTCTTCTGTCCATGGGATTCTCAAGGCAAAAATACTGGAGTGGGTTGCCATGTCCTCCTCCAAGGGATCATTACAACCCAGGGATTGACCCTGTGTCTCTTATGTCTCCTTCACTGGCAGGTGGGTTCTTTACCACTATCCCCACCTGAAAAGCCCAGGATTGTCCTATATAACATTTTTTATGTTGAGATATTTCCCTCTGTACCAACATTGTTGAGTTTTTGTCAAAAATGGATGTTTAATTTTAACAACATATTTCCTGTGTGTATGGAGATGATCAGACACTATTTAGTCTTTTTTTTATAAATATGGTATATCACACTGACTAATCTGTGAATTTTAAATCATCCTTACATCCCTGAGATAAATCCCACTTGACCATGATGTATGATTTTTTTTAATGTGTTGTTGACATTGGTTTGTTAACATTTTTTGAGAATTTTTTATAACTGAGAGATTAATTATTTTAGTTGTTAGTCATGAAGTTTTTAGTCATTACTTCTTCAAGCAGATTTTCAGCCCCTTCTTGCTCTTCTCCTGAAGTGCCTGTATAATTGAAATGTTAGTATTCTTGATGTTCCAGAGGCCTCTGAAAGTTTCCTCATTTTTGACTTTTGTTTTCTTTTGCTATTCTGATTGTGTGATTTTCACTACCCTGTCTTCTAGATTGTAATTCTCTCTTTTTAAAGTAGTCTTTGTCTAGTTTTGGTATCAGGGTATTCCTAGCCTCATAAAATCAGTTTGAAAACATTTGTTCCTTTTCCTTTTTGGGGGACAGTTTCAGGAATGTAGATGTAATGCCTCTTTAAATGTTTGGTTGACTTCAGCTGTGAAGCTGTCCGAACCTGGGCTTCTATATATTGAGAGTTTTTGATTAGCAATTCAGTTTCATTACTGGTAATTGGTATGTTTATATTTTCTATTTCTTTTTGGTTCAACCTTAGAAGACTGTGCATTTCTAGGAATGTATCCATTTCTTCTAGGTTATTCAATTTCTTAGTACATAATTATTCATAGTATTCTCTTATGGTCCATTGTATTTCTGTGGTGTTAGTTGTAATGTCTCTTCTTTCATTTATGATTATATTTATTTGTGCCCTCTTCCTTTTTTTCTTGATGAATTTGGCTAAAGATTTACCAATTTTGTTTATCTTTCAGAGAACCAACTCAGTTTTTATTGCTTTTAATCTCTATTTTATTTATTTCTGCTTTGAGCTTTATTATATCCTTTCTTCTACTAGCTTTGGGTTTTGATTATTCTTCTAGTTCTTGTAGTTGTAAAGTTGGATAGCTTATTTGAGATTTTTCTCATTTCTTAAGGTAGGCCTGTATTGTTATAAACTCCCCTCTTGGAATTGCTTTTGGGATTCCCTGATGGCTCAAATGGTAGAGAGTCTGCCTGCAGTGCAAAAGATTCCCTGGAAAAGGAAATGGCTACCTATTCCATTATTCTTGTCTGGAAAATTCCATGGATAGAGGAGTCTGGCAGGCTATAGTCCATGTGTCCCAAAGAGTCAGACACAATTGAGCTACTTCATAGCTATATTTGCTTTTGCTGTGTCCCATTGACTTTGGAATGTTGGTTTCTATTTTCAACTGTCTTGAGGTCATTTTTTCCTTCCTCTTTAATTATTTCAATGACCTATTGTTTGTTTAGCAGCAGATTGTTTATACTTATAATGTTTGTGCTTCTTCCAGTATTTTAAATGTAGTTGATTTTTAGTGTCATATTGTTGTGGTCCAAAAAAATGCTTGACATGATTTCAATTTTGTAGAATTTATTGAGATTTGCTTTGTGATTTAGCATGTAATCTATTGTGGAGAATGTTTCATGAGCACTTGAGAAGAATGTGTATCTGTGCATTTTGTTGCTTTTGGATGAAAAGTTGTATCAGTTCAGTTCAGTTCAGTCCCTTAGTTGTGTCTGACTCTTTGCAACCCCATGAATTGCAGCACACCAGGCCCCCTGTCCATAACCAACTCCCGGAGTTCACTCAAACTCATGTCCATTGAGTCAGTGATGCCATCCAGCCATCTCATCCTCTGTCGTCCCCTTATCCTCCTGCTCCCAATCCCTCCCAACATCAGGGGCTTTTCCAATGAGTCAACTCTTTAAATGAGGTGGCCAAAGTATTGGAGTTTCAGCTTCAGCATCAGTTCCTCCAATGAACACCCAGGACTGATCTCCTTTAGGATGGACTGGTTGGATTTCCTTGCAGTCCAAGGGACTCTCAAGAGTCTTCTCCAACACCACAGTTCAAAAACATCAATTCTTTGGCTCTCAGCTTTCTTCACAGTTCAACTCTCACATCCATACATGACCACCGGAAAAACCATAGCCTTGACTAGATGGACCTTTGTTGGCAAAGTAATGTCTCTGCTTTTCAATATGCTATTTATGTTGGTTATAACTTTCCTTCCAAGGAGTAAGCATCTTTTAATTTCATGGCTGCAACCACCATCTGCAGTGATTTTGGAGCCCCCAAAATAAAGTCTGACACTGTTTCCACTGTTTCCCCATCTATTTCCCATGAAATGATGAGACCAGATGCCATGATCTTAGTTTCTGAATGTTGAGCTTTAAGCCAACTTTTTCACTTTCCTCTTTCACTTTCATCAAGCTTTTTTAGTTCCTCTTCACTCTCTGCCGTAAGGGTGGTGTCATCTGCATATCTGAGTTTATTGATATTTCTCCTGGCAATCTTGATTCCAGCTTGTGCTTCTTGTGTGTGTGTGTGTGTGTGTGTATATATATATATATAGCATCTTATCTAACATAATAAAGACCAGCGTTTCCTTATTGACTCTGTGAGGATGCTCTATCCACTGACATAAGCAGAGTGTTAAAATCCCCTGCTATCATTGTATTATTGTCAATATTTTATTTTTTTTTAAATTTGCTTTATATATTTAGGTGCTCTTAAGTTGAGTGCTAAGATTTTATAAATATTATATCTTCTTGTTGGATTAATCCCTTTATCAATATATAATGTCCTTTGTTGTGTCTTGTTACAGTTTTCTATGTTCTTTTCTTTTACAGTCTTTGTTTTAAAGTCTATTTTCCCTGCTATAAGTATTGCTACCAACTTTTTTAAAATTTCCATTTCTATGGAATACCTTTCCCATCTTTTCACTGTTAGTCTATGTTTGTCTTTAGATCTGAAATGAGGCTCTTGTAGGCAGCATATAGGTAGGTCTTGTTTTTTTTAATCCATTCAGCCATCATATGCTTTTAATTGGAGCATTTAGTTTATTTAAATTGAAAGCATCTATTGATAGATATGGAGAAGGCAATGGCACCCCACTCCAGAACTCTTGCCTGGAAAATCCTATGGATGGAGGAGCCTGGTGAGTTGCAGTCCATGGGGTCGCTAAGAGTCGGACACGACTGAGCGACTTCACTTTAACTTTTCACTTTCATGCATTGGAGAAGGCAATGGCCCCCCACTCCAGCACTCTTGCCTGGAGAATCCCAGGGACGGGGGAGCCTGGTGGGCTTCCGTCTACGGGGTCGCCCAGAGTCAGACACGACTGAAGTGACTTAGCAGCAGCAGCAGCAGCATTGATAGATATGTATTTATTGTCATTTTCTTGATTGTTTTCTGGTAGTTTTTGTAGTTCTTTGTTCCTTTGTTTTTCTCTGGCTCACTTCTCTTACAATTTGATGACTTTTGCTTTATATTTATATTCTCTTCTCTTTATTTTTTGTATATCTGTTACAGATCTTTTTGTTTATGGTCACCAGGGGTTTATTTATAACAATTTATATATATAGCAGTCTATTTTAACTTGGTGTTCATTTGAGTTCAGATGCATTCTGAAAGCATTATATTTTTATTCCCCTGTCCCATGCTTTCTGCTTTGAAATCATATTTGATATCTTTTAAATTTTTGTAGCACTTAATTATTTTATATCAATATATCAATATTTACTACATTTGTCTTTTTTCATACTACCTTTATAGGTAGTTGATCTTTACTATATATTTGCTTTTACCTGTGAGATTTTTTTCTTTCATAGTTTTTTTTTTGTTTGTTTGTTTGTTTTAAAAAAAAACCCTCTGTTTAAAGAAATCTCTTTGGCATGTATTGCAAGTCTGGTTTAGTGGTGACAAACTGCCTTCAGCTTTTCCTTTTTTTTTTTTTTAATCTCTTTCAAATCTGAATGATAATCTTACCAGGCAGAATATTCTTGTTCGTATTTTTTTTTTTCTTTTTTTCTTTTCAGCTCTCTGGAAGTATTGTATATTCCTACTGGCCTGTACAGTTTCTTTGAAAAATCAGCTGCTAGTCTTATGGGGGTTTCCTCATATGTGATTACATTTTTTTCTTGCTGCCTTGAAGATGGTCTCTTTAACTTCTGACATGTTAATTATAATGTGTCTTGGTGTGGGTCTCTTTGTTTTCTTCTTTTGGGGGCTTTCTGTGCTTCTGGTGCTTGGATATTTGTTTCCCTTGCCAGGTGGGGGAAGATTTTTTCATTACTTCTTCAAGCAGATTTTCTGTCCCTTCTTCTTGCTCTTCCTCTGAGGTGCCCTAATTGAAATGTTGAAATGTTAGTTGCTTGATGTTCCAGAGGTCTCTGAAACTTTTCTTGTTTTTTGGCTCTTTTTTAATCTTTTGCTATTCTGATTGTGTGATTTTCACTACCCTGTCTTGGTCTAGATGGTGAAACTGTTCTTCAACATCCTTTAATCTGCTATTGATTGCCTCTGGCATATTTTTTATTTCAGTTACTGTATTTTTCATTTATGACTGATTCTCATTACATTTTTCCTCTCAGTTAAAGTTCTTACTCTGTTCATCCATTGTTCTAAATTTGGTGAGCATGTATGAGACTAATTTTTAAACTGTCCTTGAGTAACTAATAATAGTCAAAGATTATAATTGTACAATATTGAGAAGTATAGAGAAAAGATTATTCATTTAAAATATTTTTTTCAAGAAAATTGTTTATATCTATTACATTTAGTTCTTTTTAGGGGATTTGTCTTTTTCTTTCATTTGGAAGGTATTCCTTTATCTCCTAATTTTGCCTATTTGTGCTTGTTTCTAAGTAGTAGGTATATTAGCTATGTCTCCCACTTTTGACAAGAGTAGCTTCATGCAGAAGGTGTCTGTGAAGCCCAGTGGCATGATTCTTACCCTGTTCACCAGAACCAGGTGCTCCAGGGCTATCCCCAGTGTGGGCTGCTTGCATATTCCTATTTTGGTTGTGCTGAAATTGCTGTGAGTGTGCTTTTGGGTAGTGTTGGTGCCCAGGCTGGCTAGCTGCAAGACCCAACTGCAACTGCTGTGAACACTCTGCTGAGTGGGGCTGGTTCCTGGTAACCATGACTGCTGTGGCTGTGCTGATGTGTTGGGCTGACCCCTTGGAGTACAAGTCACTTTGGAGGTGAGTAATGTTGGCCAAGATCATCTTCCAGGTGGGGCACAGTTGGAGCCCCAGGAGCTCTGGAGAGGTACCAGTGCCACCTGTATTTGCCTGCTGGGTGGGGTGGGTTGGGAGCCATTTTGGAAGGGCTGGCTGAGTAGGTCATATGGTGTTAGCTAAGTTGACTGAGAGTGATAGAAATGGCACTAACTAGCTACGTAGAAGGAAAATTAAAAAAAAAAAAAAAAAAAAAGGTGTGTATCACCATTTCTGTACCACTATTTCCTTCCCTGGAGAAAGTTCCACCAGATCCCTGCCCCTGTGCCACATGCCCTGATATTAGCCAGTGAGTCTTCATTTTGAATGACTCAGGTGCTTTTCAAGCTGCTGCCTATGTTCTGTGACTCAGACTGAGTGAGTTTGTGCAGTAGCCCTTCAAGAGTGGGTGTCTTGGTTTCCTACAACCTTCTGGTTGTCCTGGATGTAACACTGCTGGTTTTCAAAACCAGACATTATTCAAGCTATTTTCCTGGCACAGGTTCTCTGGTCTTAGGAACCCAATGTGGGACTCAGACACCTAACTCTTCTGGTAGGGACCTTCATGGTTGTGAAATCCTTCCTACTTGTGAGTTGCTGCATCAGGGGTGTGGGTTCTGACTAGCCCACATCTTTGTCCCTTCTACCTGTTTTGATACTGCCTTATATCTTTAGTTGTAGAAAATGTGTTCTGTCAATCTTCAGGTCATTCTCAAAGATAGTTGTTCTGTATGTAGTAGTAGTTTTGATATATCCATGGGAAGAAGTGAGCTCAGCGTCTTCCTACTGGGCCACCTTGACCTGGAATTGGTCTCAAGAAAATTGAAACATTCATCTACTCAGTTTTTCCTTAAAATTATATACACTAACACAAGGTTCTTAAAGAGATGGGAATACCAGACTGCCTTTGCTGTCTCCTGAGAAACGTGTATACAGGTCACAAGGCAACAGTTAGAACTGGACATGGAAAAATGGACTGGTTGATAATTGGGAAAGGAGTACATCAAGGTTGTATATTGTCACCCTGTTTATTTAACTTATATGCAGAGTACATCATGTGAAATGCTGGGTCGAATAAATCACAAGTTGGAATCAAGATTGCTGGGATAAATATCAACAACCTCAGATATTCAGATGATACTACTTTAATGGCAGAAAACAAAGAGAAATTAAAAAGCCTCTAGATGAGAGTGAAAGTGGATACTGAAAAAGCTGGCTTAAAACTCAACATTAAAAAAACAAAAATCATGGCATCTGGCCCCATTACTTCATGCTAATTGATGCAAAAAAAAGTGGAAAAAGTGATAGATTTTATTTTCTTGAGCTACAAAATCACTGCAGATAGTGACTGCAGCCATGAAATTAAAAGACGCTTGCTCCTTGGGAGAAAAGCTGTGACTAACCTAGACAGCGTATTAAAAAGCAGAGAGATCACCTTGATGACAAAAGTCCATATAGCTAGAGCTATGGTTTTTCCAGTAGCCATGTATAAATGTGAGAGTTGGACCATAAAGAAGTCTGAGCAGTGAAGAATTGATGCTTTTGAACTGTGGTGATGAAAAAGACTCTTGAGAGTCCCTCGGACTGTAAGGAGATCAAACCAGTCAATTCTGAAGAAAATTACACTGAATATTCATTGGAAAGACTGATGCTGAAGCTGAAGCTCCAATAACTTGGCTGCATGGTGGGAAGAACCCACTCAGTGGAAAAGACTCTGGTGCTGTGAAAGATTGAGGGCAAGAGGATGAGATGGTTGGATGGCAGCACTGACTCAATGGACATGAGTTTGAGCAAATTCCAGGAGATAGTGAAGGACAGGGAAGCCTTGCATGGGGTTTCAAAGAGCTGGACATGACTTAGCGACTGAGCATCAACAACACAGGGTTAGAAAATGTAATTCTTGCAAGCAAGCTGGGAGACAGATAAATGAACAAGAAATGACCTCATATTGTGAGAGGTGGCATGTAATCAAAACTTCAGTCTTTGGAACCCTCCCTTTCTTTCCCAGCTTTAATGAATCTTAAATCCCCTTATGGTGCTCAGACTTCTTTCCTTGATTTGGTTTCTTTCTCTTATGTTTTCCATTCTTACCATTCTTCCATCTGCACTTAGCTATTTCCATGTGTAAGTCACTTCAGTTGTGTCCAGCTTTTGTGATCCTCTGGACTGTAGCCCACTAGGATCCTCTGTCCATGGGATTCTCCAGGAAGAACACCAGAGTGAGTTGTCATGTCCTTCTCCAGGGTGTCTTTCCCACCCAGGGATCAAACCCGGGTCTCATGTCTCCTGCATTGGCAGATGGGTCATTTACCACTAATGCCACCTGGGAAACCCTACCTATTTCCATATTTATTCTGAATTGATAAAATCTACTCCTACTATGTGAGTAATTGAATAGGTAGCCCTTCTTAACAATATTGCTAAACAATGTTAAGTTCAGTTATGAATCTTGAAAGGTATTTTCTTCTTCAACTTTTATTTAAAAATAAGCTATGAGTGACAACTCCAGACATTTTACTAGGCAAATGTGACATCCTAAGAAAATCATTGTCATCTAAGACCAATTAATATCTGCTTTGGGTGGGATATACAATTTATAATAATATCTTAATTTATAAAAAAATTTTAAGTTTCATTAATGTTTTCAGGTATGTTTTATCATTTGGTATTTATATCTAGCCTATATACATTTTAATTATTTTTATTTTATGGATGAAGAAACAGAAATCCAGGTCAGATTCACTCAGCTAATAAATAACAGAATTCAAATATATCTACTTGCAATTTTAAATCTGGTACTTTTACTAAGACTTTTATTTATTTATTTATTTTTGCTTCTCCAGTTCCAAAAGCCAGGTTTCTGAAGGGCTCTGTCATATATTTGACTTGGGAAAAAGGAAAGAAGATAGAAAGGAAGGTAGGGAGGGAAGAGTGAAAAGTAGAATGAAGGGAGGAAGGAGAGAAAAGAAGAAAGGAAAGAGTACATACAGGAAAGAAGAGAAAGGAAGGAAGGAAAGAAGAAAAGAGGAAGAGTAAGGAAGAAAAGAGGAAGGAAGACTCTGTAGAGCAAAAATATCAATAAGGTACAGGTGGAAGTTGAGACAGCAGACTGAATATGCTCTTTGCTAAGTGTGGTACACAAGAGGATAAGTTTCTCCCATTAACTCTTCCATTATTGCTCTTCCCAGCAGCAAGTCAAAAGATAGAGAATTCTGAAAATTAAAATAGATGGGTAAGTACAGAGTTTCCTTTGTCATATTGAAGCTTGAATTAATAAATTAGAGAAGTAACAGCTGGAAAGGCATCTGCAGCTTCGTTGTGTCTAAGATCTCTAATGCAGTATGGCATATTTATCAGGTGATTAACTTGGTAGAACCTTTACAAAAGATTCACTCTGTGCTGTTTGATGATCTTTGATCAAGGTAGAATAGCTTTAGTTTTGAAAGATAAAATTAGCTTAAAGTAGGTTTAATCTATTATTCATATCTATAAAAAGAACAGATGTAGAAAAATTTAGTGATTTGAGTACTAATCTATAAGGTGGTTACTTTTGATGAAATCAGCCCACACTAGTTTATTTTCTTTCTTTTTTTCCATATTAATTATTGAATCTACATATGGATTTCATCATTTTGCTTGTAGAAAAATAATCTTATTTCTCTTCTAGATATTTATCTTGATGTTAATGACATGTCAAATACTTTAAAATGAATTCTGATAATATTTAGCAGAGTAATCACATAAAGAAATTCAGAATCACCCATTTTAATTAAAATAGCTTGAAATTTTATCAAAAGAATAACTTTCTTTAAGAAAAAAAATCCAATAAAACCTCATACTTTGTTCTCTTCCTTATATAAGAAGATGATTTCAAATAAAGCTATTCACAGCAGTTATCTCAATCAACTCATCTTATTCATAGAATGTTGCATACAGTAAAATCTCTTTAACACTGCAAGTTCAAATAATTAGAATCTAGAAAATATGTGTGTGTGTGTGCGCTAAGTCATTGCAATTGTGTTCACCTTTTTGTGACCCTTGGACTGCAGCCCACCAGGTTCCTCTGTCCATGGGATTCTCCAAGCAAGAATACTAGAGTGGATTGCCATTTCATTCTCCAGGGGATCTTACCAACCCAGGGGTTGAAACTGCATCTTCTACATCTTCTGCATTTTACCTACTGTTCTTTAACAAAAAATATTTTTTAAAATATATAGAACAACAACAAAAAATATATAGAACAATTAAGGTGTACTTGATGTTACAATATTGAATCTTACAAACCGTGGATATAGTATCTCTCTTCATTTATTGTCTTCTCTAATTTCTCTCATGTCCAATAGTTTTGTTTGCAGAGGGTTTTTATATCTTGTATTAAATTTATTCCAGGGTGTTGATGTATTTTAATGTTTTGGTGGTGCTTGCATGCTCAGTATCCAACTTTTTGCAATCCCATGGACTGTAGTTCCTTTGTCCATGGGATTTTCTAGACAAGAATATTGGAGTGGGTTGCCATTTCTTCCTCCAGGGCATCTTCTGATCCAGGGATTGAACCCGAGTCTTCTGCAGTTCCTGCATTGGCAGGTGAATTCTTTACCACTAAGCAACCTGGGAAGCCGTTCTAAAAGTTGTAAGTATATAACTTTCATTTTCCAAATTTTGCAATGTTGATGATTATGTTAATACTGTATATAGAAACATTGCTGAGTTAATCAATTATACTCGTTTTTCTAAATTGTAAGTAAATGACAATTTAAAATTTTCTTCCAATACTCTTCCTATTTATTTATTAAACCCCATCTCACTGACCAAGATCCCCCAAAACATGATGAATATCAGTGGTGATAGTGTCCTTCTTATCTCATTTGTCTTAAAAAAGCAGCTTTCACTATTTAATTATTATATACTGTATTTGCTAGAGGTTTTGTTGGTATCTTTTATCAAATTGAGAAAGTTTCCTTCTATTTCTAGTTGATAAGAGTTTTTATCATGATTAGGTGTTGGACTTTATCAAATGCCCTTTACACATCCAATTAAAAATTTATTGGAATACAGTTAATTTACAGTGTTATGTTAGCTTCAGGTGTACAGCAAAGTAAACCAGTTATATATATATGCATACATCCATTATTTTTAAATTCTTTTCTCCATAAAAGTATTGATAATTAAATCTACTTACTAGCAAGCAATATGTGAACCATGAACTTCCAGATGTTCAAGCCAGTTTTAGAAAAGGCAGAGGAACCAGAGATCAAATTGCCAACATCTGCTGGATCATAAAAAAAGCAAGAGAGTTCCAAAAAAACATCTATTTCTGCTTTATTGACTATGCCAAAACCTTTGACTGTGTGGATCAAAATAAACTGTGGAAAATTCTGAAAAAGAAGGGCATACCAGACCAGCTGACCTGCCTCTTGAGAAACCTATATGCAGGTCAGGAAGCAACAGTTAGAACTGGATATGGAACAACAGACTGGTTCCAAATAGGAAAAGGAGTACATCAAGGCTGTATATTGTCACCCTGCTTATTTAATTTCTATGCAGAGTATATCATGAGAAACGCTGGGCTGGAGAAAGCACAAGCTAGAATCAAGATTGCCAGGAGAAATATCAGTAACCTCAGATATGCAGATGACACCACCCTTATGGCAGAAAGTGAAGAGGAACTGAAGAGCCTCTTGATGAAAGTGAAAGAGGACAGTGAGAGAGTTGGCTTAAAGCTCAACATTCAGAAAACTAAGATCATGGCATATGGTCCCATCACTTCATGAGAAATAGATGGGGAGACAGTGGAAACAGTGTTAGATTTTATTTTTCTGGGCTCCAAAATCACTGCAGATGGTGATTGCAGCCATGAAATTAAAAGATGCTTACTCCTTGGAAGGAAAGTTATGACCAACCTAGATAGCATATTCAAAAGCAGAGACATTACTTTGCCAGCAAAGGTCCATCTAGTCAAGGCTATGGTTTTTCCAGTGGTCACGTATGGATGTGAGAGTTGGACTGTGAAGAAGGCTGAGCACCAAAGAATTGATGCTTTTGAACTGTGGTGTTGGAGAAGACTCTTGAGAGTCCCTTGGACTGCAAGGAGATCCAACCAGTCCATTCTGAAGGAGATCTGTTCTGGGTGTTTTTTGGAAGGAATGATGATAAAGCTGAAACTCCAGTACTTTGGCCGCCTCATGTGAAGAGTTGACTCATTGGAAAAGACTCTGATGATGCTTGGAGGGACTGGGGACAGGAGGAGAAGGGGACAACAGAGGATGAGATGGCTGGATGGCATCACTGACTCGATGGACGTGAGTTTGAGTGAACTCCTGGAGTTGGACAGAGAGGCCTGGTGTGCTGCGATTCATGGGGTTGCAAAGAGTCGGACACGACTGAGCGACTGAACTGAACTGAACTGAAGTATAACTTTGCTTTATTTTTTTCTTGAATTTCCATCAGTATATTTTGTTAAATATGTTTTGGAGATGGTAAGCATTGCTGTCAGGCTAAGAAACTTAAGCAGTCTTTTCCTCCAAGCTAGTATATTCTCTTCAAAATAAGTTACAATGTGAAATCGTTATTGCACTTCATAGTGATTGAAAAGTTAGTGACTTGAATGGTCATATTGCCTCTTAAAATAAGAAAATTTAGTCAAGAACGATTTATTCTTTCTGATACCTTAAATATGTTAGAAACATCCATTTTAAGAAAACAATGCTTCTTTGAGCATTTACATTTTTCATATATTTGTATAAAAATAGAAGCTTAAAAGGAAATGTATCAACTTGGATTTAAAATTAAATTTAAAATTAAATCCAAGTTGATAAATAGGCACATATTTCAAGTAGTAACTTGGAACCACTGAAAGGAATAGTTGGGCTTGTCCAGAAACATCTGAAATAATTAACTCATTTATTTTTTTCACTAATGTCTTGCAAAATCTATTTATAACTGCCTTGCATTCAAGATGTTTCTTTTTCTGTCCTAAGAGAAAGAAAACATCATTCTGTACAATGCACCTAATAGATTATACAAGCGTACAGGGTAAACCTGTTTAGCATTTCTCCATTTTAGGCAACATATCTTTCTAAGGCAATTTACCAAAGCAATCTTTCTAAGGCTAATTTATCTTATAAACTGTAGGGTACACTCATTTTAACCTGGTAAGGTTTCCAATCTAAGTAGAAATACTGAATCAAAAATTTAAAAATTGTTAGCTGCCAGAACATTAAAAAAATAAATAAAGCAGAATTCTGATTAGCATTAGCTCAGTAGACCTAGAGATAAGAGCTATGGGCTTTCATCCTTCATAGCCCGTGGTGTGACATGATGGCAGTGTGAACTCATTATCTGATTTCACGAAGACAAGAAGGCTTTTCCTGCACCTGTGACCATGACATCACAGTTCCATCCTTCATCTCTTGTTTGTTTTCACTGTGATTAGTCCAGTGTGCTTTCAAGACAGCTTTCTTAAATTCAACCCAAACTGCCGTACCTGAAGTGCATGTTGCATATTTCACTATTTAATCTGCTGAATAAACAGCATGGTAAATTTATCCTTGTGCCTGAAGTTTGATCCCTGGGTTGGAAAGATCCCCTGGAGAAGGAAATGGCAACCCACTCCAGTATTCTTTCTGAGAAATCCCTTGGACAGAGGAACCTGGCAGGCTACAGTTCATGTGGTTGCAAAGAGTCAGACATGACTGAGCAACTGAGCCCATTCTATTTTGCTTTCACAGTGATTTTATGTATACACAGCTTGTGCACACACAGACACACACACAGATATACTTTTTCCTGGGCTCTTAGGTCCATTTCTAAAAGCAGTAATGTGTAGCACATACAATTATCATGTTTTGTGCTAGATGTTATGAGAGATAACAAGATGAATAACATAGTCTTTTTCCCAAGGGAGGAGATCTTGTGGAGAAAAGATCTACCAGATATATGAATAAATAAATATATGCAGTGTTTTTTTTGGGCTCCCAAATCACTGCAGATGGTGACTGCAGCCATGAAATGAAAAGACACTTGCTCCTTGGAAGAAAAGCTATGGCCAACCTAGACAACATATTAAAAAGCAGAGAGATTACTCTCCCAACAATGGCCTGTCTAGTCAAAGCTATGGTTTTCCAGTAGTCAGGTTTGGATGTGAGAGTTGGACAATACAGAAAGCTGAGTGCTGAAGAATTATTGCTTTTGAACTGTGGTGTTAGAGAAGACTCTTGAGAGTCCCTTGGACTTCAAGGAGATCCAACCAGTCACTCCTAAAGGAAATCAGTCCTGAATATTCATTGGAAGAACTGATGTTGAAGCTGAAGCTCCAATACTTTGGCCACCTGATGTGAAGAACTGATTCATTTGAAAAGACCCTGATGCTGGGAAAGATTGAAGGCAGGAGGAGATGGGGGCAACAGAGGATGAGATGGTTGGATGGCGTCACCGACTGGGTGGACACGAGTTTGAGTAAGCTCCAGGAGTTGGTGATGGGCAGGGAAGCCTGATGTTCTGCAGTCCATGGGGTCGCAAAGAGTCAGACACGACTGAACTGAAATGAAATGTTAGAGAACATCTTTGGAATGATAAACAAGGTGTCATTAAAAGTATCCCATGGATGTTGCATATTAAAAGCAATTCTACTGAGGTATCACTTATATACAATAAAATGAATCTATTAAAAAAAAAGAACACTTGGATTTTAAGTTCTTTTTGAGCCACTTATAAGTCTGTGACCATGAACACCTCTCTGATGGGATTGATTAATGTCAGCTTCATAGGCTCTTACTGAGTTTAAATTTAAAATAATGGATATGAAATGGAACCCCTTTACAATTACCAAATGACATACATATCAAAGTTATCTGTATTTTCAGCAAAAAATTTCATGGAGAGTGTGTAAGTTTCATGACAATATCTTTAATAAGCAGGCAATCTGAATATCTCTTTTGGTCCCTGGCTTCCACTTAGCTAAACTTCATCTCTCTCTTAAAAGGACAGATTTTTAAAACTATATTCCTGAACTCTTTTTTGAGATTTTCACACTTTGCTTTTTTCTGTCTAATTTTAAAGAATTTATTTATTTTTTAATTGAAGGATAATTGCTTTACAGAATTTTGTTGTTTTCTGCCAAATATCAACATGAATCAGCCATAAGTATACATATATCCCCACCTTCTTGAATGTTCCTCCCATCTCCCTCTCCATCCCAGCTGTCTAGGTTGCTACAGAGCCCCTATTTGAGTTCCCTGATTCATGCAGTAAATTCCCATTGGCTATCTATTTTACATATGTTAATGTAAGGTTCCCTGTTACTCTCTCCATACATCTCACCCTCTTATTCCTCCCCCGACATGTCATTAGTCTGTTCTCTATGCCTGTTTCTCCATAGCTGCCCTGCAAATGAATTCATTGGTATCATCTTTCTAGATTCCATATATATGCTTTAGCATATGATATTTATCTTTCTCTTTCTGACTTACTTCACTCTGTATAATAGGCTCTAGGTTCATTCACCTCATTAGAACTGACTCAAATGCATTCACATCCCATTGTATATATGTACTACAGCTTCTTTATCCATTCATCTGTTGATGGACATTTAGGTTGCTTCCATGTTCTAGCTGTTGTGAATAGTTCTGCAATGAACACTGGGGTGCACGTTCCTTTTCAATTTGGTGAACATGTGTCTTTTTCAATTTTGGTTTCCTCAAGGTATATGTCTAGTAGTGAGATTACTGGGTCATATGGTAGTTTCATTCCTAGTTTTTAAAGGTATCTCCATACCACCCTCCATAGTGGCTGCATCAATTTACATTCCTACCAATATTACAAGAGGGTTCCCTTTTCTCCACGTCCTTTCCAGCATTTATTGTGTATAGACTTTTTGATGATGACTATTCTGACTGGTGTGGAGTGATATCTCATTGTAGTTTTGATTTGCATTTCTCTAATAATGAGTTTGGGTGAACTCTGGGAGTTGGTGATGGACAGGGAGGCCTGGCGTGCTGCGACTCATGGGGTCGCAAAGAGTTGGACATGACTGAGCAACTGAACTGAACTGAACTGAATAATGAGTGATGTTGAGCATCTTTTTATATGTTTGCTAACCATCTGTATGTCTTCTTTGGAGAAATGTCTGTTTAGATCCGTTTCCCACTTTTTGATAAGGTTGTTTATTTTTTCTGGTATTGACTTGTATGAGCTGCTTGCATATTTTGGAAATTAATCATTTGTCAGTTGTTTCATTTGCTACTATTTTCTCCTGGCTTGAGAGTTGTCTTTTCACCTTGTTTATAGTCCTTTGCTTTGAAAAAGCTTTTAAGTTTAATTAGGTCCAACATGTTTATTTTTGGTTTTATTTCTGTTACTCAGGGAGATGGGTCATAGAGGATCATGCTTTGATTTATGTCATCGAGTGTTCGGCCTATGTTTTCCTCTAAGAGTATTATAGTTTCTGGTCTTACATTTAGGTCTTTAATCCATTTTGAGTTTATCTTTGTGTATGGTGTTAGGAAGGGTTCTAATTTCATTCTTTTACATGCAACTGTTCAGTTTTCCCAGCACCATTTATTGAAGAGGCTCTCTTTGCCCCATTGTATATTCTTGCCTCCTTTGTCAAAAACAAGGTACCAGTAGGTGTGTGGATTTATCTCTGGGTTGTCTACCTTGTTCCATGGGTACATATTTCTGTTTTTGTGCCAGTACCATACTGTCTTGTTGACTGTAGCTTTGTAGTGTAGTTTGAAGTCAGGAAGTTTGATTCTTCCAGCTCCATTCTTCTTTCTCATGACTGCTTTGGCCATTCCAGGTATTTTGCATTTCCATTTGAATTCTGAAATTTTTTTTCTAGTTGTGCCATTGGTATTTTGATAGGGATTGCAATGAATCTGTAGATTAAATTTGGTAGTATAGTCATTTTCACAAAATGTATTCTTCTAACCCAAGAACATGGATTCTTTCGACAGTGTCTTATAATTTTCCATGTACATTTCTTTTGTCTCCTCAGGTAGGTTTATTCCTAGATATTTTATTCTTTTTGTTGCAATGGTGAATGGGGTTGATTCCTTAATTTCTCTTTCTGATCTTTCATTGTTAAGATATAGAAATGCAAGTGATTTCTGGGTATTAATTTTGTATCCTGTAACTTTGCTAACTTCACTGATTAGCTCTAGTAATTTTCTGATAGTATCTTTAGGGTTCTCTATGTATAGTATCATGTCATCTGCAAAGAGTGAGTTTTATTTCTTTTCCAAGTTGGATTCCTTTATTTCCTTTCTTCTCTGATTTCCATAGCTAGGATTTCCAAAACTATGTTGAATAATAGTGATGAGAGTGGACACCCTTGTCTTGTTCCTGATCTTAGACTAGGGAATGCTTTCGGTTTATCACCATTGAGAATAATGTTTGTTGTGGGCTTATCAACCTTTACTATGCTGAGGTAGATTCCTTCTATGCCCCTTTAATGAAGAGGTTTTTTTTTTTTTTATCATAAATGCGTGATGGATTTTGTCAAAGGCTTTTTCTGCATCTATTGAGGTTATCACATGGTTTTTATATTTCAATTTGTTAATATGGTGTATCACATGGATTGATTCATGTATATTGAAGAATACTTGTATCCCTAGAATAAACCTGACTTGATCATGGTGCTTGAGCTTTTTAATGTGTAGTTGACTTCTGTTTGCTAGAGTTCTGTGGAGGATTTTTGCATCTATGTTCATCAGTGACACTGGTCTGTAATTTTCTGTTTTTTTGTCATCTTTGCCTGGTTTTGGTATCAGGGTAATGGTGGCCTCATAGAATGAGTTTGGAAGTGTTCCTTCCTCTGCAGTTTTTTGAAAGAGTTCTAGAAGGATAGGTTTTAGCTCTTCTCTGAATGTTTGATAGAACTCAAACATTTCATTTGCGAAACCGTCTAACCCTGGGCTTTTGGGTTTGGGGAGATTTTTGATCACTATTTTGATTTCAGTGCTTGTAATTGAGTTGTTCATACTTTCTTTCTTCTTGGCTCAGTCTTGGAAGATTGAACTTTTCTAAGAATCTGTCCATTTTTTCCAGGTTGTCCATTTTATTGCCATATATTTGCTCATAATAATTTGCTCATAATTCTTTTATTTCTGCATTGTCTATTGCAACGTCTCCTTTTCCTTTTGTAATTTTGCTGATTTGATTCTTTTCTCTTTTTTTCTTGATAAGTCTGGCTAAAGGTTTGCCAATTTTGTTTATCTTATCAAAGAATCAGCTTTTAGTTTTATTGATCTTTACTATTGCTTCTTTCATTTCTTTTTCATTTATTTCTGCTCTGATCTTTATGATTTATTTCCTTCTGCTAATGTCAGGCTTTTGTTGTTGTTCTTCTTTTTCCAGTTATTTTAGGTTTAAAGTTGGGTTGTCTATTTGATGTTTTTCTTATTTCTTGAGGTAGGATTATATTGCTATAAACTTCCCTCTGAGAACTGCTTTTGCTGCATCCCATAGGTTTTGAGTTGTTGTGTTTTCATTGCTATTTGTTTCTAGGAATGTTTTGATTTCCCTTTTGGTTTCTTCAGTTACCTGTTTGTTATTCAGAAACATATTGTTTAATCTCCATATGTTTGTGTTTTTTACAGTTATTTTCTAGTTATTGATACGTAGTCTCCATAGCATTGTGGTCAGAAAAGATGCTTGATATGATTTCAATTTTCTTAAATTTACTGAGATTTGATGTGTGACTCAGGTTGTGATCTATCCTAGAGAATGTTCCATGTGCACTTGAGTTTTTTCTGCTTTAGAACTCCAGAACTATTCTACTTCTCTTGGAAGAGTGAACATGATCTTGTTTTTAAAATCTTTTCATAATTAAAGCTTCACAATTAACTATTATCACTAACACAAAAAATCACCTAATATTAAAAATTATGCTCAAAAGTAGATCAGATGCTCAAGCTCAGGAAATAAGAGTAGGAGTAATCTGTCACAAAGTACATGGGATTTGTACATGAGATTCTAATTTGTTAGAAATTCAGGAGCCTGTGGAAATTTAATTTCTGAAATATTAATCTTATATTCCATTAGTATGTTGATATGAAGCAAACAGCTACATCTAATACAATACAGTCAGCCAAGTTATCTTCCTCAACTTCTCATTATAGGATGTCTTTCAAAGATACAAAATGTTAACAATCCATATTCTAGTAATCACAAGTCTTAGAGATCATAATTAAGAGTTACAATTGCTGGTCAAACTATTTTTCATTTCAAATAGTTTATTTCCAAAGAATCACATACAGGATATTTAAGGATTAACATACCAATTTTTCTAGTAATTTTTTGCTTTTGGTTGGGAGGAGGGATGGAATAAGAGGCAAAGCCTGCCATGTGATGTGTTTGAGACAAGCTTATAGTTGATAAAATTTGTAGTTGAAAAAATGTTTTAAACTCAGATAATTAAGCTTCATACCAAAAGGTTTGTTTTAGTTGTATGTATTAAACTGATGACATGTTCACATATTTCATCTTCATTTGGGACATAATGGGGGTAATTGATAGGTTTAGAACTTGTACTTCTTTAAAAATTAGATATATAACATTCATTGTGCTCATCCATAGCCTTCTAAAATATTCGCTCATAAGCTGCTTTATTATCTAGAATTTATTCACTGTGTATTAATTCAAAAGGAAATGAATGCATCTCCTTTGCCTGTGACTGTTTCTGTGACATTTGTGTTATCCTGTTATTGTGATATAAAGAACAAGTATGTTTATATATTATGTTTGATTGGTGTGACATTGTTAGATGCTATTTATGCTTATTAAGTCATCTGCAAAATTTTTTCAGTACCATTGAAATGTGTTAGGTGAGGGCTAACAAATTGGATTACTCATATTTGAAAAATCAAAGGATATATTTAATGTTTTATTTTTCTTAAGAGGAATGTTTATTTAATCTAAATGTTATACAATAACTTTCATAATTGTTTCCAAGATTTTTCTCTCCTTGGAACCTGAAATTTTACAGCTATGTTAATTAATAACAATGTTTTGCAGTTCTGTGGCACCTTTTTGTCTGAGAATCTCAATGTTTACTTAATGTTCATCATATCTTTGGAGAGATGCGAATCAGTAATATTTTATTTTCTACTTTTTAAAAAAAAAATACAAGTAGTGCATGAATTAAAAAAAACCCTCTTTTGTTCAGTAATGCATTTGCATGGTACACTGTGCAAATAAAGAGAGAGTCTCACTCAGCTGTTTTTCTCAAGGAACCTGAATGGGCCTTAACTTTCTTGCCTTCATTTGGTGAAGGTGCAAATGAAGTCATAAGTAAAGCTACAAAAAAGTCCATTTCATGGACTTCTTGGAGGTAAAGACCATGCTTTTTTATTTTTTTGTTTTTCACATTATAGGTATGGTCTAGGTAACTGTGAACTCCAAATATACACATTCTACAGGATAACGGAATGACACTATCCTTGTAGGCTAAGGTGAACTACAGTCAAAAGGAATTTGAGAATTACAGATTAAGTCTAGATTCCTTGTGTTAGCAACCTACTGCTGCATAACAGTTACCACAAATTCAGGAGCTTCAAACAACACAGGTTTATTGTTAATATCTCACAGTGTCCAAGGGTCCAAGTCTGAGTTCTCTGCTTAGGATCTCAGAAAGATTCAACCAAACTGTTAGCTGGGATATGTCCACATTTGGAGGCTGATGGGAAGAATTCACTTCCAAGGTTACTTAGGGTGTCAGCAGAATTCATTTCCTTTTGGTTGTTGGACTGAGGACCCTGCTTTGTTGCTGGCTGTTGGGTGGAAACCACTTTCAGATCCTAGCGACCATCCTCAGCTCCTTGCCAGGTGAGTCTTGCTGGCAAGGAAAAAGAAAGTTGGCTAGGGAAAAAGACTCTAGTTAATCTGCCAACAAGATAGTCTTATAAACATAATATAAACAGGAGGGACTTACCTTCTGCTTTGCCATTTTTCCACTAACTAGAAGCAAGTGATGGGCTTTTCCCACACTCCAGGGAAGGCAATTCTATGCTGCTATGAGAACAAGGAGGTGGGGATTATAAGGACCACTGTAGAGTCTGTTCATCCTAGTCCTTAGCCTGTCTATATTCACTGAGATTAAGGAAAGTTGCTTATAATGGAAAAGCCAAGTTAATAGTGACTAAAGCAAAATTAGAACTTAATTTTTCTCTCACATAAAAACAGAGGAAGATAAATCTGGAAGAAAGCATGTCAAGACCAGTATGCAGTATGGCAGGTCCTCTTATTCATCTGGGACCCCAAATCTCTCTTTGTTCTGTGCAATTCTTAGTGTATGTTTCAGTCACAGCTTTTAGTCTTAAGGTCACTTCATCGTTCAGTATGGCTATTGATAGTTGTAGCCATCACTAACATAAAAAATAGAATAAATAGAAAAATAGAAAAGTGTTCAACCCAGCTAAAGCAGCTTCAATGAAGCAGTCCATCACTTTGGACAAACCTTACATATAGCTGAGGCTTACATATACCTTAGTCGCACAGAGCTGACAGGGAGGCTGAAAGATGTAGTTTTTAACTGGAGCTATTGTTGCCCCAGTTAAATCAAGGTTCTTTTTCAAAACAAGAAAATAAGAATAGCTATCGGGCAGTAAGTTGCTGTTTTTGCCATGCTGTCAATGAGAGCTCCTTATAAGCTTTCCCTAACAAAATGTTGAACCTAACTGTCCTAAACTCCTATGGAAACATGTTCCTGGGCCTGTATTCAGCCATCCCTAAAGAGAGAAACTGGGTTGGGAAGATCCCCTGGAGAAGGAAATGGCAACCTACTCCAGTATTCTTGCCTGGAGAATCCCATGGACAGAGGAGCTTGGTGGGCTACAGTCCACGGGGTCACAAAGAGTTGGACACAACTGAGTGAGTTCACTTCACTAAACAGAGAAACTACGGGACTTCCCTGGTGGCTCAGAGGTTAAGAGTTTGCCTCGTAATGCAGGGGACATGGGTTCGATCCCTGGTTAGGGAAATAAGATTCCCTCATGCAGCAGGGAAACTAAGACTGCCCTCCACAACTAGAAATTCCTTGTGCTTCAGTGAAAGATCCTGCATGATGCAAAGAAGATCCCACATGCTGCAACTAAGAAATGATGCAGCCAAATAAAAACAGAGGAACAATGCAGATCCTTTCCTGTGCTGGTCCAGGTGTCTTTATCATGGAATGTTTCATACACTGGTTTTTCCCATCCTTGTCAGTGTTCCTGCATTGGTAACATGTGCAGTAAATCAATCAGAAGTACTTGGACTGTGCTTTGTTTTGATTAATTCCATCCTTCATCCTCACCCCTTGGTTTCTAAAGCTCTTGAGTTGGTGTCCTGGCCCAGTGCCTGCCTCCCTTCTACTTGGTGATTTATTGCCTGCTCTGGAATGCCCATCACTGTGTGCTGGCTTCATTTCAGGACACAGATCACTCCCTTTTATGTCTTTGATGCCACGTCCTTGTTTGGGTGTGTTGTGTTCTCTGTCCTCATGCTCCTGGCTACCATGCTATTCTGTCAGTTACAGCTGGGACTGACCCCCGTGCCTGTCCTATCTCATTGTCAGAGTGTAGTTCACAATTTATCTATTAATACCTGCAGCCTCAGCCTGCCACGCCTACAGCAATTATATAGGCCACACCAGAGGTTGCACAGATGGCAATGATTAGCCTAGGTGTATGATAGGAAGTTGGTGAACATTTGAACTGAGTTTAATGAATATTATATTTTGGGAGAAGATTCTTTGATCATACTAATGCCAACTTCCCTTCGATGCACAGGTTATGATTTTTTTCTTCTCTAAAAATATTCCAGTACAAGTCCAAGACCATTCTTAAATTCTTAAATACTTATGTCAGGCAATGGTCTTGGACCTAACTTTGACAATACTATAGGCCAAAAATCTCACTCTCTCCACTCAAAACAGGGCATCACAGTATCAGTTTCCATTCATACTACTAATATTTATGAAAACTTTCTTTGTATAAGACCCTCTTCTTGTTGTTTGGGAGACAGGACTGAATAAAATAATGTCCTAATCTTACATCATTTATAATCTAGAGAAAGACATTGACAGTGAACAGGAATATGAATGGACAAACATGCAAATATCAAGGAATGATAAATGCATTGCCAGAAATTAAAGTAAGCTATTGTATTAGTGAGTGACTTATGTTTAAATAATTAAGAAAGGCCTCTGAAGAATTAATTAATCAATATATGCCAGAAATTGTTTCCAATAGCCAAGATATAGAAACAATCTGTCTGCTAACAGATGAATGGATAAAGAAAAGTGGTGTATATATAGATATATATAATTCAGGCTAAAAAGAAGGAAATCTTGGGGGGGGGAGGAGCTAAGATGGCGGAGGAGCGGGACGGGGAGAACACTTTCTCCCCCACAAATTCATCAAAAGAGCATTTAAATGCCGAGTAAATCCCACAAAACAACTTCTGAATGCCGACAGAGGACATCAGGCACCCAGAAAAGCAACTCAAGTCTTCGAAAGGAGAGAGAAGAAATACAGCTCCACCCACCAGAACACCGACACAAGCTTCCCTAACCAAGAAACCTTGACAAGCCACCTGTACAAACCCACACACAGCGAGGAAAAGCCACAATAAAGAGAACTCCACAAACTGCCAGAATACAGAAAGGACACCCCAAACTCAGCAATTTAAACAAGATGAAGAGACAGAGGAATACCCAGCAGATACAGGAACAGGATAAATGCCCACCAAACCAAACAAAAGAGGAAGAGATAGGGAATCTACCTGATAAAGAATTCCGAATAATGATAGTGAAATTGATCCAAAATCTTGAAATCAAAATGGAATCACAGATAAATAGCTTGGAGACAAAGATTGAGAAGATGCAAGAAAGGTTTAACAAGGACCTAGAAGAAATAAAAGAGAGTCAATATATAATGAATAATGCAATAAATGAAATTAAAAACACTCTGGAGGCAACAAATAGTAGAATAACAGAGGCAGAAGATAGGATTAGTGAATTAGAAGATAGAATGGTAGAAATAAATGAATCAGAGACGATAAAAGAAAAACGAATTAAAAGAAATGAGGACAATCTCAGAGACCTCCAGGACAATATTAAACGCTACAACATTCGAATCATAGGAGTCCCAGAAGAAGAAGACAAAAAGAAAGACCATGAGAAAATACTTGAAGAGATAATAGTTGAAAATTTCCCTAAAATGGGGAAGGAAATAATCACCCAAGTCCAAGAAACCCAGAGAGTCCCAAACAGGATAAACCCAAGGCAAAACATCCCAAGACACATATTAATCAAATTAACAAAGATCAAACACAAAGAACAAATATTAAAAGCAGCAAGGGAAAAACAACAAATAACACACAAGGGAATTCCCATAAGGATAACAGCTGATCTTTCAATAGAAACTCTTCAAGCCAGGAGGGAATGGCAAGACATACTTAAAGTGATGAAAGAAAATAACCTACAGCCCAGATTATTGTACCTAGCAAGGATCTCATTCAAATACGAAGGAGAAATCAAAAGCTTCTCAGACAAGCAAAAGCTGAGAGAATTCTGCACCACTAAACCAGCTCTCCAACAAATACTAAAGGATATTCTCTAGACAGGAAACACAAAAATGGTGTATAAACTCGAACCCAAAACAATAAAGTAAATGGCAACGGGATCATACTTATCAGTAATTACCTTAAATGTAAATGGATTGAATGCCCCAACCAAAAGACAAAGGCTGACTGAATGGATACAAAAATAAGACCCCTACATAGGTTGTCTACAAGAGACCCACCTCAAAACAGGGGACACATACAGACTGAAAGTGAAGGGCTGGAAAAAGATTTTCCATGCAAATAGGGACCAAAAGAAAGCAGGAGTAGCAATACTTATATCAAATAAAATAGACTTTAAAACAAAGGCTGTGAAAAGAGACAAAGATGGTCACTACATAATGATCAAAGGATCAATCCAAGAAGAAGATATAACAATTATAAATATACATGCACCCAACACGGGAGCACCTCAATATGTAAGACAAATGCTAACAAGTATGAAAGGAGAAATTAACAATAACACAATAGTGGGAGACTTTAATACCCCACTCACACCTATGGATAGATCAACTAAACAGAAAATTAACAAGGAAACACAAACTTTAAATGATACAATAGACCAGTTAGACCTAATTGATATCTATAGGACATTTCATCCCAAAACAATGAATTTCACCTTTTTCTCAAGCGCACATGGAACCTTCTCCAGGATAGATCACATCCTGGGCCATAAATCTAGCCTTGGTAATTCAAAAAAACTGAAATCATTCCAAGCATCTTTTCTGACTACAATGCAGTAAGATTAGATCTCAATTACAGGAGAAAAACTATTAAAAATGCCAACATATGGAGGCTGAACAACACGCTGCTGAATAACCAACAAATCACAGAAAAAAATCAAAAAAGAAATCAAAATTTGCATATAAACTAATGAAAATGCAAACACAACAACCCAAAAGCTGTGGGACACTTTAAAAGAAGTTCTAAGGGGAAAGTTCATAGCAAAACAGGCACACCTCAAGAAACAAGAAAAAAGTCAAATAAATAACCTAACTCTACACCTAAAGCAACTAGAAAAGGAAGAAATGAAGAACCCCAGGGTTAGTAGAAGGAAAGAAATCTTAAAAATTAGGGCAGAAATAAATGCAAAAGAAACAAAAGAGACCATAGCAAAAATCAACAAAGCCAAAAGCTGGTTCTTTGAAAGGATAAATAAAATTGACAAACCATTAGCCAGACTCATCAAGAAACAAAGGGAGAAAAATCAAATCAATAAAATTAGAAATGAAAATGGAGAGATCACAACAGACAACACACAAATACAAAGGATCATAAGAGACTACTGTCAGCAGTTATATGGCAATAAAATGGACAACGTGGAAGAAATGGACAAATTCTTAGAAAAGCACAACTTTCCAAAACTGGACCAGGAAGAAATAGAAAATCTTAACAGACCTATCACAAGCACGGAAATTGAAACTGTAATCAGAAATCTTCCAAGAAACAAAAGCCCAGGTCCAGACGGCTTCACAGCTGAATTCTACTAAAAATTTAGACAAGAGCTAACACCTATCCTGCTCAAACTCTTCCAGAAAATTGCAGAGGAAGGTAAACTTCCAAACTCATTCTATGAGGCCACCATCACCCTAATACCAAAACCTGAGAAAGATGCCACAAAAAAAGAAAACTACAGGCCAATATCACTGATGAACATAGATGCAAAAATCCTTAACAAAATTCTAGCAATCAGAATCCAACAACACATTAAAAAGATCATACACCATGACCAAGTGGGCTTTATCCCAGGGATGCAAGGATTCTTCAATATCCACAAATCAATCAATGTTATACACCACATTAACAAATTGAAAAATAAAAACCATATGATTATCTCAATAGATGCAGAGAAAGCCTTTGACAGAATTCAACACCCATTTATGATAAAAACTCTCCAGAAAGCAGGAATAGAAGGAACATACCTCAACATAATAAAAGCTATATATGACAAACCCACCGCAAACATTATCCTCAATGGTGAAAAATGGAAAGCATTTCCTCTAAAGTCAGGAACAAGACAAGGGTGCCCACTTTCACCATTACTATTCAACATAGTTTTGGAAGTTTTGGACACAGCAATCAGAGCAGAAAAAGAAATAAAAGGAATCCAAATTGGAAAAGAAGAAGTAAAACTCTCACTATTTGCAGATGACATGATCCTCTACATAGAAAACCCTAAAGACTCCACCAGAAAATTACTAGAACTAATCAATGAATATAGTAAAGTTGCAGGATATAAAATCAACACACAGAAATCCCTTGCATTCCTATACACTAATAATGAGAAAACAGAAAGAGAAATTAAGGAAACAATTCCATTCACCATTGCAACAAAAAGAATAAAATACTTAGGAATATGTCTACCTAAAGAAACTAAAGACTTATATGTAGAAAACTATAAAACACTGGTGAAAGAAATCAAAGAGGACACTAATAGATGGAGAAATATACCATGTTCATGGATTGGAAGAATCAATATAGTGAAAATGAGTATACTACCCAAAGCAATTTATAGATTCAATGCAATCCCTATCAAGCTACCAACGGTATTCTTCACAGAGCTAGAACAAATAATTTCACAATTTGTATGGAAATACAAAAAACCTCGAATAGCCAAAGCGATCTTGAGAAAGAAGAACGGAACTGGAGGAATCAACCTACCTGACTTCAGGCTCTACTACAAAGCCACAGTCATCAAGACAGTATGGTACTGGCACAAAGACAGAAATATTGATCAATGGAACAAAATAGAAAGCCCAGAGATAAATCCACATACCTATGGACACCTTATCTTTGACAAAGGAGGCAAGAATATACAATGGATTAAAGACAATCTCTTTAACAAGTGGTGCTGGGAAAACTGGTCAACCACTTGTAAAGAATGAAACTAGAACACTTTCTTTTTTTTTTAATTTTATTTTTAAACTTTATATAATTGTATTAGTTTTGCCAAATATCAAAATGAATCTGCCACAGGTATACATGTGTTCCCCATCCTGAACCCTCCCCCTTCCTCCTTCCCCATACCATCCCTCTGGGTCGTCCCAGTGCACTAGCCCCAAGCATCCAGTATCGTGCATCGAACCTGGACTGGCATCTCGTTTCATACATGATATTTTACATGTTTCAATGCTATTCTCCCAAATCTTCCCACCCTATCCCTCTCCCACAGAGTCCATAAGACTGTTCTATACATAGTGTCTCGTACACAGGGTTATTGTTACCATCTTTCTAAATTCCATATATATGCGTTAGTATACTGTATTGGTGTTTTTCCTTCTGGCTTACTTCACTCTGTATAATAGGCTCCAGTTTCATCCACCTCATTAGAATTGATTCAAATGTATTCTTTTTAATGGCTGAGTAATACTCCATTGTGTATATGTACCACAGCTTTCTTATCCATTCATCTGCTGATGGGCATCTAGGTTGCTTCCATGTCCTGGCTATTATAAACTGTGCTGCGATGAACATTAGGGTACACGTGTCTCTTTCCCTTCTGGTTTCCTCAGTGTGTATGCCCAGCAGTGGGATTGCTGGATCATAAGGCAGTTCTATTTCCAGTTTTTTAAGGAATCTCCACACTGTTCTCCATAGTGGCTGTACTAGTTTGCATTCCCACCAACAGTGTAAGAGAGTTCCCTTTTCTCCACACCCTCTCTAGCATTTATTGCTTGTAGACTTATGGATCGCAGCCTTTCTGACTGGCGTGAAATGGTACCTCATAGTGGTTTTGATTTGCATTTCTCTGATAATGAGTGATGTTGAGCATCTTTTCATGTGTTTGTTAGCCATCTGTATGTCTTCTTTGGAGAAATGTCTATTTAGATCTTTGGCCCATTTTTTGATTGGGTCATTTATTTTTCTGGAGTTGAGCTGTAGGAGTTGCTTGTATATTTTGGAGATTAGTTGTTTGTCAGTTGCTTCATTTGCTATTAATTTCTCCCATTCTGAAGGCTGTCTTTTCACCTTGCTTATAATTTCCTTTGTTGTGCAGAACCTTTTAAGTTTAATTAGGTCCCATTTGTTTACTTTTGCTTTTATTTCTAATATTCTGGGAGGTGGGTCATAGAGGATCCTTCTGTGATGTATGTCAGAGAGTGTTTTGCCTATGTTCTCTTCTATGAGTTTTAAAGTTTCTGGTCTTATGTTTAGATCTTTAATCCATTTTGAGTTTATTTTTGTGTATGGTGTTAGAAAGTGTTCTAGTTTCATTCTTTTACAAGTGGTTGACCAGTTTTCCCAGCACCACTTGTTAAAGAGATTGTCTTTAATCCATTGTATATTCTTGCCTCCTTTGTCAAAGATAAGGTGTCCATAGGTATGTGGATTTATCTCTGGGCTTTCTATTTTGTTCCATTGATCAATATTTCTGTCTTTGTGCCAGTACCATACTGTCTTGATGACTGTGGCTTTGTAGTAGAGCCTGAAGTCAGGTAGGTTGATTCCTCCAGTTCCGTTCTTCTTTCTCAAGATCGCTTTGGCTATTCGAGGTTTTTTGTATTTCCATACAAATTGTGAAATTATTTGTTCTAGCTCTGTGAAGAATACCGTTGGTAGCTTGATAGGGATTGCATTGAATCTATAAATTGCTTTGGGTAGTATACTCATTTTCACTATATTGATTCTTCCAATCCATGAACATGGTATATTTCTCCATCTATTAGTGTCCTCTTTGATTTCTTTCACCAGTGTTTTATAGTTTTCTATATATAGGCCTTTATTTTCTTTAGGTAGACATATTCCTAAGTATTTTATTCTTTTTGTTGCAATGGTGAATGGAATTGTTTCCTTAATTTCTCTTTCAGTTTTCTCATTATTAGTGTATAGGAATGCAAGGGATTTCTGTGTGTTGATTTTATATCCTGCAACTTTACTATATTCATTGATTAGTTCTAGTAATTTTCTGGTGGAGTCTTTAGGGTTTTCTATGTAGAGGATCATGTCATCTGCAAATAGTGAGAGTTTTACTTCTTCTTTTACAATTTAGATTCCTTTTATTTCTTTTTCTGCTCTGATTGCTGTGTCCAAAACTTCCAAAACTATGTTGAATAGTAATGGTGAAAGTGGGCACCCTTGTCTTGTCCCTGACTTTAGAGGAAATGCTTTCCATTTTTCACCATTGAGGATAATGTTTGCGGTGGGTTTGTCATATATAGCTTTTATTATGTTGAGGTATGTTCCTTCTGTTCCTGCTTTCTGGAGAGTTTTTATTATAAATGGATGTTGAATTCTGTCAAAGGCTTTCTCTGCATCTATTGAGATAATCATATGGTTTTTATTTTTCAATTTGTTAATGTGGTGTATAACATTGATTGATTTGCGGATATTGAAGAATCCTTGCATCCCTGGGATAAAGCCCACTTGGTCATGGTGTATGATCTTTTTAATGTGTTGTTGGATTCTGATTGCTAGAATTTTGTTAAGGATTTTTGCATCTATGTTCATCAGTGATATTGGCCTGTAGTTTTCTTTTTTGTGGCATCTTTCTCAGGTTTTGGTATTAGGGTGATGGTGGCCTCATAGAATGAGTTTGGAAGTTTACCTTCCTCTGCAATTTTCTGGAAGAATTTGAGTAAGATAGGTGTTAGCTCTTCTCTAAATCTTTGGTAGAATTCAGCTGTGAAGCCTGGACCTGGGCTTTTGTTTGCTGGAAGATTTCTGATTACAGTTTCAATTTCCGTGCTTGTGATGGGTCTGTTAAGATTTTCTATTTCTTCCTGGTCCAGTTTTGGAAAGTTGTGCTTTTCTAAGAATTTGTCCATTTCTTCCACGTTGTCCATTTTATTGCCATATAACTGCTGACAGTAGTCTCTTATGATCCTTTGTATTTGTGTGTTGTCTGTTGTGATCTCTCCATTTTCATTTCTAATTTTATTGATTTGATTTTTCTCCCTTTGTTTCTTGATGAGTCTGGCTAATGGTTTGTCAATTTTATTTATCCTTTCAAAGAACCAGCTTTTGGCTTTGTTGATTTTTGCTATGGTCTCTTTTGTTTCTTTTGCATTTATTTCTGCCCTAATTTTTAAGATTTCTTTCCTTCTACTAACCCTGGGGTTCTTCATTTCTTCCTTTTCTAGTTGCTTTAGGTGTAGAGTTAGGTTATTTATTTGACTTTTTTCTTGTTTCTTGAGGTGTGCCTGTTTTGCTATGAACTTTCCCCTTAGGACTGCTTTTAAAGTGTCCCACAGCTTTTGGGTTGTTGTGTTTTCATTTTCATTCATTTTTATGCAAATTTTGATTTTTGATTTTTTCTGTGATTTGTTGGTTATTCAGCAGCGTGTTGTTCAGCCTCCATATGTTGGCATTTTTAATAGTTTTTCTCCTGTAATTGAGATCTAATCTTACTGCATTGTAGTCAGAAAAGATGCTTGGAATGATTTCTATTTTTTTGAATTTACCAAGGCTAGATTTATGGCCCAGGATGTGATCTATCCTGGAGAAGGTTCCATGTGCGCTTGAGAAAAAGGTGAAATTCATTGTTTTGGGATGAAATGTCCTATAGATATCAATTAGGTCTAACTGGTCTATTGTATCATTTAAAGTTTGTGTTTCCTTGTTAATTTTCTGTTTAGTTGATCTATCCATAGGTGTGATTTGGATATTAAAGTCTCCCACTATTATTGTGTTATTGTTAATTTCTCCTTTCATACTTGTTAGCATTTGTCTTACATATTGAGGTGCTCCCGTGTTGGGTGCATGTATATTTATAATTGTTATATCTTCTTCTTGGATTGATCCTTTGATCATTATGTAGTGACCATCTTTGTCTCTTTTCACAGCCTTTGTTTTAAAGTCTATTTTATCTGATATGAGTATTGCTACTCCTGCTTTCTTTTGGTCCCTATTTGCATGGAAAATCTTTTTCCAGCCCTTCACTTTCAGTCTGTATGTGTCCCCTCTTTTGAGGTGGGTCTCCTGTAGACAACATATGTAGGGGTCTTGTTTTTGTATCCATTCAGCCAGTCTTTGTCTTTTGGTTGGGGCATTCAACCCATTTACGTTTAAGGTAATTACTGATAAGTATGATCCCGTTGCCATTTACTTTATTGTTTTGGGTTCGAGTTTATACACCATTTTTGTGTTTCCTGTCTAGAGAATATCCTTTAGTATTTGTTGGAGAGCTGGTTTAGTGGTGCAGAATTCTCTCAGCTTTTGCTTGTCTGAAAAGCTTTTGATTTCTCCTTCATACTTGAATGAAGTCCTTGCTAGGTACAATAATCTGGGCTGTAGGTTATTTTCTTTCATCACTTTAAGTATGTCTTGCCATTCCCTCCTGGCTTGAAGAGTTTCTATTGAAAGATCAGCTGTTATCCTTATGGGAATTCCCTTGTGTGTTATTTGTTGTTTTTCCCTTGCTGCTTTTAATATTTGTTCTTTGTGTTTGATCTTTGTTAATTTGATTAATATGTGTCTTGGGGTGTTTCGCCTTGGGTTTATCCTGTTTGGGACTCTCTGGGTTTCTTGGACTTGGGTGATTATTTCCTTCCCTATTTTAGGGAAGTTTTCAACTATTATCTCCTCAAGTATTTTCTCACGGTCTTTCTTTTTGTCTTCATCGTCTGGAACCCCTATGATTCGAATGTTGTAGCGTTTAATATTGTCCTGGAGGTCTCTGAGATTGTCCTCATTTCTTTCAATTCGTTTTTCTTTTATCATCTCTGATTCATTTATTTCTACCATTCTATCTTCTAATTCACTAATCCTATCTTCTGCCTCTGTTATTCTACTATTTGTTGGCTCCAGAGTGTTTTTAATTTCAATTATTGCATTATTCATTATATATTGACTCTCTTTTATTTCTTCTAGGTCCTTGTTAAACCTTTCTTGCATCTTCTCAATCCTTGTCTCCAGGCTATTTATCTGTGATTCCATTTTGATCTCGAGATTTTGGATCAATTTCACTATCATTATTTGGAATTCTTTATCAGGTAGATTCCCTATCTCTTCCTCTTTTGTTTGGTTTGGTGGGCATTTATCCTGTTCCTATATCTGCTGGGTATTCCTCTGTCTCTTCATCTTGTTTAAATTGCTGAGTTTGGGGTGTCCTTTCTGTATTCTGGCAGTTTGTGGAGTTCTCTTTATTGTGGCTTTTCCTCGCTGTGTGTGGGTTTGTACAGGTGGCTTGTCAAGGTTTCTTGGTTAGGGAAGCTTGTGTCGGTGTTCTGGTGGGTGGAGCTGTATTTCTTCTCTCTCCTTTCGAAGACTTGAGTTGCTTTTCTGGGTGCCTGATGTCCTCTGTCGGCATTCAGAAGTTGTTTTGTGAAATTTACTCGACGTTTAAATGCTCTTTTGATGAATTTGTGGCGGAGAAAGTGTTCTCCCCGTCCTACTCCTCCGCCATCTTGGCTCCTCCTAGAACACTTTCTAACACCATACACAAAAATAAACTAAAAATGGATTAAAGATCTCAACGTAAGACCAGAAACTATAAAACTCCTAGAGGAGAACATAGGCAAAACACTCTCTGACATACATCACAGAAGGATCCTCAATGACCCACGTCCCAGAATATTAGAAATAAAAGCAAAAATAAGCAAATGGGACCTAATTAAACTTAAAAGCTTCTGCACATCAAAGGAAACTATTAGCAAGGTGAAAAGGCAGCCTTCAGAATGGGAGAAAATAATAGCAAATGAAGCAACTGACAAACAACTAATCTCCAAAATATACAAGCAACTCCTACAGCTCAACTCCAGAAAAATAAATGACCCAATCAAAAAATGGGCCAAAGAACTAAATAGACATTTCTCCAAAGAAGACATACAGATGGCTAACAAACACATGAAAAGATGCTCAACATCACTCATTATCAGAGAAATGCAAATCAAAACCACTCTGAGGTACCATTTCACGCCAGTCAGAAAGGCTACGATCCATAAGTCTACAAGCAATAAATGCTGGAGAGGGTGTGGAGAAAAGGGAACCCTCTTACACTGTTGGTGGGAATGCAAACTAGTACAGCCACTATGGAGAACAGTGTGGAGATTCCTTAAAAAACTGGAAATAGAACTGCCTTATGATCCAGCAATCCCACTGCTGGGCATACACACTGAGGAAACCAGAAGGGAAAGAGACACGTGTACCCCAATGTTCATCGCAGCACAGTTTATAATAGCCAGGACATGGAAGCAACCTAGATGCCCATCAGCAGATGAATGGATAAGAAAGCTGTGGTACATATACACAATGGAGTATTACTCAGCCATTAAAAAGAATACATTTGAATCAGTTCTAATGAGGTGGATGAAACTGGAACCTATTTTACAGAGTGAAGTAAGCCAGAAAGAAAAACACCAATACAGTATACTAACACATATATATGGAATTTAGAAAGATGATAACAATAACCCTGTGTACGAAAAAGGCACTGATGTATAGATCAGTCTTATGGACTCTGTGGGAGAGGGATAGGGTGGGAAGATTTGGGAGAATAGCATTGAAACATGTAAAATATCATGTATGAAATGAGATGCCAGTCCAGGTTCGATGCACGATACTGGATGCTTGGGGCTAGTGCACTGGGATGACCCAGAGGGATGGTATGGGGAGGGAGGAAGGGGGAGGGTTCAGGATGGGGAACACATGTATACCTGTGGCGGATTCATTTTGATATTTGGCAAAACTAATACAATATTGTAAAGTTTAAAAATAAAATTAAAAAATAATTAATAAAATAAAAAAGAAGGAAATCTTGTCAGTTGTAACAACATGGATGAAACTGGAGGGCATTGTGTTAAATGAAATGAGCAGACAGAAAGAAAAACACTGTATGGTTTCACTTATAGAAGAAGAAGTGAAATCACACAGTCATATGACTCTTTGCAACCCCGTGGACTCTAGCCCACCAGGTTCCTCTGTCCATGGAATTTTCCAAGCAAGAATACTGGAGTGTGTTGCCATTTCCTTCTCCAAGGGATCTTCCTGACCCAAAAATTGAGCCCACATCTTCTGCATTGCAGGCAGACGTTTTACCATCTGAGCCACCAGGAAAGCTCACTTACATGTGGAATTTATTTAAAAAAAAAGTCAAACCCATAGGGACTTTTCCTCCCAGGGGACCCAGCAGCAGGCAGAATGGAGACAGGGACTCACAGCAGCCCAGCCAACACTCAGTAAGAATGAAAGTCCCTCTGACCCACTACCTGGTTTTCAGGGCAGCCTCAGAGATACAGAGCAGGGCACCCCTCACAAGGTGTTTCTGATGCAAACAGTCAATCAAGCCAGCCTGGAGGATATGTCAGGAAGAGGATAAAAGCATTGCCTTAAATTTTCTGTGGAAGAAATTATCCAAAAAGAAGTTACAGTGAACTGCACAGCTGAAGTACTGTACCCTCCAATGGAACAAGATACTGCACCAGAAGTCAACTTCACATTTGAAGGAGAAATTGGAGAAAACCCAGATGAGGAAGGAAAGACATTTTATCAAAGACTGAAGTCAGTGAAGGAAACAATAGAAGCACAAAATATTCCAGATAGTTTTGGAAATGTACATCCAGAAAAGAAGCCAGTTCAACAGTTAGCCTGGGTTTCCAGTGGTTATATAATATGGCAAAATTCTACTGAAGGTACATGGTACAAAATGGCAGAAATTCAGACTGTCTAGCAAGTGCAAAGAAATGATGACTTTATTGAGTTAGACTACACCATTCTCCTCCATGAAATTGCATCTCAGGAGATTATTCATTGGCAAACTCAAGTTCTCTGGCATCCACAGTATGGTAAAACATAATAAGAACCATCTGACCAAGGAAGCACAATTGGAATAAATGAAGACCGTAAGATTGGATGAAGTGTAAGCATGCTTATTAATGATGACTTGCATTCCAGTCTTCATTGATATCTAGCTTAAGGGGTTAGACAAACCCCAAAAGTTCCACTTTGTGTAAATGGCCTGATTACAGAACTATACTGCTTCCATAATAAAGAGCATCACAATGTAAAAGTGTCTCATCAACAGTAATAGTGCCATGTATATGTGTGTGTTAAGTTGCTTCAGTCGTGTCCGACTCTTTGCAACCGTGTGCACTATAGCCCACCAGGCTCCTCTGTCCATGGGATTCTCCAGGCAAAATACTGGAGTTGGTAAGGGTGTGGTTGAAATAGGGAGAGGCTGGACAAAGATTAGATAAATAAATTTGAAGATTCTAACATACAGTATAGTGACCAAAGTTCATAATAGTGTATTGAAATTTGCTAAGAGGGTAAATCTTTAGCATTTTTACCAAAAAGTTATCTATCTATCTATCTATATATGCCTTCAGTGTGAGAGACCCAGCTTCGATCCCTGGGTCGGGAAGACCTCCTGGAGAAAAGAATGGCAACCCACTCCAGTATTCTTCCCTAGAGAATCCCATGAACAGAGGAGCCTGGTGGGCTACAGTCCATGGAGGCACAAGGAGTTGGACACAACTAAGTGACTAACACTTTCATTTTCTTTCACATGAGTTCATAGATATGTTATTTATCTTGATTCTATGACTCCTTCACAATGCATATGTCTATCAAATCATTATGCTGGACATTTTCAATATATTACTATTTTGTCTGTTATACCTCAATAAAAACACAAAAGTGAAGTAAAATTTAAAAAATGCATATGCTGGGATCTTGAAAATACTTATCCCTAGATGTTTAACAACATAATTTTTAATGTATCCATAAAGTATGCAGTCACTAAAACTAATGATGATGTATATTTAGATAAAGAAGAAACTGTGTGTGTGTTTAAATGTGCATACAAGTTTATACCACAAAATGTTTATAATCACAACCTCTAGGTAGTGAGGTTAGGAATCATCTTTAAAAATTCTGCTCTTCATATGTTTCCTGACCTTTTTATTGCAGTGTGTATGATTTTTTTCTTATAAAAAGAAAAGAATAGCAATACAAATTACATCATAAAATAGATAAAAAGGAATACAGACAGGCTGTCTCTGAGCATTTCTCTTTTGCAGATAAAGGCTGATGACCTTCGCCATCACAGGGAGGAGCTGATTTTCTTACTAACACTATTTTCAGACAACTAGAGTAAGCACTACCTAATACTAGATTTATTAGTGCTTCATCTGAATAAGATGGAGCCATGTGCAGCTTAGAGTTGCAAGGAAAGGAAACCTCAGACAAGCTAATGGGAGAAGAAAGAAACAGGCCTCAAGATGTCTGCTTGCCACTGAGCTAAAAATCCTTTCCCAGATTACTTTTTTGCCAGCTGTGCTAGGTGACCCAGTGCTTTGCCCATGAGAACTTCCATGTTCAATGGATTGTAGTGGAAAAACAATTCACCCGTGAAGGAACATTTGTATTTGTATATTTCCAAAGAGGGAGCTTAAGCAAGTTCAAGAGCAAAATGAATCCTTATATTGTGCTGAACTCTTCTTTATGTACATGCACATATCATAATTATGCTCAGTTGACTAACTAGTTATTTATTATGAAGACATAACCCTCCTTGCTGATTCTGGTACATTTATCCTATTTTTCCACTTCATTATACTTCTGGATAATTAATACTCTGCAGAGAACTGCAGTCAGTATGTACTCAAATATAATACACATTGTACTGAAATGACCATTTAGAATTTTTTTTCCAATAAACACAGTGATTCATTTCCATGTGTGTTACAATGTACTTACTTCTTGAAGTTGGATCCAAAGCCCTTAGAGTAAGAATGTACCTTGTTCCAGTAGTGGCAGAGATGTTTATCTCAGGAATTTGAGAATAACAAAAAGCAGGAAAGAAACTGTAAAGGATATAACCCTTAAAGGGGGAAAACTTCACTGGGCGGGATGCATTTTAATAAGGCTTTTTCTCTGAGGGAAATCTCTTGTTTGAGAGGCACATAAAAACTGGAAATGAGCAGAAGGCTGTTTTGTTACTGACTTGAGATATCAGAGGATAGAGCTGAGGGCTGCCAGAATGGCTGGAAATTGAGTGAGGAAATCCTAGCAAGAAAGAAACCACACAAGGAAGAGCCCCTAAATCTCTACATAAATTCCTCTCAAATCCCCCAACATAGGGGAGATGCTCAGACATCCTACAAAAAGCAACACTGGAAAGGTTGAAAGAAATTTCAATTGCTGCCTCCATAAGGGAGACAAGAGTTTAGAGTTTCGGCTGTATCGGAAGTGTTAGGTAGGTAGAATAGGGAGAAGGAGTCCAAAATGGCGGTGGCTAAAAGACAAGGAAGGTCAAAGGAAGGTCCGAGGACCAGAGTGAAGACTTCAGGCAGAACAAACAGCACTCCTGGCTAAGCCCAATTTGCATAGGGCAGGCCCAGGTGGAGGAAAAAACATATAAAAGGAGGAGCCAAAGCGCTTTCTCTCGGACTCTCTCTCCTGCGTGCGTGCGCTCTTTTCTTTCTCTCTCTCTCTCTCTCTCTCTCTCACTCTCCTGCTATCTTCTAAATAAAATGGAGCTGTAACACTGATGTGCCCAAGAGCTGTAACACAGTTTGTCCAAGACCCAAGAGCAGTGATGCGCCGAGGGCTTTAATGTCCGTTGCTCCAAATCTTTGTTGTGACAAAACAAAAGAACCGAGGAACATACACTGGTGTGACAGAAGGCTTGGTTAACTCAAGCTGTTCATGGAAACCCCCCAAATTTCAAGTCACTGGACTAAAGACTATGTGCCAGATCTAAAGGGTTCACCCTAGGTCTGAACATAAATCATGAGACTCACTCCTGATATCATAGAAACAAGCCTTCACAAGTCTAATGTAAATGGCCAGTAATGTAATAGCCTGTTAGATCAAAAACAAACACCATCCAGAGAATGATAGGAGGATTCAGAGCCTCTGTACTCTTCCACCCACAATGTCTAGTACATACTAAAAATTAGTAGATATGCAAAGAACCAGGAAAACGTGACACAGAGTCAAGAGAAAAATGAGCCAAAAGAACAAACCCTGATGACACTGATGTTGAAGCTAGCAGACGAGAATATTAAAGCAGGTATTATAACTATATGCAAACTGGAATTTATCTATTTATTGTTTCTCAGTCCCAATTCAACCTTTCTTTGCCCTGCTTTGTGATATTGGAATTAGAGTCTACAAACACTTCTCTTTTGCCAGCTGGCACAATGAAAAAGTTTACTAATAGAAGGTACTAAATGAGTTATTGCAAGGGATAGAGGCTCCTCTCCCTGGTTATGATGTGCTTTTAACTTTTAAAAAATGCTGGTTGTTGCAGCATGAGGCAGCCAGTAGAATGTGTGACACCAGACGGTGGCTTTCCAATGAGTTTTAGCAGCACCTCAGCAGGCAGATTCCCACTTGTTTCTCCACTGGACTGCCATCCCAGCAGGGGATTTCCTGCTTTCCGTCCCTTGCCCAAAGTACACCATGAACTTTCCTACCATCCAGTGGTCCAAAGATACACTCAATCTAATGTTGTATGACCCTCAGTCTTGAAGATGAAAGTGGCTTATTCCATGTCTATTTATACCACATTCCGTGTCTATTTATACCTTATTCCATGTCTATTTATACCTGAATCAGTGGCACTGGCTGCTCCCTGTGTAGGTTATTTATATATTCTTTGGAGTTCTCTTTATCTGTCAGTAGTTAATTCCCTGGAACTAGTTAATAATTCTTTTAATTATAATTTTCCTATTCATATTATTGGTGTATTTTCTATCTTATGGGTCCCTGAACTGCAAAACATATTCAAAGTGCACACAAAGTTGTCTAAAAATAAGTTCAAAATGAATAGGTTACACAAGTAGAGTTTCTGGAGCTAAAAACTAAACTGAATAAAATATAAAATAGCTATAGAAAAAATAATCAATATATAAAATATACTTCATGGGAAATAGATGGGGAAACAGTGCAAACAGTGTCAGACTTTATTTTGGGGGGCTCCAAAATCACTACAGATGGTGACTGCAGCCATGAAGTTAAAAGACGCTTACTCCTTGGAAGGAAAGTTATGACCAACCTAGATAGCATATTCAAAAGCAGAGACATTACTTTGCCAACAAAGGTTCGTCTAGTCAAGGCTATGGTTTTTCCTGTGGCCATGTATGGATGTGAGAGTTGGACTGTGAAGAAGGCTGAGCGCCGAAGAATTGATGCTTTTGAACTGTGGTGCTGGAGAAGACTCTTGAGAGTCCCTTGGACTGCAAGGAGATCCAAGCAGTCCATTCTGAAGGAGATCAGCCCTGGGATTTCTTTGGAGGGAATGATGCTGAAGCTGAAACTCCAGTACTTTGGCCACTTGATGCGAAGAGTTGACTCATTGGAAAAGACTCTGATGCTGGGAGGGATTGGGGGCAGGAGGAGAAGGGGACGACAGAGGATGAGATGTCTGGATGGCATCACTGACTTGATGGACGTGAGTCTGAGTGGACTCCGGGAGTTGGTGATGGACAGGGAGGCCTGGCGTGCTGTGATTCATGGGGTCGCAAAGAGTCGGACACGACTGAGCGACTGATCTGATCTGATCTGAACACAAAGGAGAAACACAAAGTGAATGGAATTATGTTTAAAGGTTCTTACAGTTCTATAAAAAACAAAATTTTAATTCTAAGTAGACTGTGACAAATTAAAGAAGCAGAGTGTAATAGCTACAGCTGTAATTTAAATAGAAGTATACCCAAATACAAAGAATTAAAAATGCAATAATATAACTATTAAATTAATCTTAAATGAAGAATGAAAAAGGAGAAAGCAGAGAGAGATATAGAAAACAAATTGTAAAAAGGTAGACCTAAACACCACCATGTGATTGCATTAAATGTCAGTGGACTAAGTGTCCCAGTTAAAAGGCAGAGGCTATCTAATTGCAGATTGCTTATCTTAAAAAAAAAAAAAAAAAAAAAAGTGATATCTGGTTTGCAGTAACTGTAAAGATAGAGCATGTAAACTGTAAATGGGTGGGGAAAACATACCATTCATAAATTAATATACAAAAGCTGGTACAACCATCTAAGCATCAACAACACAGACTTCAAGAAAAAGAATATGAACAAACTGCAAGTTTTTAACTGTAAAAAATTCAACAGGCTGACATCATATGTGTAAATACATAGACACACAATAAAAAGAAGAGCTTCAAAACACGTGAAGCCAAATTGGCAGAACTAAAACGAGGAAGAGACAAATGTAAAATTAGAGTGGAGTATTTTCCCATTCTCCTCTAATTAATAGGAGGACTGGATAATAAAACAGTAAGAATGTGGAATGTATTTAACAACATGATCATCCATCTTGACCAACTGACATTTTTACACTAATTGAAAGTGAGCAATTGAACAACATATCTTTTCAAGTACACATAAAATGTACATCAGAATAGAACAAATGCTGGGCCATAAAAATGTTTTCAATTAGCTAAAAAGGATTGAATCTTAGAGAGGATGTTCTTTGACAAAAGAAAATTAAATTAGAAACCAACAAAAATTAAATATATAGAAAAGCCCAACTGTGGGTAAATTAGCAACATATTTTAATGTATCCTATGAATCAAAGAAAAAGACACTAGGAGAAATTAAAAATATTCCAACTTAAAGATAATAAAAATAATATATAAAACTTGTTGTTTTTGTTTAGTTGCCAAGTCCTGTATGACTCCAAGACCCCATGGACTGCAGCACGCCAGGCCTCTCTGTCCCACACCATCTCCCAGAGTTAAATCAAGTTCATGTCCACTGCACTGGTGATGCCATCCAACCATCTCATCCTCTGTCATCCCCTTCTCCTTCTGTCTTCAATCTTTCCCAGCATCTGGGTCTTTTCCAATAAGACAGTTGTTCTCATCAAGTGGCTCAAGTATTGGAGCTTCCGCTTCAGCATCAGTCCTTGCAACGAGTATTCAGGGTTTATTTCCTTTAAGAATGACTAGTTTCATCCCCTTGCAGTCCAAGGACTCTCAAGATTCTTCTCTAGCACCACAGTTCAAAAGCATGAGTTCTTCTGGGCTCTGCCTTCTTTACGGTCCGGCTATCACAATGGTATGTGACTACTGGAAAGGCCATAGACTTGACTATACAGACATTTGTCGGCAAAGCGATGTCTTTGCTTTTTAATATGCTGTCTAGATTTGTCATAACTTTTCTAATTTTATGGCTGCAGTCACCACCCACAGTTATTTTAGAGCCCAGGATCAGGAAATCTGTCACTGCTTCTACTTTTTCCCCTTCTGTTTGTCATGAAGTGATGGGACCAGATGCCATGATCTTAGTTTTTAAATTTTTTTATAAACCAGCCTTTTCACTCTCCTCCTTCAGCCTCATAAAGAGGTCCTTTGTTCCTCTTCACTTTCTGCCTTTAGATTGGTATCATCTGTGTATCTGAGATTGTTGATATTCCTCCCCATAAACTTGATTCCAGCTTGTAACTCATCCAGCCCAGCATTTCTCATGATATGCTGTGCATATAAGTTAAATAAAAAGTGATAATAAATGGCCTTGTCAAACTCCTTTTTCAATCCTGAACCAGTCAGCTATTCCATAAAGGATCCTAACTATTGCTTCTTCACCAGTATGCAGGTTTCTCAGGAGACAGGTAAGATGGTCTGGTATTCCTGTCTCTTAAAGAGTTTTCCACAGTTTGTTGTGATCCACACTGCTTACTCCTTGGAAAGAAAATTATGCAGTTATAATTGCATTGACTGAATTCTATAACTTTAAATGCTTATATCATTAATTTCAAACTCACTTCGTTAACCTTCCGAATTAAAAAGCTTTGAAAGATGTGCAAATTAAAACCAATAAGTACAAAATTAGCACATACATAAATTAACAAAACGTAATGTCCATTCTTTAAAAAGACTAATATATATTTTAAAAACCTAGTCTAAGTACATCAAGAAAGAAAGAAAAGTGAGAAAAAAACAACTATCTCCTCTTTAATTCCCGATATTAATAATTTAACAACCTATGTCAAAGGCCTAAAAATATAAAGGAAGGAGTAGCATAAACCACTATGAATCTGACAATAAATTCAATTTTATTGAATTAGAAAAATTTCTTGAAAAAAACATTTCAAAATAGACACGATGACATAGAAAATATGTTACATTGTAGAAATATAAATTATGGTACTTAATAAATTAGAAGAAGAGAGTAATGAGTAAGAAGGAGGAATTGAGCAGGATACCAGAGCCATTGACTCAAGCAGTTGTGCAGATTACACTGATATTTATTGTGAAGGAAGAGACTAAAGGATAAATAGATTTTTTTAAGAATGGGAGTGTATATGATGTGAGTTCAGTTTTCAACTTATTAAGTGTGAGATTTCCCAAAGAATATATAAATAAGCAATTGTGCATATAGGTATGGAAGGTAGAGGGTTGAGTGAGAGTTGTAAATATGAATAAAAAGTTAAGCCACAGAAACAATGACATTACCTAAAGAGGTGGGGGAGAAAAGAAGATGGCTTAGGCTGAAAACATATAAACAACATTTAGAGGTAACAGAAGTGGAGTCTATAAAAAAAGATAAATAAAGAATAATCAGCAGATATGAAGAAAAACTAGAGCATAGAATCATAAAAGCCAGGGGAGGATAATGTTGAATTTTTTAAAATGTCTTTTCTGAATCTATTAATAAGACCATCTAAGTAATTCTCTTTTGTATCATTTCATTGAGTAATGTTAAGCCAACTTTGTATTCTTAGGGGATAATCATACTCAGTCACAATGGCTCATTTTTTAATTATTAATGTTTTATTAAGGATTTTTTATCCTTATTCATTGCTCATGGTAGCTATTGTTCTATGCTTTATTTCTGTTGTAATGTATCTGGCAAGTTGTGTTATCAAGCTTGCACTGGCCCCATAAAACCAGTTGAACAGTATGGCCTCACCCTATTGTCTCAAATACTTTGTACAATGTTAGTACTGTTTCTTCCTTACACGTTTGATGCAATGGAAACATATAGTCCTATAGTTTTTCTTTGTTGGGAATTTTGATTTAAAAACATCCAGTGTCAGATGTTAGGTTATCTCATAGTTTCTATTGGCAGAAATATTGTGATTTAACTGGATGTCTCTGGCTCAAGTTCATTCATGAAGTCACAGTTAGGCTTCGGCTGTTGACCAGGATTACAGTCATTACAGGACTTGACTGGAGCTGAAGAATTCTCCTCTAAATCCCTGACATGGTTGTTGTAGGCTTCAGTTCCTCGGTGGTTGTTGGCCAGTTCCTTGCCACGTGAAACTCTTCTTAGTTTGCTTGAGTGTCCTCACAAGTGGTAGCTAGCTTCCACTTTCAGAGTGAGCAATCAAAGAGAGAGCAAGAGTGCAGAACAGAGTTCCCAAGAAGAGAGTCAGAGGCTTTTTGTTACTGAATCCCAGACCTGATATTCCATCACTTCTGTTATATTCTACTCATCAGAAACAAGTCACAAGGCCCTGTCCACACTCAAGTGGAGGGCATCACATAGAAGTGTGACTACCAGAAAGTAGGGGTCACTGGAGGCCACTTTACAGGCCGCCCACAATACTCATCATTTCACTCAGAAATTGGCCTTAATCTCAAGGTAGGAAGTAGCCCTGAGTTCTGGATGGTGACGTGAATAATGGACACAAATTTGTGTTGTCATTAAAGGTGTCAGTAATGCTGATTAGGCTTCCCTGGTGGCTCAGATGGTAAAAGAGTCTGCCTACAATGCAGGAGACCCGGGTTCGATTCCTGGGTCGGGAAGATCCCTGGAGCAGGAAATGGCAACCCACTCCAGTATTCTTGCCTGGAAAATCCCATGGATGGAAGAGGCTGATAGGCTACAGTCCATGGGTCCCAAAGAGTCGGACATGACTGAGCAACTTCACTTCACTTCACTTCAGTGCTGATTAAGTACCACTTCTGAAATAAACCCTATAATACACACCACTCTAGAGTCATTACAGTTCAATGTAACTATAAACTTAGAAACACATTTAAATCATAGACATAATCAAATTTGAGCCAAAAACTGACTTGTACACACAGATTACTTTTAAAAATCGCCTGACTGTATGTTCAGAAATAGGAAATGTAAAAATACTTCTTGGAAAATGAACAAATTAAAAAAGAATATTTTGAATACATATATAATTCATGTACCTTATCCTAATATTAAATACTATAGAAAATGTCCATTCTATTTTTTTCAAAGAAAACAACCTTCTAAGCTAGTGTCAGCTTAATACAGCTTAATAGGTACTTAATAGGTACTACCCACCTTTGTTAGTTGTTCTTACCTTTATGATTAGTCTGATAATCTTCCATATACCAAAGCAGAATTCTCTACAAGCCTTCTTCTGCACAGCAGTCAAAGTAATCTTTTCAAATCATGGATCAGAGGAGATCAACTTTCTAATTAAAGCCTTTTGAAGGTATCTCGGCACTTAGACTAAAACTGGAGCTCTTTACCATAATCAACAAGGCCTAACATGATCTGCCACTGCTTGCCATCCAGTCTCATCTAAAACCATCTTCATCTTTTACTATGTTCCTGCAATCATGGTCATCTTTCTTTTCTCAAACACACTGAACTGCTACCTGCCTTGGAATCCTTTGTTCTTTTTGCCTGGAACACTCCTATTCAAGAGGGTGATATGGATGATACTTTCTTGTTATCCAGGATGCCACTCAAATGTCGTCTCATTAAAAAGGCCCTTCCCTGATCAGCCAGGGCTATATAGTACAGCTCAAGAGGTCACTATTTACACTGTGGTCTATGCAATGGTGCTGGAGTTGGGCAGTGTACAGCCTCATTCAGTTTTGTACATCCATCCTGAATCACTCTGTAAAATTGCTCCCTACCATTCTTGAGCATAGAACCTTATTGTTATCTGAAATAATGTTATTTATTCATTTACTTTATAGAACGTGTACTTGCATTTTGCCACGTTTATCCCAAGAAGACAGGATCCTTTCTTATTATTCATTGCTATATTCACAAAATTTTGAGCAAAACCTGGAACATGGTTTGGCACTTCATATATACTTGTGTAATGAACAAATATATGGACAAATATAAAACAAACATGGGTGGTAGGAGTGTCTCCACGCAGATCATAAGTTATAGGTCTTGTCCCAGAGGTCTTGTTTGTGTGTTCCTAAAAGGGCTCAGTGGCTTACACTGATTTTTTGAAACAGATGCTAAGTGCTTAATAAATGCTCCTTGGATAAAATTATTGTGAAGTCTCATTAATTAAGATGATAACATATTTGTGCAAGGATAGATAAATAGAAACATAGATACAAGAATGCAGATAATTAATTTCAAAAAGATTTTAATATAATTAAAAGCACAGTGAATTTTGTTTTGTCAATTAATGGTGCTGGGGAACTGGTAAATTCATATGGAAAAAAGTAACTCTTTACCTTATAACTTATACCTTATATAAAAATTTATTTATTTTAGAGACCTAAATGTGAAAACTAAAATTGTAAAACTTCTTGAAGAAAGCAAGAAAATAGCTTTAAGACTTGGGGTATATAAAGATTTCTTAAACAGAAAACCAAAACACTAGCTATAAGAGAAAAAGTTATAATTAGACACTATAAAAATGAAAAATCTGTTCATCAAAAGACATCATTAAGAAAGTGGAAAGGCAAGTCATATGCTAGTGGAAGATATTTATAATTCATAAATTGACAAGGTCTTATATCAAGATTATATAAAGAAAAAGAAAGGCAACCCTAGTTTTTTAAACACAAGCAAAATAAAATATCAAAAAGCTGATAAATATATAAAAAGGTGGTCAGCATAATTCATCACCAGCAAAATGCAAATTAAAACCACAAGCTAGCAGCACACAGTCCTTTAGTCCTCCCAAAGGACTGAAGTTTAAATGGCTGACAATACCAAGTGTATTTCCAAGAATTTGGATCAGAGAGGTTTTTTATTTTTTTTTTAAACCACAGCCCAAATTGAAAACAGTCTTAATGGCAAATGGATAATGGTGTGGATACATTATAAACATGATGTGGCACATCATGGAAGAATGTTAAAACATTTGCTTGAATCAAAGAAGTGAAAAGAGTATGGAGCATATGATTTCTTTTATATGAAGGTTTTTGTTGTTGATAAGTCACTCATTCATGTCTGACTTTCTGACCCCATGGACTGCAGCATGCCAGGCCTCCCTGTCCTCACTATCTCCAGGAGTTTGCTCAAACTCATGGACATTGAGTCTATGATGCCATCCAAATATCTCATCCTCTGTCACCCTTCTCCTCTTGCCTTAAATCTTTCCCAGCATCAGAATCTTTTCCAATGAGTCAGTTCTTTGAATCAAGTGGCAAAAATATTGGAGCTTCAGGTTCAGCATCAGTCCTTCCATGAATATTCAAGACCGATTTCCTTTAGTATTTACTGGTTTGATCTCCTGGCAGTCCAAGGGATTCTCAAGAGTCTTCTGCAACACCACAGTTCAAAAGCAGCAATTCTTCAGTACTCATCTTTCTTTATAGTCCAACTCTCACATCCATATAGGACTACTGGAAAAACCATAGCTTTGACTAGATGGACCTTTATCAGCAAAGTAATGTCTCTGCTTTTTAACACGCTGTCTAGGTTTGTCATATCTTTCCTTCTGAGGAGCAAGCGTCTTTTAATTTCATGGCTGCAGTCATCGTCTGCTGTGATATTAAAGCCTAAGAAAATAAAATCTCTCGCTGTTTCCATTGTTTCCCCATCCACTTGCCATGAAGTGATGGGACCGGATGCCATGATTTTAGTTTTTGAATGTTGAGTTTTAAGCCAGCTTTTTCACTCTCCTCTTTCACTTTCATCAAGAAACTCTAGTTCCTCTTTGCTTTCTGCCATTAGTGTGGTGCTAACCATATGTCCGAGGTTATTGATATTTCTCCCAGAAATCTTGACTCCAGCTTGAGCTTCATCCAGCCTGGTATTTCTCATGATGTACTCTGCATATAAGTTAAGTAAGCAGGGTGACAATAAGCAACCTTGACATACTCTTTTCCCAATTTGGAACCAACCTGTTGTTCCATGTCCAGTTCTAAGTGTTGATTCTTGACCTGCATACAGGTTTCTCAGAAGGCAGGTAAGGTGGTCTGGTATTCCTATATCTTTAAGAATTTTCTACAGTTTGTTGTGATCCACATAGTCAAAGGCTTTAGCGTAGTCAGTGAAGAAGTAGATGTTTGTCTGGAACTTCCTTGCTTTTTGTATGATGCAGTGGATGTTGGCAATTTGATCTCTTGTTCCTTTGATTTTTCTAAGTCCAGCTTGTACATCTGTCAAGTTTTCAATTCACACATTGCTGAAGGCTAGCTTGATGGATTTTGAACATTAACTCGTTGGCATGTGAAATGAGCACAATTGTGTGATAGTTTGAACCTTCTTTGACATTTCCCTTCTTTAGGTTTGAAGTGAAAATGGACCTTTTCCAGTCTGTGGCCACTGTTGCATTCCCAATTTGCTGGCATATTGAGTGTAACACTTTGACAGCATCATCCTTTAGGATTCGAAATAGCTCAACTGGAATTCCATCACCTCCACTAGTTTTGTTCATAGTGATGCTTCCCAAGGCACACTTGACTTTGCTATGGCTGTATGTGATGTCTGGCTATAAGTGAGTGACCACACCATTGTTGTTATCCAGGTCATTAAGACCTTTTTTGTACAGTATTTCTGGGTATTCTTGCCACCTCTTCTTAATCTCTTCTGCTTCTGTTAGGTCCATATCTTTGAGAATAGACAAAATTTATGTTAGGATTGATTGGGAAGGTACATAGGGAATGAGGAAAATGTTCTATATATATTTTTTAAATGGGAGTGGTTATATGAATGTCTACACAGAAAAATTTCATTGACCTATGCAATTAACAATTGTACATTTCATTACATGTAAATTATAATTAGTTAATAGACTAAAACAAGAAGAGAGATATGTTTTGAGTTTGAGAAAAAGGAAATTGTTTACTACGTAAAAATAAGTGTTCAACAAAGGCTGAAATACAATTTTTTCTTTAGAACCACATGTATCTCAGTTGATTTCCAGCACTTATTGATGCTGCATATTGCTTTAAAGTAATGAAAAGTGGCAAAAATATTTATACTCAGAATTTTGAGCTAAATTTTTAAACTCTTTTTAACTGAAGGAGGAAGGAAGTCATGATTTCTACATGATAAACAACAGAAATTTCCCTAATGTCAGACTGTTGCAAATAGACTGCATCAAACTGTGGCCCACAGTTATGAACCTATAATAACAGCAAGATGACCTTCCTTTCTGGTTCCATGAGATAAACAGCTTAACATCCTAAATAAGTTTCACAAATGTTATCTCAGTAGCAAAAAAAGGAAACTATTTATAAACTATGCTATGCACGTTTCATACTCTTCCTTTTATGGTTTCCAAATTCTGTCATTTTCCTTCTCCCTATATCTCTCATACTGAACCCCTCATCATCATAATTCAAGACCTTGAACGTGCCTCATGGAGAGTGAAGATGGTATAATAAGGAAGCATGATGACATTTTCCCCAATTATCATTTGATTCTACTTTCAGTAATGGCATCCACAGATTGCAGGGCCTTTGCCTGGCCCAACTAAGTACGTATTATGACCCACTTTATTCCCCATCTTCATCACATGGGTCTTCTTTGAAGCCTCATAATATTGTTGTCACAATTGTTTTCTCTATTGTTTTTCTCATAATCCCCTCTATAAGTCAAGATAATGATTTCCTATTGCATTTTTCACTGGTGCTTTTTCTCTCAGCCTTTCTGCCTTTGTCTAGTATTTTGCACTTAATATGTACCCACTGTCTTAAGATATGGCATAAATATAGGGTTGCCTAATGTTCTGGAAGGTCTTTCCTGGTGGCTCAGTGATAAAGAATCTGTCTGCAATGCAGGAGACGTGTGTTTAATCCCTGATCCAGAAGATTCCCTGGAGAAGGAAATGGCAACCCATTCCAGTATTCTCCCTGGAGAATTCTATGGACAGAGGAGCCTGGTAGGCTACAGTCCATAGGGAAACAAGAATCAGACATGACTTAGCAACTAAACCACCACCACCAATGTTTTGGATATTCCTGCTTGCTTTTCCAAGTCTGCTCTTCACCTTTGCCACTAGGCTCTGTGACTTAGGAAGCTGACTGCTTTAATTGTCACTCATAATCCTTCACTCTCTAGACTCTGGTTGGATTTTGTGGATGACTTTCAACAGCCAGATATTAGTAATTGGGAATAGAGAGAGAAGTGGGTATTTATTTGGGGGGGATTATAGTGACTGCATTCCTTCAGCTAAGGCCATAGTTACCATCACATGACATCTCACCCACACTATAAATTTTGCTGTTTTCTTAAAAGCTACCTCTACCTATCCTTACCCCTTCAACTGAAGAAAGGTAGAATCTTCCTGTGATTTCTAGTCCTGGCATTCATCACCACTACTTGTGAGTTCCAGACTTGCCCACAGCCTCTTAAACCATTTCTTCATAAAAGACTCTTTGCTCTCTTCTCTGGGTGTGCTATTTCCCAAGAACCTGATTGATTACATCTGTTTAGTGTAAAACAAACAACAAAAAAATGAGACTTGAATATGTGACCATCTCAGAAAACATGAGTTGGTTTCCTAAGTTTTAAAATATTATTTTTTTATCTCTGTTTCATATTTTAAAGGATGTGTATAGAGTGCAACAGCAGCCCAGAAGCCTCATGGAATTCTGTGTAACCTTTTTAAAAATACGATTTACCTAGCCTGTAGCTTTGGACTGCAAATTTCCCAAATTGCTTTGGAGATTTGAATCGTAGAGCCTTGAAATCAGAACCAGAAGGGGCTTCATCTAAAAAAAACCCTGATTTTTCCAGCTATATTAATTGTACACAAATATCATGCAAATAACAAATAATAGCTAGGATTTATCAAAAGCTTACCATATACATTGGGATAATTGCTTTACATTCATTTTGTCATGTAATTAGGACTATGCTCGTCCCTACAAAAAAAAAAAAAGTAATGGAACCTCACTCCAGGCTGTGGGGATTTTACTGAATATGAGTGTATAACTCTATGCTATAATGTTTGGCCCTTTCATTTGACAACTGTTAAGAGGTTAAGAAAATGCAAAGGGTACATACTGGGATATCCCAAGATGTCTTTAATGCTTACTCACTGGAAATATTTTGTTTCTCTAATTAAATTTATCACCTAAAACACCATCCCTAGTTGAATTTTCTTTATGGTGAACTGACTTGGGATGAGGTATTGCTTTCAGTTAACATTTACTGAGCCTTCATTAAGTATCCTCTAGGGCTTTCCTGGTGGCTCGTTCAAGAGTCTGCCTACAATGCAGGAGACCCTGGTTCAATCTCTGGGTCAGGAAAATCCCAGGAGATGAGAATGGCAGCTCACTCCTGTATTCTTGCCTGGAGAATCCCATGGACAGAGGAGCCTGGCAAGCTACAGTCTGTGGAGTCACAAAAGGTCAGACACGATGTTCACTTTCACTCACCTGTAAGACACAGTTCTTTCAGTAACAGAGAGATGAACAAGACCAAGTCTTTGACCTCAAAGAGCTCACAAACATGGACATCAACAAGATGACTACGCAAATATAAAGCATAACCTAGGTCCCCCAATTTTTTAAAAATTATATTAATAGTTCATGAAGGAAACTGGAAAGCATCTAATCCACCCTGCTCATTTTACACATTAAACCCAACTCTAAATGACATATGCAGTACCCAGGTTTATGAATTCATGGGCTCTTCAATGTCAAAATTTAAATGGCTATACATCCTCTTTCCTCATATTGAGGGAGTAGTGTGCCTTACCAAATGTATGCAGTTTGTCAGGGATTAAAAGTTTTATGGTCCTGTTCCACTCCTACATTTTTGAGAGCACTTAGCCTTAGTAAAGTCTTGCTTTCTGCAACCATTCAGTCCTCTGTCTCTGGGATGAACAAGACATGGAGCATAGTCCCCCATCTCTGATGTTTCTGAAGCACCACCCAGACAAGGCAGTTGGCACTTTTGAGGGTAAGGCAGAGACACACTATTGCATATAAAATCACATAAAATTTAATGTTAAACTTTATGGTTCATAAAAGTCACTTGGGTATTCTCTACATGAGGAATCATATGGAAGAAATAGTGTAATGAGCTAAGCCTTGAAGAACAATAGGATTTATACACTTAGAAATTGGGAAAACCAGGGCATTTATCAAGGAAACATTATAAACAAAGATAAGAATAGGGGTGGGATATTAAAAGTGATCTTTCATGAAAATGCTTTTCCAGATTGTCCACCATTGTTCCTACACACACATGCTTCATCTGGCCACAGTTGAGAGCTGCACTGGCGTAGGGGTGTGGTTTTGCCACATTGAGGATGCATACATGAGTACTGTGGCTGAGAACTTAGAGAGCTGGCTTGAGGGGGAGATAAAGGAGAACTAGCCAAATTAAATTTTATTGCATTTTTTGAAGCTCAGGCTGGTTTTTGCACAGTCGGGTGTCATGAGTAAACCTGGCCTGTTGGGAGATTGATCTGGGGAATTGGTTATAATATGTGTGGTGAATTACAGTGGGGAGAGGGGGAAGGAGGAATCCAGCTGTGGTGAACAATGAGATATGCCCCCAAATGAGGGGAATGATACTGGCAGTGCTAGCCACAGGCAGCCTTTGATTGTCAGGCTTGCCGTGGATTGGCTCAGCTATCTTGGCCAAGGTCAAGTTTCTGACAGGAGAAGCTCACATACAGTGACTATTTTATTCAGTACCATAAGGGCTTCCCTAGTGGTAAAACAACAACAACAACAACCAAAAAAAACCCACCTACTAATGCAGGAGACTTTGCAGATGTGGGTTTGATCCCTGGGTCAGGAAGATCCCCTGGAGGAGGGCACTGCAACCCACTCCAGTATTCTTGCCTGGAGAGTCCTATGGATAGAGGAGCCTAGCAGGCTACAGTCTATAGGGTCGTACAGAGCCGGACATGACTGAAGCAACTTAGCACTCATGCACATAAAGGCTTGCATATCTTGTCCAAACTTGGGACAACTCAGAAGAGTCATCCTGGCTTCTAAGCTTCCTGTGGCGTTGGGCTGAGCTCAGGCTGCCCATGGACTTGATTGTGGCTTGACTTTTCTCTCTGTCCACTCCTGCTTCCTTTTCTTCCCTTCCACAGATATCGATCCCGAGGGCAATTCTTAATAAATATCCTGCATCCTAAACTCTATCTCAGAGCCAGTTTTCCAGGGAAATCTATCTGTGACATTACTCATGATATGACTGCACTACTCGTCTAGGTGATAGGCAATAGGACATAAATTAGAGTAGTGTCATTTGGAATAAAAAGGGCAGACATAACGGAGTCAGCTCATCCATTAGATGGTTTTGCTGTATGTAGACACCCTTGGGGATCCTGTAATTAGGATTCACTAGGACCAATCTATGTGACTGCAAAAATGATTCAGCCTCATCCATTCAAAGCATATGTGAGAACATGAATGAGTGAGTAAATTAATGAATAAATCAACAAGTGAAACAGATGTGGCAAGTTCCTTTATAGTTTCATGAATAGAGTGAGACCAGAAATACAGATTCTACTCTTTGGAGGGCTATGGTAACAAGCCACAGAGAAGCTGACTGGTTGTTTTTGTCCTTGCATCTGATTCTGTTGTACTTACATATACAAAGACTGTGATGAAGGAAGCAGTGCAGAACATTTTCAATGAGATATTTACTGTGCTACAATCGCAAGTCCTATGAATGCTAATCAGGGATTTGAGATCCCCTAAATAGGTGCGTCTTACCACAGTACACTGCCAGCTGGGAAACCTGAAATGGCCCCTTTTCCCATTTAAGGCACTAACTTTATAAGAGGGTGCACTGAAGCTTCACCTAACAAGATACAAATATTTGTTACTGTAAAGCATCCAGGAATTTTTTTAACCAACACTTTTATTTTATGATCTAGTCAAAATAAAGCAAGATGATAAAGAGAATTTACAATAATGGAGCTATTTATGTGGTAATGTGTCTCTTCTTACTAAAGTCTGAGAGCAAATAAAACTTGAATAATTTTAAATATTATAGTTGGGCACCAGCTAATTGGTTTTTTATTCTATTAAGAAAAGATAATTCAGAGGATAGTTTAATTTCTACACTGATAGAGACAACTTTCTACCCTGAGTATGTCCACAGCTCAGACATAACAGTTCTTAAACATTAAAATATAAAATATACTTAATGCTCAAAAGAAATTTGAACTGTGGTACTAGAGAAGATCCTTGAGAGTGCCTTGAACAGCAAGGAGATCAAGCCAGTCAATCCTAAAGAAAATCAATCCTGAATATTCATTGAAAGGATTGATACTGAAGCTGAAGCTCCAAGACTTTGGCCGCCTGGTGCAAACAGCTGACTCATTGGAAAAGACATTGATGCTGGGAAAGATTGAGGGCAGAAGGAAAAGGGGGTGACAGAGGATGAGATGGCTGGAGGTCGTCACCGACTCAGTGGACATGAGTTTGAGGAAACTACAGGAGATGGCGAAGGACAGGGAAGCCTGGCATGCTGCAGTTCATGGGGTCACAAAGGGCAGGACACAACAGCAACTGAACAACAAAAGAAATTCATTTTTGCTCAATATGTTATCATCAAGGTCATTTTTATCAATTCCACAAATATTTACTGAGTACTAAACATGTACTGAATATCATGCTAAACAGGGGTATTTAAATTTATCAAACAATAAAATCAGCCAAGAAGAGGGGGAGGAAGAGGAAGGAGATGTCTAGAAGGAAGGGAAAAAGAGGGAATGTCTCAAAGGAAAGAATGTTGTACAGTGTCAATGTTCATGAGGGTTCAAATACAGTAAGAACCAAACAGCACCTATTAGATTTGATACCTGGCTCATTATAAGTAACTTTTGAAAAGCAGTTTCTGCAGGGAAGAGGCCAGAATGTAGCAGTTTCATATTAATGAAGGAAGTGAACATAGCAGATTCTGAACAGCTCTCACAGAGCTCAATATAAAGCACAAGAAAAATGTAGGGTGTGACTTAGGGAGAGGAATCAATATAGAGAAAGTTGTTTTGTTTTTTGTTTTTTTTTTCAGTTATCAGAGAAGTGATCCATGCTGAGAGAAAAGAGCTACTAGAGAGGAAAATCTGGAAGATACAGGAGAGAGACAGGATTAATGATGAAGTAAGAGGTTCCAGGAGGCTGCTGGGGATGACACTTTAAGGATAGACAGGATCAGGTTTGGACAACAGCCATAATAACAACAATGATGATGACTAACAAGTATTGATCATTGCCTGGCACACCTGCCTGAATATTGCATGTTATTTAGTCTTCGCTACAAAGCATTGTCAGTTTTGTTTAATTATTATTTCATTTTTATAACTGGGGAAAGGAGACACAAAGAGGAGAATGTAGATGCAGATTAGTTCTTAGGTGGGGGAAAGAAATTGATATTTTGATGCTTATAGACCTCACCTTGGCTCTATAAAACAGAAAGTGAGGAAATCTGCTGAGAATGAGGAGGAAGCTTACATGGTAAAAAAACAAGTTGGGTTTTGAAGGCTGGAAATAGTTGTGAAGAAGTAAGACTGGGAATTCTCAATAGCCACAGATATGCAGATGAAACCACCCTTATGGCAGAAAGTGAAGAGGAACTAAAAAGCCTCTTAATGAAAGTGAAAGAGGAGAGTGAAAATGCTGGCTTAAAGCTCAACATTCAAAAAACTAAGATCATGGCATCCAGTCCCACCACTTCATGGCAAGTAGATGGGGGAATAGTGGAAACAGTGGCTGACTTTATTTTCTTGGCTCCAAAATCACTGCATATGGTGACTGCAGCCATGAAATAAAAAGATGCTTATTCCTTGGAAGGAAAGTTATGACCAACCTAGACAGCATGTTAAAAAGGAGAGACATTACTTTGCCAACAAATGTCAGTCTAGTCAAGGCTATGGTTTTTCCAGTAGTTATGTATGGATGTGAGAGTTGGACTATAAAGAAAGCTGAGCACTGAAGAATTGATGCTTTTGAACTGCGGTATTAGAGAAGACTCTTGAGAGTCCCTTGGACTGCAAGGAGATCCAACCAGTCCATCCTAAAGGAAATCAGTCCTGAATATTCATTGGAAGGACTGATGCTGAAGCTGAAACTCAGAACTTTGGCCACCTGATGCAAAGAACTGACTCACTGGAAAAGACCCTGATACTGGGAAAGATTGAAGGCAGGAGAAGAAGGGGATGACAGAGGATTAGATGGTTGGATGGCATCACCGACTCAATGGACATGGGTTTGGGTAGACTCTGGGAGTTGGTGATGGATAGGGAGGCCTGGTGTGCTGCAGTCCATGGGGTCACAAAGAGTCGGACATGAATGAGCAACTGAACTGAACTGAACTGAAGAGTTAGCTCTACCTAGAAATCACAGAATTCCTGACCAATATCAGCTGAGTTTCAAGATCATGAATTTTCACTGTTTCCAATCAACTTAGTTGTGCAGTGCTGGCCTCTGGAAACAGAGCAGGTGAGTGAGTGGCATTGACAATAGGCTCATAGTCTTCCTCTGCACATCTAATAACTGTTCTGGAGGACATCAGTGTCAAGATGGTAGCCCATAGCCCTACACCATCATCAAAGTTCCTTTACCTTCTTTATTACAATTACATTTCTGGCCACTTCATTTTAATTGCTCACCCCATGGACATTTCATTAACTTTACTATGAAGCTTAATCACACATTATATGTAATGGGACCCCATTAAGATTCCAACTTAAGCTTCCTATTTTACCCCAAGCTATACACTTTTTCTTATCTTATTATGATCCCAGGTTTACTCTTTTTATTCGTTAACTGATGCTGCCCAGACTACAGCCTCCCTATGTTCTTGCACATGCCCTTTCCTGTCTAGATATACTTTTCTTTTTTTTGCCTGACAAAATTTGTTCCATATTTCAAAGTTATATCAACATCAGCTTTTCCAGGAATCCCTCCAAGTCCCCTTATCCTAAGCTTATTTTTAGTTATGTGTCTCCTAGATTGCTGCTCCCTCCCGGTTCTCTTTACAACTCTTCATATCCTGCAAAGTGATGATTAGTTTTTTTTTCTGGTGTCCCACATAACTAAATCAAGTTGGGGTTGTGTTTTTGTTAAATGTCTGTATGTATGTAACCTAGCATAGTGACTTATAGTTTATCTATCTATCTATTTATTATTATTATTTAGTTAAAACTGTATGTGTTTAATACTAGGTTTGAAGAAAAATGAAGAGATGCAGAAAATTATGATAGTTCAAAAAGTATAAAAAAAGCTAAGAGTAATAAACTGGGCAAACCTTATATAGTTTATTAAATAAGCGCTTGAAAACACTTGAGGAGTTGGTGATGGACAGGGAGGCCTGGCGTGCTGTGATTCATGGGGTCACAAAGAGTCGGACACGACTGAGCAACTGAACTGAACTGAACTGAAAACATAAATATTCCTCTACTCAAAATTTCGTATACTTGATACAAACTTTTGAATTAGATACCTATTGTTGTGTAAGAATTTAATAAAACTAGATTAACATGCCAATTTTTAGTAACCTACACCAATATTCAGACTCTTGATGCCATGTACTTAGTCACTCAGTGGTATCTGACTCTTTGTGAACCCATGGACTGTAACCTGCCAGGTACATCTGTCCATGGGGATTCTCCAGGCAAGAATACTGGAGTGGTTGTCATGCTCTCCAGGGGATCTTCCCAACCCAGGGATGGAACTCAGGTCTCCTGCATTGCAGATGGATTCTTTACTGTTTGAGCTTCTAGGGAAACCCTTTGATGCTCTTATTTATGATTTCTTAAGCTGTGATACATCACATGTAATTCCTGATAAAACATCTCAATATTAATATCAGTGATGTTGGATATTATGTGATACTGGACTGAAAAAGTTATTATATTGTCCTTCAAATGAATATATTTTTTAATGTACTGGGTATCCAGTGCATAGTCTGCCTAATTTATTTTGTGTGGAATAACATATACAGAAACTAGATTACAGGTCAGTTATAAAAAAACAGAACTCAGGAATAGCCACATGGAAGACATGCATTAGGACAATGTATGGGGAAAGGGTGTGGAGCTTGCCAAGCACCTCCCAGCACCTCTACTGACTCACCAACCCTGGAGCTCGGAAAGAATTTTTTAAAGGGATTATCTGTAGATTCCAAAGCTTTGTGCTAAGCTTTGCCACTATAGAGAATTTAGCTATGAGACCCAACAGGGTCCAGGCTCATTCTCTGCACTCCTCTGTCTGTTGCTCATCTGTCATCATTGAAGATGAAACAGTATTTTCACCATTCATAGGGCATCTTGCTATTGAGAAATGGTGATAAATAGTTGGTCTTTAAAAGTTAACTTTCACTGATTGAAGAGTTGTATAGCATTTCTAAGACAAAAGTGACAGTGTAATGCCAAAGTCTGAAGACATTTAGAATTGCATTATTTATTTCTTTTTATTTTTTTTCTTGTTTACACGTTATTTAGTAGCGTTTGGACTGCATACAAATTTAAGATATGAACACCGTAATTTGTTGTGCATATTTTTTTGGTTCAGGTCTCCTGGTCTAATCTCTCTGTTTTTGTACACCCGTGGTGGATGCATGTTGATGTATGGCAAAACCAATACAATATTGTAAAGTAAAAAATAAAATAATAAAACAATAATTAAAAAAAGAACTGCATTATTTAAATCTGGAAGTTTACGATGTAGCCCCATCTGATCTGCCTCTGTGTCCCTCAGTAACTGATCTGTGTACAGAGCTCACAGCGTGGTGGCCATTTTGAGACGAGAACAATCCAATGCTAATGTCACTGAGCTGCCTGCAGATGTCACTCAGAGATAAGGCCAATGACTCTGCACCTGTCTTCCATTCCTCTCTTTGAGCTGCTGTTCCCTCAAATAAAGAGGAAGAGAACTAACATTCTGTTGTCTATTATGCTGTCCAGCCTTACCATTTTATTTTATGTCATCTCATCCTCACACAGTACTATAATGTAGGTATTCCTTAAAATTTATAGACTAGGAAACTAAGGGCTACTTACATTAATTATTATTTTTTAATATAAATTTATTTAATTAGAGGTACAATGTTGTATTGGTTTTGCCATACATCAACATGAATCCACCACGGGTGTACATGTGTTCCCCATCCTGAATCCCCCTCCCACTTCCCGAGGAAACCAGAATTGAAAGAGACACATGTACCCCAATGTTCATCGCAGCACTGTTTATAATAGCCAGGACATGGAAGCAACCTAGATGTCCATCAGCAGATGAATGGATAAGAAAGCTGTAGTACATTAATTATTAATAGCATTAAGGAGACCCCCTGAAAAGAGCACAGGCTTTGGGATCAAGCATTGGCCTTAACCATTTCCCAAGATATTTCAGAGGCAAACTGCTTACCCTCTCTAGTCTTCAGTCTTTAAATATGTAAATAATGATAATAAACATCTCAGAGCATGATTTTGACAGTTAAGGTAACATATAAAGCATTTACCACAGTGCTAGGAACACAGGTATTACTAGGCGGGCACACACACACACACACACATGCTATTTAGAATCTAATATCTATACGTATTTATTGTAGGAAAGTCAAACTCTCCTGGACTTATTAACCTGTTCTTGAGCAGGGGCTTTAAGTTCTACAATTTCTGTGTCCTTAGTTGTAAGATGGAGATAGTACAGATATTTGAAAGATACAATGAGGTGATTTGTGTAAAAGTATTTGCAATAATATTTTAGTGTTTTCCACAAAAATTTTGGCAACTTCTATCACTTTTTATATATCCCATACTTGTACTTCTATAACCATCCCCAGATCCTTCTCCACACAATTTCATTTAAAGCTCACAAAACCCTTGATATAATGACTTTTATTATCCAGTATTTACAGATGAAGAAATGAAAGCTCAGGGATTTTAAATCACCTTCTCAAATAACAGACTTATTCAATGGTAGAGTAATTTGGTATATAAGACACTTTACAAACTAATTTGCCAGTAGAGACAAGACACAATGGCAGAAGTTAATTGTATCATGTAACAGAATGGTTAATACTCATAATCAAGCACTTGGAAATTTTCTCAACCATTCATACTGAAGCTTCTTACATCTGCATCAACAGGAGCTGCAGGCAGTTATGAGTATTTCAACATCACTTACCCTGGAAGGATATTGGTTCACTGCTAAGGCAGTGGAGGAAACCTTCATAAACATGCCCAGACTGATGGGGGCCTGCACATTGATGGCGGCTATGTGAAGCACTGGAAAGAGCCCCAACTTGGCTTCACATACAAGTGGACTAGAAACCAGCTTTGCCATATTGTGGCTTTAGAAAGTTAGCGTACAGTACCTCACTTTTCTTAGGAATGACTGTACATTAATGATTTCATTAACTTGATAGAACAAACAGTGATCCATAAGCCAGAAGATTTACAAGAAAATAACTAGAAAGTTAAAACATGTCTGCAAACTCTCACTAGGTAGATGTCATTAAAATAATCACTCATCAGTGTGGTCCAATTTATGATTCAAATATCCAAACTGAACTAGAACTTGTTTCATGAAAGGCAGAAGAGCTGACATGAAGTTAACACAATCACACATACTGTAATCTGAGAAATGTGAACAATACATTGCAATGTTGTTCTTCAGTCACTAAGTCTTATCTGACTCTTTATGAACCCATGGACTGCATCATGCAGGCTTCCCTGTCCTTTACCATTTCCTGGCATTTGCCCAAGTTTATGTCCATTGAGTTGGTGATGCCATCCAACCATCTCAACCTTTATCACCCTCTTCTGCTTCTACTTTCAATCTTTCCCCAGCATCGGGGTCTTTTCCAAAGAGTCAGCTATTCACATCAGGTGGCCAAAGTATTAGAGTTTCAGCTTCAGCATCAGTCCTTCCAATGAATATTCAGGGTTGATTTCCTTTAGGATTGATTAGTTTGATCTTGCAGCCCAAGGGACTCTTGAGAGTCTTCAGCACCAAAGCTCAAAAGCATCAATTCTTCAGCACTCTACCATTTTTATTGTCCATCTCTCATATCTGTATGTGACTACTGGAAAGCCTTCACTATACAGACCTTTGTGGGCAAAATTCCATCTTTGCTTTTTAACACACTATCTAGTTTTGTAATACCTTTCCTGCCAAGAAGCAATCATTTTCTAATTTCATGGCTGTAGTCACCATCCACAGTGATTTTAGAGCCCAAGAAGAGGAAATCTGTCACTGCTTCCACCTTTTCCCTTTCTATTTGCCATGAAGTGATGGAACAGATGCCATAATGTAATTTTTTAAACATTGAGTTTTAAGCTGGCTTTTTCACTCTCCTTCACCCTCATCAAGAGGCTCTTTAGTTTCTCTTCACTCTGCCATTAGAGTGGTATCAGCTGCATATTTGAGGTCGTTGATAGTTTTCCCAGTAATCTTTTTTTTTTTTTTTATTTCTTTTTTAATTGAAGGATAACTGCTTTACAGAATTTTGTTGTTTTCTGTCAAATCTCAGCATGACTCAGCCATAGGTATACATATATCCCCTCCCTTTTGAACCTCCCTATCATCTCTCTCCCTATCCCACCCCTCTAGGTTGATACAGAGTTTGAGTTTCCTGAGACATACAGAAAATTCCCATTGGGTATCTATTTTATATGTGGAAAAGTTTCCATGTTACTCTCTCCATACATCTCACTCTCTCCTCACCTCTGCCCATGCCCATAAGTCTGTTTCTTATGTCTGTTTCTCCATTGCTGCACTGCAGATAAATTCTTTGGTACCATCTTTCTAGATTTTTTATATATGTGTTAGTTTATGATATTTATCTTTCTCTTTCTGACTTATTTCACTCTGTATAATAGGTTCTAGGGTCATCTACCTCATTAGAACTGACTCAAATGCATTCCTTTATATGGTTGAGTAATATTCCATTTTTTTACACATACCACAACTTCCTTATCTGTTCATCTGTCAATGGATATCTAGGTTGCTTCCATGTTCTAGCTATTGTACATAGTGCTGCAATGAACAATGGGATACATGTGTCTTTTTCAATTTTGGTTTCCTCAGGGTATATGCCTAGGAGTGGGATTGCTGGGTCATATGGTGGCTTTATTCCTAGTTTTTTAAGGAATCTCCATACCACCTTCCATAGTGGCTGTATCAATTTACACTCCCACCAACAGTGCAAGAGTGTTCCCTTCTCTCTACACCCTCTCCAGCATTTACTGTTTGTAGACTTTTTGATGATGGCCATTCTGACTGGTGTGAGGTGATATCTCAATGTACTTTTGATTTGCATTTCTCTAATAAGGAGAAATGTTGAGCATCTTTTCAGGTGTTTATTAGCCATCTGTATGCCTTCTTTGGGGAAATGTCTATTTAGTTCTTTTCCCCATTTTTTGACTGGGTTGTTTGTTTTTCTGGTAACAAGTAGTATGAGCTGCTTGTATATTTTGGAAATTAATCCTTTGTCAGTTGTTTCATTTGCTATTATTTTCTCCCATTCTGGGGGTTGTCTTTTCACCTTGCTTATAGTGTTCCTTTGATATACAAAAGTTTTTAAGTTTAATCATGTCCCACTTGTTTACTTTTGTTTTTATTTCCATAACTCTAGGATGCAGGGCATAGAGGATCTTGCTCTGATTTATGTCATCGAGTGTTCTGCCTATGTTTTTCTCTAAGGGTTTTATAGTTTCTGGTCTTATATTTAGGAATTTAATCAATTTTGAGTTTATCTTTGCATATGGTGTTAGGAAATGTTCTAATTTCATTCTTTTACATGGAGCTCTTCAGTTTTCCCAGCACCACTTATTGAAGATGCTGTCTTTGTCCCATTATATATTCTTGCTTCCTTTGTCAAAAATAAGGTACCCATATGTGCATGGGTTTATTTCTGGGCTTTCTATCTTGCTCCATTGGTATATATTTCTGTTTTTGTGCCAGTACCATACTTTCTTATTGACTGTAGCTTTGTAGTATGATCTGAAGTCAGGAAGGTTGATTCCTCCAACTCCATTCTTCTTTCTCAAGACTGCTTTGGCTATTTGGGGTCTTTTGTGTTTCCATATGAATTGTGAATTTGTTGTTCTAGTTCTGTGGAAGATGCCATTGGTAATTTGATAGGGATCACATCACATTGCATCTGTAGATTAAATTTGGTAGTATAGTCATTTTCACAATATTGATTCTTCCTACCCAGGACCATGGGTTCCATCTCTCCCTGATTTGCTTATATCATCTTTGATTTCTTTCATCAGTGTCTTATAATTTTCAGAATACTGTGATTTTGTCTCCTTAGGTAAGTTTATTCCTAGATATTTTATTCTATTTGTTGCAAAGGTGAATGGGATTGATTTCTAAATTTCTCTTTCTGATTTTTCATTGTTAGTATATAGAAATGCAAGTGACTTCTGTGTATTGATTTTGTATCCTGCAACTTTGCTAAATTCACTTATTAGCTCTAGTAATTTTGTGATACTATCTTTAGGGTTTTCTATGTACATTATATGCCATCTGCAAACAGTGAGAGCTTTATTTCTTCTTTTCTGATCTGTATTCCTTTTATTTCTTTTTCTTCTCTGATTGCTGTAGCTAAGACTTCCAAAATTATGTTGAATAATAGTTGTGAAAGTGGGCACCCTTGTCTTGTTCCTGATCTTAGAGTGAATACTTTCAGTTTTTCACCACTGAGTATAATTTTTGCTGTGGGCTTGTCATATATGGCCATTACTACGTTGAGATAAGTTATATCTAAGCTCATTTTTTTTTGAAGAGTTTTAATCATAAGTGGGTGCTGATTTTTGTCAAAGACCTCTTCTGCATTTATTGAGATTATCATATGTTTTTTATCCTTCAATTTGTTAATATGGTGTATCACATTGATTGATTTGTAGATACTGAAGAATCCTTGAATCCCTGGAATAAACCAAACTTGATCATGGTGCATGAGCTTTTAATGTATTGTTGAATTCTGTTTGCTAAAATTTTGTTGAGGATTTTTGCATCTATGGTCATCATTGATATCGACCTGTAGTTTTTCTTTTTTTGTGTGTTGTCTTTGTCTGGTTTTGGTATCAGGGTGATGATGGCCTCATAGAATACGTTTGGAAGTGTTCCTTCCTCTGCAATTTTTTGAAAGAGTTTTAGAAGGATAGGTATTAGCTTTTCACTAAATGTTTGATAGAATTCACCTGTCATGGTATCTGGGACAGGGCTTTTGTTTTTTGGAGTTTTTTTAATCACAATTTTATTTCAGTGCTTGTAATTTGGTAGTTCATAATTTCTATTTCTTCCTGCTTCAGTCTTAGAAGATTGACCTTTTCTAAGAATCTGTTCATTTCTTCAACGTTATCCATTTTATTGCCATATAGTTGTTCATAGTAGTCTCTTATAATCCTTTGTATTTCTGCATTGTCTGCTGTAACCTCTCCTTTTTCATTTCTAATTTTGTTGATTAGATTCTTCTTTTTTCTTGATGTGTCTAGCTAAAGGTTTTTCAGTTTTGCTTATCTCAAAGAACCAGTTTTATTTTTATTAATCTTTATATTGTTTGTTTCATTTCTTTTTCATTTATTTCTGTTCTGATCTTTATGATTTCTTTCCTTCTGCTAATTTTGGGAGTATTTTTTCTTTCCTTTTCCCAATTGTTTTAGGTGTAAAGTTAGGTTATCTATTCAATGCTTGTTTCTTGAGGTAGGGTTGTATTGCTATAAACTTCCCTCTTAGAGCTGCTTTGGCTGTACCTCATAGGTTTTGAGTTGTCATGTTTTCATTCTCATTTGTTTCCAGAAATTTTTTGATTTCCCTTTTGATTTCTTCAGTTACCTGTTCATTATTTAAAAAAATATTGTTTAATCTCCATTTGTTTGTGATTTTTACCTTTTTTTCCCCCTGTAATTGATATCTAGTCTTATAGCATTGTGGTCAGAGAAGATGCTTTGATAAATTTCAATTTTATTAAATTTACTGAGGTTTGATTTGTGACCCAAGATGTGGTCTATTCTTGAGAATGTTCCATGTGCATTTGAAAAGGAGGTGTATTCTTCTGCATTTGGATGGAATGTCCTGAAGATATCAAGGAGATCCATCTCATCTAATGGATCATTTAAGACTTGTGTTTCCTTATTAATTTTCTGTTTTGATGATATATCCATTGGTGTAAGTTGGGTGTTAAAGTTTCCTACTATTATTGTGTTACTGTCAATTTCTCCTTTTATGTCTGTTAGTGTTTTTTTGTGTATTGAGATGTTCCTATGTTGGGTGCACAGATATTTACAATTGTTATGTGTTCCTCTTGGACTGAACCCTTGATCATTATGTAGTGTCTTTACTTATCTCTTGTAATATCCTTTATTTTAAGGTCTACTTTTTCTGATATGAGGATTGCTACTCTAGCTTTCTTTTACTTTCCATGTGCATGGAATATATTTTTACATCCTCTCACTTTCAGTCTATATATGTCTCTAGGTCTGAAGTGGGTTTCTTGTAGACAGTACATATATATGGGTCATGTTTTATTTCCATTCAGCCAGTCTGTGTCTTTTGGTTGGAGCATTTAATACATTTACATTTAAAGTAATCATTGATACATATGTTCCTATAGCCATTTTCTTAGTTGTTTAGGGTTTTTTTTTTTTTTTTGGTAGATCTTTTTCTTCCCTTTTAATTCCTGACTATATATGGACAGGGAGGCCTGGAGTGCTGCAATTCATGGGGTCGCAAAGAGTCAGATACGACTGAGTGATTGAACTGAACTGAACTGAACTGAACTGATATATGTCCCTTTAACATTTGTTGTAAAGCTGGTTTAAGTAAGTAAGTGAAGTCTTTCAGTCATGTCCAACTCTTTGTGACCCCATGGACTATAGCCTGCCAGGCTCCTCCATCCATGGGATTTTTCAGGCAAGAGTACTGGAGTGGGTGCTCATTTCTTTCTTTCCTTCCCCTTCTATTTCATTCTTCTACTGAATTCTCTTTACTTGAGTTCATCTGAAAAGCTTTTGATTTCTCCATCAATTTTGAATGAGAGCCTTGCCAGGTAGAGAGTAATATTGGTTATAGATATTTCCCTTTCAGTACTTTAAATATATCCTGCCATTCCCTTCTAGCCTTCAGAGTTTCTGCTGAAAGATCAGCTGTTAAATGTATGGGGTTTCCCTTGCATGTTACTTATTGATTTTCCCTTGTTGCTTTTAACATTCTTTCTTTGTGTTTAACCTTTGTTAGTTTGATTAGTATGTGTCTTGGGCATGTTTCTTCTTGAGTTTATCCTGTATGGGACTCTTTGCACCTCTTGTACTTGATTGACTATTTCCTTTTCCATGTTAGGGAAATTTTCAACTACAATCTCTTCAAAAATTTTCTCATACCTTTTTTTTTCCCTCTTATTCTTCTGAGGCCCCTATAATTCAAATGTTGGTATGTTTGATATTTTCCAGAGGTCTCTGAGATCATCCTCAGCTCTTTTCATTCTGTTTACTTTATTCTGCTCTTCAGAAGTTATTTCCACCATTTTATCTTCCTACACACTAATCCGTTCTTCTGCTTCAGATATTCTGCTATTGATCACTTCTAGAGTATTTTTAATATCAGTAATTGTTCTGTTTATCTCTGCATATTTATTCTTTAATTCTCTTAGGTTTTTGTTAATTGATTCTTGCATTTTCTCAATTCTGTTTTCAAGGTTTTTGATAATCTTTACTTTCATTATTCTGAATTCTTTTTTAGGTAGTTTGCCTATTTCCTCTTCATTTATTTGGACTTCTGTGTTTCTAGTTTGTTCCTTCATTTGTGCAGTATTTTTCTACCTTTTCATTATTTTTTTAAACTTATGGTTTTTGAGGTCTCCTTTTCCCAGGCTTCAAGGTTGAATTCTTTCTTCCTTTTGGTTTCTTCCCTCCTAAGGTTGGTCCAGTGGTTTGTGTAAGCTTCATATAGGGTGATATTTGTACTGAGGTTTTTTTTCCCCCCACTCTGATGGGCAGGGCTGAGTGAGGTGGTAATCCTTTGTGCTGATGATTGGATTTGTATTTTTGACTTGTTTGTTGTTTGGATGAGGCATCCTGCCCAGGTGCTACTGGAAGTTGGGTGATGCCGTGTCTTGTATTCTACTGGTTTCCTTTGTGGGAATGCTCACGATTTGATACTCCATAGGGTTAGGAGTTCTGTGGTAGTCTAGGGTCTTGGAGTCAGTGCACCTACTCCAAAGGCTCAGGGCTTGATCTCTGGATTATGGTGCTAGCCTTCTGACTTGTCTTCCTGCTTCTGCCTTGGCCAACTTCAGTTAGTTCTTCATCACATTCTTCATGATCCTGTGTTGTCATAGTCTAGAAGTTCAGTTTGTGTGGATTTATCTACTCTTGAAGCAAAAGCCTTCTGTAAGTGCTGAACTTTTTCCAATTGTTCCTGAAGTTGGGAAATTAGTTCATCCTTCTCTTTCAGGTGCAGCTTCAGTATTAAGCATTCATCTTTCATTACATCCTGACAAATCCTCTACCAGCTAAATCAGGAGCTCCAATGCTAAGACTGCCTGTGAGAGGAATGCACTGTCTCCTGGCAATCTTGATTCCAGTTTGTAAGTCATCCAGCCTGTCATTTTGCTTGATGTGCTCTTTGTATAAGTTAAACAAACAGGGTTACAATAAGTAGCCTTGTCCTTCTCCTTTCTTAATCCTGAACCAGTCGGTTGTTCCATACATGGTTCTAAGTATTGCTTCTTGAACTGCATAGAGGCTTCTCAGGAGATAGGTAAGGCGGTTTGGTATTCCCATATCTTTAAGAGTTTGCCACAGTTTGATATGATCCACATAGTCAAAGGCTTTAGTGTAGTCAATGAAAGAGAAGTAGATGTTTTTCTAGAATTCTCTTGCTCTTTCTATAAGCCAGCAAATGTTGGCAATCTGATAAAATGAGATGCATCTAATGTGTTGAGATGAGGCAGTACATGAAAAGCTATTCCTTGTGTGTGTGTGTGTGTATGTGTGTGTGTGTATGTTGCCTTTTATGCTTCATTAGTACTTTGGTCTGAGAAGGCAATGGCACCCCACTCCAGTACTCTTGCCTGGAAAATCCCATGGATGGAGGAACTTGGTAGGCTGCAGTCCATGGGATCATGAAGAATCGGACACGACTGAGCGACTTCACTTTCACTTTTCACTTTCGTGCATTGGAGAAGGAAATGGAAACCCACTCCAGCGTTCTTGCCTGGAGAGTCCCAGGGACGGGGGAGCCTGGTGGGCTGCCGTATATGGGGTTGCACAGAGTCGGACACGACTGGAGCGACTTAGCAGCAGCAGGAGCAGCAGCAGTACTTTGGTACTTATTAACCCAAATCCTTTCAATACTGCCACCTCAGAGTGGAGTGCAGGAGAGAGAGGTTTTGAGAAGGCACCTTCAGACAATACTAGAATAGTACTCACTCCCTTTGTCCTGAGGCAAAGTTCACAAAGGAACATCTCAGTTCACACTAGATCTACTCATGGGGGAGAAGTGCATTGCTAGTAAAGTGTTCAGATGTTTTCCGTCTCCAAGGCAGAGATGTTTCATGATTTTTCAACAGTTTCCTATGCTGCTTACCACAGGAAGAGAACATGTTTGGCCTTCATCTGCTGTCACTGTGGCAGCTGTTTTCCACCAGGTAACGTTAGTCTCTTGTGTATTTTACCCAGTGTGTGTCAAGTCCTCAGGGCCTGGCCATCTAGAGGCACTGACCCAATATTGTTTCTGGGCCTACAAAGCACGTTTTCTCAGAAAGTGCAGCTTCCCTCCACACACCAACCTATGTTACACACAGAGCCCATTATGAAGAACTGCTTGGGTGTCATGAAAGGACTCTTGGATACTAAGGTTAGCGTATAGATGCCTAGAAAATTATGAGAAAATGTACTCTTAAAAAAAATCCATTTTGCGACCCTAGGCAGGCCATGGGAAAAGTGACCTATGCCAGTGCTTCCTGTCATCCTTCCTGTGACCTTGTTTCTGCTTCCTCAGATCTGTAAGAGCCTGGCTGAATCTCTGTGTTGCAAGACAACTTTATAGCATAAATTCAAAATTCACCTGAATATTTCAGTCTGACTTGATAATTTTCCAACTCTAGAAGTAAGTGGACACTGAACCCACTCAGTACACATGTGTACACATCATGTCCCAGGACAGGAGATGGCCATCTGGATGAATGAGTGAATCTTCTGTTCACAGAGCACTTCGTAACTTCAAATTCAGAAAAGCACAAAGTAGACAACATACTTATTGAATCTCAGATGAATTTTTCTCTTAAAAGCTATCTCACACTTATCAGTTTTCTTCTATCAGTTTGATTTCACTCATGTGAAATCAATTTGCTCTGAATTTACTTGCATAACATCATGAATAAAAACAATTTGAAAACTCCCTAGAGGAGACAGCAGAGCTTTACCTGACAAATCCCACAGTCAACAATTTAGATGAAACAACTTTTTCTTTGCCACTTTATTTGTTTTTTTAATTGAAGGATAATTGCTTTACAGAATGTTGTGGTTTTCTGTCAAACATCAACAAGAATCAGCCATAGGTACAGCCATGTCCCCTCCCTCCCATCTCACTTCCCATCCCACCCTTCTAGATTGTCACAGAACCCCTGTTTGAGTTCCCTGAGGTGTACAGCAAATTCCCATTGGCTATCTATTACAACATTTTAAAAGTTCTTTCCGAGCCAAGGACCCTGGGGCTAGAGGAAAGGGAGGTTTTCTTTCTTTCCTTCAAGGTGGCACTTCACTGATGCTTGTGTCCTTCCTTTCAGATTTTCCCTTGGGAATTCAAAATATTCCAGCCCTTTCAGATGATTTCTTTCTCTCATATCAAAAAAACTTTAAGCAGATTGGCCTTGCTGTGTGAAGGAGTCTTCTACTAGATCCTAATGGACAGATTATGTAACAATATGTAGAATATTCTTATTGTCATGTGATTGGGCAGTAACATTATGCTATAGAGTGAGGAAGTTTAAAAAAAATATTTAGGACAAGTAAAAATAAAGATAGATATACCAGTCAGAATGGCTATCATCAAAACAATCTGTTGCTGCTGCTGCTGCTGCTAAGTCGCTTCAGTTGTGTCTGACTCTGTGTGACCCCATAGAAGGCAGCCCACCAGGCTCCCCTGTCCCTGGGATTCTCCAGGCAAGAACATTGGAGTGGGTTGCCAATTCCTTCTCCAATGCATAAAAGCGAAAAGTGAAAGTGAAGTCTCTCAGTCGTGTCCGACTCTTAGCGACCCCATGGACTTCAGCCTACCAGGCTCCTCCGCCCATGGGATTTTCCAGGCAAGAGTACTGGAGTGGGGTGCCATTGCCTTCTCTGTCAAAACAATCTACAGACAATAAATTCTGGAGAGGATGTGGAGAAAAGGGAACTCTTGCACTGTTAATGAGAATGTAAACTGATACAGCCACTTTGAACAACAGTATGGAGATTCCTTTAAAAACTGGGAATAAAACTACCATATGACCTAGCAATCCCATTATTGGGCATATATCCTGATAAAACCATAATTTAGAAAGACACATGTACCCTGATGTTCACTGAAGCACTATTTACCATAGCTAGGGCATGGAAGCAAGCTAAATGTCTATCAATAGATGAATGGATAAAGAATGTGGTAGATATTTACAATGGAATATTACTCAGCCATGGAAAGGAATGAACTTGAGTCAGTTGAACAGAGGTGGATAAACCTAGAGCCATTTATATAGAGTGAAACAAGTCAGAAAGAGAAAAACAAATATTATATAGTAATGCATATATGGCCTTCCCAGGTGGCACTGGCAGTAAAGAACTTGCCTGCCGATTAAACAAACATAAGAGACACAGGTTTAATCCCTGTGTTGGGGAGATTTCCTGGAGCACAGCATGGCAACCTACTCCAGTATTCTTGCCTGGAGAATCCCCATGGACATAGAAGCTTGGTGGGCTATGGTGCATAGGGTTGCAAAGAGTCAGACACAACTGAAGTGACTTAGCACAATGTATATATATGGAATCTAGAAAAATGGTAGCAATAAGCCTATTTACAGGGCAGGAATAGAGATTCAGACATAAAGAAGAGAATTGTGGATACAGTGGGGGAAGGAAAGCATAGGATGAACTGAGAGATAGAATAGAAACATAACATTACCACATGGAAAATAGATAGCTAGAGGGAAGTTGCTGTATAATGCAAGGAGCTCAGCCCAGTGCTCTGTGAAGACCTAGAGAAATGGGATGGGGGAAGGTGGGAGGGAGGCTTGGGAGGCAGGGGACATGTGTATATTTTTAGCTGATTCACATTGTTGTAAGGCAGAAACAAACACAGCATTGTAAAGTAATTATCCTCCAGTTAAAAAAATTAATTAAAAAATAAAGATAAAACACAGACATTATTTATTGATTATAGAACTATCTAGAAATACTACTCTATACTCTTCTGTGGAATAACTGGTTAATTATAATCAATGATTGAAAAATTATTTTAAAATCTAATATAAAATATCATAACCAATTATCAATAGTGTTTCTGAAAAGAAAGAGTTATAATAGCTATTAGTCTGTGTTTCAGAAAAAAAAATTAGCCATACTGTAGTTGAGAATGCATCTCAAAAAGAAGAAATTTGATTAAGGTTCATCTGTTATGACCCTGGGATCACACCACACATGTGATTATATGAACAATTTACATTGGATGGATGCTTGATCAGTCAGTGTCCAATTGGGAAAAGAGAAACACTTTATTTCTTTCAAACAGAGTAAGTGTAATATAAGACATTGGTTATACGGGGGTATAAAAGTTTTTCTTTTAGAAAATCCAATTGGAGGTGCTGAGGCAATTTTGAGATTACTGATAGCAGGCAGGTAACAGAAGAAATGCTTCCAGACTGTAAAAGCTAGAACTGTTTGGAATGTGTCAGAAGATAGGCATTACTAGTTGAGAGCAGAGAACACAGCTTTTTAAGGTCTTGAATTCTAGTTAAGATCTGTCTGCTGCCAAACACCATAAGAAGAAGAGAAAGAGGGAGGGAAAGACTTCGGCTTATTCCTTGCTTCTGCCAGCTACACCAACTAGTCAAAAGTACCATGAAGCCAGAAAGAAGAGATGCTAGAAAATATAGCTTTCTATAGCACAGAGTATAAGAAGGAAAAGGTAGGAAATTAATCTAAGAGAAAACAGAGTGTTGACCTGTTACATAAATGCTATTTTGATAATCTGTATTTGTGCTAAGAGTCTAATGAGGTATAAATTTTGTGAAAATAATTTAGAAGGGACATGGACATTAACCTTTCCCACTGCACTTCATCACTCTTCCAAACTCTTCCTTTCAATGACACCCATCCTTATTCTTTTACTGCTTTTCTTAATGAAAAGCTATCCTTCCTTAATCCAAGTTTCATAAATCTAACTGCACTCAGATGCTATACTGCCATAATTATATTCCATCTATTAATCCATGGATCATCCTCTAACACCTTCTGTCTCCCCTTCCCCTCTTTCTTTCTCTCCCTCTCCCTTTTTCTTTTCAGCCAAGACTGTAAATATTTAAGCATATAACATCAGATAACATAAATACACAAAGCAAATACTAACAGAACTGAAAGGAAAAATAGCCCAAAATACAATAATAGTAGGGGGCTTCAATACTCCATTTTCAACATTAGATAGATCACCCAGACAGAACCCCCATAAGGAAACAATGAATTTGAACAACATTAATAGACAAATGGACCTAACAGATAAAAACAAACATTCCAGGCAACAGCACTGAGATACATATTTTTATCAAGTATACATAGAACATTCTCTACGATAGGCTGCATGTTGAATTCAAAGCAAGTCTTAGCTAAATTAAGAAGACCGAAATCATACTATCTTCTCATCACATTGGAATGAAACTAGGAGGGAAACTATACAATTTACAAGCACCTGGAAATTAAACAACATTCTCTTGAAAAGCCAGTGTGTTAAAAAGAAATCGAAAGGGAAATCTGCAAGTATCATGAGACAGACAACATAACAAAGTGAACCATAACAAAACTTATGGAATGAGGCAATATGAGTCTGAGAGGGAAATTTATAGTGATAGATGCTTATATTAAGAAAAAACATATAAAATAAACAACTTTATGCCTCAAGGAATTAAAAAACAACCAAGTAAGCCCACACGTAGCAGAAGGAAGGAAATAATAAAGACTAAAACAAAAATCAGTGAAATAGAAAATAGTAAAAGGACAGAAAAAAATATCAAAGTAAGCTTTTCTAACAAAATTGACAAAATCGTAGCTAAACTACCCAGGAAGAAAGAAAGGACTCAGATAAAAGTAATAAAGAAAAAGAAGACATTATATTTGACACACAGAAATCAAAGGATCATAAGAGGCTACACTGAACAATTATATGTCAACAATTGAACAACAGAAGAAATGAATAAATTCTTAGAAATATATATCATACCAAATTTGAACTCACGAATATAATCATGAATCATATCATTCAAATCATGCCAAATTTGAATCAGGTTAATAATGAGTAAGGAGTTTAATCAGTAACCAAAATGCTCTCCAAAAAGAAAAGCCAGGATCTGATCATTTCACTGATGAATTCTATCAGATATTTAAGGAGAATTAACTCAAGTTCTTCTCAAATTGTTTCAAAAAATTAAAGAGGAAGAAATACTCCCCAATTCATTTCTATAAGACCAGATTACTATGATATAAAAGCCAGATAAGGACACTATAGGAAAAACAACAACAAACCTACAGACTGATAACTCTGATGAATAAAGTTATAAAAATTCCTAAGAAAACACTAATAAGCTGAGTTTAACAGTACATTAAAAGGGTCATACAGTATAACCAAGAGGGACTTATCACTGGGATAAAAGGATGGTTTACTAACAGACATCAATAAACATGATTTATTACATTAATAGAATGATTGATAAAAATCACAGATTCTCTAAATAGGCACAGAAAACTGGCAAAAATCAATGTCTTTTCATGATAAAAGCAGTCAACAAACTTGGTGTAGAAGGAACACACGTCAAGGTAATAAAAGTCATATATGGCAAGCCCACGGCTAACACCATGTTCAATGGTGAAATATTGAAATGTCTTCCTCCAAGGTCAGGAACAAGACAAAAAGGTGCCCACCTTCACCATTACTACTCAACCTAGTGTGGAAGTCCTAGCCAGAGCAGTTAGGCAAATACAAACATACATATAACTTGATTTTTTTTTTTTAAAAAGGTATCCACATAGGAGAGGAAGAAGTAAAACAGTAGTTGCCAGGGACTGAGGGGTGAGGGAAACGAAGAGACATTGGTCAACTAGCACAAACTATCTGTCATAAGATGAATAAATTCCTGGGATCAAGGATACAGCCTGGTGACTATAGTTAGCAATACTGTATTGTATATTTGAAAGTTGCTATGAGACTAAAGCTTAAATGTTCTTACCATAATAACAACAATGACAAAACAGTAATTTGTGAGATAAAGAATATGTTAACAAACTTTTGTGGTAGACATGCTACAATATATATGGATATTAAATCATCACATTGTAAACTTTAAACTTAAACAATGTTATATATGTGACATATATATGTCAATTATATATATATGTCAATATATGTCTAAGGCTGGAGAAAAGTAATTTTGCTGCGGAATTTGCTTTTATTGACCTCTCCCTCTTTCATATTCTTTCTTTACTTGTAGTTGTGAAGCCAGTTACTCTAAGCTTTCCTCTTTCTTCCTAAATAGGTTTGCTGTTGTTGTTGATGATGTATTCCTTTTGCAATTTTGAACCAGTCCATTGTTCCATGTCCGGTTCTGTTCCTTTTTGTTCTGCATACAAGTTTTTCAGGAGACAGGTAAGGTGGTCTGGTATTCCTATATCTTTAATAATTTTCCACAGTTTTTTGTGATCCATATAGTCTAAGGCTTTAGCATAATCAATGAATCTTAATTTATCCCTTGTCTCAAATAGATGAGAGGTAAATTTGTTATCTGATGGCAAGGAGATAAGAAGAGGAAGGCAAGGCCAGTGGAGGAAATAATGTACTATCATTCTTGGAAAGAAGAAGTTGGAAGGTAACTCCCAACCTACCCAATAATCTCTCAGGGACAATCTTCTATTTTGTTCCTACTAAATGGATGCTAGTGCCTATGAGATTCCTGTGGAATATGCCACATTTCCTTTGAAAAGGGAAGAAAATCTAGTAAAAGATCATACATAGGTCCCAGTAAAGTGGAAGCTATCAGCCCCAGCTACAAATCATATACTGTATACAAGCTATGCTCATGATGCAGTATAGCTGAGATAGGTTTGAAGCCACCCCCACCAGTGAGGGTGTAATAAGTCTCCTGTGTAGATTTATATCAAAGAGCTAATATCTTGGAGAGTATTAAGTTCTTTGCTGTGAGTTTTAGCGGCATTAACAATTGTCCACTCCCATGGAAGACAGTCTGTCTAATCTTTTGGTTTCCAGAATCTCTCTCTCTTCTAGCTCTTTGCACCCTGCCAGACATCTTAACTGTACCCGTGCCAGCTGGCTGGGACATGCATTCTTTTCTCATTCCTGCCCAGCTTTGTTTCTTTGGACTAAGCTCTGTTTTGAGTATTCCATGGCTCATCTCAGAAAGAGATTATCCAGGGCATGTCTCTGCCATCTGGTTGCTATGTCTTTCTCTGTTCTGCTCTTCTGTCCATGGGATTCTCCAGGCAAGAATACTGGAGTGGGTTGCCATTTCCTTCTCCAGGGGATCTTCATGACCCAGGGATGGAACCCAGGTCTCCAACACTGCAGGAAGACTCTTTACCAACTGAGCCACCAGGAAAGTCACCTTGTCTCCCCTCCTGAAATCAAATCTTTGCTTTGTTTCTTGAATGTGAGGCTTTGATACTTGGTATGAACCTTGGTGTCCATCCTTTCCTAGGATCAAAAATTTCTATACCATCCAAACATCTCATCCTCTGTCCCCTTCTCCTCCTGCCTTCAATCTTTCCCAGCATCAGGGTCTTTTCAAATGAGTCAGCTCTTCACATCAGGTGGCCAAAGTCTTGGAGCTCCTGCTTCAACATCTGTCCTTCCAATGAATATTCAGGACTGATTTTCTTTAGCATTGACTGGTTTGATCTCCTTGCAGTCCAAGGGACTCTCAAGAGTCTTCTCCAATACCACAGTTCAAAAGCATCAATTCTTCAGTGCTCAGGTTTCTTTATAGTCCAATTCTCACATCCATACATGACTACTGGAAAAACCATAGCTTTGATTAGATGGACCTTGTTGGCAAAGAAATGTCTCTGCTTTTTAATATGCTGTCTAGGTTGGTCATAGCTTTTATTCCAAGGAGCAAGCATCTTTTAATTTCATGGCTGCAGTTACCATCTGCAGTGATTTTGGAGCACCCCAAAATAAAGTTTCTCACTGTTTCAATTGTTTCCCGATCTATTTGCCATGAAGTGATGGGACCAGATGCCATGATCTTCATTTTTCGAATGTTGAGTTTTAAGCCAGCTTTTTCATTTTCCTCTTTCACTTTCATCAAGAGCTAATTCTCTTCTCACTCATAAATCTTACTGACATGGGAGAAGATGGATGGGACCAAGCAACTGAAATAGTTAAAGCATGCTCTTACAAGACAGGTTTTCTGAGGCTGGAAACTTTGAGCCTTTATTCACACTGTCCCAACTGTACCAAATATCAAAGAAGGAGATGTAGGAAGGATAACCATTGATCCAGACTCTAAAAAGTCTATGACCTAATTGAATAGATGCGTAAACAATTGAAAAGTAACTAAATCTTAGTTCCAATCTGGACTCTCACCAACTGTGCGACTTTGAGACTTAAAGAGGTAAAACACTTGTTTTCCCTATAGTATATGAATAGAAACACAGGGAGCAGGAGGCAGAGCCACAGAGAAGCTATCTTTATTGCTAGGGAAGGAGTCATAGGCACAGGGAGAGGGAAGGGAAGGCCCTGGTTTCTCTTTTCATTCTGTCCCCCAGTCTTTAGGAGATGCTTCACATTAGCCGAGTCGTGCTGGAAGCCAGCTTACACAGAACTGGGAAGTGAAGTTGCAAAAGTTTATCCTCCGTCCCCTCACTCCCTCTTCAATAAAGCCAGGGGTAAAGATTTAGGGATAAGCCTGGCACTGACACAAGCACTTGCTGTAGGTGTTGTGTACCAGGTGGGGAAGGGAGTGAGCTTAGAGATGTATAGTGTGTGTGTGCGCGTGCAAGGGATAGGAATGACATTGTTGGGGGTGGGGGTGCAGAAATGCATGTGGGGGCTCTAGGAACAGTAAGTCTAGGTCAGTAGCCAGTGATCATATGTAAGAAAACCAGACTGAAGCAACAGGCAGTGGGAGTCATTGTTGATTACTGAGTGAGATCAGTGACAAAATGTGTGATACAGTGTCCAAGCCAGGGCCTTGCGAGTATTAGTAGCATTTAGAGCCAAATAGATTTAGTACTTAAAATTTAAGTGCTGGCTGGTTTTAATAATCTACCTGCTGGCCTATCTGGTTAGTAAGAAACTAAAACTCATACTTTTTTTTTTAAAAAAATCAATTTTAAAAAACAGTTTCAGGTTCAAAACCTCAGAACTTTCATAGGAATAATAAATGAACACAAAGAAGACTCTCTCAAGAGTTTTTCTGATTTAGTCAGAATTAAAATATACCTGGATCTACTCAGTAAATATAAAATGGAATTAAATGGTTATTTGAAGAAATTTTTACACAGCTGTTTTGAAAATGTGCAGTATTATAAAATTCAGTTCTATTTCTAATGAATTTTCTTAGCTCTCTCTGTGTAATATAAATCAGGCTGTCTCAAAAAGCAGGTTTGACAAAAATCTGTGTATTTCTTCTCATACAGTACACTGGTCGTGCTGAGGTTCATACTGAAGTGTTTCTGCACTACTCTACAATGTTGTTCCCTTCTCATTTATCTCGCTTGCCCACTGGGTGCTGAGCTCCCCTGGGGCAAGATATATTTTTATTTTCTGAAGCTCAGGACCTACCATAATGTCTGGCACACAGTAGGATGCAAGTTCATCTTTGACAATTTGCTCTCATTAAATCAACTGTAGAATGTTCTTACAAATGAGGTCACAGGAGATACTGATACTGTTCCTGTTTCTTGTGTTTCCATGATAAGTTATCCAAAGAGGTCTTGAAGTACTGCTTCTGACAAAAGGTGGACGCATGTTCACTTCTCATGCTCCCTGATCTGTATTCAGATTTCCTCTCTACCATGCAAACTAGTTTCTACTCATGTGAAATGAGCTTCTCTGACCTCAGCATTGGCATTTGCAACATAAGCTTCCCTTAGTTGCATTCAGAAATCTGTGAAGGTGAAAGAGAATCACATAGCGGAAAATGAACAATAATGATCGAGCACTCACTACGAGCCTGGCATGGTGCCGGTCATTAATCTGCTAAAACACAACTCATTCCCAGTGGGGCTACACTTTGGACGGCTTTCCAGGTGATACGGAAGTCTCATTAATTTGAAGCTACAGAGTTAACTTCAGGAAAGTTGACTAGGTGTACTACAACTGCTTAGTTAAGTGTAACTGCTTAGTTATGTGTATGATCACCTCATACCTTTAACAATTCTTTTCTTCCATTAATTTCCCATGGCACAAAGTCCATCTGGTTCTTCCTCTGAAATATGCCTTACATTTCATTTCTTCTATCTATTACCTTTGCTACCATATAACCATATGCTTTTACCCTCATGCTGGATTACTGCAATAATTTCCTCATCATCTCTTCAACACCTGCATTTCTGTCTTTCCATTTCCATACATGCCTGCTAGATTTATCTTCCTGAATAATTTGCTCCAAACCTCACTTTGGTTAGAATTGCATTTATAAACTTCAAAATTTCAAAGAGTGTTTCTACCAGTCTTAAAAATAGAACAAAATAAAAGCTAAAAACTATTTTTAATTTTTTATTTAACATTTTATGCACTGATTTTGAAAATAGCAGGATAGACATCTTTCCAAATATAGGATATTACATCAACTTGGTGGTTTTATTTTAATATAAAATTCATTAATATAACATTTCTTTACTGAGATCATTAAAAATTTTACCATAGATCAGTATTCAAAAACACTAAAATACACATGTTGTTTAACAGATGTTTGGAACCAAAGGCATTCTCTAAAACTAAGCTCCAATAAATAGTTAAGGAAGTTGGGGATTGGGAAGACAGGATAAGGAATGGAAATAATTTCTTCCATAAACTTTACTGAACTAGTTCTATTCCTTCCCTATTTCTGTAGAAACTAGGAAGTTCCCTGACTAGTACCATGTAACCCACCTCTGTAACCTAACTTAATGTCTCATTGTTCCACTCACCTCTTGCTACTGGGAAGATTTCCATCCCTTACTATCCCTGATCACATAAACCCTGCTCATCACTTAGATGGCAATAAACAAAGATGGAAAGGCCATGTATCCCAGATCATTAGCTTTGGACCCAGGAAACTATTTTAGAAATCTCAGGTCTGCAGCTTAACTATATACAAGCAAATGTCTTAAAATATCAGGGTAAAAATGTCGGTACACATAGTTCTTCGTATATCAAAATTGCTCAGTAATTGGCAGCTCTTATACTATAACTTTATTTTAAAACTTTAGAACAGGAATGGAAAAGGTAAAGGTGCTGTTTCAAAGCTGTTTGTAGGTGCTTAGTCATGAACAAAATAGAATTAAAGCTTCTGAGTCACTTTTATTTCCTTTCTCTTGAGCCATTTTGTTATTCACTTTGTCTTATTTTGTACAGCACAGCAACTATATTTCCTCTTACCAATATACAGAGAATGAGTTCTGATTTTTTCCTAACATCTATGTTAGTTGCACCAGACATCAATGGAATATGTCACATCATTTCAGAGAAACAAAAATTCATTTTAATTGTACCCTTCTGTATTAATTCCATGTCTATGAAAAAGCAAACCAAAAAGGACGGGAGCAGCCAAATTCAGGAAATAAGAATCATGGGACTCGTCAGGGAACTTCAATAAATCCTCAGAAAGAGGCTCAAAGGAAAGAGCTTCTGCTTAAGCAGAATAGTAAAGGTCACCCTTGCTTATTTTTGCTGTTTCAGGGAGAGAAGAGGAAGACTTAAATATATTCAAATGCTTAAAACAGAACGAAGTTGAGACTGTCTGGTTTATCTGACTGCTGCACTTTTTCAGTTGCACTGAATTCTAAACCATTCTAAACAGAGTCAATCTGTGTGAAGTGTTGAAAACCCACAGTGAAAAAACAGATAACCCAGAACCACAAAGACTCGGTGGAAAATAAGCCAAATTTAAGAGAGCTGATATGCAGGATTTATGTTCTTACATATGTAAATATCACCTGTAAATGTCATAAAACAAAGTACATCCTGAGCCTGGCATCTTATGAAAGTTAGTTTAACTCTCTTCCTGAGAAATCTGTGAATATGTGAACTTCTAATACAGAATCTAAAAAAGCAAATTTTTCATCGAAGCAAAGCACCAAATTTCTTCTTTAAATCTATATTTTAGAGTGAAGAAACTTTATCTAACCCAGTACTGATTTGTCCAATATCTAATTTGAAATGTTTACATAATCTTATATTTCTTTAAATGTGTGTGTGTCCCATACATTATCAAAGTGTCTGACAGTGAAGACTGGAGTGTGAGAGAAATACTGGTGGGTCATTCCCTCACCAGGAGGAAAGTTGTGAAGTGTGAAAAACAAGTTTTAGGAGAAAGAGCTGGAGTAAAGGCAGAGTGACAATTACTTATAAATAGATCAGATCATTAACTGAACTGAGATTTCACAGCTATGCCCTTTACTCTCCTGGAATTCCAGGTGCTTTGGTATAGCCAGTGAGATCCTAGGTCAAACTCAGGAAGAAAGTGAGCGACCACAACCAGAAGGGGAACACAGAACTGCGAGTGGCTTAGCACACTGCACTGGAAGCAAGTGAGTTTTGAGCCCTCAAGAAAGTTGTGGGTGATGCAGAAAGGTAGAACGGGATTAGAAAGCATTTGTGATGATGTGCTTAGAGCTACTCTGGATGGTTTTCCCTGATGTCTTGAAATTCACATTTTTATCCAACATTTTAATTTTGCAGTGGAGACAGAAAGGCCCCAAAAGATGAAAAAGATTTAGACAACGTCATAAGAAAGTGAAAGTTGCTCAGTCCTGTTCGACTCTTTGTGACCCCGTGAACTATACCGTCCATGGAATTCTCCAGGCCAGAATTCTGGAGTGGGTAGCCTTTTCCTTCTCCAGGTGATTATCCCAACCCAGGAATTGAACTGGGGTCTCCTGCATTGCAGGCAGATTCTTTACCAGCTGAGCTATCAGGGAAGTCCAAAGTCATATAACCCATTCATTTATTCCTAAGTATGGTCTATAATGGTGCTTCCCAGGTGGTACAGTGATAAAGAATGCAGGAGATGCAGGTGATATGGGTTCAGTCCCTGGGTGGGGAAGATCCCCTCTGGAGGAGGAAATGGCAATCCACTCCAGTATTCTTGTCTGGAAAAATCCCATGGACAGAGAAGCCTGGTGGACTATAGTCCATGGGATCACTTTACAACCCCATGGATGGATTGTATTTGCCATTATCTGCCACATACTTGGCACATAACCAGAAAATGACAAAGAATCCAGGTATTCTCTGTCATAATCCAGTGGCCTTGCTACTAAACTTAGGTTCTGGGAATATCATGAAGCCTCTAGATGCTTCTGATTTTACCATCTTCTTCAGAGGAAAATTGTGCCAGGTAATTCTTAATGTATCAAGAATCAACTAATTGCAATCTGCCTGCCTGCCTATTGGATCAAATCAAAGGAAATCTACGTCAGGTGCCATAGTCCAATTTGAAATGCTGGGACACTGTTAAATTTGCTCCTTGGCAAGAATAGATACTAGGAAAATGTAGGTGGATAATGCAAGCTTTGTTGACCAGTTTAGAGAGCACAGGACCCAGATTGGGCTTCCTTGGTGGCTCAGTGGTAAACAATCCACCTACCAATTCAGGAGACATGGGTTTGATCCCTGGGTCAGGAAGATCCCCTGGAAAAGGACATGGTAATCCACTCCAGTAGTTCTGCCTGGGAAATCCCATAGAGGCGGGTGAGCTGCAGTCCATGGGGTCACAAAAGGAGTTGGACATGACTAGTGACTTAACAACAAGACCCAGATTGGCTGTGTGGTATACACATACCCCTCCAGTTGAAATTCCATCCCACTTCCTCATTTGTATTTCTTCTTTGAAAAAAATGTTTATTCTGGTTTTCTGCACATTTTTAAATTGTTTTTTTTTTTTTTTTAATATTGAGCTATATGAACTGTTTACTCTCTGCATCAAGGTTGCCAAAGTATTGGAGCTTCAGCTTTAGCATCAGCCCTGTCAATGAATGTTCGGGGTTAATTTCTTTTAGGATTGACTGGTTTGATCTTCCTGCAGTCCAAGGGACTGTCAAGAATCTTCTCCAACACCACAGTTCGAAAGCATCAATTCTTCTGCATCCAGTCTTCTTTATGGTTCAACATCCACATCCATACATGACTACTGGGAAATCTACAGCTTTGACTAGATGGACCTCTGTCGGTAAAGTAATGTCTCCGCTTTTTAGTATGTTATCTAGGTTTGTCATAGCTTTTCTTCTAAGGAGCAAGCATCTTTTAATTTCATGGCTGCACTCACCATTTGCAGTGATTTTAGAGCCCAAGAAAATAAAGTCTGTCATAGATTATTTGACCATAAATCTGTTTGTGTATTTCTAGGGTCTCTATTCTGTCCTACTGACCTTTGTGTCTGTTTCTATGACAGTATCATATGTGTTAGATTACTGTAGCTTTATAGTGTAGTCTGAAGTCAAGGAGCTTGATACATCCAGCTTTGTTCTTTTTATTCAATATTGCTTAGGCTACTCAGAGTCTTTTGTGGTGCCATATAAATTTTATGGGGCTTCCCTGGTGGCTCAGATGGTAAAGAATCTGCCTGCAATGCAGGAGACCTGGGTTCGATCCCTGAGTTGGGAAGATCCTGTGGAGAAGGAAATGGCAAGCCACTTCAGTATTCTTTCCTGGAAAATTCCATGGGCAGAGGAACCTGATAGGCTACAATCCATGGTGTCACAAAGAGTTGGACACAACTGAGTGGGGGATTATTTCTTCTAGTTCTGCAAAAAATATCATGGATAGGTGATAGAGATTACATTAAATCTGTAGATTGCTTTGAGTAGTATGAACATTTCATTCATTTAAGAAATATTAATTCTTCCATAAAAATAGGATATCTTTTAATTTCTTTGTGTCACTTCCAGTTTCCTTCATCAATGTTTATAATTTTCAGAGTATAGGTCTTTCACTCTGTGCTTATGTTATTACTAGGTATTTCAATTCTTTTTGATGTGATTTGAAGTGGGATTTTTTTTCTTGGTTTGTATTTCTGATATTTTATTATTAATGTATAGAAAAGCAGCATATTTCAGTATATTCATTTTGTATTCTGGAACTTTACTGAATTAATTTATTAGTTCTGATAGTTTTTTAGTGGCAACTTTAGGGTTTTCTGTATATAGTATCATATCATCTACAAATACTGATAATTTTACTTATCTTCTAATTTGGGTGCCTTTTATTTCTTTTTATTACTGATTGCTGTAACTAAAACTTTCAATATTACATTAAATAGAATTGGTGAGAATGAGCATTCTTGTCTTGTTCTTGAATTTAACAGGAAACCTTTTAGCTTTTCACTTGTGAATATAATGTTGGCTGTAGGTTTGTCATAAATGGCCTTTATTATGTTGACCTATGTCCCCTTTATACCCACTTTGATGAGAAACAAGAAAAATCTCAAATAAACACCCTATCCTAACATGTAAAGGAATTAGAAAAGGAATAACAAACACAAAGTCAGCAGAAGGAATATATACCTGGAAGAAATGGACAAATTCTCAGGAAGCTACAAACTCCCAAAACTGAACCAGGAAGAAATAGAAAATATGAACAGACCAATTTCAAGTACATCCCAATGATTTTGGAAAGTTATATATATATATATTTTTTTTTTAAATTTTATTTTTAAACTTTACAATATTGTATTAGTTTTGCCAAATATCAAAATGAATCCACCACAGGTATACCTGTGTTCCCCATCCTGAACCCTCCCTCCTCCCTCCCCATACCCTCCCTCTGGGTCGTCCCAGTGCACCAGCCCCAAGTATCCAGTATCATGCATCAAACCTGGACTTCTTTTGAGGTATTTTCTGATTCTCTCTTTGATTTCTTTATTGACCCATTGCTTTTTAGTATCATGTTGTTTAGTCTCCACATATTTTTGTTTTCCCCATTTTTTCTTTCTGTAATTAATCTCTACTATTTCATACCATTTCATTAAGGTTGGAAAAGATGCTTAACAAGACGTCTAGCCACTTAAATTTGTTGAGACTTGCTTTGCAGCCCAACATGTGATCTATCTTGGAGAATGTCCTATGTGCACTTGAAAAGAAAGTGCATTTTGCTGACTTGGGATGAAATGTCCTGTAGATCTCTATTAAGTCCATCTGGTCTAATGTGTAGTTTAATACCATTCTTTTCTTACTAATTTTCTCTATGAATGATCTATCCATGATGTAAGTGAGATGTTAAAGTTCTCTATTATTACATTATTGTCAATTTCTATCTTTAAGTCTGTTAATATTTGCTTTATGTATTTAGGTACACTTATAAGGCAATGGCACCCCACTCCAGTACTCCTGCCTGGAAAATCCCGTGGACAGAGGAGCCTGGTAGGCTGCAGTCCATGGGGTGGCTAAGAGTTGGACACAACTGAGTGACCTCACTTTCACTTTCCACTTTCATGCATTGGAGAAGGAAATGGCAACCCACTCCAGTGTTCTTGCCTGGAGAATCCCAGCGACGGGGGAGCCTGGTGGGCTGCCATCTATGGGGTCGCACAGAGTCGGACACGACTGAAGTGACTTAGCATAGCATAATAAGTGTATGCTGCTACTGCTAAGTCACTTTAGTCGTGTCCGACTCTGTGACAGCAGGGATTCTCCAGGCAAGAACACTGGAGTGGGTTGCCATTTCCTTCTCCAATGCATGAAAGTGAAAAGTGAAAGTGAAGTCGCTCAGTCGTGTCCAACCCTCAGCGACCCCATGGACTGCAGCCTTCCAGGCTCCTCCATCCATGGGATTTTCCAGGCAAGAGTACTGGAGTGGGGTGCCATTGCCTTCTTCGACTAATAAGTGTATATATGTTAACAAATTCTAACATCTTTTTTGAATTAATTCATGTATTATTACATAATGCCCCTCTTTGTTTTTTGTTATAGACATTGTTTTAAAGTCTACATCATCAGATATGAGTATTACTACCTCTGCTTTTTTGTCATTTACATTTGTTATGAAATATCTTTTTCCATCCCTCACTTTCAGTCCGTAAGTCACTGTTATTTCCTTCTAGTGTATTTTTCATTTCAGTTATTGTATTCTTCATTTCTGTTTGTTTCTTCTAATTTCTCACTCTGTTAATATACTCTTCTTTTAGTTTTTTGAACATCTTTATGATACATACCTTGAACTCTTTACTGGGTAGACACACTTAACTCCACTTCACTTAGGTCTTCTCCTAGAACTTTGTCTTGTTCCTTTGTTTGGAACATATTCATCTCTCACCTCATTTTGCCTAATATGCTATTTTTATTTCTATGTATTTGGTAAATGTGGAGAAGTGGCCTTTTGTAGAGAATATCCTATATGTCTCAGCAGTGCACTTCGCTCTGGTCACCAGAGCTATATGTTTTAGGAGTGCCCTCTAATTTGTGCTTCATGGATCCTTCTGCTTTGAAGGGCTGACTATAGGTGGTCTGGCTGGCATGGCTAACCCTCCAGTCTGGTTGATTGCCAGGCCTTGACTTGTACAGAGCTTATTGGTCACTGGTGGGCAGGGCTAGGTAATGAGGTTGCTGGCTGTGAGGTTCTTGGAGTCCGAGGGCTAGTGCTGTCCTACTGGGCAAAGCTGGGTTATGGAGTGGGTGGCTGTGGGGTTGGTGGTGCTGGATCTGGTTTCAACCTGCTGGTGGGAAGGACCAGTTCCTGACATAATTGACTGCAGGTTCAGAGATATCCCCAAACTGGTGCATACCCACTGGTGGGTGAAGCTGATCCTTGGACTAATGCTAGTGCACTAGTGTGTAAGGCCAGGTTCTGGGCCTTCTGGTGGACAAGACAGGGTCACAGTATGGCTCACCAGTTCTTAAGGCAGTAGGCCTGTTCATGGGTAGGACTGTGTCTCCACACAGCTAGTGTCTTGGTCTGTAGTGTCCCAGTATTGGTAAGCGTCCTAGTATTGGACAGGCTAGTGAGTGTGGTTGGGTCCCAGTGCTAATAAGATAGCAGGAGATTCCAAAATGACACTTGCCATCACCTGGGTCCAAATGATAGAACAGGCTCCCCCAAATGGGTGCCACCAATGTTCATGCCCTCAGGATGAGTTCCTATTGTCTCTTGTCTCTCTGGGAGGCTCTCCATGACCAGCACGTAGGTCTGACCCAGGCTCCTTTCAAATTATTTCTTCTTTCCTAGGTCCTCAGTCATGTGAGACTTTCTATGTGTCCTTTAAGAGTGGAATCTTCCCACAGTCCTCTGGCTTCCCTGAAAGGAAGCTCCACTGGACTTCAACCAAGTGTTTTGGAGGTTCATCTTTCTGGTGCAGAACCCCATACTGGAGAGTTCAGTGTACTGGTCAGACCCCTTGATCCTTGGGTGCAATCTCTGTAATTGTAATTATTTTCCCAATTGTGGGTTTCCCACAGAGGGTATGGGGTCTTGACTGTATCTACCTCTGCTCCTCCTACTTCATTGTGGTTCTTTACATTTTTAGTAGTGGAAAATATTTTCTGCTAGTCTTCCAGTTTCTCTCATCAATTAACTCTTATCTAAATGTTTGGTAGAATTTGCCTGTGAAGCCATCTGGTCTTGGATTTCTATTTGCTGGGAGTTTTTGAATCACAGTTTTAATTTCAGTACTTGAGATTGGTCTATTCATATTTTCTATTTCTTCCTGGTTCAGTTTTGGGAGTTTGTGGCTTCCTGAGAATTTGTCCATTTCTTCCAGGTTGTCCATTTTATTGGTATATATTAATAGTTGCCTTTAGTAGTCTCTTATAATCCTTTGCATTTCTGTGGTATCTGTTGTAACTTCTTTTTCATTTCTCATTTTATTGATTTGAGCCCTGGTTAACTAGCTTCTCCTGAGGGCAGACCTTATCAAGAATAAAAGAATGTTCTGGAATATTTAAAAAATGGTTTTGTCTCCACTTTCTCTGCAGGAAGTACTGGGAGATTTTCTCTTATATTCACCGTGATAATCTGGTAGAGTTTCAGAAAGTAAACTTCACAGACATGTGAGGGCCTCCTAGTAACTGGTTTCTTTGGAGTTCTAATCTCTCAGACGGCCCGTATCAAACCTCCAGCATTTGTTAATTGCACTTTAGGGTTTCATACTCCACCACTGGTTCCCATGGACATTTCTGCTCCAGTGAGTATGGTTCTCTGTACTCGCTCCTCAGTCTCTCCAATTTAAGGGAGAAACACTTTGCCCTGTGACCTCTTTTGTCTTATGGATCTAAGAAGAGTTGTTGAATTTTCAGTTTGCTCAGCTTTTTGCTTGTGGTTAGGGTGACTTTTTTTTTTTCAGGCATTGTTTCCTTTTTATTTTATAATTTCTTTTACGTTTTTATTTTAATTGCTTTGCATTGTTGTGTTGGTTTCTACCATTCAACAAGGTGAATCAGTTATAAGTATCCATATGTCCTCTCCCTCTTGAACCTCCCTCCCACCTCCCACTTCCCACCCGATCCCACCCTTCTAGGCCATCACAGAGCACTGGGTTGAGCTCCCTGTGTTGTACAGCCACTTTTGCCTAGCTATTTTACATAGGGTAATGTATATGTTTCAATGCTACTCTCTCAATTTGGTCTGCCCTCTCCTTCTCACTGCTGTGTCCACAAATCTGTTCTCTACATTTGCACCTCTATTCCTGCCCTGCAAATATGTTCATCATTACCAATTTTCTAGATTCCATATATATGCAATAATATAAATTTTTTTTTCTCTAACTTCACTCTGTATAACAGGCTCTAGATTCACTCACCTCATGAACTGACTCAATTTTCCCCCCCAAACTCCTTAAAAGCTGGCCAGAAACTAAAACTATCAATATATCTTAGCCAAATACACTGGAAAAGTAATGTTGGGCTGACAACCATCTGGAGTTGTATTTGAGAGGGTGACCAGGGATATCCTAATAAAATTCAGAAGAATTTTTTCAAAACTGAACATAACCAGATTTTTAGTCAAACTTACAGATGTTTAATATTGCATAGAGTTTACATCCCTGTCTGCTTCTACTACATATAACAGGAGTCAGTGGTCACCCTGGAGAGGGCTCACTGGAGGAAATATTGTGTTATAATAATAAACTTTCCACATTTAAATTCTCTCTGTGACTGACAGAAACTGAGTTATCTTTGGAACAGGAAACCTTTTAAACTGTATTTCAGGAATATTTTGGTCTCATTCAGCTGGGAAAAAACAAATTTTCTATCTCCATATTTCCCTCCAATTCCCAAGGAGCTTCTAGGCCAAATCACAGACTAAAAATAGCTTAGACTAATTTAGGCTCAGTTAGGCAAGCTATTTTCCTGTTTTACATAGTTCCTTTTTTTTTGAAAATCTAGTCATAGACATTCTATTAATGCTATGAAATTATCTATGTGGTATGGACAAGACTGCTGTACATATGGATTCACTTTCTTGAAAGTAGTTCTCAGAATTTAGCTTTTGCTGAGCATCTATTATTTGTGTTTCCAATTGCAGTTTGTTACATGCCATTACCATATTATTACTGCAAATTCTTCATCATCTGCCTAGTTACTGAACAACATGTTCAATTATATAAACAAGTACATTCTCAACATCTAAATATTTCGGTTGTAGAATGAGACAGTTTTACACATTTCCCTGTCTTTAATTTCTGGGTTTCTTCGGTCACAGTATATTGAGTATTTTTATTTATATGTATTTGTATTTATATGTATTTATATTTCTGTAGCTTTTCTCCCTTGCATATATACAGTTTATTTGAGTGAAGGTACTCCATTTCTTCCTTGAACATTGTGATTATTATTCATTAATGCTTCATCCATGCTTAGGTTTCTGACTCATTATATCTTTCAAGTTCTTCCTTCAAATTTTTTTCAGTTTGTCTAAAATTTATCTAACATCTCTATTTCTTCATATGGCTTTTCATGAATGATCAATTTGCAATTCTCTCAGTGTGTTAGAATAGTTGTAAAGACTAATTGCAAGTAGGTACTTTCTATGGTTAAATACTTTCTAGTTATGCCCTCTCTTACCTACATTTTGGGCTTCCCTGGTGGCTCAGATGGTAAAGAATCTGCCTGCAGTGCAGGAGACCCAGGTCTGTCCCTGGGTGGGGAAGATCACCTGGAAGGGCATGCAACCACTCCAGTATTCTTGCCTGGAGAATCCCATGGACAGAGACGTCTGGGAGGATACAATCCACAGAATCTCAAAGAATCGGACACTATTGGGAAAGACTAGAGATTTCTTCAAGAAAATTAGAGATACCAAGGGAATATTTCATGCAAAGATGGGCTTGATAAAGGACAGAAATGGTATGGACCTAACAGAAGCAGAAGATATTTAGAAGAGGTGGCAAGAATACACAGAAAAACTGTACAAAAAAGATCTTCATGACCAAGATAATCATGATGGTATGATCACTCATCTAGAGCCAGACATCCTGGAATGTGAAGTCAAGTGGGCCTTAAATAGCATCACTATGAACAAAGCTAGTGGAGGTGATGGAATTCCAGTTGAGATCTTTCAAATCCTGAAAGATGATGCTGTGAAAGTGCTGCACTCAATATGCCAGCAAATTTGGAAAACTCAGCAGTGGCCACAGGACTGGAAAAGGTCAGTTTTCATTCCAATCCCAAAGAAAGGCAATGCCAAAGAATGCTCAAACTATCGCACAATTGCCCTCATCTCACATGCTAGTAAAGTAATGCTCAAAATTTTCCAAGCCAGGCTTCAGCAATACGTGAACCGTGAACTTCCAGATGTTCAAGTTGGTTTTAGAAAAGGCAGAGGAACCAGAGATCAAATTGCCAACATCCACTGAATCATCAAAAAAGCAACAGAGTTCCAGAAAAACATCTGTTTCTGCTTTATTGACTATGCCAAAGCCTTTGACTGTGTGGATCACAATAAACTGTGGAAAAGTCTGAAAGAGATGGGAATACCAGACCACCTGACCTTCCTCTTGAGAAACCTATATGCAGGTCAGGAAGCAAAGTTAGAACTGGACATGGAACAACAGACTGGTTCCAAATAGGAACAGGAGTATGTCAAGCGTGTATATTGTCACCCTGCTTATTTAAATTCTATGCAGAGTACATCATGAGAAACGCTGGACTGGAAGAAACACAAGCTGGAATCAAGATTGCTGGGAGAAATATCAATATCTTCAGATATGCAGATGACACCACCCTTATGGCAGAAAGTGAAGAGGAACTAAAAAGCCTCTTGATGAGAGTGAAAGTGGAGAGTGAAAAAGTTGGCTTAAAGCTCAACATTCAGAAAATGAAGATCATAGCATCCGGTCCCATTGCTTCATGGGAAGTAGATGGGGAAACAGTGGAAACAGTGTCAGACTTTATATTTTTGGGGGCTCCAAAATCACTGCAGATGGTGACTGCAGCCATGAAATTAAAAGACATTTACTCCTTGGAAGAAAAATTATGACCAGCCTAGAAAGCATATTGAAGAGCAGAGACATTACTTTGCCAACAAAGGCCTGACTAGTCAAGGCTGTGGTTTTTCCAGTGGTCACATATGGATGCGAGAGTTGGACTGTGAAGAAAGCTGAGCACCGAAGAATTGATGCTTTTGAACTGTGGTGTTGGAGAAGACTCTTGAGAGTCCCTTGGACTGCAAGGAGATCCAACCAGTCCATTCTAAAGGAGATCAGCCCTGGGTGTTCTTTGGAAGGAATGATGCTAAAGCTGAAACTCCAGTACTTTGGCCACCTCATGCAAAGAGTTGACTCATTGGAAAAGACTCTGATGCTGGGAGGGATTGGGGGCAGGAGGAGAAGGGGACGACAGAGGATGAGATGGCTAGATGGCATCACCGACTCGATGGATGTGAGTTTGAGTGAACTCCGGGAGATGGTGATGGACAGGGAGGTCTGGCGTGCTGTGATTCATGGGGTCGCAAAGAGTCAGACAGGACTCAGCGACTGAACTGAACTGAACTGAAGAGACTTAGCATGCATGTAACTATATTTTAAGTTAACTATCCCAGCTTTTAGCAACTTTAAGTCTTGCCTCACTTTGTCATTCCTGCCCCCAACAAGTATCAGGTTCTGGGGTGCATTATATTTTGCTAAATTAATAAAGAGTAAAGTGGTTGAATTGGTAAGACCCAAGGCATATTTTTGATGTGGCCAATAATTCTTGAGTGCTAACTACATGCCAGGCATTAGTTCCTGTGCACTAAAAATCCATTGGTAAAATAGAAAAAGTCCCTGTACTCAATAATCCAGTCAGGAAGACAGACAGTGAACAAAATCAGCATTAGATGCTATAAAGACAACTGGGAAAACAGGATAGGGAGCGATGTCCTGAATTTCTTTTTCATTGGATACATATTTTTAACTTTAATATTCAGAAAGGGTTTCTCTGGTGAGGTAACAATTAAAAGCTCAGATGTGAATTTGAAGGTGAGGAGTCAGCTGTCAGACATCTACAGGCAGGAGCATTTCAGGTGGGAGGAGCATTTCAGGTGGGCGGAGCAGGATGACCAAAGGCTGGAAGGCAGAAGTGCTCTTGGCATGTTTGAAGAAGAGCCAGGAGAGGAAGTAAAAATGCAGAACCACATTTGCCAATCTCTGAAGCAATCTTATCTGCTAATACCTCTTGAGGAAGCAAGTCACACAGCCAACCTCAGAATCAAAAGATTAGAAAATCGACTCCATCTCTTTAGTAGGAGAAACTATAGTCACATGGCAAAGGGAATAGACAGAAAAACAGGTGAAAAATTGAGATTATCTATAATAATATTTATTCAAATCCCTAATTATTCACTTAGAGTTAAAAAAAAAAAAACAGGAATTAAGAGATGAATGATCTTTTGAGCATTTTCCTTTAAATTATTAACGCAGCAAATTGTTGTTCAGTAATTCATTTGCCTCCAACTCTTTGCGACCCCATGGACTGCAGCACGCTAGACTTCCCTATCCTTTACTATCTCTCAGAGTTTACTGTCTCCCAGAGTCCCATGTCCATTGAGTCAGTGATGCCATCCAAACATCTCATCCTCTGTCGCTGCCTCCTTCTTCTTCTGCCCTCAATCTTTCCCAACATCAGGATCCTTTCCAGTAAGTTGGCTATTTTTATCAGGTGGCCAAAGTACTGAAGTGTCAGCTTCAGCATCAGTCCTTTCAATGAATAATTAGGGTTGATTTCCTTTAGGATTGACTGGTTTGATCTCTTGCTGTCCAAGGGACTTGCAAAAGTCTTCTCTCGCACCATAGTTTGAAAACATCAATTCTTTGACGCAAAGTACCTTGCTTGATTTTTTAATATTAAATTCCTCTTACATTCTTAGGAGAAAGTCAATTTGTTCATTATGTACATGATACTTAAATATTTATACTTTTGTTTTGTTTGTATGTATTTGGGCTTTTTAAGTCACATGAATGAATAGTAATAAGCAAGATTAGCCTAGAAATTTCTTCTTACATTGCCTAGTTTGTTCTGATATTGAGACTATGAAAGTAAATTGGAAAATATCCCACCTCCCTTTTTTTTACTAATCTATGGATAAATTAGTTTCAGACTGGACTTTGTTTCTTGAAATGTTGAAGGCATTTGGTACTATTTTCTTTGTGGGGCAGTTTTAAATGCTGATTCAGTTCTTTAATAATGTAGGACTAGTAAGACATATCTTCTTGTGTTAGTTTTGATAAGCTATATTTTTCTAGGACTTCTGTAACTTTCATATGGTTATAACTGTTTATAATAGCTTTTCATTATTTCTTAGTGTCTGTAAGAGGTATAGTGATGTTCTCTTTTGAAATTTTTGTTGTTTTATTTTGCCCTTTCTTTCCTTTTTTTTTGGTAAGTCTTGCATTAGGTTTATCACATTCATCATTTTTTTTTTAATTGGGCTTTTATTGTATATTTTTACGTCAGATTTTATTCCTTTACTTTCTGTGCTTATTATTTATTTTCTTCTACTTTCTTTGGTATCATTTTGCTTTTGATTTTATTACACCATTATATGAGTAAGTCCATCATTAATTTTCACCATTCTCTTTTTGTAATACATGAATTTAAAGCTGAATTCTTTAAATTCTGCCTTAGCTTCATCTTTTAAAGTACAAAGTGTATTTGTGTTAGTAAGGTAGGATGGGCTGTTAATCCAAATATCAGGGGCTCAGCACAGTGAAGATTTATCTTCGACTTATGTATGAGTCTAATGTGGGTCAAGGAAAACTCATGGCCCAGTCTTCTCCAGGTGGCCACTCAAGCATCCAGGCTCCTTTTATCTTATCAGTATGCCCGCCAAACCTCCTTCTATGAGAGAGTCATTATGGAAGAGAGCTTAAGAGTAGGTGGGATTTATGGCTAGTTATCAAAGTGGCATGTATAACTCCTATCTCTATTCCACTGATAACTGATCCGATCACTATAGCTGCATGACCAACTACCCCCAAACTTAGTAGTATGAAATTACCATTTTCTTATGTTCACAGATACTGTGGGTCAGGTATTCTCACAGGGTACATCAGCTTGTCTCTGGCCCCCAAAGTCTGTGGCCTCGGTTGTTAACCCTTGATGGCTTCAAAGCTCAGGGCTGAAACTATGACTGTCTCTGTGCATATATCTGGCTGTTGCTGCTGACTGTCAGCTGGAACTGTCACCTTTCCATGTGGTCTGGATTCTTCACAGCATAAGGCTCTCCAATCGGACCTCCGTTGGGTCACACTGAAGACAAGTGACCAGAGAGAGAGTTAAGCGGTAACAGAGAAAGTCTTTTTTTTTTTTTTTTTTTACTTTGCCATGGCAGTTACTCATCATTGTTTCTCCTGCATTCTAATAGTTATAAATGGGTCATTAAAGCTGATTCCAATTCAAGGGGTGGGGACATAGACATATCAGTTGGAAAAGTGTCAACTGATGTACAGAAATGTTTAGAACACCCTCATAGTCAGTTACGTGGCCTTTAAGTGTAGAAGAATTTGACAAGTGCTATTTTCTTACATGCTCAGAAAGAGGAAGATTAAATGAATTTGATGAATACATCATAAGTAGATAAAGCAGCATATTTCACCATTTATTAACAAACCATTATGAGATCCTCTTTGACTGACATTTTAACATTTCAGGTATGTTTGTAAAGGTATGTGTATGGGTCAGCATTTTGTTTTTCTCTGAAGAGTAAAGAGTAAATATTTTAGGCTCTATGGGCCACTTATGGTCTTTGTAACAATTTTTTCTTTATTTTTTCACAACTCTTTTAAGATATAAAAACCATTCTTAACTCACATTTCCTTCAAGAGCAGACCACAGGCAGAATTTGGCCCAGTTTGCTGGCTCCCACTCCAATTGATTGTTCTATATATAACTATTAGGTCATATATTGTCTATATGACTAATCTATTAGTCTATATATGACTAACAGACCATATATTGCCAATTTATTTCTATTTGTAGACCTATTAGTTTTGCTTTATATATTTTGAGGCTTTATTATTGAGAACTGTTATATAAGCAATTTCTGCTTAATATCCCCATGGAAATATGCCCATGGAAAAATGACATTATGTGCAAAAACACTAATCTGGAGTGTTGTTTAGTTACTAAGTCATGTTTGGCTCTTGCAACCCCATGGACTGTAGCTTGCCAGGCTCCTCTCTCCATGGGATTTCCCAGGCAATAATATTGGAGTGGATTGCCATTTCCTTCTCCAGAAGATCTTCCTGACCCAGGGATCGAACCTGCGTCCCATGATTAGTAGGTGAGTTCTTTACCACTGAGACACTGGGGAAGCCCCTGTAACTATCTATATGAATATAAAGTAACATGATAGGATACAAAAAATGTTCAAAACACTACTTTTTAATCACCAAAGAAACTGGTTTATCAATATTTGTTAACCAATATCTTTTTTGCATAAATAACAGTTTCTTTTAGCACCAATAACATCTCAGGTAAACATTCATTACCTTTGTTGACACTCTGAATGCTTTTCAAAATGTCTACCTTTATAGCACAAAAACAATGTTACAGATCAATATTTACTATGAATATTGGTACAAAAATCCTAAATAAAATATTAGCAAGCAACCTTCTGTACCATATTTGGGACATAATATATTAATATAATGATCAAGTGGGCTTTATTCTGGTACTGCAAGAATGGTTCAATACTGTTATTCATTAGTATAATGGACCACATTAATAAATCTCAAGAGTAAAGTTACATGATTATCTCCATAATGATTTGGAAAGCCTCTTTTTTTAAAAAAAATTAAAGCTCAAGAAAATAGAAATTGACAGACATTTCCTTAGCATATGCACCCCCTCACATACACACACATTTCTATTATTTATATTTAATCTATAGTAATATTAACAATATTCTGGTAACAGGAAACTAGAATAGTAGAAATTTGAAAAAAAAATAGAAAATCTATCTCTCATTTAAATGATATGATGGTATTTCTGGAAACCCCTAGAAAGTCAATGATAAACTGAAAAAAATAAAAGAACCCAGTAAAGTATCAGGATATAAGATTAACCTAGAAATCAGTTGATTTCACATAAGCAAAAATAACTGTTTAGACAATATAATGGAAGATAATCAGTATTTAAAATAGGTTGATAAACTTTTTAAATGTGGGAATGTGCTTAGAAAGAAATGTGTAAAAGTTATCTACAAGACACAAAAATAGATATGAGCAAAGAAAAAAAGCATCCCTTGTATTTGGATATAACTGAGAGCCATAAAGATGTCAGTTTGCTTAATTTATAATTGTAATGTGATCCCAATAAAAATACCAACGAATATTTTTTTCTGGAGTTAGAAAAGTTGATACCAAAGTTCATATGGAAAAATAAGCATACAAGAATAGCTAGGAAAACATAGAAAAGAAAAGCTAAGAGAAGGGACTAATCTTACAATATGTTAAAATATATTATTAATCCTCTGTAGTTAAAATAGTTTGGAACTCACATCTGAATAAACAAACATTATGGAATAGGATAGCAAGTCTGGATATAGACCAAAGTACACATGAAAATTTAATATATGATAAAGATGGTATCTAAAATTACTGGGACACAAGTTAAGTTTTTACTCAGTGGTGCTGGGGTAAGTGGATAGCCATGTGGAAGAAGATAAAAGTAAGTCCATATCCCATACCACATACAAGAATAAATTTCAAAATGATATAAAGTCATGCAATTACTAGAAAGGGTAATTTTCTCTACACCCACACAATCTAACTATGACTTAAAACCCAGATTTGATAAGATTTAACAAAGCTGTATTGCTGTCTTCTGGCCCTTAGAGAGAAGTTACTACCTTAACTGAACTGCTGGTCCCCTGTGTATAATGCGTTGTTTGCCCCCAGCTTCTTTCAAGATTGTCTCCTTGCCTTTGGTTTTCAGCAGTTAATCTATGATGTGCCTACTTCCATACTGTAAATTCCTTTCAGACTCAAACCTACCATATGTAATAACTATTAATTACAGACAAAATAAAAAAAATAGACAAAGTTACTTAAGAATCATGAATAACTTACTCAGGATTTTTTGAGGAGTGTGAAGACTTGAAAGAAGAGGCTCACACACAGCAAGTTTTCCCCTTGTACAGCTTTTATGTGAGAACAGGCCAAAACAGTCACCAAGTAGGGTGGGTAAAACTCCAATATCCATAGTGTGTATAGACTATAGAACAAAGAACAGAAGTCCAGGCAATTTCAGCTGCTGGAAAGTCTGGAGAGAGTCCTGAAATAAAGTCAGAGTAGAGTAATTTTCAAATTTTGTGAGTGAACTCTGGCTAAGTCTTTGGCTGGCCCTTGAACTATGCATACAAGGAGAGAAGAAGATGGGACAGAGAAAAGTATTTAAACATATAATTGCCTAAATTTTGTTTTTCAAATTCAAGAAACTCTGCATTTGCTTTTGATCCTGCTTCTAGGAATTTACTCTAAAGATGTATCTCTAATAATATGAAAACACTTACATATAAAGCTATTAATTATAGCATCATTAATAATTTAAAATATTGGATGCATCTTAATATCAATACATTGGATATTATTTGAACAAATTTTGAATGAATTTCACCAAGTGATAGCCAGTTTTTTTTAAAGAGCCAGATAGTAATTTTTGGCTCATACTGTCTCTGCTTCAGCTACTTACCTCTGTGGTTATAACAGTCATAAACAATGTATAAGCAAATGTTCATGGCTGTGTGTCAATAAAACTTTATTTACAAAAACAGATAAATGGTAGGATCAGATTAAGCCAGTGGGTCATAATTTATCAATCTCTGATTTACATACTGGAGTACTATGCATCTATTTTTAAAGAAAAATTGACAGTCTCTCTGTAAACACATGGAATAATTGTCAAGAGGCCCAATAAAAAGGGCTTAACAAAGGACCATTTGAGTATTAAAATAATGACAATAATAGATTACAACACTTAGAATAAAATACATACAGAAAATGAATGAATGAAAGGCAAGGAAAGAAAGCCTCTTTCTTACAGTAGAATGCCAACAAATGAATATGAAAGAATGATATTAGAAATATCACTATTTCTTATGGCTATTATTGTAGTCATAATGATAGTTAAATCAGACGAGAATCATCAGTGGATGCTAAAACTAGGATGCGTAAAATTTGGTAAAGAACAAGGTATTTATTTTTGTAGATCCGATATACCACCCTAAAAATTACTAATTACAATGGGAAAATAATAACTTCACAGTAGAAGCCATCAGAGTACCATCTTAACCAAGTAATCAAGGTTAACAATACAAATGATGGACAAAATGACATTGTATGTTTCTTGATGAGCTTCACTGAGGAGAGCAGATCATTTTTATAGTATTCCTACCCAAAATGTATTACTTCAATCTAAGGATAAAGCGGTGTCAGATGAACTGAAATTGGGAGACATTTCACAAAATAATTGACCTGTACCTTCAAAATACCAATATCATGGTGAAGACACTCAGAGAAACTGTTTCAGATCAGAGGAGACCAAAGAGATGGCATGTGAATGAAGTGCATGAACCTGGATGGGGCCCTGAACCAAACAAACAAAATTGCCAAAAAAGACTTCTTGGAGCAATTTGCAAAATTAGATTAAGTTCTGGAGGTTATACAAGAGAATTGTATTGTTGGGGGCCAGAGTGAGGTACTCCGCCCATGGCAAAGGTCATGAGGAAGGAGGCTCGACATACGCAAAGGCGGGATCGAGCCTCAGGAGTCCCCCTGGAAATCCTCGAGCGTCTACCCCCATAACCAGAGCCTGCCTACTTTACTACTTTGTGCTCTTACCTACATCTCTGACTTTACGGGGGGCTGTCCCCCACCACCTCTTTCGGAGAAGGAGTTAACCTAGAGCTCCAGTCAATAAAAACTCTTGGGTGTGACAAGAGTGTTTTAACCTACAAACTCCTCTGAAGGTTCTCTAGCCTGCCTGACAGGCTCATCTGGCCACATGTGATTGCTCACAGCCTCCCAACCGTGAGAGGCACGAGATGCTTTAAACCCTCTAAAAACAGGTTCTTTAGAGAAGTTAGAAAACTATAAGTATAGTGGGCTAATTAGAAATTGTGTTGGTGAAGGGTTTTTCATTTGTTGAGCCAATGTTTGTTGCTACGTCTCCACATCCCCTGCCCTTACACACATTAATGAATATATAGAAGAAATAAGTATTAACCTTTGATATTAATCACGTTAGACCTTAGGCTAAGTAAATTCTTTCCTTAACTAAAACCCACTACACCGTCACCCTGTAGGAATGTAACTTTATTTGGGTGGCGTCTGTTTTGAGAATAATCAGCCCTGGAGAAATAAGTGTCCTGATTGACTGACCGCTGTCACAAGGAGAGGGTCGTAAATTGTCAGCAGGCCCCCCTGGCCAGAAGATGATGTAACACCCCTAAGACCTCTGTATACATTTGTCTGAAGCACCTGACTTTAATAAAAGTCAGGACTGCTGTCCCCACGTGACTTTTGTATAACATCTCAGTGTATAAAAACAGACTCTGGAAAATAAAGAATTGGGATCAGTTTCTCGAAATACTGGTCTCCCCATGTCTCTCTCTCTTTCACTCTGGCTGAGTCTCCATCTGGAGCGCGGAACCCACCATGCTTACTAATTATGCCTGGGCTTCTAAGATCCGACCGGGGAGGCCTCAGTGTCTCCTCTCCTTCGGGAGAACGGAAGGACGCCTGTGGCCTACGTAAGTGGTGCAAACTTCTTGTCCTGAAGTTTTATTGGTCTCCCGCGTAAACCAAGCCACTCAGCCTCTTTTCTCCACTGAATTTCCTCACTGAGCTATCCTCATCCTATTAGTCTTTATATCCTTAATTAACATTTAATTAAGCAGTTGTTTCCTGATCTTCGCCTACGCCGTCTCTCCTTCGAATACCCTGGATCAGCCGGGGCTGGTCCCTGGCATTGTATACTGTTAAATATTCTAGTTTTGATAGCTGTACCTGAATATCTTTGTTCTTAGAAAATTCACATTGAGGTGTGTGCATGCGTGCTAAGTCTCTTCATTCATGTCTGACTCTTTGCAACCCCATGGACTGTAGCCTGCCTGGTTCCTCTGTCCATGGGATTCTCCAGGCAAGAATACTGGAGTGGGTTTCCATTTCCTTCTAAGGGAGATTCCTGACCCAGGGATTGAATCCAGGTCTCTTGCTCTGCAGGCAGATTCTTTACCACTGACCACATGGGAAGCCCAACACGTTAAGTTGCCATCTTGCAACAGCAGAAGGTTCTCAATAAAACTTGCTACTTCTCAACAGAAAAATCTACATAAATGTGATTTTTGATGATGCTTCATCACTTGCATTTGGAATGGAACTCAACTAAATGCACATCATTTTGTTAAAAATGTTGTTTTTAGGTTGAGTATGTAAATATTAGCTTATTGCTTAGAAATCATGTCAAAAAATGCTATAATGAGAACTCAGTACTTTCTATAAAGTTTGGATATTGAAGGAAAATGGAAAATTATCACTAGGGGATGCTTGTGTTATGACCATATTTTCTAAAAAAGTAAACATTGCATCACTATGAAGTTGTTGGTTTACAAACTCGGGAGTTCCTCCAGTGAAATCTGAAACTGGCTCCCCTACACAGAAGGCAAGGAGACTGAAGAACGCTCACACCACTCAATTGGTAAGTGCAGGATTAATAACCAAGACTTGTCTTGGGGGGACTGCAAGATGAGTAGATCTTTGCATCCACCTGCAAGCATTTCAAACATTTACAGAGAGAACTTGACTGGGCTCAGTCACATATACAGTCCAGGTGATCTCAAGAACACATATGATCTCATGGCTGTGTCCTTGAAACAGGTCTAAGTGTAGGTGCTTTCACACATTCCAAGGACAGGAAAGCCCAGGTTCAGTTTGAGGATCAATTGGGAGTCATGCCCTCTTGGGGATCTCTTCTAATAGAATGACCTTCCTTATCTCCGTCACCAAAATTAGTAATTAGAAGTGGAGCGATTCTGTAAACAAGACAAAAGAACACACAAACTAAACTGAAATATGTAACATTTCCTCAGATGCCAAGTGATGGTAGACAAATAATTTGTTATCAACTCCTGGAAAGAGGGCAGTTCATATTACTGGTGTTATGTGGTAGGAAAAAATGTCAAAAACTGTCACCTCCAATTACTTGGAGGACAGTGTACCTAATGAGGTGCTAATCATAAAGAAGAATTGAAAAAATGAATGTTCATAGCAAATGTTGGTTACTATTGGCTATATTTGGCAATTTGACAAGAAAGAGATGATCTCTGAACAGTATTGGAAAGTTTGCGAGCAAAATTGAAAAAGAATAGAGTCCTGAAATTCAGAGACCTGTACAGTTAAAGGTTTCCCTGGTGGCTCAGACAGTAAAGAATCCACCTGCAATGCAGATCTGGGTTCAATCTCTGGATCGGGAAGATCCCCTGGAGGAGGGCATGGCAACCCACTCCAGTATTCTTGCCTGGAGAATCCCATGGACAGTGGAGCTTGGTGGATTATAGTCCATAGAATCATAAAGAGTCGGACACAATTTAAGCAAATTAACAGGCATGCACGCATGCACATCAGAGTTAAAGAGGTTGTTGTTGGTTTTCATCCCCAAACAATAAAACTATAAAATTGAGAAATTATTTGAGCCCCCAAAGATCTATACCTCTCAGTCTCACTTTAAGGATCAAGTCAAAGTTGTGGCCATGAGGCTCACTGTTAAAATCCTGATGGACTTAGGTGGCACAGAGTAAATCCTTTCAAGAGAAGGAAATGGCTGAGAGTGTGGGGCTCCCACTGCACCCTGATCTGTGCGAGGTGTCTGCATTTATAAAAGACAGTGAGGGAACAGGAGAGTCACGGGGGTGAAGATGTAATGAAATGTGGCAAATCCAAGAAATGTGACTAGAAAAGAATGGATATAACCACTGGTACATGAAACTTACTGAAATCAAATGGAAATAAATTTTTTAATTTTCAGAAATTTATGTCAAAGGAACTATAAGTCCACAATAGAGCTCAACCTTTAAGCTGCTGCCTCTTTGAAGACTCCCAGCAATTCAGGTGAGTGGCATCTGTGGCATCTGAGTTATATGTATTAACATTTATATATTTTTGCTTTTATTAGTAGATTCTCTAAATTTAAATTTTGCTTGTTTGTTTGTTTCAACTGTTGGTGAATTCTTAGGCTGGCATTCTCCACTTGAAGATTACATATTGTAAATAAATTTCACTCCTATCTTTCTCTAATAGGATTTAGAGATTTAAAATTACATTCAACTTTTTAATGCCTTCCATTAATTTTGACAAAGGTGGAGACAGAAATCTCTCATCCAGTTCCATTTATTCAACATTTCTTCATTTCCCCTCTTGAATTAAGATGTATTCTTTATCATATCATAAAATCTTTAATATATTGAAGTATTTCACTAAACTTTCTCTTATATTCTTTGAATGCTTCTATTTTGTTAATATGAATCTATTTGTTGTGAACAAATCATCAAAACTTATTCAATGTTTAATAGAGAAATATCCTTTCATTCCTTTTTTAAAATGAATTTTCTTACTTTTTTCACATCTATTCTTGGAAAAAAATAAATAGTAGAGAAAAACCTGTCCTTAGAGGGAAAGACAATATTGAAAATATTACATTCCACTCAATCTGTAAATTTTAATATCAGTTTCATCATACTCTCAATAAAATTCATTGTATAATTTGAGTTAGGCCTTTGACTCATCTTAAAATTAGGTCTTAGTAAACTTTTACAATTTTCTTTACATAGGTCTTACAGTGCTTGGTTAAATTTATTTCAATTTATTTTATGCTTGGTAAAGCTTTTATTATATTTTGACTGGCTATTGCTAGTATATAGGAAAGCTACTGAAGTTTCTATGCTTACCTTTATAACATAACATTGTTCACATAACATTGTTCCAAACATATTTCTTACTCTGTAGTTCTAATAATTTTCAGCTAAAGATCTTAAAATTTTTATGGTAGACAAGTATACCATCTGTAAATGAATAGATTTATGTTCCTTTTTAAATATTTCCTTCATTTATTTATCATGTTTTATTTAACTTATTATAAAAGTTCTTAGCTAATAATTAATAGTAATGATGGTAATATCTTTGTCTTATTCCTTACACTTACATAAACATGTCCAGTATTTCCCCATGTTGGTTTTGTCTGAAGTGGATCTTCTTCACCATGTTAAAGAATGTACCTGTTTACTAAGCCTTTATGAAAAAGAAAAAATCGTCAAGAAAAGATGGAATTTTATCAGTTGTGCATTTTGGATCCACTGAGATGACAATAAGTTTTGAATTTCAGACTTTTCTTAAAGGATCTTAGAGTTCATTTAATTTTCCACAAATATATTGGGTCATTTTATAGCAAAACTTGAGGTCTAGGCTGCATTTGAATGTGTCCGGTGATGGGAAACTAACTAGTTACCAAGTAACTCCATCCATTCTTGACATGTCCCCATTTACTGAGCCTGAGTGACATTGATCCATAGACCACGCATCTTCTCAACAGTCTTCTGACTACTTCCAAATCATACATCTGCTCCTCAGTCCACATAGTTCAATCTTACTGATAAATGTCATATAATGCCCTTGGCCAGTAGTTTACTGAAACTATTTTAATAATTCTATTAAAAGAGATTAATTTAGTCAACCATGACTTGTTCTAAGTGAAATCATGGTAATCACAAGTGCTTCCAAAATACCCATATGATAATGTTAGAATTTTAGATAGCTATGTTAAGCTCAAAGAAAATATTAAAATAGGTCACTATTTTAACTTTTTGTTGTAGCTGTTTAGTGTTCGACTCTGTTGTGATGCCATGGACTGTAGCCGGCCAGCCTCCTCTGTGCATGGGATTTCCCAGGCAAGAATACTGGAGTGGGTTGCCATTTCCTCCTCTAGGGGATATTCTTGACCCAGGGATCAAATCTGCATCTCCTGCCTTGTCAGGCAGATCCTTTACCACTGAGCCACCATTTTAACTCTACTGCTTTTAATATTTAATATAATAAAGTTTTAATATCTGCAGTAGAGATTTAAATATAACTGTTACAGCCCTCTCACTTAAAAATAAAGCAACTGAGGTTCGAAGATCTGGTATCACCTGCAACTATTTCACTCAAACCAGAATTTACAGAGGACTTTGTTCATAGATCAGGCCTTCTGAAGCTTCCAGGGTTATTGTTGGTTTGTTTGTTTCTTTCCCCTGTAGATTCTCCCCTCTAAATTCTATGTGCATGAGAAGACAGGGCTCTGGGTCTCCACGTTTTGAATTATCTACATGAATTTCTGACTAAAGTATTATTTGTAGCTGTTGGTCAACTAACCTCAAAGCATTTCCCAGAAAAGCTCTTGTGCCAGTGGCTTCTCATCAATAGTAGCATCTGATAAACAGCAACTGCCTAAAGTCTTCCGTGCAATGCCTTCTTTTTGAGTCATTAGGCATCTACTAAGGTTTTCTCAACCTTTTGTCCCTGATGCCACTAGAAATATCATTTTCTTTCCCTTTGGGGTCTTGGTTTGAGACCTTCTAGAGGGCAGCTCTTCTTCTTGATTTTTCAAAATACTGTGTTGCATTAAAATCAATCAATCAAACAAACTGCATGTATGTATTATGAGGTGAAAGTCCTCTCTTAATGGCATCCCACCCTTTGCCCATTCAGACACACAGCCTGCCTTCATCTCCACATCTCAGACCTACCACTTGGTGTTCTTTTTTATTAATATCATAAACATATGACGTACATACAACATAAAATTGCATAGCAATGTTTTAAGCTCTGTGAAATGGTTCAACCAACCATTTTTTACTTTTTTATTTAACTTCATTCCCCAATTTTCTTCATTACTCCAGATATACTACTCAACAATGCCTCACTTGATTAAAAATATACATTAATTGGCTGGGAGGTTATCTTCTTTTTAATGTAACTGAAGAGATAACTGCATCAAAAAGTGAAAGTGAAGTCACTGAGTTGTGTCCAACTCTTTGTGGCCCCATGGACTGCAGCCTCCCAGGCTCCTTCGTCCATGGGATTTTCCAGGCAAGAGTACTGGAGTGGGTTGCCATTTCCTTCTCCAGGGGATCTTCCCGACTCAGGGATTGAACCCAGGTCTCCCTCATTGTAGGCAGACATTTTACCCTCTAAGCCACCTGGTGGCTGAGGAGATAACTGCGTAGGTAAGGATAAAATGCAGAAAGTTAGAGACTGAGGAGTGCTTTGTAATTATATCTCTGCTTACTGGTTAGTGAAAGAGGCAGAGAGAAATTAGATATCCTTTTTGAAATTATACAGTTTCAGTTAGTGGAATGGTTAGAACAAGGCTTTCAGGCTTCCAGTCAAATGCTCTTTCCACTTCATCAGATCATTAAACTCTTTCAGAATCCTCTAATCCTTTGTCCATCACCTTCTCCCTTCTGTGAAAACAGCCCCGGAATTTTTTTTGGTCTGGTACTAACTACATTTCAAATAACGGAGAAAAGCATGTCTTATCTTGCAAAATGATAAATTTATATCACATTATAAGTTTACTGTAATAATTTTTTCAGTGTGAAGGTTGCTACCTGAGAATGAAAAACAGTGTTATAAGAAAAGGCACAAACAGCTCAACTAACTATGACAACACCATTAATTCTGTCTCAATTTTTGTTTTCTAAGTTAAAGACTAACACTTAAACTAACACCACCAGTCGTTTCTAACTTTTCTTCAGCTCACAGAATTTGAGTCAGTTCAAAAACATTTGATTACTCACCCCACTAATGTTTTTTTTTTTTTTTTTTTTTGCCGTGCTGTGACTTCATTTGCGGCACTGGGGGTTTCTGTCTATTCGGGGCGTCTGAGCTTCTCTTGTAGCATAGAACACAGGCTCTAGAGCCTGCGGGCTTAGTAGTTGTGGTGGTTGGGGTCTCTACTTGCTTAGTTGCCCTGTGGCATATGGTATCCTAGCTCTCTGCCCAGGGGTCAAACCCCCATTTCCTGCATTGAAAGGCAGTTTCTTCACCACTGAACCACCAGCTCAGCTCAGCCGCTCAGTCATGTTCCACTCTTTGCGACCCCAGGAATGCAGCATGCCAGGCCTCCCTGTCCATCACCAACTCCTGGAGTTTACCCAAACTCATGTCCATTGAGTCGGTGATGCCATCCAACCATCAGGGAAGTCCTTAAATTGTTTACTATACTTGATGTTCTCAAACAGATTATCTTGGCACTATTTAATTAAACATTTATTAACTAATTTATTCAAGCATGAAAACTAGTGTTCTTACGGATAGTATTGCCACAAACAAATTTCAAGCAGTGAACATTATCACTATGCATAATTATTAGGCAATAGTAAGAATTTTAAGCCATGGCTCCACATGATGAGAAATCCAAAGAGACTCTTAATCAGGAATAATATACTTCAGAATGATGGCAATTAGTTTCTCAGGGTAAATGTTTTAGTGGTTAAGACTCTTTTCTTATTTTTTCTGTACTTCATCCATCCATCCATCTATCCATTCATTCATTCCACATACCAGTGACAAATACAGAACCAGACCCTAAGAATACAATGGTTCCTTCTTCTCTGAGTTTTAGTTCTTAGTGTGGTGACCAAGCAAAAGCTCTAAATTTGCGACACCTTTTCTCTTCTATTAAGTTCACTGCTTTCACACTTCCAATATACATTTTATCATCCACCTACTTATGGGATGCAAAAGTACCTTTACAACAGAATTTCTGACTGTCTGTCTTCAATCCCTTTGCAACCAGTTTCTGATCTTTTTTTTTTTTTAATTTTATTTTTTTTTAAATTTTATTTTATTTTTAAACTTTACAAAATTGTATTAGTTTTGCCAAATATCGAAATGAATCCGCCACAGGTATACATGTGTTCCCCATCCTAAACCCTCCTCCCTCCTCCCTCCCCATACCATCCCTCTGGGTCGTCCCAGCGCACCAGCCCCAAGCTTCCAGTATCGTGCATATCTGACTCCATGCCCTGTCGATCTCCACTTAACTAACACCTACTTGGAAAGGCCTCTTTAAACCACCTAATAATATTAAATAGACAGTCTCCAGTTATTATAACATCAACCTGTCTTATTTTTATTGTGACCTTTGTCTCTGATTCCTTTTCTATTTACTTGTTTAATCTCTGTCTCCTTCTCTTCCATTAAATCTCTACAAGGGCTGATGCGGGCCTTAGCTGGCTAGTTTGCCTCTGAATCCTAAAACGCTGCTTGGAAACTGGGATCAATGAAATATTTGTTGAATAAATGAATGGATTCTTAACTGACAATTGCTTGAACTACTACAGTTAGTGATTCATCCTTGTTGAGTAGTTTTACTTCACACGTGTACGGAGATTAAGTCAGAATTTAAAACTAAGTCTTAAAATTAAAAACAGTTCTGAAATGTGGGAAACATCTGGCAGAGAAGTAATTCTGGCATTTGCAATGATGGAAGAAAAGTTTTTTCTCTGAAGTAAGCAGGTTGTTGGCCTCTATTGGTGTTATCGAAAAATGCTGGCCTATTTTGGTTGATTTGCTCAGGAACTGGGACCATCTGGCACTGGGAACATAGAATGTTGTTCATTATAAAGTGAAGAGTTATCACTTCGGGGGTAGGGAGGGGGAGAGAGAATGCCCTAAGAAGATGAAGGCAGTATGGAGCAAGGAGAGGCTCCTGTCTTTTAAAACAGTTGAGTTCTTGGTTCTCTGAGTCTTACTTAAGAGAAGCTTCCTAGAAAGTTCTTCATTTGGATGGTTTCTAAATAAGCACTCTTAGGGCCTAGAAAAAAAAAAAAAAAAAGTGTGTGTGGCTCCACCTACTTGAGGTTCCTCTTGGCTCTGAAAGTTGTGGCTCCACGATAGGCTTCGGCTGCTTTCTGGAACCTCGTTCTGATCCCTTTAAAGGTGGGATCATGACGGAGGGCGCGGGGGAAGAAGGCGGGAGCCGAGGGCTGGAGTCTCGGTTGACATAGTAACTCCAGCGTGGTCTCCCGGGCTCTCGGCTCTCAGGCTCCGCTGCCGCCCTCCGCCCCGCCTGGGCTCGCTCGGCCCGGGAGCCCCAGCCACCTCCTCGAGGGTCCCCCGCCCCGTCTGCTTGGCGCCCCGCTACGTGGCGACTGCTTCCCGGGCCCGCGGGGCAGCCGCGCGCGGATCTCAGCCCGCGGGGCGTCTGCGCGCCCAGCCTCAGCCTCGCCCCGGGGGCGCCGGGCCGCCGCGGGCCCCTGAGCACCGGGTCCCCGCGGGAATTGCTGAGGCGGGTCCGTCACGAGCGGGACCCCGGCCCGTCAATCGGGCGTCCCCGCCATGAACCAGAGCCCGGCCGCGTTCGGGCCCCGGAGGGGCGGCTCTCCCGCCGTGGTGGCCGGGGCTGGCGCGCGGCGCAACGAGAGCCAAGACTACCTGCTCATGGACTCGGAGCTGGGAGACGACGCGCAGCCCCCGCTGCCTGCCTACGGCTACTACCCCTGCCTGTGAGTGCTGGCGCCGCGGGCGGGCGGGCGGGTGGGTCCCCAGGGGCCCGAGGGGGCCGAGCGCGCGGGGCCAAGTGCGCCCCGGCGAGCGCGCGCGGGGCGCCGGGTCCCGACGCCGCCCCAGCCGGTCCGCTCCGTTTCCCCCGCGTCCTCGAGGAGCTCCCTCGTCACAGTCGTGGCCCGGGCTGATTCACAGTTGCGTCCCCTGTGGCACGCCGCTGTGGGTTGATGAGAACTCTCAGGGTCGCCGGCGCAGCTCGGCGCTCCTGCCCGCGGGGGGCTCGGTGACCCGCGCGCCCCGCCGTCCGAACGCGCCCCGCCGGCACCCTTCAAGAGGCGCCCGCAGGCCCGCGGGCCCTGGCCGGCCGCCGAGTTCGCAGGCGGTGGAGAAATGCCGCCTCCAGGCTCACCTCCCCGCCGCGCGCACCTCTCACCGAGGGCTCCCGGGAGGGAATTGTTACAGGTGCGCGCCCAGGAGACTCCGCAGGGGAGAAGCCCCAGAGGGCTGTGGGGGGTGGACTCCGAGGAACTACGAGATCTTATTCGAAAGTCTACAGGGTTTCTTTTTTGGCGGGTAGAGGATGAGAGGCAGGGGCGGGCCGAGGGAGAAGCGGGGCGAAGTCTCCCGCTCGCTGCAGGCCTGGGCCCAGAAGTGTGGCGGGCAGAGAGCCTTTCTGTCTCCCAGCCCCTTTAGTTGACTATAGGGTCTGGTTTCTTGACACGTCACATCATCTGCATGGGGTTTCCCACGGAAAGCAGTTCTCAGTAGCAGTTCTGTAAGCAGCTCTAGAGGGGTGTGTGTGTGTGTGTGTGTGTCTGGAGGCAGAATAGGGGGGCAGGATCGATGGGGACACCTTCAGATCACTGCTCAGGGCTGCGCAGCGTCAAGGTCTGCTGTGGATCCTTTTCCCAGGAGGAAGTGACCCCCAGAAGATGCTGCATGTAATTTTCCCCCTAGATAAAAAGAAAAAACCTGTAACTCCTTCCCTTCATTTGTGTACTGTACGGTTTGAAAACATCCTCCCTTAAAGAAATCTTATACTTTAACTTGACATTAAATTAGAAAGTATTACTATGTCTGTTATTACAGAAATTGTCAAACTTTAATGGCCACATGAATTACCTATGGAGCTTGTTAAAATGCAGATTCTGATTCAGTAGGGTCTAGGTGCAGCCAAAATTTCTGCATTTCCAACAGTCTCTGAGAAGATAAGGAGACTGCTGGTCCATGGAGCACACTTTGAGTAGCAAGGAGATATATCTCAAGAAAAGACAGAATGTAAATCAATTCTGCATACTCTGAATGTAGCTACTTGCAAGTTTGCTTCGAGGGTATGTTTAAAACACATGGATTTTTTACATTGACTTAGATTTGAGCTTACCCTTAAGTCTGAGGGTTATGTTTGGTAATGTTACCTGTAAGTTAAGTAACTTATAAAAGCTATATTGCTTTTTAAAAGTTATGCTGTTCCATAGACAAACATCTATTTTTTTTTATCATTTAATCATTCTGTAGTCACTTGTTACTTTGTGGGGAAAATTGATTTTTAAAACTTGTGGATATATATTAGTAGTGAAAGAGACGAAATAAAATAGTAATTCCAAGTTGTCCTGAAAAATAACCCTAATGCTTTCTTCAAATGTGGTTTCCTTCCTCGTTGATTTATCTAGTTTTTATATCATCTACTATTTAGAGAAAAAGTATTTTTCTGCATTAAGGAATCCCAGATCATTTTTAATGCATTGGTAACAGAGAGATCAACAGAAATATTTTAATGTGCTTCAATTCATAATGAACACCTTCTGTCAGGTCAAACATATGATAGCAAACTAAAGAGTGAGCCATGTTTCTAAATAAGACTTTGGTCTTGTCCAAATCTATTATTTCCGAAAGGTTCTATAGTAACTTTTCATCACTGTTTACTCTTACAAGGTTTTTATTTTTTTCCTCTTGAATAATCAAGTTACTGAAAAATCTTCACCAATAAACATCAGCACTTCACACCTGTGATTTATGAGAAAGAATTAAGGAAAATCATTTCCTTCTGGTAGAGGATACAAATAAGCCCTTGTCTATGCTTTTGACTTATAATTTAAACAATTTCATATATTTTCCTAGAGTAGGAGGCATATTATTTTTGAAAGTTGAAATAACTAGTACACTTTAGGTTTGGTTCTGCCATTATCTCAAATTATTGAGATTTTCCCATGTAAGAACAGATTTTTGCAAATTGTCATTTCTGTGGGATAAGTTCTATGGACTCTTGCTAAAACTATTCTTTTTCATAGTTCACTTTTGTAGAAAGATTTTCTTACATATATTTATGAGGCTTTTACTACTGAAATTTGTGCCTAACTATCTTGTTTGAGAGTAATTACATATTCTCAGGCTTTAAGAGCAATAAGTAACATTTTGAAGTTAGTATTTAGAAGAAAAAGATTCAAATTCTTTTTTTCAACTTCTAATTGAAAATAAATTAATTCAATCTATTTTAATCAGTTTGTAATGGTGATTAGCAAGAAATGTCCATGTCCTGGGAGGATCCCAGAAGTTATATCACAGAATTCCTTCATTTTGAAGATAAATATGTCTTTAGTCCATCACTTCTGAACATGGAGAAGAATTCTGTACATAAAGCATGTTAAGTGTTTCTAAATTCTCAAGATCTGAAACAATTCAGCTAAAATTCCTGCTTGGAAATGACTGATTGATTACAAACTGTAAACTAAAGCTCTGGCAAAACAGTAGACTGAGATATTCTGAAACAGACTCTTGGTTACAAACGCCTAGCAGTAATGGATAAAATAATTAAAAGGATTTTAACATGCTGCCCAATTTTGAAAAAAAAAAAAAAAAAAGTGATTACTATTTGCCAAAAGCTAGGAAGTTAAAAGCCAGAGGATATCCTGGGGACTGATGCTGTGGTTGCCCCAGGGGTTAGAGGTTTGGGTGACCAGGAAGCTGGAGTCTAATATGCATTTGAGGTAGAGAGAAACTAAGGCCTTGGCCCCAGATGAGGCAGAGAGTTGGAATTGAGACATCCCTGCTGCTGCTGCTGCTGCTAAGTCACTTCAGTCGTGTCCAACTCTGTGTGACTCCATAGACATCCCTAGCCCCTGTGTAAAACCAGGACCCTATATTAGTGAAAAGTTAGGCTAGAATAATATGCTGTCAGTACAGTGAGAAGAAACTTTCTTTTCCTCTTAAAAGAATAACTTTTAAGAGGAAAAGAAATCTTCCCTTAAGAATTTTATTCTTTAGGCCTGCACATCATGTGACTTTATTTTGCTTTTGCTTTTTATACCACCTAACTGACCTAGAAATCATCAAATTGACAAATACCCCTGAGGCTCCTAGAAAAGTAAAACAGAAAACCATTCTGAAAGTACAGAAGTCTAGACTGCTAAGGATTTTCAAGAAAACAGCAAGCCCTGCTAAAGACATGATCGCTGTGATACATGATGAAACACACAAGGAAGCAATCGACTAAACAAAAGTTAGCAGACGGTACAAGCCATGAGAGGGAAAATTAACATGAGACCTAACAGCAGTACTGGATCCTTAAAAACTTGAGATGATATTGCAGCATAAAAGAGAATATATAAAATGAATATGTGTATAGTTTTGAGTGCTTCCCTGGTGCTTTAGATGGTAAAGCATCTGCCTGCAATGTAAGGGAGCCAGGTTTGATCCCTGGGTTGGGAAGATCCCCTGGAGAAGGAAATGACTCCCCACTCCAGTATTCTTGCCTGGAGAATTCCATGGACACAAAACCTTGACAGTATAAAAGAAGACATTAAGCCCAAACAAAGAATAAGTTATTTAAAAAAAACAAAAACCACAAGTAGAAAACCTGTAAAAGAAAAAGACAATTTTGAAATAAAACCTCAGTGGAAGATTTAAAAGTGAAGACTAACCATGGTATAATTGATAGTAATACCTAGAATACAGAGATATAAATAAGTGGAGAATATAAACATTCAGGCAAAAGCTCCAGAAGGAGAAAATATAGAGAATGAGGGTGAGGCAATATTTGAATAGATAATAAGTGATAATTTTTCTGAAGTGATTCATTCTCATGTTTATGAAGTACAAGAATATTAGTGCGATGCAGAAACATAAACTTATTTAAATGTATCATATTGAAATTGAAGAACACTAAAGAAGAAACATTAAAAAATAAACCAAAATATGAGAGATTTGAATGAGTAAGTTTTAAAATTCAAAATATGGAAATGTACTCATACTGTATCTTGATACCTAGGTTATGCAATGTGAAGCTTGTGAGAGCTATGGTTTTCTTTTATGTAAAGCAGTTTTTACTCTCTAGTTATTAATGTAGTTTTTAATTTTTTTAATACAAAGTCACTGCTCCATTGCTGGTAGGATTTGTTTAAACATGGATACAGACAAAAAGGGATTCCAAGGGTCATTAAATCATGGTCTCAGAAGAAACCCAAAGAGATTCTTTAATTCACATGATGAAACACAAATTACCTTTTAAAGAAATGTTTTAATGGATCACAGACCTTTTAAAATCGTTATTGACCTCAGGATGGTTTTGGACGAAACCTGTCTAATGAGCCCAAGGACCCAGACTATGAACTCCTGATTTAAGAGAGGTAACTTAATATCAGAGACCACAGATAAATAGAATCCCCCCATGTAGCCTTCTTTTCTCCATCAAAATTATGTATTAATAAGGAAATGAAAAATTCAGGCTGCAGGCTATAAAATGTTTTTCTGACATTAATTGTTGACAGAGTATAGTACATGACTCTCTCAAAGTTTGATTGAAGTTAGCGTGTGGATATACCTTCAGTCAAGCTTCAAGAGAAGTTTGCAATGCAAGAGACCCCAGTTTGATTCCTGTGTTGGGAAGATCCACTGGAGAAGGGATAGTCTACCGAGTCCAGTATTCTTGGGCTTTCCTGATGGCTTAGCTGGTAAAGAATCCACCTGAAATGTGGGAGAATTGGGTTCAATCCTTGGGTTGGGATGATCCCCTGGAGAAGGGAACAGCTACTCACTCCAGTATTCTGGCCTGGAGAATTCTGTGGACTGTGTAGTCCATGAGGTGGCAAAGAGTCAGACACGACTGAGAACTTTCACTTTCTTTCAGAGTATCCATCAAAACTATGAATCACAGTACATTTTTATATGCTTGTTATACCTCCATCATTTTTGCCTCCACATGTCTGATAAATACGTTATTCAAACATCTATTTCACTTTTCTACACTTCTTTGCTCACATATCTGTTTCCACCAGACCGTATGCCTCCAGAGGTGGGGCTGTCCTTCATCCCTTACACTTAGCAGAGTGTCTAGCAAAGAGAAGGTATAAATTAATTTATTCTTCAACAGAGACATGGTACTCTTCTCCGCATTTATTCTGATAAGGAATAAAGTGATGCTGGCTCTTTTCATAAAATAGCTTCTGAGTCCTTTAAGGAAGGTAAAAGAGTGAATGTCCACCTAGAAGGAGATACCCAGATCTTCTATGCCAGCTGCTGTTTTGTGGAGATTCACCCTCTTCTGGGGAAGCTGTCACTGATGACCTTGCCACAACACTGCTCTCCTTTTAGCTCTAGCCCCAGGCGCTTCCCTTCAGGTTCCTTCTGCTCACCTGAGGTAAGGTGAGCAGAATTAGCAGTCCAGTTCAGTTCAGTTCAGTTCAGTCTCTCAGTCGTGTCTGACTCTTTGCGAGCACACCGGGCCTCCCTGTCCATCACCAACTCCTGGAGTTTACTCACTTATCAAATGTTTAGGGATAACAAAAGAGAATTAACATACAGAGACAAACTCCCAGCTGGCTGTGACTGTCTTTCCCCTCATTTGTGAAGCTTCTTAAGGACTGACTCCTCCCTAACACCAAGCTTCTTCCAGTTGGCAGAGAGTATTCTCCCCCACTCTACCTCACAAAGACCATCCCCAAACAATCTAGCTCTTAATAGTCAGTCTTAGCCCAGATGGATAAAGGAATACCACTCACTTAAGATATGCCTTTCAAACTCCCATTTGTTTTTCTAGTTTCTCCTTCCTTCTTTCCTGGATCATTGACCTTAGGTATGTCTAATCCTTTAAACAGAGACCCCACCACTTACCCCAACAGGTATGACTTCACTCTTGGACCCATAGGGGCATTTTCTTGAGAACACAACCACCCAGCAGCTGTAAAAGGGATTTCCAAATAAAATCAAGGGTCTCATTTCCTTATAAAAACACAGTTATCAAAAGAAATATAAAATCCATCAAAGGAAGTATGTGTGATATCATGATTTCTTATGATATCACAAACATAAGATTCAGAGAATCTTAGTATCTATTATGTCCTTTGAAAAAAAAAATAGTATCCATAACCATAAAGCAAAAACCTGGACCTTGGTTAAGAGTTTGCAGTTTGGAAGCTGCAAAGCAAGTGTGAAAATCACCTTTGGCTCTGCTTCCTCTTCTTCATTTAGCAATCAACATCTCCTCTAGCTGCCATTTGGATTAATGGTGGATCTCTTTCAGTTGACCACTTTGCAGGATTATGTTCTGCATGACAGAAACCAGATATTTTGTTTCTAAATCTCTCTGGATTGAAGTAATCAACGTCTGCTGATAACAGTTTATTGTCATGAAATGTTATTAGGGTCTCAGCACTGTGACCTGTGGCGTTATTGCAGGATGTGCTGAAATGCACACACTTGTTCTGTAACAGAGTGTTTACCTCTAGGAAGACCTTGCATAATTTTTAACTTCATAAGGCATTCATCTTTGCCTCTTAGAGAGTAAATCATAAAAGGAAAACATTTTCTTGAGCCCATTCTTCGTTTCCTGCCTCTGTCATAAAAAAATGCTAAACATAATTGGATCCAGTTGGGTAAAATTACCATTTGTGATTGCTCTTTGTTTAGGAGTCATCTGCTGGGTTTTAGTACATGGAGAAGTGCTCATCTGTATGCCAAATTTCAGTTAAACTTGTATATCTAAAACTTGGTATGCTGTTGAAGATCCTTAAGCAGTTGGAATGGACTGAATCACATTTCTTATAGAATGTCCATTTGGAGCAGGGTATAGAAATGATACATGCTGTTACAATGAAACAATGATACCCAAACAACACAGGTAGTTGCAGCCTAATTGTTCTCAGCCCCAAAGAGGAGCAATGGTGCTGACTAGAGTTAGTTATTTACAGGCCCAGGCGAGTTGCTGTTTCTGTAGAGGAGTAATCTGTAAAGTATTTACATATATTTTGAGGGACTACCATTTTTTGAATACCTACTCTGTAGCAGATCCTTTTCTAATTGTCATACAAATGTAATTTGCTCTTCAAGGCAACTACTTGGCTATTTTTAATGTCCATTTTATAGATGACCCATGTGAAGTTTAGAGATGTTAGACAATGTTTAGAAAGGTACATAGCTGGCAAATTGTTGTCAAGTGGATAATAAGCAAATGCATTTTAGATAGTGCAGGCTGGAGCTCTTGGAGGAAGGGCTGGCTGGTTGCAGAGTCTCCTCTCAGCATCCTGTATAATCATGCCTGCACCCAGCACAGCTGGCTGTGTTGTGGGTGTGCTTTGGGAGTGCACACTCATCAGTCCTCATCTCTTCTTTGATAGGCACTTGAGAAGCCACAGGTTAGCTCTGATGCACTGAACCAAGATTCCTGACCTGTGCTCCTTTTATCTAAGTTATACTCTGGCAAGAGAAGAAGACAGGAAGAAAGGTTATGAATAGCAGGAATAAGTATGTTTCACTTCTACCTCTTCTCTCTGTTGAAATCTTAATCACCTATGAAGGTCAAGCTTTATATTCCACTAATTCATTAATCTGTTTATTCATTCATCTTTGACCTTATGTGATTATGTCGCATAATAATAACAATAGCAGCTAGATTTATTAGGGGTTTCTGTGTGCTAGGGCCTCCTCTAAGTGCTTTATAGCCTTTAATACTTCTAGCAAATCTGTGAGGTATGCACTTTTATAATCACTGTTTCACTGATACTTTATTGATAAGAAAGAAAAAAAAAAGCAACCACAGCAATGAGAGGGTAACTTGCCAAGGATTACACAGCCAGTAGTTGACAGAAAGAAAGGAAAGAACAGAAGATTCTTTTTTTATCACTTATCTAGACAAACAGTGAAACTAGGTTTTAAATAACTGCCAATCTTTGTCACCAAAGGAAGATTAATAATGCATCAAAGCTAGATAATCTGTAAATTACTAATTTTACCAATGGTCCTCAAGCTGATTATGACACTTTAAAGGTTACAAAAGATGAAACTTTCTTTTGGTCTTGATTTCTATCAAGTGGATAAATTGCTTCTGTGCTATAAAACAGGTTGTATCAGAAAAACTGACCTGACTCAGAGGGTAGTGTGATACTGTGGATTTATTTTGTTGCAGGATTTGCATAATTTTTAAAGCATTTTACATGGTATTCATCTGAAAGTATATATTGCCAGAAATCAATTACAGCATGAATAGCTATGTTAAGATTGATTGCCTTTTCAAGATAGATTCCATGTTTCGGTTGCAGAAACTGCTTGTAGCATAAAGAGCATTTTGCCCTGACATGGGTAGGTCAGCACAAAACCCTTGCACAAAACTGGGAAGCATTCTCTTCATGGGAATTACTAAGAAAATTATCTTGAAAGTTAAAATAAGAATTGGAAATGATGTAATTTCTAAACTCTTTTAAGGTTTCTTATAGGCAGTTAAACTGTTAGGGTAATAATACAAATAAGTTTTATCTATGTTAACCTTTTTGAAACAGAATTTTGAATTGAACAGGTTGAAGGATGGCTGTGGTTGCTATGAACAGCTGATTCCTGAACACTGTAAGAATCCTCTCCTCTCCCCAGGAAAATGTTTTCTGCAGGACCCCTTTTCTTGGAGGAGCATTCAGGGCCAGACACAGTATTCTTTCTTGAATAATGTATTCATTTTTTTCAGTGAATGTTTATTAAGCTCCTTTAATGGGTCAAGTTCCATATTAGAGAACTCTGGATATCATATTTCATAGAGTCCAAGATTCTATCAATTTTAACCTATCCTGATGTTTTATATGCCTTTGAAAAGCAAGAAAAGATGATATCAATTACATTATACCTTAGATTTTTATAGGATAACTATTGAACTATATCTTTATATTTAATTATGGGCTTTCCTGGTGGCTCAGTAGTAATGAATCCACCTTCAGAGCAGGAGATGCAAGTTCAATCCCTGGGTCAGGAAGATATCCTGGAGAAGGAAATTGCAACTCACTCCAGTATTCTTGCCTGGGAAATCCCATGGACAGAAGAGCCTGGTAGGCTATAGTCCCTGGGGTTGCAAAGAGTCAGATGTGACTTAGTGACTAAACAAGATCAAGGTATAGGTTTGGGTCATATATAACTCTTATGCACATATGAAAAAAGAAAGTCTAAACAAAATGAATTTAGTTAAAGTTCTAATAAAGCTTCTTAACATTAAGAGATGAACTTTCCTGAGCCATTTTCAACTCAGAATTTTCAATATCTATGTTTCTCCACACAGTCTTATCCTCTGTTCCCAAAACCAATTGGTGATGCAGCATTTCTTTAAAGAATCCAAAGAAACCAAAGCTTTTGTTTCTAGGCAGTTAAGCTGACTTTGCAGTTATGTGTGCTCAGTCCCTAAGTTGTGTCTAACTCTGCAACCCCATGGACTGCAGCATGCCAGGTTTCCCTGTCCTTCACTGTCTCCTGCAATTTGCTCGCATTCATATCCATTGAGTCGGTGATGCTGTCTAACCATCTCATTCTCTGTCATCCCCTTCTCCTGCTCTCAATCTTTCCCAGCAACGGGGCCTTTACCAATGAATTGGCTCTTTGCATCAGGTGGCCAGAGTATTAGAGCTTCAGCTTCATCATCAGTCCTTTCTAGTGAATATTCAGGGTTGATTTCCTTCAGGATGACCTGGTTTGAAATCCTTGCTGTCCAGAAACTCTCAAGAGTCTTCTCCAGCACCACAGTTCGAAAGCATCTATATTCTTCAGCACTCAGCCTTCTTTATTGTCCAATTCTCACATCTGTACATGACTACTGGAAAAACCATAGCTTTGACTATATGGACCTTGGTCAGCAAAATGATATATTTGCTTTTTAATACACTGTCTAGATTTATCATAGCTTTTCTTCTAAGGAGCCAAGTGTCTTTTAATTTCATGGCTGCAGTCATTCTCAGCAGTGACTTTGTAATTATATAGAGCTAGACTATTTTGACTTAACAGTTCCTGAATGTTGCTGAACAAACGTGATTCACAACCATTTCCCATGTATGATCCATCCTCCCCGATACACACATGCACATACATACACATATTAGTTTCTCAGGCTTGAGAGGTATGCTTATCTATTGTTTCCAAGATTTATTTTCAAGCCACTGTCATCCATTTTGCAATTTTGGAGCCATTTCTTTTAATTCTTACACAGATACTGGCAATGGAAAACTATCATGGTAATAACTGATATTTGACTAGCAGCGATTTCAAGAAGGCTATATGATAACACGTTCTATTCCAGAGAAGTTGAAGTGGGAGAAATATATGTCCTAGAATCAGTGAAATTTGGTTTTTGGTGTGCTAGAGTTGGGGTAAATGAAAGCAGGTGAGGTAGGAAAGATTACAAGGCAGACAATATGCTTTATTATCTGTATAGAATTTGAGAGTTTTGAATTTTAAGCTCTACCTGACTTTGAAACACAGGTAAGACCATACCAATCTTGTTTGATCCTAACAGCAAACTTGTGTGATAGGTAGTGTTATTTCTACTTGTAAATGAGGAGACGAGTTCAGAAAGGTTAAGTAACGTGTCTATGAATTTATAGCTCTTAAAAATCTGAGCTTGTGTTTGAACTCATATTTGACTGTTTGGTTTGTTTGCTTGTTCGCTTTTCACCTTCAGTCTCTGAACTTCTTCCCCCACTGGAATGGGAGCTCTATGAGGTCAGGGATACAGTCTGTAAATGCTGACTAGCATTTGGCAGGGACTCAGTAAATATTTGGTGGGTGAATGAATGCAAAGTCTTCTTTATACAAATTGATTCCAGTTGATTGGCCTTACCACTAAAATTCTTTTTCTGGGCATCATACAGTTTTGTGAGACTTTGCTTTTAGGGTACCATGTTTTCCTCTTAGTCTTTTAAAGAATACTACAATATTAGAGTCTTTTATTCTTGCAGCTTCAGTCATTTAATGAATTCTAAGAGTTTTGTGATATATATTTTGTTTGATCCCTAACATTGTGCTTGTTAAATATTTTTAAATAATCCTACAAACAAGAAAATATGAATAATGCAATTATTTTGCATTATGTTGATAGACAACTCATGGAGATTAATCTTTTTTGTTTTTACTGTAATGGCAAGAGGAAAGGCACTTGAGTTTCTATTTGTTTAAGTTGAAAAAGTTTATGAAAACTGAACTTCCAAAGACCAAAATTCATTACATTCAGGAAAGTTTTAAATACATAAATGAAAAAAAAATCCAGCTTACAATTGAGAAAGTGAGGAAAGAATGGTTAAATAAAATGATCTAAAAATTACATGTTAATTATAATGCAACTATTTGAATCACATTGTGCCTGGGCAAAACTTACAATGTCATTTAGTTGAGTTTCATGGCAATATGTCTTCTTGAAATTTGATTGGTTATTCTCAAATTATATTGCAACCTAACTCAGACTTAGGCAACTTCCTTAGACAACTTCTCTTTCCTACATGTAAAAGTCTGATATACCCTCAACAGAATAGTGTTGCACACTGACTGATGTGAAACAGAAAAAATGTCAGCAACCTTTTGTCTAAACATGCATCAGATGATGGGGATGAAAAAATGTTTTTATCAGTGGTTTAATAATCTGGCTATATATTAGACTCAATTCAGTTCAGTTGCTCAGTCGTGTCTGACTCTGTGACCCGATGGACTGCAGCACACCAGGCGTCCCTGTCCATCACCAACTCCCAGAGTTTTATCAAACTCATGTCCATTGAGTCAGTGATGCCATCCAACCATCTCATCCTCTGTCATCTCCTTCTCCTCCCACCTTCAATCTTTCCCAGCATAAGGGTCTTTTCAAATGAGTTAGTTCTTCACATCAAGTGGCCAAAGTTTTAGTTTCAGCATCAGTCTTTCCAATGAATATTCAGGACTGATTTCCTTTAGGATATACTGGTTGGATCTCCATGCAGTCCAAGGGACTCTCAAGAGTCTTCTCCAACACCACAGTTCATAAAGCATCAATTCTTTGGGGCTCAGCTTTCTTTATAGTCCAACCCTCACATCCATTATATGACTACTGGAAAAATCATAGCTTTAACTAGACAGACCTTTGGTGGCAAAGTAATGTCTCTGCAATATTTCTTGCAGGGGGGTGTGGATATGGCCTAGGATTAATTTTTTTTTTTAATTTCCCTGGTTGATTCAAATCATAGTCTGTTTTACAAACCTGTTGTTTCAGCTACTTTAGATTCACTATGAAAAGCAGTTAGGAACTAAACCTAATTTCAATCAAGAAAACCATTACTGTGTATTCATCCATGCAACGACATGAGATTGAAATTAATTTTTCTACTTAAGATCCAATGATCAGATAAATTGAAAAATAGTATATTTTAATTCAGCAAAGTTTCATCAAATAACCTGCTGTACAGAATGTGTATTCTTGATATGTTTTGGAGAATAGTGATAATATAGGAAATATGCTTGATAAGATGCCAGGAGAGTAATAGCTTGTTTTGTGAGAAAGTACATGATAAAAACTAGTCTGTTTTTCCAGTCTGTTTCTTAAATCAAAACATAACACAATAATTTTATATTTGAATTAGAGGAGAATGTAATTTGTTTGAATTTTATTTTTATCTTAATGTTGACCTTCTTCTTGATCTGAATTATCTATTTTCAGAAAATACGGGGGAAGTTTGACCTTCTTAAATCATCCACGATTTTATGAGTTGAAATTTCTTAAAAGGATGAAAATTCTGTTATATAAGCTTATTATCATTTAACTGGATTTCTTTTTCTGAATATTATCAAGTTTTGAAACACTCTTTTGAAATTCTGCCTCCAGCAGAATAATCTTGGTGATCATCCTGTTACAAAACAACTAGATTCTGCATGAAATATAGTAGTTTATATTTCTGTGCTTATAGGAAGTAAGGAAAATCTTATCCAACCCTGTATGCAAACGCACACATGATAGAAGTCACAGATTTCTATCAGAGCAGCAGTGAACAGCGCTGCTGCTGCTGCTGCTGCTGCTAAGTCACTTCAGTCGTGTCCGACTCTGTGCGACCCCAGAGACGGCAGCCCACCAGGCTCCCCCGTCCCTGGGATTCTCCAGGCAAGAACACTGGAGTGGGTTGCCATTTTCCTTCTCCAGTGCATAAAAGTGAAAAGTGAAAGTGAAGTCACTCAGTTGTGTCCAACTCTTAGCGACCCCATGGACTGTGGCCCACCAGGGTCCTCTGTCCATGGGATTTTCCAGGCAAGAGTACTGGAGTGGGGTGCCATTGCCTTCTCTGAGTGAACAGTGAACTCTCTTTAAAGGCAGAATTCCATAATAAGGTGCTAATGTCAGCATTATGGTCAGGAGACTCAGCTTTGAACCTGAAAATTCTTAGTTAATCCTGGTCCCCTGGGTTCTCTACAAATTGGTAATCTTTAAATATGATTATATATTTAATTTACAATAATTACACAAGAAAACAGCCATCAGAAGTAGGAGTCAGCAGAAATAACAAGCAAGATATAAACTTTTAAGCATGTCAATGTAAAGATTAAAGATAAGCACATAAAATTACTTTGAACTGTGTAAAGACATAGAGTCTCAAAAGTGAAAAAACAAAGGAAAGCTGTCAAAAATGAGCAAGCATGTGGAAAAAAATGACAACAGTAGAGCTTTCAGAAAAAAACCAAAAGCTATTGAAATAAAAGTATCAATGGACCAGAGTTCTTTGTGGAAGATTAAGAGCAGCTAGCAAGAGAATTGATAATTGGGGAGATAGATACTAAAAATTTTCTCAAAATGCAATACAGAAAGATAAGAATTGTAAAATATGAGAGAGGTTAAGAAATAATAGAGGCTAGAATTGGAAAGAACAGTTTATATATATTCAAAGTACCATAAGCAAAGAATAAAGGGAATGTAGTTGAGGAAACAATTAGAAAAATGGTGGCTTAGGTTTTGTTTTTTCCAGAATTAATGAACAATATAAAGCTACAGAGAAAGGCTTCTATATATCAAATAAATAAAAGGAAACACACCTAGTTACAAAGAACTGAGTGAAAAATATTAATAGGACTTTGGACATATCATTCTTTTCTGCTTTCCTTTCTTACTGTTGAGATATTTGCTGGAAGAAAATTCTCTTTCTTTGGTACATAATCTGTATTTTTCTGACTGCTTACAAAGTGTTTTTAAATTTTTTTTTTGAAATGTAGTTTCAGTTCCTTCTATCTAGATGTGAATTTGAAATAAAGGTATTTTCAAGGGAAAAAAAAATCAAAAGCTTTTTTTTTTTTTTAACCAGTATACCTACATGAAAAGAACTTGTAAGGGATGGACCATACTGCAGAAAAATGGAAACCTATCCTAGGAGGATGGTCTGTGATATTAAAGAAATAAGAACAATGAAATTGATAAATGTGGATAACATTAAATAATCATTCTCCTATAACATAATTATGTCTAATTTGTCTTTAAAAAAGAGGACAGAGCTAAAGTACTGAACAATTTCTTATAGACTAGAAGGGAATTTTCAGACTTAAAAAATTCTAAAGTCCTTATGTTGCTTAGGAAGTAGTGGAGCTTAAAGTCTACATTATAAAATTTCAAAGGAAGTCCATATAAGAATAGAAATAGAGTATATAACTGTACGAATCAGTTCAGTTCAGTTCAGTTCAGTCACTCACTCAGTCGTGTCCGACTCTTTGCGACCTCATGAATCACAGCAAGCCAGGCCTCCCTGTCCATCACCAACTCCCAGAGTTCACTCAGACTCACATCCATCGAGTCAGTGATGCCATCCAGCCATCTCATCCTCTGTCATCCCCTTCTCCTCCTGCCCCCAATCCCTCCCAGCATCAGAGTCTTTTCCAATGAGTCAACTCTTCGATGAGGTGGCCAAAGTACTGGAGTTTCAGCTTCAGCATTATTCCTTCCAAAGAAATCCCAGGGCTGCTCTCCTTCAGAATGGACTGGTTGGATCTCCTTGCAGTCCAAGGGTCTCAAGAGTCTTCTCCAGCACCACAGTTCAAAAGCATCAGTTCTTCAGTGCTGATGTCCTACTCTCACATCCATACATGACCACAGGAAAAACCGTAGCCTTGACTAGATGGACCTTTGTTGGCAAAGTAATGTCTCTGCTTTTGAATATGCTATCTAGGTTGATCATAACTTTCCTTCCAAGGAGTAAGTGTCTTTTAATTTCATGGCTGCAGTCACCATCTGAAGTGATTTTGGAGTCCAAAAAAATAAAGTCTGACACTGTTTCCACTGTTTCCCCATCTATTTCCCATGAAGTGATGGGACCAGATGCCATGATCTTGGTTTTCTGAATGTTGAGCTTTAAGCCAACTTTTTCACTCTCCACTTTCACTTTCATCAAGAGGCTTTTGAGTTCCTCTTCACTTTCTGCCATAAGGGTGGTGTCATCTGCATATCTGAGGTTATTGATATTTCATTAGAGGGAAGATAAAAAGAAAGGAAAATGGAAAAAAAGAACTGGAAAGAAAAGCAAGCAAGAAAGACGCTGCCTAGAAAAAAAAGATAAATTTGAAGAATAGCAAGTTGGTAAAACAAGTTCATATATATCAGTTAAGATAATAAATAGAAACTGACTAAATTCACTGGGAAAAATCCCCAGAAGAATAGAGTTTTCTTAATTTAGTTATTTTTCATTTAAATAGGAAGTATACTTAAAATTAATGGACGTGGAAACACTGGGATCAAGACAAGAACAAAAATATATATGACAAACGCAAAGAGAAATATTGGTAGGTATAATAACATCAAATTCAACAAATGTTCTAAAGCAAAAATCATTGATAGGAAAATAGAGGCAACAACAAAATAATAAAAGGTATAATTCATCTGGTAGGTATAGAAGTTAAAAACTTATATACCCATCTTAAAGTAGTGTTAAAAATATAAAAGCAGAGATCAAAAGAACTGTAAGAGTAACACTGACAAATCTGTCATCATAGTGGGAAATCTCAATTTTTGATAGGTTGAGCAAATAAAAAATTTTAAATAAGGAAACCTGAAAGTAAAATTATGAAACATTATTAATTGGACATATATGGAACCTGGCAGTTTAAATAATATCCACTTTTTAAATGTGAAACATTAAAATTTGTTGAGATAGCTTTTTGGTATAATACATATAAACTTTACTGAAAGAATACATACCTCATAGGAAAAAAATATCTGATCACAATATATTTGAAATAGAGATGAGCAACAAAAATAGTTTCCATCAATTTAAAAATTGATATGATAAATCTATCTATACACATACACAAGTTTCATGCAACAAAGAAGAAATTATAATAGAAATTTAAAAATAAATTACAATGAAAATATTACATAGCAGTTTATAGTAGTGGTAGTAACATTGGTACTTAGACTTAAATGCTTAGAGAAAACAGAATCCAGCAAATATTTTTATTCTATAATGCTATTTTTTTGTGTTTATTCTCTTCTGTGCTCCCTTTCATAAATTGAACATTTAGCTAATGAATAAAATTAAAATTAAAAACAATAAAATAGTGGAGTGCAACAAATCTAAAAGTTTATTATTTTCAAAAAGTAAGTAGAAAAGACTGGTGAGCTTTATCCAGAAAAGATAATTCACAAATAAATAATATTTAGCATGAAAGATATATACACAGGTACCTGAAAGATTGAAAAAGAACATAATGATATAACATAATAGCAGTTATCAGAGGTTGGAAAAGATATGATAATAGACTAAATTTATGCCAAAATTTGAAAATTTAAAGCACAATGCTCGATTTTTAGAGTAACAGAACATACCAAAGTTTACTTAGGAAGATATCGAGGGCCCAAATAGTTTCATAATTATTTATTAAAGAAATTTATTCAGTATATAAATATTCTCATAAAGAAAAGATAGGCTCAGGGAGTCTTATAAATAAGTTTTAGTAAATTTCCTAAACATAGATCCCTTTAATCTCTCACATACTCTTATAGGGAAGCCATTGTAACATTGTAACAACCCAAAATAGGAGTGCAAGAAAGTTATAAGACAGTTTTTTTTCAAAACTTTCTGAACAAAGTATTGGTAAACCAAATCCAGCAGTTAAATTCTAAAGAAATAATTTATATAATTCATCAGATCAATAAATCAAAGAAAATATATGATCATCTCAATGATAAATGAAAAATCATTTGATAAACTTGAGTATTCATTCACAGTAAAACTCAACAAAATAGGAATCTCCCCAGATCTATAGGAAAATATTCTGACACATTGTTTTAAAATTCTAGATCTAGACACTGATGACCACCTCACTTCTTCTATAGTGTGTATTGGAGAATTAACAAGCACAAAGGAAAAGAACATAAATAGAAGTAATAAGTTTGTGAAGGAAGAAGAGAATCGCTGTTATTATATAAGTATTGCAGCATTATTTAGAATAGCCAAAGTAGGTTTCCTCAATGAATGGATAAAGAAGATGTGGTATATATGTTTAATGGAATATTACTCAGCATAAGAAAGAAATCCAGTCCTTTGCAACAGCAGGATGAACCATGAGGGCATTATGCTAAGCAAATTAAGCCAGGTAAATACACATATTTTGCACTGGTATCACTTATATGTATACTCAAATTTAAAATTATAGAAGCAAAACAGAAGAAGGTTGCCAGAGGACTGTTGCTGTTAATCGCCCAGTCATGTCTGACTCTTTTGAGACCCAGTGGATCAGGATTTTCCAGGCAAGAGTACTGGAGTGGGTTTCCTTTCTCTAGGGCATCTTCCTGACACAGGGATTGAACCTGTGTCTCCTGTGTTGGCAGGTGGATTCTTTACCTCTGAGCCACCAGGGAAACCTGCCAGAGGAGAGGAGTTGGGGAAATAGGGACAGGTTGGTAAAAACTTCTAGCTAAAAGATGAATACAGTCTGAGTCTGAGAGTCTAATAAAACATGGTGAATATAGTTGATAACATTATATTGTGAAATTGAAATTTGCTCAGAGAATGAAATTTAAATATTCTCACCAAAAAAAGTAAAGTATGTAAATATGTGGGGTGATAAATGTGTTAATTAACTAGATGGGGGAATCCCTTCACAATACTTATGTATATCAAATCATGATGTATATGCTATAAATATCTTAAAATTTATAAAGTCAATTATATCACAATAAAGCTGAGATAGCAAAACCCCAAATTATTAGCATAATATTTCCTGCATAGTAAAGTCCCCAAATTGTGTAGACAAATATGGAAATAATAAAAGAATTTAACACATTGTTATGAGATAAACATATAAAATCAATTACATTTATGTATATCAGCAACAGACTGTTATAAATCACAAAAATTACTGTTCACTGAAAAAAAATAATACTTAAGGCATCAGTACTAAATCTAACCATAAATGTGCATGCTTTTATGGAATAAACTTTAAAATTGTACTGAAAAATTAAAGAATGTTCACGAAAGAAAACATGAACAGCCACCATTATGAGACAGGTGGCTTGGCAGCTTCAGCTGCCCTTTCTGAGAGAAAGCTGATTTTTCATTAAAATAGTGATAGGGAAATTGGACATCCATATGGGGGTAAAAAAGTATAAATTGGATCTCTAACTCACACCCTACAGAAAATTCTACTCCAGATTATTTTTAAGAGGCAAAACATTTGTTTTCTAAACATTTTAATGACTTTGGGATAGAAAAGGATTCCTATGGCACACAAAAAATCACAAAACAGAAATAAAATTGATAAGTTTAACACATAAAAATTAAGAAACTATGCTTACCAAAAGATACCATAAGTGGAAAAGGAAGATAAGGTTACAGTTTGGCAAAAGATACTGAAAACATATAAAATAATGACTATATAGAATACTGACAATATATAGATTCTCTAAAAATTAACAAAGACACACAGCTTTTTCTTACAGCAGCAGAAACACAAATGACCAATAATCATCCACAGTCATATTAATAATCTGGAAAATGCCAAAGAAATCACAGAGAGTTACTCTTTGACATCCAGTAAATTGACAAAAAAAAAAAAAAATGAGTTTGATTATAGTAAGTGTCTATGATGATGTAGATCAATGAAACCCTATACCCAGTTAGTAAGAGTTTACATCAAATGGGAAAAACTTTGTTAGAATAAAAATGGCAAAACTTAGTAAAGGTGAAGATGGGAACACCATATCACCCAATAATTTCACTCCTTGGCATATACCTAAAGCACTGGTCTTGATGATGTTCAGGTTGGTTACCCTAAAAGAACATTAACATCTGAAATGTTCATCATAATTTTAAATAGTTGCAAAAAATGTAATTGTCATTATATTGTGAAATTAATGTTTATAAATAAAATCGATCCATTACTTTTAAAATTGTGTTATAGTCACCATTAGCTTAAAAAATATGTAAGTTCTTTAATTACAAAGTTTTACTTCCTTTTACTTGAAATCATTTTTTACATAATTTAACCATCATGTTGCAACATATTTTTGAAGGCTTTTTTGTTAATGACCTTAATAAAATTTTCTGAAATAAATCTATTTAAAATGGATTAAGTTAAAAAAAATGCTTAAGTTAAAAAAGATTAAGTTTAAGATTAAGTCAAAAAAATATCCTGAGATATTATTATTGCCATTAATAATTACAACAACAACCACCATAGGCTAACACATATAGCATTTCCTATGTGCCAGATACAATTCTAAACATTTCTAAATATATTAATGTATATAATTTACACTTACACTATTTATGTGTATCATTTAATGTGCATAATAATCAAAAAAGGAACTTACCATTTGCTTTTTATAGAAGTGGAGTTTGAGGCACAGGGAGATTAAATAACTTTCACAGATAGTTAAGTAGTTCAGGATTGGATTCTATATATTTTGACTCCACTTTTCACATTTTTAAAAATAAAATCTTCATACATTTTGATCAGTAATAGTTAATTTTTTGTTTACTAATGAGTCAAAAGGGCTTCCCTGGTGGTTCAGACACTAAAGAATTGGCCTGCAATACAGGAGACCCAAGTTTAATCCCTGGTTCAGGAAGATCCCCTGGACAAGACTCCAGTATCCTTGCCTGGAGAATCCCATGGACAGAGGAGCCTGGTGGGCTACAGTTCATGGCGTGGCAGAGCTGGATATGACTGAGCCACTAACACACACACGAGTAGAAAAGCATCTACTGCAAAGATGGATGGGGATACTTCTGGTGCCCTGATTAAGAGAGGCGTTGAACTTTGGAACATTTGTTTAATATTCAAGAAGGCTTTACACTTGAGGTCACTGTTAGGAATGGGTGAGGGTCGTGTTTTTCCTTTGCAAAGTGAGACAAGGGCGACGTGGCTGGGAAGTGGTGACTGACGACAAGCGTGTTCTGAGGGAAACCTGAGGGGTGTTTTAGGAAAGAACACATTCAGATATGGGGGAGTTGATAGATTTCAGTGGACTCTTTCCGACCCTTCACCTCTTGCAAAGTTGTGTTGTCCAGAGGTAGGGGTTCTCCAGTTTAAAGACAGAGCTCTGGAGCAGGGCTTCTCAAAGCATGTGCTCAGTAGCACCCTGGAACTTGTTAGCAGTCCAGATCATCAGGCCTTATTCCAGACTAACTGAATCTGAGGGTGGAGCCCAGCAACACGTGTGGTTTTTATTTGCTTTTTTAAGGTACAGCCTGACTTCAGACCGCTGTTCTAATCGCCATAGATTCTACACAGCTCTCAGGGCGTGATGCTCTTTTGCGCTATCTTTATGATCTCATCCAGTTGAAAGCACCCCAATTGTAAAATAAAGTCCAATTTCAAAGATCTTAAAATGTAAAAGAAGTATCTTTGATTGAATGAAGTGTTGTCCTGCCTTACCAGAGGATCAATCCTACCCAAAGGCAAGAATCGTGGCTTCTTTCTCTCTGTGTTCCTCTCACCCTTCAGGACTTGGTTACGTGGACCTGTGGAGTAGAGACTTGCTGAGTGCACGTCAGCATTGGACTTCTCTGTTACATGTCCTTCCGAGTTCTTACTTTTCCCTTTTTCGCCCTGACAAGCGCCTCATCCTGAGGAAACAGGAGATGCTCAGTAAACATCTGTGGATTCACTGACCTGTTATGAAAGGAGCGGTAGGCTGGTGTCAGGAATTGAGTCAAGCAGGAATTGAGGACTTGGTGATGTCTTTGGCTATGGAAGGAAGGATATAGCCACTGCTTATATTCCTAGATGGTGAGAAAGGGGACAGAGTGTCCTCTGCTCTGAGAAGTGTGGGGTTAGAGTTAAGAGATGAGTCTCTGATTGACAATATTAATCTCTCCATTATTTTAAATCATGCTGTTTATATAGCCTCTGCTCTGAGAAGTGTGGGGTTAGAGTCAAGAGATAAGTCTCTGACCAGTATTAATCTCTCCATTATTTTAAATCATGCTGTTTGTATAGCCTCACTAGTGTATAATCTCAGTGAATGAGGGACTTAGAGATCCTTTCTACTATATTTTCACTGCCTAGAATGGCACCTATCTCATAGCAGATAATCAGTATGTTTTGAATAAACACTTGATTAAGATATCAACTGAGGTTTACTAAAACCCAAAAGGAGTTGTGATGTGTGGAGAAATTTTTTTACAACGATTCATGTTGTTTGTTTTGTTTTATTTATTTATTTGGCTGCACTGGGTCTTAGTTGCGACACGTGAATCTTCGCTGTTCATTTCAACATGCGGGATCTTTAGTTGCAGCAGGTGAGTCTTAGTTGTAACATGTGGGATCTAGTAATAATTCCTAGACCAGTGATTGAACCCCAAGCCCCTTGTATTGAGAGCTCGGACTTTTAACCACTTTGCCACCAGGGAAGTCCCAATAATTAATGGCTTAATTTTATTCATTTACATTGAGTTGCAATATTTAAACCCTAGTGTTTCTCAAGCTTTAGTTTTAAAAAATATTTATTTACTTTATTGTTGTAATTGACATATAACATTGTATTAGCTTGAAGTGTTCAACATGGTTTGACATGTGTATATATTGCAAAAGGATCACCACAAATGTCTAGTTAACATCCATCGTCACACATAGTTAACAAATCTTTTCTTAAAAATCTATTCTTTTAGTAACTTTCAAATCTATTATACAGTATTATTGACTATAGTCACCATCTGGTACTTTACATCCCCAGGACCTATTTATTTTGTAACTGGAAGTTTTGATCCACTTCACTCATTTGGCCTCCCCCTCACCCTCTTGCAATGGCAACCACCCACCTGTTCTCTGTCTCTCTGAGTTCATTTTTTGTTTTCGGATTCCACTTACAAGAGCAGCAGCCTGTGTTTTAACAAGCTCTCTAGGTGGTTCTAATACATGCTAAGTTTTGCAAGCTACTCCCCAAGAGAAATTTTCATTCATGTATCCCAGTGTATACATGCAGGAATGTTCAAAACACTGTTTCTAATGTCAAGCAGGAATTGTAGGCTGTCTGCAGACCTACCAACTTGGAAAACAAATTAACAGGAGAGGACACTAACATAGCCAGAAACAGTCAATTTCCCTCACGTTAGTTTCCTTGGGGGAGGTCCTTGGACCGTCGCAATGTGTGCGTGGATAGACATTGTCCATTGCTACAGCTCCATAAAGTAAACATATAACCCTGTTTTCTCCCAGGTCACCTTTTCCTTACTCAATATGTACAGGTAAAAAGTGGGATAAAGAAGGGAAATCCTTAGTACAAGCAGGGTGGGCATCCCCAGGCAAAGGATGAGGGGGCGTGATCTGCTCTCACCTTCGGTCTCCATCTGCCCTGTGCTGCCTTCTCCTCGGGGTGTGCTCTGCTGACTCTTTCTGCCGGAACCTCTCTCCTCTCGTCCTGCCCTTCCCTCTCCTCCTTCCTCCAGCCTCGCTTCCAGATGCTCATCCTCACCATCCTCACTCCATTCAGATTGACTTTTAAAGCTCATTAATTTGAAAATGTATGGTGACCAGTCATGTGGTGAACCTTGTGCAAGGAACAAGAAATTAAAAAGATGAACAAGACACACATAATTTCAGTGTATGGAGTAGAGATTTTAGTTACACAGATGACTAATGAACAGCTTTAAAGTTCTGTAATGTTTTCCTACATAAAATGTAGTCACCCTTCGAGTCTCCTTACAGTTAATTTTCCTGATTCATCAGCCCGCCCCCACCCTTACAAGCACATGGGACACACACAGGCGTGCACAGACAGACATGGTATCCTCTGCATTTCATATGACATCTGGTCCAGAGGAGGCCCTCACTCCTGTTTAATGACTGCCTGACTCAACTAATTCTGTTCCTGGGGTTTCTGCTGTACTACTACTATTATAATTATCCGTTTCTAACACAACACTGTGCCGTAGAACTTTCTGGGGCCTTGTGTTTTATACCTGCCATGTCCAGTATGACAACCACTGGTACTAAGCCCCTGAAATGTGATGAATGTAACTGAGCAACTGAATTTTTTAGCTTCATTTAATTTCAGCTAAGTTGAATTAAAGCTTCGATTGCTACTTGTGGCTACAGGCCACAATATTGGACAGTGCTGTTCCAACACCTTTGCACAGGTTAGTTTTCCAGATTCCCAGCAGAGGGAGCTTTCATAAAGAACAGACAATGCGCCAGGCACTGCCCTAAACATTTTCCACCTATTAATTCATTTAAACCTCACTATGACCCTATAAGGTAGAGTTTAATGGACAGTCTTACAGCTTAAGATAACATGTTTAAAAATAAAATTCCCTCCTAATGATGACTTGAATCCTGCCACTCAGTGGGAGAGGCAGCAGATCTTGTAGGATCGTATCCGGAATTGACTTTATTTCATTTGGTTCCTATTTATTTTTAATTTTAATTTTTATTTCATTGAAAAGGTAATGCTCAGGTTTAAGCAAGTTTTGCACGTTGCTTTGTTGTCAGAAAGCTGAAAGAAAGAAAGTAAGTGAGGCCGCTCATTCGTGTCCAACTCTTTGCGACGCTGTGGACTATAGCCCACCAAGCTCCTCTGTCCGTGGGATTCTCCAGGCAAGAATATTGGAGTGGGTTTCCATGCCCTTCTCCAGGGGGTCTTCCTGACCCAGGGATCAAACCCAGGTCTCCCGCATTGCAGGCAGATGCTTTGCCCTCTGAGCCACCAGGGAAGCCCCTTCAGAAAACTGAATGTGTACACAAAAGTGGTTTTTTTTGGGGGGTGGTGTTGGTTACATAGATCTTTTTAAATGAAGTTGTTTTCTATGTGCCCTTTTCATAGCCACTCAGGTGGAGTGTTCCAGGTCGTTTATCACAATACGCAGAAGGCAGTCTATCTGTGTTTTCTGTGTTTTTCATCTGTGACGCCTCTGATGCTCAGCACACCCCAGCCCACCTTATCCTTCCTCTCCCTCAAGGCTCACATCTCCTTCCCTCCCTCCCGAGCACCCATGGGCATACAGTGCACCTTGCCAGCTCCAACTGCACCATATTTATCTTTCCCCAAAGCCACACCTCCACCCACTGTCATCTCCATATAGAATAGGAAACGTAGGCAGACATAGCTAAAGTCATTTTCCCAATTGTCACCTCAGATTCAAACCTAAGCAGTCTGACTCCAGAGTCTAGGATCCTAAGCCCTTATTTTACACTCTCTAGTAAGATAGTTTTAATACCTATTTCCGGCATAATAATCCCAAAGGTCAGAAACAAGGAAAAAGATACATTTCCTATTATACTTGAACTCGAAACAGAAGGTAACTACCTACTTATGAATATAAAGTGCATTACAAACTAAGATTCTTTGTTGGAATGTCTAGGACAAAATTTAACCACTTTAAAATTTCAGGTTGTACAGAAAATGCCATTTTTATGAAAGAAGTTGAAAGAGAATACGTGATTTGCAAAGGGATTTACCCTGGTGACATTCTGGGACCAAGGATGAAGTCATAAATTTCCTGAATTTAGGGACTGCCCCAAAAAGATAGTTGCAAAATAGATAAATGCTTATTCAAACCCTAGCAAGATCCATTGAAATTGGGTGATTTCCCATGGTTTCTTCTCTTCCTCTTGTGTACCTTTTCTTTTTGCAGTTCTTTATTTTTTAATTCCTTTCTTTTCCTTCTCTTCTATGACCTGGCCTATCCATTTTTAAGAAGGTTAGAGGAGGAAGAATAGGAACCACTCATGGTCAAAGCAGGTTTGGAATTTTAGTATCTCAAAATGTTTATTTTGCCACAGGTTCACTCACTCATCCGAGCAACTGACACCGTCTTTTTGTGATGTTATGGTGTCTCTTAGGCATTTATGATGGAGAAGGCAATGGCACCCCACTCCAGTACTCTTGCCTGGAAAATCCCAAGGATGGAGGAGCCTGGTGGGCTGCAGTCCATGGGGTCACTAGGAGTCGGACACGACTGAGCGACTTCACTTTCACTTTTCACTTTCGTGCATTGGAGAAGGAAATGGCAACCCACTCCATTGTTCTTGCCTGGAGAATCCCAGGGACGGCGGAGCCTGGTGGACTGCTGTCTGTGGGGTTGCACAGAGTCGGACACGACTGAAGCAACTTAGCAGCAGCAGCAGCAGGCATTTGTGAAACTGTGCCCCAGGCAACTCATTAGTAACAAGGGTTAAAGGACTAATACCTCAAAGGAATGTGCTTTAAAAAATTTAAATTTTAGGGGACTTAAGGTAATCTCTAGAATCCTGATACTGACCTGCCTTTTCGTATGTTTCGGAAGCAAGAGTAGAAAAGAGGAGTGAGACTTGTGTATAACCCAGCCTATACTGTCTGTATCCAGTCCAAGGAAGATTCTTTCCCATTTGATATCCACCAGCTTGGATGTAGAGAGGAATAAAGGGATGAGAGCCACTGATTTCAAATCTATTCAAGTCTACGTGAAAGTTAAAAAAAAGGGCAAGGAGATGGTTCTGAGTAAATAAAAGAGTTGGCATGAAGTTAAGGCATACCTGGACATGGAACAACAGACTGGTTCCAAATAGGAAAAGGAGTTCGTCAAGGCTGTATATTGTCACCCTGTTTATTTAACTTATATGCAGAGTACATCATGAGACATGCTGGACTAGAAGAAACACAAGCTGGAATCAAGATTGCCGGGAGAAATATCAATAACCTCAGATATGCAGGTGACACCACCCTTATGGCAGAAAGTGAAGAGGAACTCAAAAGCCTCTTGATGAAAGTGAAAGTGGAGAGTGAAAAAGTTGGCTTAAAGCTTAACATTCAGAAAACGAAGATCATGGCATCTGGTCCCATCACTTCATGGCAAATCGATGGGGAAACAGTGGAAACAGTGTCAGACTTTATTTTTCTGGGCTCCAAAATCACTTCAGATGGTGACTGCAGCCATGAAATTAAAAGACGCTTACTCCTTGGAAGGAAAGTTATGACCAACCTAGATAGCATATTCAAAAGCAGAGACATTACTTTGCCAACAAAGGTTCGTCTAGTCAAGGCTATGGTTTTTCCTGTGGTCATGTATGGATATGAGAGTTGGACTGTGAAGAAGGCTGAGCGCCAAAGAATTGATGCTTTTGAACTATGGTGCTGGAGAAGACTCCTGAGAGTCCCTTGGACTGCAAGGAGATCCAACCAGAACATTCTGAAGGAGATCAGCCCTGGGATTTCTTTGGAAGGAATGATGCTAAAGCTGAAACTCCAGTACTTTGGCCACCTCATGCGAAGAGTTAACTCATTGGAAAAGACTCTGATGCTGGGAGGGATTGCAGGCAGGAGGAGAAGGGGACGACAGAGGATGAGATGGCTGGATGGCGTCACTGACTCGATGGACGTGAGTCTCAGTGAACTCCGGGAGTTGGTGATAGACAGAGGGGCCTGGCGTGCTGCGATTCATGGGGTCACAAAGAGTCGGACACGACTGAGTGACTGATTTGATCTGATCTAAGGTATATTGGTTTATAAAAGTACCGATCCCAACCTAAATAAAAGACATATTGTATGTATTTGTAACGAGTCTGATCCTTTACTTTTAGCCCATATTGTTTTCGGAACAACAAATAAGGGGGAGACAGCACTTGAGACTTCTTACTTTTCCCTCAATTGCTTTCAATTCACCTAACAGGTATATATCAAAAAAAGATGAGTCTACTCAAGGTACTTATTGATGGTATCTACTACCAACATTTATATCCAATTCTAAGATTTTTGAAAAAAATTCTTTTTCTTTGCTGCTCAGAAAAAGTTTACTGAAAATACCAAGTCCCTAAAAGCACTGAAATCTGCTGTCTTCTGCTAAATAATGTTTAGAAGTGTGGAGAGTTCTGCCAAACAGTCATGGCAGGTGACTACGTTCATGGAAGGTGAATGTAGTCTGTTGGCATCCATGTGATTGGAGACAGGCAGGTCGAGTCTACACAGCCCTCTCCCATTACATTCGGGATAGTATGCTAAAGATTTGTTCACTTTAATAAAGACAGATTTTGGTAAAGTAGGGGGGAAAAAAAAGATGTTACTCAAATAGAATACTATTAACGTAGGAGGAAGAGTCCCACTTATGAAAGTGAAAGTGTTAGTCACTCAGTTGTGTTTGACACTCTGCGATCCTATGGACTGTAGCCTGCCAGGCTGCTCTGTCCATGGTTTTCTTTGGGCAAGAATACTGGAGTGTGTAGCCATCCTTTTTCTAGGGGATCTTCCCAACCCAGGGGCTGAATCCAGGTCTCCTGAATTGGCAGGGGGCATGGGATGCAAAAATGGCAAAAATGGCTTCTGAGGAGGCCTTACAAATAGCTAAGAAAAGAAGAGAAGCGAAAAGCAAAGGAGAAAAGGAAAGATATACCCATTTGAATGCAGAGTTCCAAAGAATAGCAAGAAGAGATAAAGCCTTCCTAAGGAAATGCAAAGAAATAGAGGAAAAAACAATAGAATGGGAAAGACTAGTGATCTCTTCAAGAAAATTAGAGATACAGTGGGAATATTTCATGCAAAGATGGGCTCAATAAAGGACAGAAATGGTATGGATCTAACAGAAGCAGAAGATATTAAGAAGAGGTGGCAAAAATATACAGAAGAACTGTACAAAAAAGATCTTATGACACAGATAATCACGAAGGTGTGATCACTCAGCTAGAGCCAGATATCCTGGAGTGCAAAGCCAAGTGGGCCTTATGAAGCATCACTATGAACAAAGCTAGTGGAGATGATGGAATTCCAGCTGAACTATTTCAAAACCTAAAAGATGATGCTCCTAAAAAAAGTAAAAAAGTAAAAAATAAATAAAAGATGATGCTGTGAAAGTGCTGCATGCAAGAGGCCAGCAAATGTGGAAAACTCAGCAGTGGCCACAGGACTGGAAAAGGTCAGTTTTCATTCCAATCCCAAAGAAAGACAATGCCAAAGAATGCTCAAAGTACCCCACAATTGCACTCATCTCACACGCTAGCAAAGTAATGCTCAAAATTCTCCAAGCAAGGATTCAACAGTACGTGAACTGAGAACTTCCAGATTTAGAAAAGGCAGAGGGACGAGAGATCCAATTGCCAACATCCATTGTATCATCGAAAAAGCGAGAGAGTTAGAAAAAGACATCTACTTCTGCTTTATTACTAAAGTCTTTGTGTGGATCAAAACAAACTGTGGAAAATTCTTAAAGAGATGGGGATACCAGATCATTTGACCTGCCTCCTAAGAAACCTGTTTGCTGGTCAAGAAGCAACAGTTAGAACCAGACATGAAGTAATGGACTGGTTCCATATTGGCAAAGGAGCATATCAAGACTATATTGTCACCCTGCTTGTTTAACTTAAATGCAGAGTACATCATGTGAAATGCTGGGCTGGATGAAGCACAAGCTGAAATCAAGATTGCTGGGAGAAATATCAATAACCTCAGATATGCATATGACACCACTCTCATGGCAGAAAGTGAAGAGGAACTAATGAACCTTTTGATGAAAGTGAAAGAGGGGAGTGAAAAAGTTGGCTCAGAACTCAACATTCAGAAAACTGAGATTATGGAATCTGGTCCCATCACTTCAATGGCAAATAGATGGGCAAACAATGGAAACAGTGACAGACTTTATTTTCTTGGGCTCCAAAATCACTGCATATGGTGACTGCAGCCATGAAATTATAAGCTGCTTGCTCCATGGAAGAAAAGCAACGACCAACCTAGACAGCATATTAAAAAGCAAAGACAGTACTTTGCTGACAAAGGTCCATCTAGACAAAGCTATAGTTTTTCCAGTAGTCATGTATGGATGTGAGGGTTGGACTATAAAGAAAGCTGAGAACCAAAAAATTGATACTTTTGAGCTATGGTGTTGGAGAAGACTCTTGAAAGTCCCTTGGACTGCAAGGATATAAAATAAATCTATCTTAAAGGAAATCAACCCTGAATATTCGTTGGAAGGACTGATGCTGAATCTGAAGCTTTGGCCACCTGATGAGAAGAACTGACTCATTGGAAAAGACCCTGATGCTGGGAAAGATTGAAGGCAGGAGGAGAAGGGGTCGAAAGAGGATGAGATGATAGGACGGCATCACCAACTCTACGAACATGAGTTTGAGCAAGCTCCAGGTGTTGGTGATGGACAGGAAAACCTAGCACTCTGCAGCCCATGGGGTCACAGAGTGGGACACGACTGAGCCACTGAACTGAACTCCTGCACTGTGGGCAGATTCTTTACTGTCTGAGCCACCAGGGATCCCTTATTTATGTAAGAGGAAGATTCCCACTTATAGCACTGGTATTTTATTGGCAGTGATTTAATCATTGACATTTATATTGCTCTTCTTGAGTCATCAAAAGAAATTTAAATTTATCATTCCATAATTTAAGAAAGAGGAGATGTATGCAATGCATTTTAGGAAGATTTTAAATCCAATATAGCTAACAAAAATTTCATGTTGTAAGACATGGGAGTAAACTGTAATGTTCCTTTATGTGGATTCTTTTTTTGATGCCACATATAATCTGAGGCCCTATGTGGGCAACTCAGTATACTGGCTTCTTCAATCTGACTTCTTTCCATCTCAAACATCAATTCTCTTCACCTTTTTCCAGTCTTTGTGTTCTCACGATAAAAGTACAGACACTTTTGACTGCTGTGCCTTTCTTTAGACTATTCAATCGGCCTAAATTATACTCGTCTCCTTTGTTATCAGGCACACCCCTTCAGGGACTCCTTCCCTGAACCCTTTTATCCATTCCAAACTGGAGTTTCTCCACTTTAGAGCTCTCGTGTTGTTCAGAGCAGATCTCTGTCATTGCTTTTACAATGCCATAGTTCAGTGATTCATTCTGTTGTATGGACTTCTGAGTATTCAAGGGCAGAGGGAAGGGCTAAGTAATGTACTTGCTAGTTGCAGAACAGTGTCATTTGTTGTTGTTGTTCAGTTGTTTTGTCATGTCCGACTCTTTGCAACCCCATGAACTGCAGCATGCCAGGCTTCCCTGTCCTTCACCATGTCCTGGAATTTGCTTAAACTCATATCCACGGAATGCTATTCAACCATCTCATCCTTGGTCATCCCCTTCTCCAGCATTCAATCTTTCCCAGCATCAGGGTCTTTTCCAGTGAGTCGGCTCTTCACATCAGGTGGCCAGAGTATTGGAGTTTCAGCTTTAGTATCAGTCCTTCCAATGAATATTCAAGACTGATTTCCTTTAAGATTGACTGGTTTGGTCTCCTTGCAGTTCAAGGGACTCTCAAGAGTCTTCTCCAACACCACAGTTCAAAAGCATCAGTTTTTCAGTGCTGAGCCTTCTTTATGGTCCAACTCTCACATCCTTACATGACTACTGGAAGAACCATAGCTTTGACTACATGGATCTTTGTCCACAAGTGATACCTCTACTTTTTAATATGCTGTCTAGGTTTGTCATGGAGAGGACAATGGCACCCCACTCCAGTACTCTTGCCTGGAAAATCCCATGGATGGAGGACCCTGGTGGGCTGCAGTCCATGGGGTCGCTAGGAGTCAGACACGACTGAGCGACTTCACTTTCACTTTTCACTTTCATGCATTGGAGAAGGAAATGACAACCCACTCCAGTGTTCTTGCCTGGAGAATCCCAGGGACGGGGGAGCCTGGTGGGCTGCCGTCTCTGGGGTCACACAGAGTCGGACATGACTGAAGTGACTTAGCAGCAGCAGCAGCAGCAGGTTTGTCATAGCTTCTCTTCCAAGGAGTAAGCATCTTTTAATTTCATGGCTGCAGTCACCATCTGCAGTGATTTTGGAGCCCAAGAAAATAAAGTCTGACACTGTTTCCACTGTTTCCCCATCTATTTGCCATGAAGTGATGGGACCAGATGCTGTGATCTTAAGTATTTTATTTTATTTTTTTTTCCTCCAATTTTATTTTATTTTTAAACTTTACATAATTGTATTAGTTTTGCCAAATATCAAAATGAATCCTCCACAGGTATACATGCGCTCCCCATCCCGAACCCTCCTCCCTCCTCCCTCCCCATACCATCCCTCTGGGCCGTCCCAGTGCACCAGCCCCAAGCATCCAGCATCATGCATCGAACCTGGACTGGCAACTCGTTTCCTACATGATATTTTATATGTTTCATTGCCATTCTCCCAAATCTTCCCACCCTCTCCCTCTCCCACAGAGTCCATAAGACTGTTCTGTACATCAGTGTCTCTTTAGCTGTCTCGTACACCAGGTTATTGTTACCATCTTTCTAAATTCCATATATATGCGTTAGTATACTGTATTTATGTTTTTCCTTCTGGCTTACTTCACTCTGTACAATAGGCTCCAGTTTCATCCACCTCATTAGAACTGATTCAAATGTATTCTTTTTAATGGCTGAGTAATACTCCATTGTGTATATGTACCACAGCTTTCCTATCCATTCATCCGCTGATGGACATCTAGGTTGCTTCCATGTCTTGGCTATTATAAACAGTGCTGCGATGAACATTGGGGTACACGTGTCTCTTTCCCTTCTGGTTTCCTCAGTGTGTATGCCCAGCAGTGGGATTGCTGGATCATAAGGCAGTTCTATTTCCAGTTTTTTAAGGAATCTCCACGCTGTTCTCCATAGTGGCTGTACTAGTTTGCATTCCCACCAACAGTGTAAGAGGGTTCCCTTTTCTCCACACCCTCTCCAGCATTTATTATTTGTAGACTTTTGGATCGCAGCCATTCTGACTGGTGTGAAATGGTACCTCATAGTGGTTTTGATTTGCATTTCTCTGATAATGAGTGATGTTGAGCATCTTTTCATGTGTTTGTTAGCCATCTGTATGTCTTCTTTGGAGAAATGTCTATTTAGTTCTTTGGCCCATTTTTTGATTGGGTCGTTTATTTTTCTGGAGTTGAGCTGTAGGAGTTGCTTGTATATTTTTGAGATTAGTTGTTTGTCGGTTGCTTCATTTGCTATTATTTTCTCCCATTCTGAAGGCTGTCTTTTCACCTTGCTAATAGTTTCCTTTGATGTGCAGAAGCTTTTAAGGTTAATTAGGTCCCATTTGTTTATTTTTGCTTTTATTTCCAATATTCTGGGAGGTGGGTCATAGAGGATCCTGCTGTGATGTATGTCGGAGAGTGTTTTGCCTATGTTCTCCTCTAGGAGTTTTATAGTTTCTGGTCTTACGTTTAGATCTTTAATCCATTTTGAGTTTATTTTTGTGTATGGTGTTAGAAAGTGGTCCAGTTTCATTCTTTTACAAGTGGTTGACCAGATTTCCCAGCACCACTTGTTAAAGAGATTGTCTTTAATCCATTGTATATTCTTGCCTCCTTTGTCGAAGATAAGGTGTCCATATGTGCGTGGATTTATCTCTGGGCTTTCTATTTTATTCCATTGATCAATATTTCTGTCTTTGTGCCAGTACCATACTGTCTTGATAACTGTGGCTTTGTAGTAGAGCCTGAAGTCAGGTAGGTTGATTCCTCCAGTTCCATTCTTCTTTCTCAAGATCGCTTTGGCTATTCGAGGTTTTTTGTATTTACATACAAATTGTGAAATTATTTGTTCTAGCTCTGTGAAGAATACTGTTGGTAGCTTGATAGGGATTGCATTGAATCTATAAATTGCTTTGGGTAGTATACTCATTTTCACTATATTGATTCTTCCAATCCATGAACATGGTATATTTCTCCATCTATTAGTGTCCTCTTTGATTTCTTTCACCAGTGTTTTATAGTTTTCTATATATAGGTCTTTAGTTTCTTTAGGTAGATATATTCCTAAGTATTTTATTCTTTCCGTTGCAATGGTGAATGGAATTGTTTCCTTAATTTCTCTTTCTGTTTTCTCATTATTAGTGTATAGGAATGCAAGGGATTTCTGTGTGTTGATTTTATATCCTGCAAATTTACTATAGTCATTGATTATTTCTAGTAATTTTCTGGTGGACTCTTTAGGGTTTTCTATGTAGAGGATCATGTCATCTGCAAATAGTGAGAGTTTTACTTCTTCTTTTCCAATTTGGATTCCTTTTATTTCTTTTTCTGCTCTGATTGCTGTGGCCAAAACTTCCAAAACTATGTTGAATAGTAATGGTGAAAGTGGGCACCCTTGTCTTGTTCCTGACTTTAGAGGAAATGCTTTCAACTTTTCACCATTGAGGATAATGTTTGCTGTGGGTTTGTCATATATAGCTTTTATTATGTTGAGGTATGTTCCTTCTATTCCTGCTTTCTGGAGAGTTTTTATCATAAATGGATGTTGAATTTTGTCAAAGGCTTTCTCTGCATCTATTGAGATAATCATATGGTTTTTATTTTTCAATTTGTTAATGTGGTGTATTACATTGATTGATTTGCGGATATTGAAGAATCCTTGCATCCCTGGGATAAAGCCCACTTGATCATGGTGTATGATCTTTTTAATGTGTTGTTGGATTCTGATTGCTAGAATTTTGTTAAGGATTTTTGCATCTATGTTCATCAGTGATATTGGCCTGTAGTTGTCTTTTTTTGTGGGATCTTTGTCAGGTTTTGGTATTAGGGTGATGGTGGCCTCATAGAATGAGTTTGGAAGTTTACCTTCCTCTGCAATTTTCTGGAAGAGTTTGAGCAGGATAGGTGTTAGCTCTTCTCTAAATTTTTGGTAGAATTCAGCTGTGAAGCCGTCTGGACCGGGGCTTTTGTTTGCTGGAAGATTTTTGATTACAGTTTCAATTTCCATGCTTGTGATGGGTCTGTTAAGATTTTCTATTTCTTCCTGGTCCAGTTTTGGAAAGTTGTACTTTTCTAAGAATTTGTCCATTTCTTCCACGTTGTCCATTTTATTGGCATATAATTGTTGATAGTAGTCTCTTATGATCCTTTGTATTTCTGTGTTGTCTGTTGTGATCTCTCCATTTTCGTTTCTAATTTTGTTGATTTGATTTTTCTCCCTTTGTTTCTTGATGAGTCTGGCTAATGGTTTGTCAATTTTATTTATCCTTTCAAAGAACCAGCTTTTGGTTTTGTTGATTTTTGCTATGGTCTCTTTTGTTTCTTTTGCATTTATTTCTGCTCTAATTTTTAAGATTTCTTTCCTTCTACTAACCCTGGGGTTCTTCATTTCTTCCTTTTCTAGTTGCTTTAGGTGTAGAGTTAGGTTATTTATTTGACTTTTTTCTTGTTTCTTGAGGTGTGCCTGTATTGCTATGAACTTTCCCCTTAGGACTGCTTTTACCGTGTCCCACAGGTTTTGGGTTGTTGTGTTTTCATTTTCATTCGTTTCTATGCAAATTTTGATTTCTTTTTTGATTTCTTCTGTGATTTGTTGGTTATTCAGCAGCGTGTTGTTCAGCCTCCATATGTTGGCATTTTTAATAGTTTTTCTCCTGTAATTGAGATCTAATCTTACTGCATTGTGGTCAGAAAAAATGCTTGGAATGATTTCTATTTTTTTGAATTTACCAAGGCTAGCTTTATGGCCCAGGATGTGATCTATCCTGGAGAAGGTTCCATGTGCGCTTGAGAAAAAGGTGAAATTCATTGTTTTGGGATGAAATGACCTATAGATATCAATTAGGTCTAACTGGTCTATTGTATCGTTTAAAGTTTGTGTTTCCTTGTTAATTTTCTGTTTAGTTGATCTATCCATAGGTGTAAGTGGGGTATTAAAGTCTCCCACTATTATTGTGTTATTGTTAATTTCTCCTTTCATACTTGTTAGCATTTGTCTTACGTACTGTGGTGCTCCCGTGTTGGGTGCATATATATTTATAATTGTTATATCTTCTTCTTGGATTGATCCTTTGATCATTATGTAGTGACCTTCTTTGTCTCTTTTCACAGCCTTTGTTTTAAAGTCTATTTTATCTGATATGAGTATTGCTACTCCTGCTTTCTTTTGGTCCCTATTTGCATGGAAAATCTTTTTCCAGCCCTTCACTTTTAGTCTGTATGTGTCCCCTGTTTTGAGGTGGGTCTCTTGTAGACAACATATGTAGGGGTCTTGTTTTTGTATCCATTCAGCCAGTCTTTGTCTTTTGGTTGGGGCATTCAACCCATTTACATTTAAGGTAATTACTGATAAGTATGTTCCCGTTGCCATTTACTTTATTGTTTTGGGTTCGAGTTTATACACCGTTTTTGTGTTTCCTGTCTAGAGAATATCCTTTAGTATTTGTTGGAGAGCTGGTTTGGTGGTGCAGAATTCTCTCAGCCTTTGCTTGTCTGAAAAGCTTTTGATTTCTCCTTCATACTTGAATGAGATCCTTGCTGGGTACAATAATCTGGGCTGTAGGTTATTTTCTTTCATCATTTTAAGTATGTCTTGCCATTCCCTCCTGGCTTGAAGAGTTTCTATTGAAAGATCAGCTGTTATCCTTATGGGAATTCCCTTGTGTGTTATTTGTTGTTTTTCCCTTGCTGCTTTTAATATTTGTTCTTTGTGTTTGATCTTTGTTAATTTGATTAATATGTGTCTTGGGGTGTTTCTCCTTGGGTTTATCCTGTTTGGTACTCTCTGGGTTTCTTGGACTTGGGTGATTATTTCCTTCCCCATTTTAGGGAAGTTTTCCACTATTATCTCCTCAAGTATTTTCTCATGGTCTTTCTTTTTGTCTTCTTCTTCTGGAACCCCTATGATTCGAATGTTGTAGCGTTTAATATTGTCCTGGAGGTCTCTGAGATTGTCCTCATTTCTTTTAATTCGTTTTTCTTTTATCCTCTCTGATTCATTTATTTCTACCATTCTATCTTCTAATTCACTAATCCTGTCTTCTGCCTCTGTTATTCTATTATTTGTTGCCTCCAGAGTGTTTTTAATTTCACTTATTGCATTATTCATTATATATTGACTCTTTTTTATTTCTTCTAGGTCCTTGTTAAACCTTTCTTGCATCTTCTCAATCCTTGTCTCCAGGCTATTTATCTGTGATTCCATTTTAGTTTCAAGATTTTGGATCAATTTCACTATCATTATTCGGAATTCTTTATCAGGTAGATTCCCTATCTCTTCCTCTTTTGTTTGGTTTGGTGGGCATTTATCCTGTTCCTTTATCTGCTGAGTATTCCTCTGTCTCTTCATCTTGTTTAAATTGCTGAGTTTGGGGTGTCCTTTCTGTATTCTGGCAGTTTGTGGAGTTCTCTTTATTATGGCGTTTCCTCACTGTGTGTGGGTTTGTACAGGTGGCTTGTCAAGGTTTCCTGGTTAGGGAAGCTTGTGTCGGTGTTCTGGTGGGTGGAGCTGTATTTCTTCTCTCTGGAGTGCAATGAAATGTCCAGTAATGAGTTATGAGATGACTATAGTTTTGGGGTGACTTTCGGCAGCCTGTATCTTGAAGCTCAGGGCTGTGTTCCTTTGTTGCTGGAGAATTTGCTTGGTATGTCTTGCCCTGGAACTTATTGGCCCTTGTGTGGTGCTTGGTTTCAGTGTCGGTATGGAGGCAATTGATGAGCTCCTGTCAATGAATGTTCCTTGGAGTCAGGAGTTCCCTGGAGTCAGGGTTTGGACTTAAGTCTCCTGCTTCCGATTATCGGTCTTATTTTTACAGTAGTTTCAAAACTTCTCCTTCTATACAGCACCACTGATAAAACATCTACATTAAAGATGATAAGTTTCTCTACAGTGAGGGTCACTCAGAGAGGTTCACAGGGTTACATGGAGAAGAGAAGAGGGAGGAGGGAGTTAGAGGTGACCCAAATGAGATGAGGTGAATCAATAGTGGAGAGAGTGGGCTAGCCAGTAGTCACTTCCTTATGTGCACTCCACAACTGGACCACTCAGAGATGTTCACGGGGTTATACAGAGAAGAGAAGAAGGAGGAAGGTAACAGAGGTGGCCAGAAGGATAAAAGGGGGGAATGAAAAGGAGGGAGACAGATCCAGCCAGTAATCAGTTCCCTAAGTGTTCTCCACCGTCTGGAACACACAGAAATTCACAGAGTTGGGTAGAGTAGAGAGGGGTTAGGGAGGAGACACAGGCGACCTGGTGGAGAAAAAGGAGGGTCCAAAGGGAGAGAGAGCAGTCAAGCCAGTAATCTCACTCCCTAGTGAAAAATGGGTCCTGAAGATTGGGTCCTTAAAGGTACAAAATTGGTAACAAATACATAAAAGCAAAAATTAAAAATCTAGAGTAGAGTTTGGAATTTCAAAAATACGATGTTAAAGAAAAGAAGAAGGAAAAGAAAGAGAGAAAGAACGAACAAACAAAAACAAACAAGGTCGTGAAAATTATAAAGAAAGTACAGGTACAAAATTGATAACTAATACCAGAAAGCGAAAATTAAAAATCTAGAGTAGAGTTTGGAATTTCAAAAATACGATGTTAAAGAAAAGAAGAAGGAAAAGAAAGAAAAAACGAACAAACAAAAACAAACAAGGTCGCAAAAATTATAAAGAAAGTACAGGTACAAAATTGATAACTAATACCAGAAAGCAAAAATTAAAAATCTAGAGTAGAGTTTGGAATTTCAAAAATACAATGTTAAAAAAAAAAAAAAAAAAGAAGAAGAAAAATAAAGAGAGAAAACAAACAAACAAATACGAACAATGTCACAAAAATTATAAAGAAAATACAGGTACAAAATTGATATCAAATACCAAAAAGCATAAATTAAAAATCTAGAGTAAAGTTTGGAATTTCAGATATACAATGTTATATAAAAGAAGAAGAGAAAGAAACAGAGAAGAAGGAAAAAAAAAAAAAGTCACAGAAATTATATAAAAAAAAACTATAGGTACAAAATTGATAACATATACCAAAAAGCGAAAATTAAAAATCTAGAGTAGAGTTTGGAATTTCAAAAATACAGTGTTAAAGAAAAGAAGAAAAAAACAAACAAAAAAAAAACAAGGTCAAAAAATTATAAAATATATATATATGAAGTTTGCTGAAGAAGAAAAAAAATAGGGTCTTTTTTTTTTTTTTTTTTTTTGCAAAGTAATAGGTTATAAAAGTGAAAATTAAAGGAACAATAGAGGACTTAAAATTTTTTTTTTTTTTATTAAAAAAAAAAAAAGAAAGAATGATCGTAAAAATAATAAAAATATATCTAGGGCTTTTTTGGGTTTTTTTTTTTGTGGGTGTTGTGGGTTCAGTTCATTTTTGGCTAGTTCCTTGGTCAGATTTATATTTCTCAAGATCTATAGGCCCCTTCCTATGTAGTCCGTAGTAACCACAGGGTTTTGATCTATTGCCTGTAGCTTCCAAGGCGTTTCCCTCTGTTATATCTTCTTCTGTTTGCTAGTCTCTTCAGTATCTGGTTTCTGCCCTGACTCAAAGGGCACGGTGGAGGACACTTTTTTTTTTTTTTTTAGGCTTACTTGTTCAGTCGCGCTGTGGGGAGGGAGGGAGGGATGCTGCAAACAAATAACACTGGCGTGGGCTCGCAGTGCCTCAGCCACCCTGGGTCTGCCCCCGCTCACGGTGCGTGTAGCCTCCCTGTCCACACTGCTCGGACTCTAGGTTGTTCCGCCGGGAACAATCCGAGGCTGGCCCTGGGCTGCATGCACCTCCCAGGTCCAAGCCGCTCAGGTTCAGGCACTCGGGTAGTCCTCAGAGGCGCAGACTCAGTTGGGCCTGCGTTTTGTGCTCTTCCCAGGTCCGAGCGCCAATTTGCTCTTCCCAGGCGAGCGCCAATGCTGCGACTTATCGCCTCCCCGCCACTCGGATATCTGGATGTAAAACCGGCGCACCTTCTCAGGCAGATGTTGACCGTCCAGACCCCCAAGAAGTTTTAGTTAGCAAAGAAGCCTGCTTACAGTTTAATAGATAATGTCTCTCTGGGGCTGCGATTGCCCCCTTCCGGCTCTGGCTGCCTGTCACCGGAGGGGCAAGGTCTGCAGCCGGCTATCTCTGTTCAGTCCTTTGTTCCGTGCGCGGGCCTGGCGGTCTTAGGTTAGGGCTGGCTTTTCGCGTGGTAGGTATCCCACAGTCTGGTTTGCTAGCCCAAATTATTTTGCTCAGATAGCGCTCAGGGTATTCAGGCCAGATTCTTACTCTCAGCGATGCAGCCCGCGCCGCGCCTCCCTGCCCAGCCCCGGCTTGCTAATGGCGGATGCAGGCGTCTGCGCTGCTTCTCTGCTGGGGGAGTTACCGTAGGGCTCGCAATCTGCAAGTTTTAAATTGTTTATTTATTTTTTCTCCCTGTTATATTGCCCTCTGTGCTTCCAAAGCTCGGCGCAGATTCGGCAGTGAGAAGGTTTCCTGATGTTTGGAAACTTCTCTCTTTTTAAGATTCCCTTCCCGGGACGGAACTCCGTCCCTCCCTCTTTTGTCTCTTTTTTTTTGTTTTTAATATTTTTTCCTACCTCCTTTTGAAGAGTTGGGTTGCTTTTCTGGGTGCCTGATGTCCTCTGCCGGCATTCAGAAGTTGTTTTGTGGAATTTACTCTACGTTTAAATGCTCTTTTGATGAATTTGTGGGGGAGAAAGTGTTCTCCCCGTCCTACTCCTCCGCCATCTTGGCTCCTCCGCCGATCTTAAGTATTTTAATGTTGAGTTTTAAGCCAACTTTTTCACTTTCATCAAGAGGCTCTTTAGTTCTTCTTCACTTTCTGCCATAAGGGTGGTGTCATCTGCATATCTGAGGTGATTGATATTTTCCCAGCAATATTGATTCCAGCTTGTGCTTCATCTAGTCTGGAATTTCTCATGATATACTACAATATCTAGAAATGTCTGATGAATGCAAGACTGGTAGAAAGATTCAATAGTGTCAACTCAAATGCCTGGGCAAATTATGGAAAGAAATGAATCGAGTCTGCTGGAAAGGCTGGGAGTGTTGGGAGTGTTGTGACCTGGAGAAGACGCCCTGTATGAAAGTGTCAGTCTCCACTAGTACTTGTCAGTTGTCACCGTGAGGCACTAGAGGCCCATCCTCCTAAACCCTCCAGCTTTTAAAGAGAAGCCCAAGGTAAAGTTTTTATATGAGAAATATTTTCATTTTAAAAAAATCATATGGTCCAAAAGGTCTACAGACCAGATCCAACTCCCAGACTGACAATTTTAAAAATTTAGAATGAGTAAAAGGTCAGTTTCCATGAAACCTTAGTTAGAGGTTTAACAAATTTTGCTTGCTGATATTCTACTATAATGGAATCTACCACATTATTGATAAAAAGAGAATGTTACTATATCTTGGTGACATATAGGTTTTTATTGTAATTTTCAATTTGGACTTACAGATGTTACTTTTACATAAGATGGAGATGTTATTTTAAAAAGGAAGTGTAAAAAAAAGTGAATTGATGCTTTTAGAGAAATAAATCTTGAAAAATCTCAGTAAAAAAAATACCTTCAAATTATCAAGAAATTCTGTTAACTCCCTGGTTGAAAAAAAAAATCATGTTTGCCCTTATTTAAAGGTATATTCATGATGTTATGATTTTTAAGGTTTATTTACTCTGTTAAAATCTATAAAGATAATTTCATGAAAAAACACTCTCTAGGGATAATGCTCTTCAAAGTTTTATGAATAAAATTTTTTATGTAAAATTTTCAACATTTTGTATCCCCAGCCACAGGGGGAAAAAAAAAAGACTGGTTCTCATAGAAGCCTTTGAGACTGGTAGAGTCCACTGGAGGCACAAATATTCTTTGACATCTGCTTCCCAATACAAGTTTGCACTTTATTCCATAATGTTCCCATATTTATGGGGAAAGGAAATAGCTTTCCACCACCTCTTCTTCCAGAAAGATGTAATATGTTTATTTATAGTTTTGTGTACCTTTAGGTCTTGCCACATGCTCAGTGGTACTAATATAGGATGGGAAGAGCCAGTGAGTCACATTAGTGACTATGAACAGAAAATGTCAACTCAGCCCCTTCCCAAACTCAGACCATGAGCAAATACACTGAGCACTTAGGAACTTCCTAGACAGGAAAAGACAGTTAGGGGAGCCAAGAGGAAGCCTTTGTAAAATAATGGAATAAGGGGAAGTTCCCTTTCGGCATGCTGAAAGAGTAGGGTGTCACGTGGCGATGTTGAAAAGAGAGGTGTTTGGAATGGAAGACATAAAATGGAGCCCCAATATGTTCCATGACCGGTTGACACCAAGCATAAAGCATCCTGCTTTGAAGAATAGGTGAAGAAAGCCGACTTCACCAGTAAGAGAGTCTGTTGGGTCATCTAGTGAATGGACACGCCATGTCCATAACCAGCACCAGGAGGAAGCTCCAAAGCCTGAACTCCCCTGCTCAGGGCTTGGCAAGTGAGGGCTCAGTGCACTCAGTGCATATCAGCCCTCACTGTGCTGTCTCTGAAAATTAGGTAAACACTGATGCAGCCTGATTGCATATGTGGGATGGCATCTTTGTGGCCTGTTCTAAGACTCCGAAGTACAGAGAACAAGACAAACTGTGAGAGGACAGGGAGGGAGCAGAGCAGGGGAGCTAGTGCCTACACCTGTGTGTGCTGTGCTTACTTTCTCAGTCCTGTCCGACTCCCTGTGACCCATGGACTGCAGCCCGCCAGGCTCCTCGGTCCATGGGATTCTCCAGGCAAGAACACTGGAGTGGGTACCCCATCCCTTCTCCAGGGGATCTTCCTGACCCACCGATTGAAACAGGTAAATTGATTCTTTACCAAGTGAGCTCCCCCACATCTAAGGCGAGGAGACAGGGTTGAGATCTCTCGAGGGAACATCCAGTTCTGATAGGTGGGCCAGCTGCTGTCTTTCTGAGCTTACAGATTAAATTTCTTTATCTTTACTTAATAAGTAATATTTTAGATTGGTTGTATTTCATTTTTGTTTAAATTTTTTTTTTTATCACTGTTTGCGTGAGGCCAAAAACGGATGCGGTGAGACAGATAACTTGTCTCTTGTTGCCCTGCCCTAGGCAGGTACCAGCTGAAACTGGCCAGGACACAGGGGTTACTGTATTGGTCACTGACTCTCCCTGGAGCCAGGAAGACCCCTATACCCAATCCAGAGATACTTCACAGTCAGAGTCATACAGACCTGGGAAACATGAGGGATTCCAGCATATTAGGCTATTGCTTATTCTCGTAAAAGGCTAACTTCCCACTGTTGCTCAGCTTTCAAGTAAGCTTGTGTCTAGTTGATATGCTGCTACTGCTGCTGCTAAGTCACTTCAGTAATGTCCGACTCTGTGCGACCCCATAGATGGCAGCCCACCACGCTCCCCTGTCCCTGGGATTCTCCAGGCAAGAACACTGGAGTGGGTTGCCATTTCCTTCTCCAATGCATGAAAGTGAAAAGTGAAACTGAAGTTGCTCAGTCGTGTCCGACTCTTAGCGACCCCATGGACTGCAGCCTACCAGGCTCCTCCGTCCATGGGATTTTCCAGGCGAGAGTACTGGAGTGGGGTGACATTGCCTTCTCTGTTGATATAGTTGATATACCAAGCATAAAATAAATGCAAACAAAAGTTTAAGAAGATGAATATATGCAAATCAAAACTTTTTTGTACAGCTTCTCTGAAACTGAGCCCTCAATAATACAAATGAAGTAAGAAGGAACAGTGCTGACTTTCAGTTCTTCCTGTTGAAATGACAGCACATGGTCTCATACTTCCTTTCCGTTACACACACTAGTCTGTCTGCCTGGGCTGCAGACGGTCTTCTTTCCTCTTCACTTAGACAGCCTCTTTGCATTTTCTCAATGTATTTTAAAATCACCTCCCTGTGAATTCTGCTCCAACTAAGGTTAAGTTCAGTGTGTCTGTTTCTGTATTTTCATGTTCATTATGTAAACTTCTGGTATAACATTTAAAACAAATATGAAAGATGTGAACATTTTTCCCACTGAAATATGAACTTATCACAGCTTCCTGTACAGAGCAGGTGTTTACAAAATACTTCTTGTCTGCAAGTGTTTTATTTTCCTTTGTGTACATCCTATTACTACGGGTTGGTCTCTGGAATACGACAAACGTTAAGTGAATTTCTGTGGAAAGAATGATGTGTGAGTGTATTTTCTCTTCTAGAACTAACTGTGGGGGTCAATGGAGACATGAATACAACAAAGGAACTTTCAGATACAATGTGATTGAAAATTTGATGATTCTTTGTGGACCTGATACAGTGTATGCTGAGATCTCAAGCAAGTGAACTGTTTGAGAAGGGAAGAAAGCCTGGAACTATTAGAAACACAGTCTAGGTTGATTCTACAGTTTTGGTCAGGAGTCTAGGTTATAATGTCCAAAAGCATGGGACCAAGTTACTTGGTTTAGGTGATTGGCATCCACAGCCGTCTGTTCTAACAGGTGGGCAAGGCAGCAGGAGTCAACTGCTAGTGAGACATTTAGATTCATTCTATGACATCATCTTAATTATTTTTTATTCATCTATTTTGATATAAGATACCAACTCTAATAAAGATTCAAGGAGAGAATTACAAAGCCTAGGCAGGGAGACACATAAGAAAAGCAAGGCTGTATCAGGACTGGCAAATGTGGGACAGGTTGTAGGGAAGAATACAGCTCAGGAGGATTCTGGTTTCTGAACCAGGACTGTTTCGATTCTTAACTTTACAGACTAGAGTAATTGACTGGTCAAGAGCAGCTCAGATTCATGGTCTTGAGCACCAGCTGCTGAGTCAGGCATGCAAAGAAGAGACTGTCTGCTTCTTTTTAAAATTACATTCCACTTCATAGCTCTTATCTTACTTCTCATTAATACACTACTTCCTGATTTTTGCAAACCAGACTTTAAGAAAGCTTCTCATTTCACAGTAAATGAATACAGCTTAATTTCTTCTCCATTTTAAGGGGGAAAAAATGATTTCCCAGATATGATATTTTCGTTTCATTTCTGCCACTTGCAACAGGAAAACCACACTGGATAAAGTCCAACAATATTTATAACTATCATTCTTGTTCACATAATAGCATTTACACATCTATTTTTCTAGGCAGTGCCTAGAACCTGGAATTAGACCAGATCCTAATTTATTGGGGTAAGATAAATACTCAATACCAATACACAATAATAATGTGGGAATTGTAGAGGAAATGTGCAGAGTTTGAGACACTTATAATCAATTGGGCAGAATTTTTAAAAACTGGGTAGTCTGATAACTAAGGCACTTTCTTTTAGAATTCATGGTTGGAGTTTTGATCATTGCTCTTTTTTGGGGGAATGGGGGGCGGCAACAAATAAACAGACCTAAATGGAGAGAAAAGAAGATGTCTCAAAAGCAAAGCTTGAAGTTTCTGGCTTACTGCCTTAGCTTCCATTTTGTGCCAGAATGGATTGACTAAATTTTATTATTTCATACAAATGCTTCCTGGACCATTTTTAGTTCTTGATATATAAAACAATGAGACAGAAGGTGACACAAATATTTAGAGCCAAGTAATTTTGGAAAATTCTGTCCCATGTGGCTTTTATATGATTTTTTTCAAATATAGGTCATTGTGTGTTTCAAATATGGGTTACGTCGATTTCTCTTCATCACATATTTCTTTAGTCTCTTAAGCTAACAGTAGCTAGCTGCACTTTGGAAGATGTGCAGTGAGTGGCCCTGGCTTCATTTAGTTAAAGAAAATCATAATCAAATAAATCCTGAAAATAATTTATAAACCATATGTAAATTACATGTCTGATCTCCAGTACAGCGCAGGGTTTGAGATCTTACTTCACTTGCAGACTTACAAGACCGCCTGTCACAGCTTCATGGACACTGGGAGAAGACACAAGTCTCCTAGGTCAGAGATAAAGGACAGTTTGTTACACTAGCAGTGACAGTGGCCAGTGTGTTCTCGTGTTTGGATTGGTCCCCCAAGCCCCAGTTTCCACACGGCGACATGGGTGCTCAAGATGGTGCTGTCCTCAGTGAGTTACGTTGCAGGAGAGAAACTCTGAGCTTAGGGAACCTAAATCTTTAGAAATGGACAATGGCCGTGACTGCCCTTGTGCTCTGGAGAAAGACAGCATCTCTGTCTTCCAAGGCTGTTTGCTATACCAGCATCCTATAAATAATAGTTTGGAACAAAGGACAGTCATTGCATCACACACAAACTATGTAGGCACTCTAGACTCATCTGTGATGAACTGCATTTTAAGAGTCTTTTTGAGACAATATCTTGGGGGGAAAGGTGATTTTAAAATTATAACTATAGAAAAAATTGCATACTTATGACTGTATGAGGAAATAGTGGAAAGCAATTTAACTTAGGTTAGAAAATGTTAAGTCGGGTTTTATAAAAATGTTTTTTAGAAGACTCGAGAGTCCCTTGGACTGCAAGGAGATCCAACCAGTCCATCCTAAAGGAAATCAGTCCTGAATATTCATTGGAAGGACTGATGCTGAAGCTGAAACTCCAATACTTTGGCCACCTGATGTGAAGGCCTGACTCACTGGAAAGACCCTGATGCTGGGAAAGATTGAAGGCGGGAGGAGAAGGGGATGACAGAGGATTAGATGGTTGGATGGCATCACTGACTCAGTGGATATGAGTTTGAGTAACTCCGGGAGTTGGTGATGGACAGGGAGGCCTGGTGTGCTGCAGCCCCTGGGGTCCCAAAGAGTCTAATACAACTGAGTGACTGAACTGAATTGACTGAATTCTCAGGAGAGCAATTTAAATAACATTACTCCTTTTTCAAAAACAGAAGTTATGCTCCCCAAAGAAAAATAGTTTAAACGATCAAAGCTAAATATTTTTGCTGCTTCTGCTAAGTCGCTTCAGTCGTGTCCGACTCTGTGAGACCCCATAGATGGCGGCCCACCAGGCTTGCCCGTCCCTGGGATTCTCCAGGCAAGAACACTGGAGTGGTTTGCCATTTCCTTCTCCACTGCATGAAAGGGAAAAGTGAAAGTGAAGTCGCTCAGTGGTGTCCAACTCTTCGAGACCCCATGGTCTGCAGCCTACCAGGCTCCTCCGTCCATGGGATTTTCCAGGCAAGAGTACTGGAGTGGGGTGCCATTGCCTTCTCCAAAATATTTTTGGCCTTTTTTTAAACAAACTTTTTATAAAAGTTTAAAATTAAGATTGTCACCCTAAACTGGCCATTAATATAGTTTACTCTAATGCTTTTAAGTTGGTCATGCTTAATGAGTGCCAATACATGCTGTTTAGTCCTTTTAACTTATTTCCTAGTTTCACTGAATGTATTTACTGATTAAATGTTAAATACTCATTTCTATGATGTTGAAATCATGCTATTTTTATAGAAGTATATTAAATTGAAAATATGTTCTTATATGGAGAAACTATTTTCTGATTACAAAAGAAGCATTTTCTCCAAGCAAGCTAGACTGTAGAAACTAACTTTTTATCCTAAATACTTACATATTTATAGTAATATAACTACTCTTACTGAAAATGATTGTTTTAATTTTGGCTAATGAAGCACCAAAAATTAAATTTTGGTTTTATTTTTAAATCATATGATTCAGTTTCTTTTTAATATTACAATTCAATAAAATGTATGAATCATTTTTACCTCACAACACTTGTTAAGTGAATGTAACGAACACAAAATTTAGCGTGTGTGTTATTTTTTAAATAAAATGAAACATCAATGTGGAATCTTATAAAGTACTATATTTGATCCAAATGTTTGATATTTCTCTAAATGTTAAAGGTTATATTAATACCTCCTACTCTGGATATATCACATATACTTTTGCTTAACCTGTTTGTGTTTTGTGATATGTCACCTTCAGTTCAGTTCAGTTCAGTCGCTCAGTCATGTCCGACTCTTTGTGACCCCATGAATCGCAGCACGCCAGGCCTCCCTGTCCATCACCAACTCCTGGAGTTCACTCAGACTCACGTCCATCGAGTCAGTGATGCCATCTAGCCATCTCATCCTCTGTCATCCCCTTCTCCTCCTGACCCCAATCCCTCCCAGCATCAGTCTTTTCCAATGAGTCAACTCTTCCCATGAGGTGGCCAAAGTACTGGAGTTTCAGCTTTAGCATCATTCCTTCCAAAGAAATCCCAGGGTTGATCTCCTTCCGAAGGGACTGGTTGAATCTCCTTGCAGTCCAAGGGACTCTCAAGAGTCTTCTCCAACACCACAGTTCAAAAGCATCAATTCTTCGGCACTCAGCCTTCTTCACAGTCCAACTCTCACATCCATACATGACCACAGGAAAAACCATAGCCTTGACTAGATGAACCTTTGTTGGCAAAGTAATGTCTCTGCTTTTGAATATGCTATCTAGGTTGGTCATAACTTTCCTTCCAAGGAGTAAGCTATCTTTTAATTTCATGGCTGCAGTCACCATCTGCAGTGATTTTGGAGCCCCAAAAAATAGAGTCTGACACTGTTTCCACTGTTTCCCCATCTATTTACCATGAAGTCATGGGACTGGATGCCATGATCTTAGTTTTCTGAATGTTGAGCTTTAAGCCAACTTTTTCACTCTCCACTTTCACTTTCATCAAGAGGCTTTTGAGTTCCTCTTCACTTTCTGCCATAAGGGTGGTCTCATCTGCATATCTGAGGTTATTGATATTTCTCCCAGCAATCTTGATTCCAGCTTGTGCTTCTTCCAGCCCAGCGTTTCTCATGATGTACTCTGCATAGAAGTTAAATAAGCAGGGTGACAATATACACCCTTGACATACTCCTGTTCCTATTTGGAACCAGTCTGTTGTTCCATGTCCAGTTCTAACTCTTGCTTACTGACCTGCATACAGATTTCTCCAGATGCAGGTCAGGTGGTCTGGTATTCCCATCTCTTGAAGAATTTTCCACAGTTTACTGTGATCCACACAGTCAAAGGCTTTGGCATAGTCAATAAAGCAGAAATAGATGTTTTTCTGGAACTCTCTTGCTTTTTTGATGATCCAGCGGATGTTGGCAATTTGATCTCTGGTTCCTCTGCCTTTTCTAAAACCAGCATGACATCAGGAGGTTCACAGTTCACATATTGCTTAAGCCTGGCTTGGAGAATTTTGAGCATTACTTTACTAGCGTGTGAGATGAGTGCAATTGTGTGGTAGTTTGAATATTCTTTGGCATTGCCTTTCTTTGGGATTGGAATGAAAACTGACCTTTTCCAGTCCTGTGGCCACTGCTGAGTTTTCCAAATTTGCTGGCATATTGAGTGCAGCACTTTCACAGCATCATCTTTCAGGATTTGAAATAGCTCAACTGGAATTCCATCACCTCCACTAGCTTTGTTCGTAGTGATGCTTTCTGAGGCCCACTTGACTTCACATTCCAGGATGTCTGGCTCTAAGTCAGTGATCACACCATCATGATTATCTGGGTTGTGAAGATCTTTTTTGTACAGTTCTTCTGTGTATTCTTGCCACCTCTTCTTAATATCTTCTGCTTGTGTTAAGTCCCTACCATTTCTGTCCTTTATCGAGCCCATCTTTGCATGAAATGTTCCCTTGGTATCTCTAATTTTCTTGAAGAGGTCTCTAGTCTTTCCCATTCTGTTGTTTTCCTCTATTTCTTTGCACTGATTGCTGAAGAAGGCTTTCTTTATCTCTTCTTGGTATTCTTTGGAACTCTGCATTCAGATGCTTATATCTTTCCTTTTCTCCTTTGCTTTTTGCTTCTCTTCTTTTCACAGCTATTTGTAAGGCCTCCCCAGACAGCCATTTTGCTTTTATGCATTTCTTTTCCATGGGGATGGTCTTGATCCCTCTCTCCTGTACAATGTCACGAACCTCCGTCCATAGTTCATCAGGCACTCTATCTATCAGATCTAGGCCCTTAAATCTATTTCTCACTTCCACTGTAGAATCATAAGGGATTTGATTTAGGTCATACCTGAATGGTCTAGTGGTTTTCCCTACTTTCTTCAATTTAAGTCTGAATTTGGCAATAAGGAGTTCATGGTCTGAGCCACAGTCAGCTCCTCGTCTTGTTTTTGCTGACCGTATAGAGCTTCTGCATCTTTGGCTGCAAAGAATATAATCAATCTGATTTCAGTGTTGACCATCTGGTGATGTCCATATATAGAGTCTTCTCTTGTGTTGTTGGAAGAGGGTGTGTGTTATGACCAGTGCATTTTCTTGGCAAAACTCTATTAGTCTTTGCCTTACTTCATTCCGTATTCCAAGGCCAAATTTGCCTGTTACTCCAGGTGTTTCTTGACTTCCTACTTTTGCATTCCAGTCCCCTATAATGAAAAGAACATCTTTTTTGGGGTGTTAGTTCTAAAAGGTCTTGTAGGTCTTCATAGAACCGTTCAACTTCAGCTTCTTCAGCTGAAGAAGAACTGGTTGGGGCATAGACTTGGATTACTGTGATATTGAATGGTTTGCCTTGGAAACGAACAGAGATCATTCTGTCATTTTTGAGATCGCATCCAAGTACAGCATTTCAGACTCTTTTGTTGACCGTGATGGCTACTCCATTTCTTCTGAGGGATTTCTGCCCGCAGTAGTAGATATAATGGTCATCTGAGTTAAATTCACCCATTCCAGTCCATTTCAGTTCGCTGATTCCTAGAATGTCGACATTCACTCTTGCCATCTCTTGTTTGACCACTTCCAGTTTGCCTTGATTCATGGACCTGACATTCCAGGTTCCTATATAATATTGCTCTTTACAGCATCAGACCTTGCTTTTATCACCAGTCACATCCACAGCTGGGTATTCTTTTTGCTTTGACTCCATCCCTTCATTCTTTCTGGAGTTATTTCTCCACTGATCTCCAGTAGCATATTGGGCACCTACTGACCTGGGGAGTTCCTCTTTCAGTATCCTATCATTTTTCCTTTTCATACTGTTCATGGGGTTCTCAAGGCAAGAATACTGAAGTGGTTTGCCATTCCCTTCTCCAGTGGACCACATTCTGTCAGACCTCTCCACCATGACCTGACCGTCTTGGGTTGCCCCACGGGCATGGCTTAGTTTCACTGAGTTAGACAAGGCTGTGGTCCTAGTGTGATTAGATTGACTAGTTTTCTGTGAGTATGATTTCAGTGTGTCTGCCCTCTGATGCCCTCTTGCAACATCAACCATCTTACTTCGGTTTCTCTTACCTTGGGCCTGGGGTATCTCTTCATGCCTGCTCCAGCAAAGCACAGCTGCTGCTCCTTACCTTGGACGAGGGGTGTCTCCTCACTGCCTCCCTTCCTGACCTTCAATGTGGGATAGCTCCACTAGGCCCTCCTGTGCCCGTGCAGCCACGGATCCTTAGAAACATTTATATATAAACAGTAATATAATATTCAACTGCCCTTTGTCACTTTTTATTAGTGCTTATAACTAATTATAAATTTTGCAATTGAAATTAATTTTTCTTTTTGTTGCTTAAAAACACTACACTGTGTTTTAGGGTTATAAAATTTATCATTAGTTCCACAAATATTTTCATAGCAGCATAAATAGAAATCAACTTAAAATTAAGAAAAATGTATAAATACATCTGAACCCTAACAAATCAAAATATAATTCTTTTACTTTCTTTTACCCAGGTATATACATGTATTATTTTACATCATGGTATATATCTCTATACTTTCTACATGTAATGTAGTAATATACCTGTGTTTTCACATGTAGGATATGTATTTTTTATAATCATTATGTTGAAAGTCACATAAAATTCTATTGAGAAAATTTTATTGAAGAATTAAATATGTTATTAATAATTCCCTTATTGTTTGTCACATATAAGTTGATTCTAAATTTTTATACTTATACATGGTGTTTAGAAAATCATCTAGTATGCGTATTGTTTCCTTTACACTTTTTTAGAATAAATTCCAAGAAGGAGCATTCTAAAGTACAAAAACTTAATACATTTTCATTTCTTAGACATATTATTTAATTATTTTCCAAAAGGATTTTTCAAATTTGTGTCATCAATGAAAAAGGACAAATTTCACTTCACTCATATACTTATGGTGATATCATTCATATTTATTCAGGTCCTATAACCATTTTAAGATCAGATTTTTTTTTTCCATTCTATTGAGTTGTAAGAACTTTTTATATATTTTGGATGTTAACCCCTTATCAAAGAGATCACTCAAGTATTTTTTTTTATTCTGTTTATTTATATTTGTTTATTTTTGCTATTGTTGCCTGCACTTTTGTAGTCAGATGTAAAAAGTCATTGCCAAGACAGATGTCAGTGAACTTTACCTCAATGTGTGTTTTAGAAATTTTACGGTCTCAGGTGTTATGTTTAAGCCTTTTTTAAAAAAATTAATTTATTTACTTTAATTGGAAACTAATTACTTTACAATATTGTAGTGGTTTTTGCCATACATTGACATGAATCCGCAATGGGTGTACATGTGTTTCCCATCCTGAATCCCTCCTCCCACCTCCCTCCCCATCCCATCCTTCTGGGTCACCCCAGTGCACCAGCCCTAAGCACCCTGTCTCATGCATTGAACCTGGACTGGCGATCTGTTTCACATATAGTAATATATATGTTTCAATGCTATTCTCTCAAATCATCCCACGCTTGCCTTCTCCCACAGAGTCCAAAAGACTGTTCTTTATATCTATGTCTCTTTTGCTGTCTTACATATAGGGTCATCGTTACCATCTTTCTAAATTCCATATGTATGCATTAGTATACTGTATTGCTGTTTTCCTTTCTGACTTACTTCACTCTGTATAATAGGCTCCAGTTTCATCCACCTTATTAGAACTGATTCAAATGCATTCTTTTTAATGGCTGAGTAATATTCCATTGTGTATTTGTACCACAGCTTTCTTATCCATTCATCTACTGATGGACATCTAGATTGTTTCCATGTCCTGGGTATTGTAAACAATGCTGTGATGAACATTGGCGTACATGTGTCTCTTTCACTTCTGATTTCCTCGGTGTGTACGCCCAGCATTTCTGGGTCATATGTCAGTTCTATTTCCAGTTTTTTAAGGAATCTCCACACTGTTCTCCATAGTGGCTGTACTAGTTTGCATTCCTACCAACAGTGTAAGAGTGTTCCCTCTTCTCCACACCCTCTCCAGCATTTATTGTTTGTGGACTTTTTGATACAAGCCATTCTGACCAGTTTGAGTAGCAGAGGTGTTAGCTCTTTTCTAAATTTTTGGTAGAATTCAGCTGTGAAGCCGTCTGGTCCTGGGCTTTTGTTTGCTGGAAGATTTCTGATTACAGTTTCAATTTCCGTGCTTGTGATGGGTCTGTTAAGATTTTCTATTTCTTCCTGATTCAGTTTTGGAAAGTTGTACTTTTCTAAGAATTTGTCCATTTCTTCCAAGTTGTCCATTTTATTGGCATATAGTTTCTGATAGTAGTCTCTTATGATCTTTTGTATTTTTGTGTTGTCTGTTGTGATTTCTCCATTTTCATTTCTAATTTTGTTGATTTGATTTTTCTCCCTTTGTTTCTTGATGAGTATGGCTAATGGTCCGTCAATTTTATTTCTCTTCTCAAAGAAACAGCTTTTAGCTTTGTTGATTTCTGCCATGGTCTCCTTTGTTTCTTTTTCATTTATTTATGCCCTAATTTTTATCATTTCTTTGCTTCTACTAACCCTGGGGTTCTTCCTTTCTTCCTTTTCTAGTTGCTTTAGGTGTAGAGTTAGGTTATTTATTTGATTTTTCTCTTGTTTCTTGAGGTGAGCTTGTATTCATATGAACCTTCCCCTTAGCACTGCTTTTACTGAGTCCCATAGGTTTTGGGTTGTAGTGTTTGCATTTTAATTAATTTCTATGTGTATTTTGATTTCTTCTGTGATTTCTTGGTTACTCAGTAGTGTGTTGTTTAGCCTCCATATGTTTGTATTTTTAATAGTTTTTTTTTTTCCTGTAGTTGACATCTAATCTTACCACATTGTGATCAGAAAAGATGCTTGGAATAATTTCAATTTTTTGAATTTACCAAGGCTAGATTTGTGGCCAAGGATGTGATCTATCCTGGAGAAGGTTCCATGTGCACTGGAGAAAAAAGTGAAATTCATTGTTTTGGGGTGAAATGTCCTATAGATATAAATTAGGTCTAACTGGTCCATTGTGTGATTTAAAGTTTGTGTTTCCTTGCTAATTTTCTGTTTAGTTGATATATCTGTAGGTGTGAGTGGGGTATTAAAGTCTCCCACTATTATTGTGCTTGGAGAAGGTGATGGCACCCCACTCCAGTACTCTTGCCTGGAAAATCCCATGGATGGAGGAGCCTGGTAGGCTGCAGTCCATGGGGTCGCTAAGAGTTGGACATGATTGAGCAACTTCACTTTTACTTTTCTCTTTTCATGCACTGGAGAAGGAAATGGCAACCCACTCCAGTATTCTTGCCTGGAGAATCCCAGGGACGACGGAGCCTGGTGGGCTGCCATCTATTGGGTCGCACAGAGTCGGACACGACTAAAGCGACTTAGCATAGCATAGAATAGCATTATTGTGCTACTGTTAATTTCCCCTTTCATACTTGTTAGCATTTGTCTTACATATTGTGGTGCTCCTATGTTGGATGCATATATATTTGTAATTGTTATATTTTCTTCTTGGATTGATCCTTTGATCATTATGTAGTGTCCTTCTTTGTCTCTTTTCACAGCCTTTATTTCCAAGTCTATTTTATCTGATATGAGTATTGCTAATCCTGTTTTCTTTTGGTCTCCATTTGTGTGAAATATCTTTTTATAGCCCCCCACTTTCATTATGTATGTGTCACTTATTTTGAGGTGGGTCTCTTGTAGACAATGTATATAGGGGTCTTGTCTTTGTATCCATTCAGCCAGTCTTTGTCTTTTGGTTGGGGTATTCAACCCATTTACATTTAAGGTAATTATTGATAATATGATCCCGTTGCCATTTACTTTGTTGTTTTCAGTTTGAGTTTATATACCTTTTCAATGTTTCCTGTCTAGAGGAGATCCTTTAGCATGTTTGAGAGCTGGTTTGGTGGTGCTGAATTCCCTCAGCTTTTGCTTGTCTGTAAAGCTTTTGATTTCTCCTTCATATTTGAATGAGATCGTTGCTGAGTACAGTAATCTGGGTTGTAGGTTTTTCTCTTTCATCACTTTATGTCCTGCCATTGCCATCTGGCCTGAAGAGTTTCTATTGAAAGGTCAGCTGTTATCCTTATGGGAATCCCCTTGTGTGCTATTTGTTGCTTTTCCCTTGCTGCTTTTAATATTTGCTCTTTGTGTTTGATCTTCATTAATTTGATTAATATGTATCTTGGGGTGTTTTGCCTTGGGTTTATCCTGTTTGGGACTCTCTGGGTTTCTTGGACTTGGGTGACGAATTCCTTCCCCATTTTAGGGAATTTTTCAACTATTATCTCCTCAAGTGTTTTCTCATGGCCTTTCTTTTTGTCTTCTTATTCTGGGACTCCTATGATTCAAATGTTGGGGCATTTGACATTGTCCCAGAGGTCTCTGAGGTTGTCCTCATTTCTTTTAATTCTTTTTCCTTTTTTCCTCTCTGCTTCATTTATTTCCATCATTCTATCTTCCACCTCACTTATCCTATCTTCTGCCTCAGTTATTCTACTGTTGGTTCCCTCCAGAGTGTTTTTAATCTCAGTTATTGCATTATTCATTATTGATTGACTCTTTTTTATTTATTCTAGGTCATTGTTAAACATTTCTTGCATCTTCTCAATCCTTGTCTGCAGACTATTTATCTGTAACTCCATTTTGTTTTCAAGATTTTGGATCATTTTTACTATCATTATTCTAAATTCTTTTTCAGGTAGACTCTCTGTCTCTTCCACTTTTGTTTGATTTGGTGGGCATTTATCATGTACTTTTACCTACTGAATATTTCTCTGCCCTTTCATTTTCTTTAGATTGCTGTGTTTGGGGTAACCTTTCTGTGTGCTGGAAGTTTGTGGTTCCTCTTTATTGTGGAGGTTCCTCCCTGTGGGTGGGGTTGGACGAGTGTCTTGTCAATGTTTCCTGCCTAGGGAAGCTTGCGTCAGTGTTCTGGTGGGTGGAACTGGATCTCTTGTCTCTGGAGTGCATCAAAGTATCCAGTAGTGAATTTTGAGGTGTCTGTGGGTTTGGTGTGACTTTGGGCAGCCTGTATATTAATGCTCAGGGCTGTCTTCCTGTGTTGCGGGAGAATTAGCATGGTATGTCTTTCTCTGGAACTTGTTGGTTCTTGGGTGAAGCTTGGTTTCAGTGTGGGTATGGAGGATTTTGGATGAGCTCTTGTCTATTAATGTTCCCTGGAGTCAGGAGTTTTCTGGTGTTCTCAAGTTTTGGATTTAAGCTTCCTGCCTCTGGTTTTCAGTCTTATTCTTACAGTAGCCTCAAGACTTCTCCATCCATACTGCACCTATGATAAAACATCTAGGTTAATGGAGAAAAGATTCTCCATAGTGAGAGATACCCAGAGAGTTTTGCAGAGCTACATGGAGAAGAGAAGAGGGAGGAGGGAGATAGAGGTAACCAGGAAGAGAAGAGGGGGAATCAAAAGGGGAGAGAGCAGTCTAGCCAGTAATCAATTCCCTTTGTGCCCTCCACAGTTTGGAATGCCCAGAGAAGTTCACAGAGTTACACAGAGAAGAGAAGAGGGAGGAAGGAGATAGAGGTGACCAGGAGGAGAAGAGGGGGAATCAAAAGGGGAGAGAAAGATCTAGCCAGTAATCAGTTCCCTAAATGTTCTCCACAGCCCAGAACACCCAAAGAGATTCACAGAGTTGGGTAGAGAAGAAAGGAGGAGGGAAGAGATAGAGGTGTCTTGGGGGAGAAAAAAGGAGAGTCAAAAGGGGGAGAGGGCAATGAAGCCAGTAATCACACTCCTAAGTAAAAATGGGTACTGAAGATTGGATTCTTAAAGGTACAAAATTGATAACAAATACCAAAAAGCAAAGATTAAAAATCTAGAGTAGAGGTTAGACTCTAAAAAATGCAATATTAAAAAAAAATCACAAAATTATAAAAAAAAATATATGAAATTTGCTTTAAAAATTGGGTCTTTTTTTGCAAGATAATAGTAGGTTATGAAAATGAAAATTAAAGGAGTAATAAAGGACTTAATAAAAATGATAATAGTAAAATATATCTAGGCATTTCTCTGGAGCTGTTGCAGGCAGTGTGGGGTCAGTTCTGTTTCAGCTAGTTCCTTATTCCAGCTTATACTTCTCGAGATCTATAGGCCCCTTCCAATGTAGTTGGTGCTAACTACAGGGTTTTAATCTGTTGCACCTGTCACTTCCCAAGCGGTTCCCTTTGTTTATTTTGGCTTCATCTGTTTGCAAGTCTCTTCAGTGTCTAATTTCCACTCTGCCACAAGGAGGCAAAGATGGTCACTATTTAGGTTCATTTGTTCAGTTGTGCTGTGGGGAGGAAGGAATACTGCAAACAAATATCACTGGCATGTGTGGGGAGTGCTTGCAGTCTGGGCCACACTTGATTTGTCCCCACTCATGGCATGTGCTTTCTTGGTCTACACTGCTCAGTCTCCAGGTTGCTCTACAGGGGAACTGTCTAAAATGGGCCCTGGGTTGCGTGTACTACCCAGGCTTAAGCTGCTCAGGTTCAGGTTCTTGGGTACTCCACAAAGGCACAGACTTGGTTGGGCCTGGGTTTTGTGCCCTTCCCAGGTCAGAACAGCTCAGGCGACCAGATGCTTGGCGAGCACACTCCCACCAGGTGGGCAGTGCCTCTTACCACTTCCCTGGTCCCAACCTCTTGGTTTCCTGGGTGCGCAGTGGTAGCACTGTCTCAGGTGTGTTGTGTGTCTTCTCTGGGGAGCTGATCTCTGGCTGTGACCCTCCTGGTGATGTTAACCATCCAGGATCCCAGGAAGACTTGGTTAGCAACTGGGAGCCTGCTTGCAGTTTGAAAGAAGATGCTGTCTCTGGGGCCGAGATTGCCCCTCGCCTTCTGGCTCTGGCTGTCGCCCGCCTGCCTCTCTGCCTCCAGCAGGCGATGGGCTGGTCCACTGCCGGCTAGCTCTCCCCTGGTGACGGCTCAGTCCTTTGTTCTGTGAGTGGGCCGGCAGTGCCTTAGGTTAGATCTTTTCATGGGAAAGTTCTGTCTCTTTTTTTTTCTCTCTCTGGCAATCCCACGGTTTGGGTTGTCATCGCACGTTAGCTCCCTTAGATTGTCCTCAGGGCATTCAGGCCTGGTCCTTACCTTCAGCAACGCAGCCCGCACCTCCTTGTTCAGCCCCCGCTTGCTGGTAACGGATGCAAGCATCTGGGCTACTTCTCCACTGGGAGTTGCGGCTAGGCGCATAATCTGTGGGTTTTATTTATTTATTTTTCCTCCTGGTTATGTTGCCCTCTGAGATTCCAAAACTCCCCACAGACATGCCAATGAGAGGGTTTCCTGGTGTTTGGAAACTTCTCCTCTTTCACGACTCCCTCCCCAGGACAGGTCTCTGTCCCTAACTCTTTTGTCTCTCTTTTTATCTTTTATATTTTGTCTTACCTCCTTTCAAAGACAATGGGCTGCCTTTCTGGGTGCCTGGTGTCCTCCACCAGCATTCAGAATTGTTTTGTGGAATTTGCTCAGTGTTCAGATGATCTTTCAATAAATTTGTGGGGGATAAAGTGGTCTCCCCATCCTATTCCTCTGTCATCTTAGGACTGCCCTCCTATGTTTAAGTCTTTACTTCATTTTGAATTTATTTTTGTGTTTTAAGATAACAGTCCAATTTTGTTCTTTTGCTCATTAAGATATTTGTCCAATTTTCCCAACCTCACTTAAAAAGAGACTGCTCTTCCTTCCATTGTATGTTCTTACTGCCTTTGTCAAAAATCAGATGGCTGTATACTGTGGGTTTCTTTCTGGAGCCTCTCTTCTGTTCCAATGATCTATGAGTCTTTTTTTTTTTTTTTAATTCAAATACTGTACTGTTTTGACTGCTATGGCTTTGTAATATAGTTTGAAATCAGGAAATATGATGTCTCCAGCTTTACACTTCTTCCTCAAGATTGCTTTGGGGGCCTTTTGGAGTTCCACACAGATTTTAGGATTGTTTTCAATTTGCCACTGGGATTTTGATAGGGATTTCACTGAATCTGTGAATTTCTTTGGATATTTAAAATTTAAAAATTAAATTTAAAATTTAAAATTAATTCTTCTAATTCATGAACATGGAATATCTTTCTATTTATTTGTGTCATCTTCAATTTATTTCATCAGTTTTTCATAGTTTTCAATGTATAGCTCTTTCATTCCTTAGTTAAATTTATCCCTAAGTATTTTATTTTTTTGATGCTATTGCAAAAGGGCTTAAAAAAAAGAATGTCTTCTTCAGATAGCTTGTTGTTTCTGTATAGAAATGCAACTCATTTTTGTATATTGATTTTGTACCTTGCAAATTTGCTCTATTCATTGATTAGTCCTAACAGTTTTTTAGTGGAGTCTTTAGGGCTTTCTGTATATAAGATTATGTTTAGCTTTCCTGGCTAACTAAGGAAAAAAGAAAGTGTGAAACAACAGATTCAATGTACATGGTAAAACTTCTGTGCTTTGAACAGCCTTAAAGAATCTTAAGGTCATAATTGGCATCTCCAGAGACAGTCTATATGTAGGAAATGTGTGTGAATACATTTGAATGTAGTATATTTATTGACATAACAATTTTGATGTTGAAGTTGGTTAGTAGTCTCACTTTAGTGCTTCTTGGCTTGCTCTGTAGCCATGAATATCAGAAATTAATAATAGGAAGAAAGAGGCAACAGGCTAGGAGAATATAGTGCCTATTAAGACCAAATAAAATATGTGTGTATAATTGTCAAGGCTGTATATTGTCACCCTGCTTATTTAACTCATATGCAGTGTACATCATGAAAAATGCCAGGCTGGATTAAGCACAAGCTGGAATCAAGATTGCCAAGAGAAGTATCAATAACCTCAGATAATCAGATGACACCACCCTTATGGCAGAAAGCAGGAAGAACTAAAGAGCCTCTTGATAAAAGTGAAAGAGGAGAGTGAAAAAATTGGCTTAAAACTAAACATTCAGAAAACTAAGATCATGGTATCTGGTCCTATCACTTCATGTCAAATAGATGGGGAAATAATGGAAACAGTGACAGACTTTATTTTTGGGGGCTCCAAAATCACTGTAGATGGTGACTGCAGCCATAAAATTAAAAGGCACTTGCTCCTTGGAAGTAAAGCTATGACCAACCTAGACAGTGTATTAAAAAGCAGAGACGTTACTTTGCCAACAAAAGTCCATCTAGTCAAAGCTATGGTTTTCCCAGTAGTCATGTATGGATATGAGAATTGGACTATAAACAAAGCTGAGCACTGAATAATTGATGCTTTTGAACTGTGCTTGGAGAAGACTCTTGAGTGTCCCTTGGACTGCAAGGAGATTCAACCAGTTAATCCTAAAGGAAATCAGTCCTGAATATACACCAGAAGGACTGATGGTGAAGATAAAACTCCTGATGCGAAGAACTGACTCATTTGAAAAGACCCTGATGCTGGGAAAGATTGAAGGCAGGAGGAGAAGGGAACGCCAGAGGATGAGATGGTTGGATGGCATTACCGACTTGATGGACATGAGTTTGAGTAAACTCTGGGAGTTGGTGATGGACAGGAAAGCCTGCCGTGCTGCAGTCCATGCGTTTGCAGAGTTGAACACGACTGAGTGACTAACTGAACTGAACTGATAATATACCTGTTCCATTCTCCATGTGCCTATGTTAGTGAATGTCTGGCTTTTGAAATGTCTATTAGGACATGAGTCTGAAACTCTCACAGGAAGATTATCACCTGGATGTCTTCTAGGAAAGCCTGTTTTCTGTACAAAGTTTCTTAATTTCAGACAGGAAGAGACAGTCATAAGACTAAGCTTTAACAGTAATTAATGCCTTCCTGGGGTATGCTTGGCATAATTTGCAGGGATCATATATTCTTAGTTTGAACCAAGGAGGTTTTTGGGATTTCTAAATTCAGGTACTAGAATTCTAGAATGTTTTCCTTGCAACAGAGCTTTTTTCTTTGCCATTCATTCTATGTACACTTTGGAAAACTTGAGCTGCTTAGTTATTTCCCATGTCAAAAAGGAAAAATTTTACTAGAATGGTTTATGAGTGCCTAGGAATCTTAACCCCTGCCTTGCTCCTAGGTATAAGGATACTTTGGGGATATTGAGAACACTGGGTATGAAAGGCCTTTGTGAGTCTCTTTCTTGGTGTTTCTCTACATAGGACCACAACCCTGAGATTGTCTTATTTTTTTTCATTTATTCATTCAATGATTTATTTATTTATCAATACTTTCACACTCACAATAGTAACCCAATGTTTAGGTCCAAATTTCTTCCTCTAAATACTTCATTTTCTTGGGGAGTATGTTAGTCGCTCAGTCCTGTCTGATTCTTTGCAACCCTATGGACTGTAGCCCACCAGGCTCCTCTGTCCAAGGGATTCTCCAGGCAAGAGAGGGTTACCGTTTCCTTCTCCAGGGGATCTTCCCGACCCGGAGATCGAACCCAGGTCTCCTGCATTGCAAGCAGACTCTTTATGGTCTGAGCCACCAGAGAAGCCTTTTGATGCAGAATCCTGACAAATACATAAGATAAGCAAATGCATTTTAAAGTGTGGTAAAATATTACTTTAAGAAAATGAAACTGTGCAGTGGGATACAGCATGATAGGATGTATAGCTTCTTTAGCTAGGCTGTGCAAACACGTACTCTCTGAGGAGTAGAGAGCTACCTATAAATCTGGAGGGAAGTTCATTCTAGATAGACTGGAGAGACCCTGAAATAGGAATGGACCTGGCATATTCCTAGAACAGCAATGGCAACAAAGCCAGTGTCCATGAGCAGAATGGAAAATGGGCAGAAGTGTGAACCATATATTATCAGACTGCTAGTTACTGATTTGATTTTTTTCCCCTGATTTGCCTTGGGAAAGAGTTTAATACTGTCTGATTGCAATGGGAAACTATTGGAGTTTATCTTATGCCAAAATAAGTATATTGTCTGATTTTATATTTTGAGAAAATATTTGGACCTCTATGTAGGGGGCAAGAATGTATGCAAAAGAGCTGCTGTAGAGTTATTGTAGATCAGGGATGGGGTGAGAGAGGCTTAGATGAGGATTCTAGGAGCAGACACACTGATGAGTATTAGATTCCAAATATATTTTTGAGATAAAAACACTGAAAATTTTACCTGTAAGGAAAAGACATAGATGAAGGATTGCTCCAAGTTTTCACCCTAAGTTTGATAGTGGGACCATTTGCTGAAGTAAAGAAAATTGGGGAACAGGAAAAATAGATATGAGTGCTATTTTGGTCATATTAGTTTTTAAAATGGCTGTTAGGCATCAGGAAGTGGAATCAATGGCCTCAGGGATGAGGCTAGATCTGGGTATATTGATTTGACATTTAAAGTCACATACTGGATGAACTCTTCTAAGAAGTAAGTGGAAATAGAAAAGAGAAGGGAACCAGGACAAGGACTCTGGTTCCTTATAACTTTTAGGCATCAGGCAGATGAAGAGGGACTGACTAGTACAATGGGAGAAGAACATGGGAATGTGGCATCCCAAGAACCTAGGGAAAATAAATCTTTCAAGAAGATAAAACACTTCTTTTGTGTCCTGATGTCAGCACAACAGTCAAGATGGATATAAATGAATTGACTTTTGAATTTTCACAGTAGAGGTCAATAACCGCCTCAGTGCAAAGTGTTCAATGCAGCCAGTAAATACAAAATCCAGATTAGAATAAGTTGAGGACAGTATAAGGTTGAGAGGATGGAGATAATAGATCTATTCGAGACTTCTGAAAACTTTTGCTACTTAGGGGGAGTTTTTTGTAAAATCAAACTTCCAGTGCCCTCCCCACATTAACCTGTTGAGAATACAGTAATTTAGGGGTTATATAAGAGGAGGTCAGTGAAGAAAATAGCCTGTATATGGTCACTGGATTGTGCCTTTAAATTGGAGAATTCAGGTATGTTAAAGAACATAAGGATTTGGATTCCTGCTAAAAAATTCCCTGACCCTAGTTTCACACATGTAGATTTTATGTATTTGTAAAAGAGAAGAAACATTAATTAAAAACAATGTCTAAGAAAAATGATAATAACTATACTTTTGTTCCTGTTCTTTATTGAGATACATATCACATATAGAGAAATATTAAATGTATGTATAGCTATGTATGTATAGCTTAAATAATACTGATCTCCTTATCTGACCCTAATGGGACGGCTGCTGCTGCTGCTAAATCGCTTCAATCGTGTCCAACTCTGTGTGACCCCATAGAGGGCAGTCCACCAGGCTCCTCCATCCCTGGGATTCTCCAGGCGAGAATACTGGAGTGGGTTGCCATTTCCTTCTCCAGTGCATGCATGCATCCTAAGTCACTTCAGTCATGTTCGACTCTGTGCGACGCTATGGACAGCAGCCCACCAGGCTCCTCTGTCCACGGGATTCTCTAGGCAAGAATACTGGAGTGGGTTACCATTTCCTTCTCCCTAATGGGACTACTAGTAGTTTAACTGGAAGAGTAACTTGAAGCAGAGAATAATGAAAAATGCTTAAAGTTCAAACATACATAGGATTGACTCACCAGTATTTTGATGTCATGCCCAGGTGTTTCCTTGAGTATGTCCAATACTATGGGCCACTGATTGGTGCTTCGTGTCTTTCTGTTATTAACAACACTAAAATACATAATTTTAAATCTATAGTTAATGAGAAGTTACAAACTACAGCAATCTGAGAATAGAATTCTTCTAGAGTCTTACGATGTTTCATCTTTATAGTGGATTTAAACGTACAGCAGTTTTTTCTTGATAGACTCTTCCTTATCTTGTCTTCCCAAAGTATCCAAATTACTCTTGAGAGAGTTGACAAGTCTCACTTTACATTCCTATTCTATTATTAAGAATAGAGTTGACTTTTGTTGGAGCTGTTGCCATGCTCAGTAGCCACAAGCATTTTGTGTGCTAAGAGAACCAGTAAGTTTATTTTCCAAATGGTAGACATTAGTTAATTTAGGGGTTATATAAGAGGAGGTCAGTTAAGAGAGCAGCCTGTATATGGTCATTGGATTGTGCTTTTAAATTGGAGAATTCAGGTATGTTAAAGAACGTAAGGATTTGGATTCCTACTAAAAATATCTCTGACCCTAATTTCACATATGTAGATTTTATGTATTTGTAAAAGAAAATAAACATTAATTAAAAACAGTGTCTAAGAATAATGATAATAATTATACTTTTGTTCCTGTTCTTTATTGAGATACATATCACACATACAGAAATATTAAACCTATGTATGTAATAGCTTAAATAATAATTGTAAAATGACCTCCATGTAACCAATACCAAGATGGAGAAACATAACATGCAAAAACCCAGAAGACTCCCATGGGCTTCTTTCCAACCTGACCTTTGTAAGGATCATTTCTTTGTTTCTCTTTACCTTTTACCACCTGTGTATTTATTCTTTTTTTTAAAAAAAGCTTTTTATTTTGTATTGGGGTATAGCCAATTAACAAAGTCGCAATAGTTTCAGGTGAACAGGGAAGGGACTCAGTCATACATACATGTATCCATTCTCCCCCAAACTCCGCTCTCATCCAGGCTGCAGTATAATATTGAGCAGAGTTCCATGTACTCGACAGTAGGTCCTTGTTGATGATCCATTACTGTTTTTGAACTTTATGTAAATGTATTATGCTATCTGTATTCTTTTATTTCTGCTTCAGTTCAGTTCAGTCCAGTCCCTCAGTCGTGTCTGACTCTTTGCGACCCCATGAATCGCAGCATGCCAGGCCTTCCTGTCAATCACCAACTCCCAGAGTTCACTCAGACTGACGTCCATCAAGTCAGTGATGCCATCCAGCCATCTCATCCTCTGTCATCCCCTTCTCCTCCTGCCCCCAATCCCTCCCAGCATCAGAGTCTTTTCCAATGAGTCAACTCCTCGCATGAGGTGGCCAAAGGACTGGAGTTTCAGCTTTAGCTTCATTCCTTCCAAAGAAATCCCAGGGCTGATCTCCTTCAGAATGGACTGGTTGGATCTCCTTGCAGTCCAAGAGACTCTCAAGAGTCTTCTCCAACACCACAGTTCAAAAGCATCAATTCTTTGGCGCTCAGCCTTCTTCACAGTCCAACTCTCACATCCATACATGACCACAGGAAAAACCATAGCCTTGACTAGATGAACCTTTGTTGGCAAAGTAATGTCTCTGCTTTTGAATATGCTATCTAGGTTGGTCATAACTTTCCTTTCAAGGAGTAAGTGTCTTTTGATTTCATGGCTGCAGTCACCATCTGCAGTGATTTTGGAGCCCCAAAAAATAAAGTCTGACACTGTTTCCACTGTTTCCCCATCTATTTCCCATATTTCTGCTTAATTTGCTTTTATGATAATTCTGAGAGTCGTCAATTTGGTGTGTAGCTCTAGTTCATTTTCATGACCATATGATATCCCATTGTATAAACGTATTGTAATTCATCCATCCTATTATTTATAGTTATGTGTGCATTATGATCAATACTGCTGTAAGCATTTGATAGTGCAGCCGTTAGGCTGTACTATCAACTATGGCAAGCACTAGACTGACAAATTTAGTTAATATTAAATGAAATTAAAAATGCAGTCTTTTAGTTGTGTTAACCACATTTCAAGTGTACAACAGCCACATTGTGTCACCAGTACTATTGGCTGATAGCAGTAGTATTGGACAGCACCATTTCTGGCACATTTCCATCATTCTGGAAAGTTCTATTCAACAGCAATAGTCTAGGAATACATACCTGGGAGTGGAATTGTTAGGACCTCAGATAGACATTTCCAGATGATGTCACACTGTTTTTCAAAGTGGTTGTACTAGTTTATATTCCACTCAACTGTATAAGAGAACCCTGCTCCTAAGGCCCCTGCATCCGCAACAGCGCTTGGTTTGGAGCTCAGCAGTTAAGGCTTCTGTAACAAAGTACCACAAACTTGGTGGCATAAGCATCAGAAATTTATTTTCTAACAGTTCTGGCGGGGTGGAAGCCCAAGATCAAGTTGTCAGCAGGCATCGTTCTTTTGGAGGGCTGTAAGGAAAGGATTTGTTCCAGGCTTCTCTGTTTGGCTTGTGGATGGCCATTTTCTCCAGGTGTCTTCACATTGTATTCCCTCTGAATGTCTCTGGGTGCAAATTTCTCCTCTGACCTCACCCTTATGACCTCATTTTAACTTGATGACCTTTGTAAAGGTCCTATCTTCAAATAAGGCCCCATTCTGAGGAACCAGGGTTTAGACCTCAGCAGATATATTTGGACAGAAGGGGCATAATTCAGCCTATAACAGGTATATTAGATGTTTCAATATTTACAAATCTGGTAGAAGTATAATGATATTGCATTATAATTTTAATTTTACTTCCCTGGTTTTTCACATATTATCCTGTTTTTTTCACATGTTATTTATAATCTGATAGTCTTTTTTTTTTTTTTTTTAAGTACCATGTCAAGGTTTGACCCTTTATTTCTCTTAGGCTGCCAACTTTTTTCATACTTCTTTATAGGAATTCTCTTTACTGTTTTGGACACTAGTACTTTTTTGATCATCAGTTCAGTTCAGTCGCTCAGTCGTGTCCGACTCTTTGCAACCCCATGAATTGCAGCATGCCAGGCCTCCCTGTCCATCACCAACACCTGGAGTTCACTCAAACTCATGACCATTGAGTCGGTGATGCCATCCAGCCATCTCATCCTCTGTCGTCCCCTTTCCTCCTGCCCCCAATCCCTCCCAGCATCAGAGGCTTTTCCAAGGGGTCAACTCTTCGCATGAGGTGGCCAAAGTACTGGAGTTTCAGCTTTAGCATCAGTCCTTGCAATGAACACCCAGGGCTGATCTCCTTCAGAATGGACTGGTTGGATCTCCTTGCAGTCCAAGGGACTCTCAAGAGTCTTCTCCAACACCACAGTTCAAAAGCATCAATTCTTCGGTACTCAGCTTTCTTCACAGTCCAACTCTGACATCTATACATGACCACCGAAAAACCATAGCCTTGACTAGACGGACCTTTGTTGGCAAAGTAATGTCTCTGCTTTTGAATATACTATCTAGGTTGGTCATAACTTTTCTTCCAAGGAGTCTTTTAATTTCATGGCTGCAGTCACCATCTGCAGTGATTTTGGAGCCCCCCCAAAATAAAGTCTGACACTGTTTCCACTGTTTCCCCATCTATTTCCCATGAAGTGATGGGACCAGATGCCATGATCTTAGTTTTCTGAATGTTGAGCCTTAAGCCAACTTTTTCACTCTCCTCTTTCACTTTTATCAAGAGGCTTTTTAGTTCCTCTTCACTTTCTGCCATAAAGGTGGTTTCATCTGCATATCTGAGGTTATTGATATTTCTCCCAGTAATCTTGATTCCAGCTTGTGCTTCTTCATAGGTGTTGCAGTTATGTTCTCCTACCCTGTGGTTTGCCATTTACTTATTTTTTATAATAAAAGTAAGTTCTTAAATTTTTATTTGATTTAGTAAACATTTTCCTATGGTTTGTATTTTTTCTGTCTTGTTAAGAAATCCTTCCTTGCCCTGAGATTATGGATTTCTTCTTCTATATTTTTTTCCTAAAACCTTACAGTTTTGTTTCTCTCATTTAGGTCATTTTTCTACCTGGGATTGTTTTTTGTTTTTGTTAAGCAATGGTAAAATTTTATTTTCTTTTTATAATAAAGAAAATTAGATTTCCACCATGATTTATTGAAAGTTCTATTCTGTCTCCCCAAATCTTCTCTATCAACTGATGTCCATTGGTCTGTTTATACTACTTTATTTAGTTCTCCTGGTGTGTTTTCTACCACTGTGTATATGACCCTTATTTATTATGAAAGTTTTACAATAAATTTTATTTGATGGTGAAAGTCTTTCTAATTTGTTCTTCAAGAATTTCTTTTTTTTTTTTTTTCTTATAGCCTTGACTAGACGGACCTTTGTTGACAAAGCAATGTCTCTGCTTTTTAATATGCTGTCTAGGTTGGTCATAACTTTCCTTCCAAGGAGCAAGCGTCTTTTTTTTTTTTTAATTTTTTATTCCTTTATGGAGGGAGGAGGGTTCAGGATGGGGAACACAAGAATTTCTTATCTATGATTTGATATTTGCATTTCCTAGTTTTTTATAGCCATGTTTTGACAGACTAAGTTCCCTTCTATTCCTGGTTTGCTAAGAGCCTTCTTTTTTTTTTTTTTTTAATCATAAATAGAAGTTAAATTTTGTCAAATCTTCCTGCAGCTGTACTTTACTTTTTAGAAAGTCTACTGTTTCCCAAATGATGTGCTAGATGCTTTATATATACATCATGTCTAGTCCTCAGATCAGTTCTGCCAAGTAAGTATAATTATTCCCATCTTGGAAATGAAAAAATAAAACAAAGCTCTGAAAGGCTAAGTAGTTTGCCGATTTCTAGGTACTAAGTGGAAGAGCTAGGATTCAAACTGAGATTTCTCTGGCCCCTTAATTAACTCATTAATTAATTTATGCATGTATTAAATCAGTAATTGTTATTGAGTAACCTCTGTGTTCCCTTGAAACCTTTGCACTTGCTGTTTTATCTCATTATCACCTGAGTCTGGGTACAAGTATACCTTGGAGGTATTGAGGATTCCACTCCACTGCAACAGAGTTAGTCACACAGAGTTTTTGGTTTCTTGGTTTCTTTGGTTTCTTTATGTAAACATAAAATTTATGTTTACACTATAGTTTGTTAAGTGAAATAGCACTATATCTAAAAAAATAATGTACATACCTTAATTAAAAACACATAATTGCTAAGAATGCTAACCATCCCCTGAACCTCCATATTTTTCTGCTGGTGAAGGATCTTGCCTCAATGTTGATGGCTGCTGACTGATCAGGGTGGATACTGCTGAAGGTTGGGGTGGCTGAGATAATTTCTTAAAATAAGAAAAGAAGTTTGCCACATCGATTGACTCTTCTTTTTAAATAAAGTATTGTGTGTCGGGGAACAGGGAGGCTGGCAGAGAGGGAAAAAGATGGGAACTGCTGGTTCATGAAATGGAACACACACACATTGATCAGTAAAGTTCGCCATCTATATGGGCAAGTTTCATGGTGCCCCAAAACAGTTACAATGGAAACACCAAAGGTGCCTTGAGAACACGTTGTTGTTAGCAGTGCTAAACATGCATGTGTGTTTTAGTTCTTGAATTACTGAGAATGCTAACAGGATGACACTGGTTATCTGTAAATGGCAATTGAAAAAGGCATTTCCCAGTCCAACATCCTCCAAGGAATTTTGCAGGCCTTGGCAAAAGGAGGCATGAGTGGAGCCCTTAATCAGAAGCTGCATGTGAAGAATTCCCTCATCATATCCCATCCATTCAGCTTGGCCCTGGCCAAGCTTTTGATCTCACGGAGGCTATCAGAAATACAGTCTTTTTACATATAGCAACAAAGTTAAACAAGAGTGAATTTTAGTATTCTCAAACACATATGATAAATGGGGACATTAAATACTACACAGAAGCCTGGGAAAATACATATGATAAAACATTTTTTAAAAAAGTATTGACTATGGAAGATACCACTTCTTCCCTTTGTTTCACGTCTTTAAGAATGGTGAAAAGTGAAAGATAACTGCTTTAAGTACCTAAGTCTACTTGGTTCCCTGCCCAGTTTTGTGTTCCCTCATCTGTTCTTGATCGGCTGTGAGACTTCCCAGTTGGGGAGGAGAGGCCTAAGGCAGTCTTCTCCTATGTACCCCATGGTGTTACCTCATTTTCGTTGCTGATAATTGTTTAAGCACTTTCTAGAAAACACGACTGAGCGACTTCACTTTCACTTTTCACTTTCATGCATCGGAGAAGGAAATGGCAACCCACTCCAGTGTTCTTGCCTGGAGAATCCCAGGGATGGTGGAGCCTGGTGGGCTGTCGTCTATGGGGTCGCACAGAGTTGGACATGGCTGAAGCGACTTAGCAGCAGCAGCAGCAGCAGCAGAAAACAGGAAGTTTTACACAAATGTGTTGCTCAGTACTCAGAGGAACTACAGACATTTTGAATAAATTTTTCATCTTCTTATATAACTCACTCAATTCCTTGCTGTATTTTGACATAACTGGAGACTTAAAGATGATTTAGTATTTCAGACATATAATTAATCTCAGAACAAAAGTAAATGATCCCATTGAAATGTCTTTAATTGACTGAATGGCTGTTGCCTTTACCACCTGCCACTTCCTCAGCACTGATGCTCCTAGTCTGTAATATACAGGTGGATCTCACTTCACAAACACCCCAGATTCATAAAATGTACAGTCTAGGGCATAATTAGATATATATTTTAAGTAACTCTTTTTACAGAGTGACTTATTACTAAATTTCTTTATAAGAAAAGCTGCTACTGGGTGATTAAAATATGGCCCACTTTCTAAGAATGATATTTACAAGCAATTTTTAAAAAATATCTATATGTCTAGATTAGGCTCGAAATTCTGGGAAGATGGTACCAGCAGAAGACATCCGGTTTTTAAAAATGTATTTGAATTCCCACACATAAACAACCAAGATAGCTATTTAGCAGAACCAAAACCAATGGACATTTACAACAAAACTGTTAACAACATATCTCCACAGTCCCCCAAAATGCAGGCTGCTGAAATAAACGCTGCAGCCACAAGGCCAGCTTGTTATCAGTGTTGAGCTGCAGGTAGCAGAAGGACCCTGAACATGGGTTCTGAGAAACTGAGAGCAGGTCAGCTCACAGCTCTTTACCAGAAGTCCCAGGACAATTGCAGAACAGCAGCTGCAGCTGGGCAGCTGGGAGGGTTTTGCTCATCTCTGTAGCAAAGTGCAAGGGCTTACTGTGAATCCTAAACACGCAAGCAGCCGGGTCCCTGTGAAATCTCCAAACTGAACCTTCGGAGCTCCTTTTGGAGAAAGGTTCTCCCAGCGAAGTATGGAGTTAAAACTGAACATGATAAGAATGACGGAGAGAAAAAGGAAGGTTCAGATAAAATGAGTGAGCCAAGAGCCTCGAAAAGACATGGAGGAAATTTAAATTACATGTCACTAAGTGAAAGAAAATCTGCAAGACTTCATAGTGTGATAGTCAAACTCTACAACATTCTAGAAAAGGCAAATCTATGGAGAGGGTGAAAACCTCAGTAGCTGAGGGAGCTAGAGGGTAAGGAGAGATGAGTAGGCAGGGCAGAGGATTTTAAGTGTAGCGAAACTGCTGTGTTTGATGTTTTAATTATGGATATATGTCATTTGCCTAAACTCATAAAACATACCAAGAGTGAACTCTAATGTAAACTGTGGTCTTTGATTGGTAATGACGTGTCACTGTAGGTTTATCCGTTGTAAGAAATATGTCACTGTCATGGGGGACATGACTCTAGAGGAGGCTCTGCATGGGTGGAGGCAGAGCATGTATGGGAAATCTCTGCACCTTCCAGTCAGTTTTGTTCATGAGCCTAAAACTGCTCTAAAAAGTTGTTGTCATTTAGTCACGTCTGACTCCTGTGACCCAATGGACTGTGGCCTGCCAGCCTCCTGTGTCCATGGGATTCTCCAGGCAAGAATACTGGAGTGGGTTGCCATTCCCTTCTCCAGGGGATCTTCCCGACCCAGGGATTGAACCCAGGTCTCCTGCATTGCAGGCAGATTCTTAATAGACTGAGCTACAAGGGGAGCTCTAAAAAGTAAAGCCTATCAAAAAAACAGGGTGTGTTTGCTTACCTTAGTACTGTAAGGCATTGCTACAAACTTAGTGACTTAGAAACAACATAAATGTATTATCTTGGAGTTCTTAGGTCAGAATTATGAATGGTTTCAGGTGACTCTGCTATGAGGCTTAAACCAAGGTGTATGTGTCTGGGCTTTTATGGGTAGATTGTAGGAAAAATCCCCTTCTGTTCATTCAGGTGGATGGCAGAGCTCTCTGCCATGTGTTAAGGGACTGAGGTCCTGTTTCCTCCAAGGGTCATTTCTCAGCATCCAGAGCTTGCCAGCATTCTCTGCTTAGTGGCCTTCTTCATTTTTGAGGCCAGAATCAGGGGCCTCTTCATGTGGGTCAGTCCTCCTGTCTCAGATCTCTCTTACTCTTGTTCTGCCCCATCCCTATTGCCTCCAGCTAAAGAAAGTTCTCTTGTTTTAAGGCGCTTGTATGATTCAACTGGGTTTCCACAGATAATAATCTGGGATATCTCCCTGGATTTTAGTTTATGGTCTGTAACCTTAGTTATGTCTTTACAGGTTCTAGAGATTAGGACTCAGATATCTGGGATGACCATTCATTCTACACTATGAGGAGAGGGGCACAGAGCCTGGAGATCTCAGGAAGCAAGCTGCTGTACAAAAATAACAAACGAGGGAGCTCCATGATGTTAAAAATTTAGCCTGAACTGTGCCTCCTTCTAAAAGTTCATAGAAACTAAATTCAACAAAAAGTATAAATATGGCCTTTTATAATATTTCAAAAATAAACTAAAGATTTAAAGATATGGTATAAGATGTGAAAGAACAATATTCATCAGAGAAAAATTCAGAAAGGAGGTAATGGAACTGAGCTGAGGTATTGGAAATAAAAGAAAAAAAATTCAACACAAGAGAGAATAAAGAAATTACTTTAAGAAAAACTGATAATAAAAAAGAACAACATATCAAATATAAAACATGAAAAATTTAAAGAAGAATTGGAGATAAAATTAAAAACACTGAGAACTGGCAATAAAAATTCAATATAAATGTTATTGAAGTCTCTGGAAAAAATTGAAAACAAAACAAGAAAATAGGAAAACCCACTAACAAGAAGACTTTCTGAAAATATGTATATATTTGAAATTATGTATTAGATACTCACTGAGTACCTAAGAATATCAATCTAGAATGACCAAAATCAAGATATATTCTAGCAAAATTACTACAGCTTAAAGGAAAAAAAAGCCTTATTTTTCATCTTGGCAAAATCAGCAGGTGATTTATAAGGGAAAGAAAATTATGTTATCATCAGAAAGTTTTTGTTAGTAGTACTTTATGCTAAGAGAAAATGGAGTAACATAAAGTTAAGGTACTCAAGGGAAGAAATGTTGGCCAGGGATTTTATATTCATCAGACCTACCTGCCAGTTTAAAGGGTATAGACAAACAAATAGCATTAGAACTCAAGGAAATAGTTCCCAAGATTTCTTCCTGAAGAAGCTTCTAGAGACTGTGCTCCTGAACTACCAAAATGACAAGAGAAGCAGCAACATAAGGCCATGTGATGTCATTAAATGTTTAGTTACTTATAAAACTCAAGAGTAAATGATTTTAGGACAAGAGAGGATAGTATATAATGGCTATATGCTTAGGAATAATATAGTCCAGCTACTAAGCAATAGAGAGTAAAAAGCACATATGTAAAAGAAAAAAATATTCACCCATTCTCAGTAATTATATAGGTAACTAATAATTCTAATATAGTAGAATTACTATTGTTATTCTGAGACCCTTATGTGTGTAATGTGGGAAAAAGTAAATGAATATATGTGGGATATTATGTTATTACCTGTGTCCTTGAGACGTAGGATTCTTGGTACAGATGAAGAGTATATAAGAAAGAAGTGAAGTCAAGTGAAATAAAGTGAAGTCACTCAGTCGTGTCCAACTCTTTGCGACCCCATGGACTGTAGCCTGCCAGGCTCCTCCGTCCATGGGATTTTCCAGGCAAGAATACTGGAGAGGGTTGCCATTTCCTTCTCCAGATATAAGAGAGAAGTATATATAAAAGTATATAGAAGAACTCTGGTTTAGAATTTGGGTTTGAATTGAACGTATCAGTACAAATGTTATCTTAAAAGATTTAATTATCTTAAAAGTTTTACTAAAGGAAGTGACACTCAGTGGCTGCATTATTTTATCCCCAATTCCTACTTCTCCTACACGGTAAGTCCAGAAACTTGATAAACCACATTTAACCCTTTAAATCCTTTACTTCTTCTTCATCCCCTCTTAACAGACAGTCAGCCTGCAAATTCAAATAACTCTTGTTCAGTTGCTCAGTTGTATCCGACTCTCTGTGACCACATGGACTGCAGCACGCCAGGCTTCCCTGTCCTTCACTATCTCCTGGAATTTCCTCAAATTCATATCTATTGAGTCAATGATGCCCTCCAACCATCTCATCCTCTGTCACCCTCTTCTCCTCTTGCCCTCAGTCTTTTCCAATGAATCAGCTCTTCTCATCATGTGGCCAAAGTATTGGAGCTTCTGCTTCAGCATCAGTCCTTCCAATGAATATTCAGGACTGATTTCCTTTAGGATTGACTGATTGGATTTCCTGGCAGTCCGAGGGGCTCTCAAGAGTCTTCTCCAACACCACAATTCAAAAGCATCAATTCTTTGGTGCTCAGCCTTCTTTACGGTCCAACTCTCACATCCATACATGACCACTGGAAAAGCCATAGCTTTGACTAGATGGACCTTTGTTGGCATAATGATGTCTCTGCTTTTTAATATTCTGTCTAGGTTTGTCATAGACTTTCTTCCAAGGTGCAAGAGTCTTTTAATTCATGGCTGCAGTCACCTTCCACAGTGATTTTGGAGGCCAAGAAAATGAAGTCTGTCACTGTTGCCATTTTTTCCCCCATCTATTTGCCATGAATTGATGGGACTGGTTGCTGTGATTTTACTTTTTTAATGTTGAGTTTTAAGCTAGCTTTTTCACACTCCTCTTTCACTTTCATCAAGAGGCTCTTCAGCTCATCTTCACTTTCTGTCATAAGGGTGATGTCATCTACATATCTGAGATTACTGATATTTCTCTAGCAACTCTACCTTTTAGATATTTCTCAAATCCATCCATTCTTCTCCATCTTAATGGTGCCACCATCTAACCTGGGAGCTCTGCAGTCATCTCCTCAGTGGTCTCCTTGCATCTCTCTTTGCCCCTCCAATCCATTCCTCATTTTGCAAAATGATCCCTGTATAGTAAGTATGATCATTCCGCTCCACATTTTAAACACATCAGTGGCTTCCCAGAGTCCTGAGAGTGGCTACAATGGCCTGGATGATGCAACCGCTGTTGATGCTGAGTCCTCAGATGCACCATTTCCCTCCAGCTCTGAGTTTTCAGTCCTGCTGGGCTTCTTTTGGCTCCTCAAACATGCCAGAGTTTTTAGGGCCATCACATGGATTGTTTTCTCTTCCTGTTACACATTCTTCCTCCTATTGAGGCATCTCATTCTTCCTTATAGCTTCAGCTCAAATATCACCTTCTCCAGATTCTCCTGATCACCACCCCTAATTAGAGGAAATACCCCTGAGTATTTAACATTCTATACTTCTAAGAACACTGAGCACTTGTATTTTTAATGCCAATTTTCTCCATCAGCATGGGAGTTCCATGAAGAGGGGAATCTACCTATTTCCCACTTAACTCCCATTTCCTAGCACATGGCAGTTACTGATTAAATATTTACTGAATGAATAAAGGAGTGAAAGTGAAAGTCATTCAGTGTCTGACTCTTTGTGACCCCATGAACCATACAGTCCATGGCACTCTCCAGACCATAATACTGGAGTGGGTAGCCTTTCCCTTCTCCAGGGGATCTTCCCAACCCAGGGATCGAACCCAGGTCTCCCACCTTGCAGGCAGTTTCTTTACCAGCTGAGCCACAAGGGAAGCCCATGAATAAGGGAATGATTGTCTAAATAGGCAAGATTGAGACATAAAAATGTTGGTTAATTTCTTTCCTCTAATCTTTGCATTTATTAAAACCAAGTGTGATGCCATATGTTTTATATTTATAGGAATATTATATGTAGGATATTCTCCCTTTCCACAGTCATTTAATTTTTCCAGTCAGGCCTTTATATTTAATCACAGAACATTTTATTCTTTCCATCTAAACTTTTAAATGGACTTCCGAGGTGGCGCTAGTGGTAAAAAACAAAAAACAAAAACCCTGCCAATGCAGGAGACATAAAAGATGTGGATTTGATTCCTAGGTTGGGAAGATCCCCTGAAGGAGGGCATGGAAACCCACTCCAGTATTCTTGTCTGGAGAAGCCCATGGACAGAGGAGCATGGTGGGCTACAGTCCATGGGTTGCAAAGAGTCAGACATGACTGAAGTGATTTAGCTTGCCACAGAAAACTTTGAAATAGTTCAATAAAAATGATTAACTAGTATTCTCAATTAGTAATGCTTTTATACTCTGCTTTTAACAGGCTAAGAAAGCACAATGAGGGGAAAGACTATTATCAGAGATTTTACTAAATTGTAAACAGAACCACTAAGCACTGCCCCAGAGTTAGCCCAGCTTTCTACATTTTTTTCTATTTGAGGTTAGCATGAATGTTCAGAATAAGGACCCTATGGTCCTCTGAAGTCCCACATCATGAAAAAGAGATTTAATTATCTTGGCCTAAAAGTGAGTAACTATTTTTATGAGGACTTTCAATAATAAAGGTAAAAACAGGAAAAACAAAATAAAATTAATGGGTTGTTTGTATAGTAACTAAGTTAACAACAAAATAAATTAACCAGAACACATTACTTCTGAGCATCCTGGAAACGTTCAAACTCCTCTTTTATGTTACTATATATTTCTTAGTTGCTTTGACATCCCATGTAATTTATATGTGTGTATTTTCTCACATAAATCTTATGTCAGCTGTACATTATTTCTGTTGTGCAAATCAAGATTTCTTAATAAACCATTGTTTTAATTTCTGAAAAAAACATATTGGACTAAAACTTTGGTTTGCTGTGAAGCATGCATGGTAGAGAAGTGACCCATCACAACAGTTATGAACCATTGTTTCTACTGTGGGGAGTGAGAAGCTCTGAAGCTCCTTAGCTTCAGGATAAATGTGCCCTGAGTTCAGCTGTGCAGTGTGGTTGCTTGATCTGACCTCTGACCTTGCTTTTGCCTTGGCACTATGAGTAATTGGTCTGACCTAGGCCCTTGTTTATCCACCTGTGCCTCTGTCTTAGGATATGGCTCACCTCATCTTCAGAGGTAATGACCCACAGGGCCATCCCTGACCAGCTCATCTCTGCTATGGCTAAAACAGGAAGAAGGAGATGGAGAAAGAACATCAAGGACATACCTGCAATAATCTGGGTGATAAGAATTTGAACTTCAGTGGAGCAGAGAGAACAGGGAGAAGAGAGGGTGAACTTGACTGGTTATAGGGGATGAAAAAAGGAAAACAGTACATGGAATTAATACCAAATGACTGGGAGAGGGGGAATGGATGTGGAAAAGTTGCTAATGTGGGTCTGCATATCTAGATTAGCTGAAAATATGACAGTAAAATTGTGTCAATACAGAAAGTCTCAAGTTATGTCTACTTTATTCATATTCACAGGATTCAGGAAGAATTTTGGCAAATAATCTTCCTTTAGAACAACCAAACAGATATTCTTATATTCAAGATTGTGAATCAAAATATTTCTTAGAACACAGGCTATGCATGCTGTTCATATACATTATCACCGCCTTTCATATTGTAGAGAATGTAACACGCAGTGCCTACCCAGATAAAAGGTAACACGTTAAAGAGGTGAAGGTGGCAGACTTGGGCCAGACTTCCTGGCACCAAATCCAGCTTTGTCACTGAGGAGACCCTTGTATGGCTTAGAGCAAGTTACATATGCTCTCATCCTGTTTCCCCATTTGGACGGTGGAGATACTATAGTTATATACCTTGTAGTATTAAAGTTGTTATGACAATTGAATTATTCATTATAAAATAAATTTTAGAATTGTACCTGGCATGTACAGAGTAAGTACTATCTAAGTATTTCATAAATAAATGTTTTCTAAGATTCTCCTAATTCTCAGATTATCTAATTTTATAGAAGAGTCTGTTCTGCCCAATCTTTAGCCTTGTTTTACTTTGCCTTTAGGTGATTCTACATTGACAAATATTTTAAAACATACTGTTTATGTTAGTGTTAGTCACTCAGTTGTGTCTGACTCTTTGCGACCCCATGGACTGTAGCCTGCCAGGCTCCTCTGTACATGGGGTTTCCCAGGCAAGAGTACTGGAGTGGGTTGCCATTTCTTCTTTAGGGGATCTTCCTGATCCAGTGATCGAACCTGGGTCTCCTGAATTGCAGGCAGATTCTTTATCATCTAAGCCACAAAGGAAACCCATGTATGTCAGAGGACCTAGTTAAAGGACAAAAGTCTGCTAAGTGCACACTCATGCCTTTCCCCAGGCCATTTAATTCCTTTGCTGCAGCAGTAGCATCTGCCGGTCCCTCAAGAGAAGGCTCTGAAGGCAGGGCTTGCAGAGCCGGGAGGCAGCCTGGTATTCATCCTGGCACCCCATTGCTTCTGTGTCATTCCATCCTAACTGATTAATAGACTGCATGTGCGTCATCCTACTCCCATCTTTACCAGCATGCAAACTCCTTTAATCCTTCCTTATCTTGAACTTTGCTAACCTTCTGAGCTATAAACCTTTCAGTTCAGTTCAGTTCAGTCACTCGGTTGTGTCCGACTCTTTGTGACCCCATGAATCGCAGCATGCCAGGCCTCCCTGTCCATCACAACTCCCGGAGTTCACTCAGACTCACATCCATCGAGTCAGTGATGCCATCCAGCCATCTCATCCTCTGTTGTCCCCTTCTCCTCCTGCCCCCAATCCCTTCCAGCATCAGTCTTTTCCAATGAGTCGACTCTTCGCATGAGGTGGCTGAATACTGGAGTTTCAGCTTTAGCATCATTCCTTCCAAAGAAATCCCTTTATAAAGCTATAAATGAAATCTTATGGATCTACAAGTCTGGCACTTAAAACACATGAGAATTCCTTAGCAAATATACTTTCTTTTCCTTGAAGAGTGAAAATCACCCAGTCGTGTCCAACTCTGCCACCCCATGGACTGTATGTAGCCCACCAGACTCCTCCGTCCATGGAGTTTTCCAGGTAAGAATGCTGGAGTGGGTTGCCATTCCTTTCTCCAGGGGATCTTCCTGATCCAGGGATTGAATCCCAGTGTCCTGCACTGCAGGCAGGTTCTTTACCACTGAGCTACCTGGGAAGCCCTTTTATTCCTTACTTTCAACTGAAATTCAGTTCATTAGTAGTTAAAAAGAGGAAAACTGTGTTTGTCCATGGTTAATGCCTCCTTCCTACCAGTAGGTTATTTATTGATTAGTTGGAAATTTCCAGGATCTATGACTTGGCAAGGATCATTAATATTTTCATGATTTCCAATACCAATTGGTGTTTGGTATTAGTTTATAAATTACTGCTTCATTTCTAGACTCTTAGATCAATTTAACCTCCTAGAAGATATCTAAGAACTTTTTTGGCCTGTCAAAATTCTGTCTGATAGGATTTTTCTTGGTACATTTACTTATTACCTCACACTCCTGAGCAGGTTTATATTTTTTAAATACAGATAGGTGAGAGGGCATTACATGGCAAAAGCAATGGTCCTGCATCCTTACAGATTTATATGAGAAGAGAAAACAGCCTACAAATGAGAGGTAATAATAGAAACAATAAGGAAATAATGATAACAGCATTTATTGTGTCTTATGCCAAGGGCCACACTAAGCAGTTCTTTGTCTGTTATATGGGGCTTCCCTTGTGGCTTAGGCTAGTAAAGAATCCACCTGCAATTGGGGAGAGCTGGGTTCGATCCCTGAGTTGGGTAGATCGCCTGGAGAAGGGAAAGGTTACCCACTCCAGTATTCTGACCTAGAGAATTTCATGGACTATACAGTCCAGGGGGTCACAAAGAGTGGGACACGACTGAGTGACTTAAAAAAAAAAAATAGAGGACACACCCTAAGGTGATACCTGTATTTTAAAGATAATTTTTAATCAAAATATTTCATAACAAGATTACATTAGTGAGTAAGATTACATTGCATACACTACTTTATGAACTGCATTGCATTTGTAAATCATATCTTAGTTTCCCTTTCCCCTTTTAAAATCAGAGTAGACCTCTTTCCATGTCAGTATCTCTGAATCTCACATTTGGCTAATACTTATTAACCTGACTTTTACCTTTTCCATCACACATGTTTAAAATAAAAAATACATAAATGTAACATAAGTATATTTATTCAAATAATTTAAAACCTGATTATAGATATGGATATACAGATAGACACAGATAAAATATATAATTCATTGTATATCAAAAAGTATTTGTGGTGCCAGAGATTTAAAGAAAAAACTAAAAACAAATGGTGTAATTATTTAGTTACTTCATTGTAAAACATGTTCTTTTGTAAACAGATAATTTCATGAATTTAATAAATTTTAAATTGTGCACCATTGTTTTTATAAAAGCTGTAAAGTGTCCATGGTATGGACCTAACAGAAGCATAAAATATTAAGGAGCGGTGGCAAGAATACACAGAAGAACTGTATAAAGAAGATCCTCATGAACCAGATAACCACAATGGTGTGATCACTCACCTAGAGCCAGATATCCTGGAATGTGAAGTCAAGAGGGCTTTAAGAAGCATCACTATGAACAAAGCTGCTGGAGGCAATGGAATTCCAGTTGAGCTATTTCAGATCCTTAACAGTGGCCACAGGACTGGAAAAGGTCAGTTTTTATTCCAATATCAAAGAAAGGCAATGCAAAAGAATGCTCAAACTACTGCACAGTTTTAGTCATCTCACATGCTAGCAAAGTAATGCTCAAAATTCCCCAAGCCAGCTTCAACAGTATGTGAACCATGAACTTCCAGATGTTCAAGCTGGATTTAGAAAAGGCAGAGGAACCAGAGATGAAATTGACAACATCCATTGGATCATAGAAAAAGCAAAAGAGTTTCAGAAAAACATCTACTTCTGCTTTACTGACTATGCCAAAGCCCCTGACTGTGTGGATCACAACAAACTCTGGAAAATTCTTAAAGAGATGGGAATATCAGACCACCTTACCTGCCTCCTGAGGAATCTGTATGCAGGTCAAGAAGGAACAGTTAGATCTGGACATGGAACAACAGACCAGTTCCAAATCAGGAAAGGAGTACATCAAGGCTACATGTTGACACCCTGTTTATTTAACTTATATGCAGAGTACATCATGCGAAATGACACACTGGGTGAAGCACAAGCTGGAATCAAGAATGCTGGGAGAAGTATCAATAACCTCAGATATGCAGATGACACCACCCTTATGGCAGAAAGTGAGGAACTGAAGAGCCTCTTTATGAAAGTGAAAGAGGAGAGTGAAAAAGTTGGCTTAAATCTTGACATTCATAATACTAAGATCATGGCATCCAGTCCCATCACTTCATGGCAAACAGATGGGAAACAATGTATACAGTGACAGATTTTATTTTGGGGGGCTCCAAAATCACTGCAGATGGTGACTGTAGCCATGAAATTAAAAGACGCTTGCCCCTTGGAATAAAAGCTATGGCTAACCTAGACAGCACATTAAAAAGCAGAGATATTCCTTTGCCAAAAAATGTCTGTCTAGTCAAAGCTGTGCTTTTTCCAGTAGTCATGTATGGATGTGAGAGTTGGGTGCTGAAGAACTGATGCTTTTGAACTGTGGTGTTGGAGAAGACTCTTGAGAGTCCCTTGGACTGAAAGAAGATCCAACCAGTCCCTCCTAAAGGAAATCAGTCTTAAATATTCACTGGAAGGACTGATGCTGAAGCTGAATTTCCAATACTTTGGCCACCTGATGCGAAGAACTGACTCACTGGAAAAGACTCTGATGCTGGGAAAGATTGAAAGCAGGAGGAGAAGGGGATGACAGAGGATGAGATGGTTTGGTGGCATCACTGACTCAATGGACATGATTTTGAGCAGGCTCTGGGAGTTGGTGATGGACAGGGAAAACTGGTGTGCTGTGGTCCATGGGGTCGCGAAGAGTCAGACATGACTGAGTGACTGAACTGAAAGTGTCCTTGAAAACAATTAACGTATCATATGCAGACACACACATATGCACATATACATACCCCATTTCACAAATGCATATAGTCCCCTGTCAATCTAATATATAGTACTGGACCTCTGTCATCAAAAAATATAAATTGTGAAATCTATGTCTTCTCTCAACATTATATAAGAACACTTTCTTGCTCAGTCCAATCATTGTGGGCATAAAATGATCAAGCAAAGTCAAAAGATTTTACTTCATGAATGTCTAAGTGTCATAGAAGATTCAATTTTAATTATTGGTAGTGGTTTCAATTGTTTTTAAAATTTTTTTAAAGTTTTTTAAACTTTTAAAATTTGAAAAATAACTTAGCAATTATTCTTAATTGGTAAAACAAGTATAACCAAGACTTAAAGGCAATAATTCAACAGAGACCTCAAAGCCCAGGAACATCACTTGGCATTTTCAGGAGAAGTGACGATTTCAGAGGAAAATAAATGTTCTGCAGGAAATGAAAACCAAAAGACATTACTTTTATTCCTGAAAATTTATAACTAATTGAATTTTTCTTGTATTGCTAGTCATATTTCCTTCTCCAGTTTCAGTACTATGATGTATAAAATATTGCACAATTGTACCTATACATTTTGAAATTGTAGCTTTTTTCATCCCATCAGCATTTGTGTGTATAATGAATAGTATAATTCATTAGAAACATGACCTAATTAATTATACTTTAAAATGTACACTGCCTATACTTTGGGAGATGTCTATCTAAAAAATCATCTTTTGATATCAGAACATTCTAGAAAATAATTATATATACAATAAAAGACAATTTAGGAATGGCACATCTGGAAAAAGCCCACTCAGTAAAAAGTAACTGTGGTTATTGATTTTGATTTTAAAAAGGGGAAGGGAAACTAAGATGTATAACATTTTTTGAAAATTAAGAAGCATATATAAGCTTCTAAGGACAGAAAACAAACCATAGATAGCTTATGTTCAGTGTTTAATACAGTTTCACATGGAAGTTAGCTCTCAGAGCTTTAATGGGGATGATAGTGCTCCTCTCTATGTTGGAGGAAACCATTCCGTTATTTTGAAGTGTCTGCATTATCCACATGAGTATTCATTGTTCAAAGGAGGGATACAGAATGGGAAGGAGATTCATATTTATGCCTCTTCATTAATGTTTATATATATTGAACCCTTTCCACATGCCAGAAATTGTGTGTGGGACTGAAAAAGAAAAGCTTGATTTTTGTCCTTCTTGAACTTACATTTTACCATGTGATGAAAGCTCATTGTTGTAAGTACCCTACTATGCAGGCAGTGAGTGCAAAGGGCTATGGAGCACAGAAGGGAAGCCACTGCTCTTATCCAGGGTTCAGAGAAAGCTTTCCTGTGTGTTTCTCAGTCCCCGTTCTTGCTGCCCCATGTTAGGTCGTCCTCGTCTTTCACCCAGCTTTTAGCCATAGTCTCCTAACTGGTCGTCCTGCCTCACATCCTTGCTCCTGTCCACTCTAAATCTAATTTAGAAGCTTTCACTCTCCCCACATCACTCTCAGGATTGCATTCAAACACAGTATTATGTCTCAAAACATCTTTAATAGTTGGCATGCCATGTTCTTCCCATCCTAATCTCTAGCCATCTTGTTACACTGGACCCTAACGTGTAACTAAACTACTTAGAGTTCCAAGGACACATTATGTTTATGCATCTTATCTGCCCCTGGTTCATGTACTTCCTCTTTCTAGAACATTCTCATCTCCTTTACTGCACCTGTACCTGGTTAATTCATTCTCATTGTTTAGGTTTCTGTTCAGATGTATTCATCCAAGCCAAAAACATAAGTGTCTTCCTACTATCTTCCCTTTTTCTTGTCCTTTTCATTTAATCAATCATCAAATCCTAAAAATTCTAAGACTAAAGCACAAGCCGGAATCAAGATTGCTGGGAGAAATATCAATAACTTCAGATATGCAGATGACACCACCCTTATGGCAGAAAGTGAAGAGGAACTAAAAAGCCTCTTGATGAAGGTGAAAGAGGAGAGTGAAAAAGTTGGCTTGAAACTCAACATTCAGAAAACGAAGATCATGGCATCCAGTCCTATCACTTAATGGGAAATAGATGGGGAAACAGTGGAAACAGTGTCAGACTTTATTTTTTTGGGCTCCAAAATCACTGCAGATGGTGACTGCAGCCATGAAATTAAAAGACGCTTACTCCTTGGAAGGAAAGTTATGACCAACCTAGATAGCATATTCAAAAGCAGAGTCATTACTTTGCCAACAAAGGTTCGTCTAGTCAAGGCTATGGTTTTTCCTGTGGTCACATATGGATGTGAGAGTTGGACTGTGAAGAAGGCTGAGCACCAAAGAATTGATGCTTTTGAACTATGGTGTTGGAGAAGATTCTTGAGAGTCCCTTGGACTGCAAGGAAATCCAACCAGTCCATTCGGAAGGAGATCAGCCCTGGGATTTCTTTGGAAGGAATGATGCTAAAGCTGAAACTCCAGTACTTTGGCCACCTCATGTGAAGAGTTGACTCATTGGAAAAGACTCTGACGCTGGGAGGGATTGGGGGCAGGAGGAGAAGGGGACAACAGAGGATGAGATGGCTCGATGGCATCACTGACTCGATGGACGTGAGTCTGAGTGAACTCTGGGAGTTGGTGATGGACAGGGAGGCCTGGCATGCTGTGATTCATGAGGTCGCAAAGAGTCAGACACGACTGAGCGACTGAACTGAACTGAAGCATCTTTACTGTGAATTATTTAAATTTCTCCTACTTACTAACGCATACCTGCAAGGTTGGTATTCTTGTTCCCCTGGTAAAACTAAAGCTAAAAGTGATTAAGTTGCCAACTCAGGACCACACATTTAATAGGTCACACATCTGGGATGAAAATCAAATTCCATATGACTTCAAAGCCAAAATGCTCTAGCACATTGCCTTTCTCCTACGTTTCCAGACGTTTGCTCCAAAAATGTTGTTGCTTTAAGATGTTTAATTTAATTTTTTGTTTCTTCCATATTTATATAAAAATCAGTGGCTAACAAAATTGAGCACTAGACTTTTACTTTATATTTCTAAGGGATAGAAAGTAAGAAATAATTGAAAAGTGAATGAAGCAGATATTTTCATTTTAAATAAGAGAAAAATAAATTATTTAAAAAGGATTTCAGGCTGATCTCACTTTATATGTAGAATCTAATAAAGCTGAATATACAGAGACGTAAGTAAAATGGTGGTTACCAGGGACAGGGAAATGGGATAAACGGGGAGATGTTGGTCAAAAGGTACAAAGTTGCAGTTATATAAAATTAATGGGCTAGAGATCTCAAGTACAGCATGATAATTATAGTTAATAATTTCATATTGAATACTGGAAATTTGCTAGGAGAGTAGACTGCTGCTGCTGCTGCTGCTAAGTCGCTTCAGTCGTGTCGGACTCTGTGCGACCCCATAGACGGCAGCCCACCAGGCTCCCCCGTCCCTGGGATTCTCCAGGCAAGAACACTGGAGTGGGTTTCCATTTCCTTCTCCAATGCATGAAAGTGAAAAGTGAAAGTGAAGTCGCTCAGTCGTGTCCGACCCTCAGGGACCCCATGGACTGCAGCCTACCAGGCTTCTCCGTCCATGGGATTCTCCAGGCAAGAGTACTGGTGTGGGGTGCCATTGCCTTCTCTGAGGAGAGTAGACTACAGATATGCTTACTCTCACAAGAAAGGTTAACTATGTGAATAAATGGATATATTAATTAGCTTGACCATAGTAATCATTTGCTATGTGTATATATATCAAATCAACGTGTTGCACACCTTCAATATAATCAATTTTATGAAAAAATAAAAATTCTAATCAGACAAAAATGTCATTGTAGTTATGAATCTCCTATGAACAAATAAAAATTTTAAGATATTGCAAGCAAACTGTAGGAAATTCTACCACCCACCCACATATAACCATTGTTAGCAAATTTTCCTATATTTTGTAGATTATATATATAATAATGTATTCACATGTATCATACTTCCTGCTACTGACTCTTTTGGGGGAAATGGAGAATATTGAAACAAAAGATCCAGTCTTGAAAGCAAAGCTTTACAATATGGTAGAATTACATTTTGACTTAAATACATTCAGATCTAAGGGATAAAACAGGCCTGACAGACATTGAAGTCCCTGTCTTTAGACATTCACCAGAATGGTCTTGATGGGTACACAGTCCAAATTTGTGAAAATGACACTACAGTGAAGATAAAAATTAGTATGAATGAGAGACTACTTCCAGATTGGAGAAATGCTGGCTGACTTTCACTGAGTAAGCCCAAATTGACTTTGGCAAGGACAGAGCCTGTCTAGTTTGAGGAGATCCTTCCAAATTAGTTATTATAATTTTAAAACCATAAAAGAATTCAGAGGCAGAGAAGTGAGAGAGAAGTGAAAGTTTGTCTCAAATGTTGACATGGGAGGGGCAGAAAATTCATGTGGAATCACTGTATCCATTTTTTATTTTTTTTTAATTTAATTTTATTTAACTTTACAATATTGTATTGGTTTTGCCATATATCAAAATGGATCTGCCACAGGTATACATGTGTTCCCCATCCTGAACCCTCCTCCCTCCCCATACCATCCCTCTGGGTCGTCCCAGTGCACCAGCCCCAAGCATCCAGTGTCGTGCATCGAACCTGGACTGGCGACTCGTTTCATATATGATATTATACATATTTCAATGCCATTCTCCCAAATCATCCCACCCTCTCCCTCTCCCAGAAAAATTGTAAACAACTTTTTTTTCATTTATATATACATTACTTAAATAGTCATTGCAAGTAGAGAATATTTGAGTAGTGATTAGATACATTTTTATCACAAATGAATAGCTTTGGTCTTTTTCAATTTGTTTTGTTTCAGTTTCAGATAAATATTTGTGGACAGTTGTCTAACCTAAGGGGAAATATAGAACTTTTGCTTTTTACTGAAGATGTCAGTTGGTTTTATCAGAGTTAGTCTCCAATGATTAGTAAAATCTGTGTTTTATTTCTGCTACAGTTGATTTGAAATGTTTCAGAATAAAGGCAAAACAAAAGAGAATTTCAGATAAAGGAAGACAAGGGTCACTGCATAGCTTCTAGTCTTCTAATATATCTTAGAAATGATAAAGAACAAGAAAGAGCAAATAAAATTTCACAGAAACATACCCATGGTATAACTTGAAAACAAAGAGTGATCAAACTTCAGTATAACTGAAATAAGAAAATGGAAAACAAACCTACTAAATCCTAGTGCAAGATCACATCCTCCTGACAGCTCTGCTCTACCATGGCCTGCTTAGCAAGGACAGAACAAGAAAATCCATGGGTAAGAGAGAAGAAAGCTAGTGGAGAGTCTCAGGCTGGTCTAAAAGCACTGTCAGAAAGACTATGCTATGCTTAGTCACTCAGTCATGTCTGACTCTTGGTGACCCCATGGACCATAGCCCACCAGGCTCCTCTGTCCATGGGATTCTCCAGGCAAGAATACTGGAATGGATAGACTACCCTTTTGCTAGGGGATCTTCCCAGCCCAGGGATCGAACCCAGGTCTCCTGCATTGCAGGCAGATTCTTCACCATCTGAGCCACCAGGGAAGCCCAAGAATACTGGAGTGGGTAGCCTCTCTCTTCTCCAAGGGAACTTCCGTACATGAACTGGGGTCTCCTGCATTGCAAGCAGGTTCTTTACCAGCTGAGCTACCAGGAAAGCCCCAGAAAGATTAAGCCTACACTTAGTCTGAAAAATACTTAAAAAAATGTGCCTTGGTAGATCAGAGCATGAACTCCAGGGAAAGAGCTACAGGGTATAGGTTGAACATTCTTGAAAATGTATACCTTCTAGGGTGAAAGGCAAAAATGATATGAAAAGCCCCCTTTGGCTATTTATTAAGTAGTGAAAGATAAAAGAGGCCAAAAAGAGAAGTATCTGTCCAGAAAGACAATGGATAACCAAAAATTTGAAGGATATACAACCTGATCTCTAACCACCAAAAGAGCAACAGTCTACTCACCTATCTGAGCTTTGTGATATTCACAGAAGAGGGTACAATTGAACTAGGAATCTTGTACAATACAAAAAGGAACACAAAAGGTTCCAGTTGTCCTGCATCCATACCAAAACATGGTGTGATCATTGTTTTTAATTTTAGCCATCCTAACTGCAGCCATGAAATTAAAAGATGCTTGCTCCCTGGAAGAAAAGTTATGACCAACCTAGACAGCATATTAAAAAGCAGAGACATTACTTTGCCAACAAAGGTCTGCCTAGGCAAAGGTTTGTTTTTTTCCAGTAGTCATGTATGGATGTGCTACTGTTGCTGCTGCTGCTAAGTCGCTGCAGTCGTGTCCGACTCTGTGCGACCCCATAGACGGCAGCTCACCAGGCTCCCCCATCCCTGGGATTATCCAGGCAAGAACACTGAAGTAGGTTGCCATTTCCTTCTCCAATGCATGAAAGGGAAAAGGGAAAGTGAAGTCGTTCAGTCGTGTCCAACTCTTAGTGACCCCATGGACTGCAGCCCACCAGGCTCCTCCGTCCATGGGGTTTTCCCGGCAAGAGTACTGGAGTGGGGTGCCAGTGCCTTCTCCAGTATGGATGTGAGAGTTAGACTATAAAGAAAGCTGAGCACCAAAGAATTGATGCATTTGAACTGTGATGTTGGAGAAGACTCTTGAGAGTCCCTTGGACAGCAAGGAGATCCAACCAGTCCATCCTAAAGGAAAGCAGTCCTGAATATTCATTGGAAGGACTGATGCTGTAGCTCAAGCTCCGATACTTAGGCCACCTAATGTGAAGAACTGACTCATTTGAAAAGACCCTGATGCTGGGAATGATTGAACACAGGGGGAGAAGGGGATGACAGAGGATGATATGACTGGATGGCATCACTGACTCAATGGACATGAGTTTCAGTAAACTCATGAGTTGGTGATGGACAGGGAAGTGTGTTGTGCTGCACTCCATGGGGTCGCAAAAAGTTAGACACGACTGAGCGACTGAACTGAATTGAATAAGTACGCACTGATATCACATAAAGGCTATCATTTGCATTAATTTAATGGCTAAAAACATTAAGCGTCTTTTCTTATGCTTATTTGTCATCCGTATTTATTTTTTGATAAAATATCTGTCAAATCTTTGCTTATTTTTAACTGGGTTCTTTGTTTCATTGGGTTCTTTTTTTCTTTTTAATCAAATTTTGTTATTAACTATAAAAGTTCTTTATGTATTCTGGAAACAAGTCCTTTATCAGGTAGGTAATTTGCGAACAGTCAGTGACTTGCCTTTTAATTCTATTAACAGTGTCTTACAAAAAGTGAAAGTTCTTCACCTTGATGAAGCACAATTTACTAATTTTTAAATTTATGGATCATTACTTTGGTGTCATATCTAGAATTCTCAAAATTGTCTAATTTGTAGGCATAAGGTAGTTCATAATATTCTATTATGCTTTTAACATCTGTAGAGTCAGTAATAATGTCACTTTTCATTCTTGGCATTGTTTCTAATCTGGTAGAGCTTTATAATTTATTTTTAATAGAAACATAATTGCTTTACAAATTGTGTTGTTTCTGCCATATATCAACATGAATCAGCCATAGGTATACATATGTCCCTTCCCTCTTGAACCTCCCTCCAACCTCCCACCTCATCCCACCCCTCAAGGTTATCACAGATTACCTAAAGTTTGTCACAGATTACTGGATTTGAGCTCCATGCATCACAGAGCAAATTCCCACTGGCTATCTATTTTACATATGGTAGTATATATGTTTCAATGCTACTCTCAATTTATCCCACACTTTCTTTCCCCCACTGTGTTCACAAGTCTGTTTTCTGTCTGCATCTCAATTGCTGCCCTGCAAATAGATTCATCAGTACCATCTTTTTAGTCTACATATATATGTGTTAGTCAGAGAAGGCAATGGCACCCCACTCCAGTACTATTGCCTGGGAAATCCCATGGATGGAGGAGCCTGGTAGGCTGCAGTCCATGGGGTCGCTAAGAGTCGGATACGACTGAGCGACTTCATTTTCACTTTTCACTTTCATGCATTGGAAAAGGAAATGGCAACCCACTCCAGTGTTCTTGCCTGGAGAATCCCAGGGATGGGTGAGCCTGGTGGGCTGCCATCTATGGGGTCGCATAGAGTCGGACATGATTGAAGCGACTTAGCAGTAACGGCAGCATATGTGTTAGTACATGTGATTTGTTTTTCTCTTTCTGACTCACTTCACTCTGTATAATAGGCTCTAGGTTCATTCACCTCATCAGAACTGACTCAAATAGATTCCTTCTTATGGCTGAGTAATACTCCATTGTATGTGCCACAGCTTCTTTATCCATTCATCAGTTGATGAGCACCTGGATTGCCTCCTACCTATTGTAAATAGTGCTGTAATGAACATTGGGATGCATGTTCTTTTTCAGCTATTGTTTCCTCAGGGTAAATGCCCAGAAGGGGGATTGTTGGGTCATATAGTAGTTTTATTCCTAGTTTTTTTTTTTTTTTTTTTTTTTATTCCTAGTTTTTTAAGGAATCTCCTTACTGTTCTTCAAAGCAGCTGTATCAATTTGCATTCCTACCAACAATGCAAGAGGGTTCCCTTTTCTCCATACCCTCTCCAGCATTTATTGTTTGTAGATTTTTTGATGATGGCCATTCTGACTGGTGTTAAGTGATACCTCACTGTAGTTTTGATTTGCATTTCTCAGTAATGAATGACGTTAGGCATCTTTTCACGTGCTCATTAACCATCTGCATGTCTTATTTGGAGAAAGGTCTGTTTAGGTCTTCTGCCCACTTTTGACTGGGTTGTTTGTTTTTCTGGTATTGAGCTACATGAAGTGTTTGTATATTCTGAAGATTAATCATTTCTCAGTTGCTTCATTTGTTATTATTTTCTCCTATTCTGAGGTTGTCTTTTCATCTTGTTTATAGTTTCTTTTGTTGTGCAAAAACTTTTAAGCTCAATTAGGTCCCATTTGTTCTTTTGTTGTTCTTGTTTGTTAATTTTTTTGTTTTTATTTCCATTTCTCTAGGAGGTGGGTCATAGAGGATCTTGCTGTGGTATATATCAAGGAGTGTACTGCCTATATTTTCCTCTAAGAGCTTCATATTTTTTGGCTTTATACTCCGGTCTTTAATCTATTTTGAGTTTATTTTCATATATGGTTTAAGGAGGAGTTCTAGCTTCATTCTTTTGCTTATAGTTGTCCAGTTTTCCAAGCAGCACTTATTGATGAGGCTGTCTTTTCTCCGTTGTATATTCTTGCCTCCTTTTCAAAGATAAGGTACCCATAAGTGTATGGGTTTCTTCTTGGACTTTCTATCTTTTCCATTGGTCTATATTTCTGCTTTTGTGCCAGTACTGTACTGTTTTGATGACTGTAGCATTACAGTAGTCTGAAATCAGGAAGGTTGACTCCTCTAACTCCACTTTTCTTTCTCAGGATTGCTTTGGCTATTTGGGGTCTTTTGTGTTTCCATACAAATTGTGAAATTTTTTGTTCTATTTCTGTGAAAAAAATTGGTAGTTTGATAGAGATTGCATTGAAAATGTAGATTGCTTCGGGTAGTATATTCATTTTCAAATATTGATTCTTCCAACCCAAGAAGATGATATATCTCTCCATTTGTGTCCTCTTTGCTTTCTTTCATCACTGTCTTATAGCTCTCTGCATACAAGTCTTTTGTCTCTAGGTAAGTTTATTCCTAGCATTTTATTCTTTTTGTTGTAGTGGTGAATTGGATTGTTTCCTTAATTTCTCTTCCTGATTTTTTATTGTTAGTGTATAGGAATGAAAAGGATTTTTGTGTATTAATTTTATATCCTACAACTTTTGCCATATTTATTGATTAGCTCTAGTAATTTTCTGGTGGCAGCTTTAGGGTTTTCTATGCAGAGGATCATGTCGTCTGCAAACGGTGAGAGTTTTCCAATCTGAGCTCCTTTTATTTCTTTGTTTTCTCTGATTGCTGTGGCTATGACTTCCAAAACTGTTGATAATAGTGGTGAGAGTGGGCACCTTTGTTTTGTTCCTGATCTTAGAGGAAATCGGTTTTTCTTCGGATAGAATTTTATAGATTGTATTGTTCTCAAAACAACAACAATAACAAACCTCCAAATAATGCTGGTACGGAAACTATACCCACCCAATTTCTTATAGGCAGTCAATCTAGGGTATATCTATTCATCTTTTCCTCCATTCAGCAGACATTTACTGAGATTTTACTAGATGCAATGAGAATACGTTAGGTAAAAAGCCCATGCCTTCATAGAATCTACATTCTTGTGAGAGAAACAGATAATAAACAAGACAAATAAGTAGAACATGTTGATGTTGATGATATGCGGTAAAATGAAATAAAAGCAGGGCATGTTAGAGGTTTGGATTTTACTTTAAATAGTAACCAGAGAAGACCTCAGTGAGAAGGTGACTATTAAGTGAAGACTTGAACTCAGATATTAGGCAGAGCATAGAAGTACAAAAGCACAAGCATGCTTGTCACATAAAGGAAGAGCAGTGAGGTCAGAGTGGCTGGAGAAAAAGGTCTGAGTGGGGCTGGGCTCCATACAGAGAACAAGCACAAAGTCCAGATTGTGCCTGGCTTTGTACGTCACAGTAAGAACTTTGCTTTTGTTTTGAGACAGGGAGCAGTTGTAGAGTTTTGAGGTGAGAGGTGACACAATCTGACTAATGTTTTAAAAGTATTTCCCTGACTGCTATTGTGGTAAGAATAGTCTTTCCTGGATGGTGGTGAGATGGAAGCAGTGGGGAGACTATAGCAGTGATTTAGATGATAGGGTCTGGACTAGGGTGGGAGCAAGGTGTGCTCAGATTCTGGATGCATTTTAAGGTACAATTGAAAAGATTTCCTGATTTAAAGTTCTCGGGGTATCCAAGAAAGGAAGAAGTCAAGGATGAATGCCATCAGCAATTTTTTTTTTTTTTTTTTTGAGTAACTAGATGATTGGAGGGCCACTAACTGAGACAGGGAACAAGATAAGAGAAGCAGAATTTGGCAAAAAGCATCATATTGTTGAATGTTTTCCTCAAGTTTTCATCTGACTTCAAGTTATTCAGTTTTGTCTCTACCCTCAGAGCTGTTGGAAATGAAGATAAGTATTCCATTATTTAAAATAAAGAAACAGAATCAAATATAGTATTAACTTGAATGGGCCTTACAGATTCCTTTACAAGCAAGAAAATGAAAGACCAGAGAGGAATACTGATGCTTTTCTCTGAGTTGAATTCACTGTTCTGGGCTTCAGCTAAGAGATGAAGTTTATAGATCCAGCCACATGTTTTGACTTTTCTCCTTTATCTGGCCACAGTCTCTATGGAATGAATTTAATACCAGCTATGAGACTGTCTGATAAACAAGAGGTGCTTGTTAAATTTGGTCTTTATCATAAGAAAATTCCTCTTAACAGGACCAGAAGCTAATTTCCTTTATTTTAAAATTTATTTTGAGGTAATAATATCTTGGAATGAAAATGAGTGAAGAGTTCGGGGTTGTAAGAAGCTATTTAACATTGAGCAAGTTATTTTGGGCCTCAGTTTTCTTTAATAGAAATTAACTTAAGGCAGAAAGTTGGAAGAGACAATTTCTAAGTGCCTTTCTAACATTTCCAGTCTGTGCTTCCACTATTATTGCTTTGGTGGATAAAGTGAAGTGATGCAGAAATGTATCCCATACATTCAGACATTTAAGTAACTAACATTCACTAAGTGACTGATGGTATTAATAAAGAATCACAGAGTAGTATGCCTGGAGGAAATATGACCCTTGGGCAGGGTTCTCAATTTTAAATTTACTAGCATAGCAATTTAATGCAATTAATAAAAAAGGGTTTGTGTTATACCTATAGGAACTGAATTTCATTTTTACCATACAAGAAGAAGGGTAAGCTAAGAATTACTACTCTGTGGAAAAGTAGACCCTGATTTTTTGCTCAGGTGATATCAAATACTCTAGAGGTTAGTTACCTAGGTTGGCTTTGTGTTCTATCAAAGCAGTGGCTTCACTGGTTTCACTGAGCTTGTTTTTTCCTTTTCATCTTACTTTAGGGAAGTCATATGACTTTTTTAGCTCAAGTTGCCTTGAAAGTCCCATTTAAGGGAAGCTCACTTACCATGCCTCTGAAAGTTGGATATAGCTGCAGATGGAAATATAGACTTTCCATCCGTGGCTCAGGATAACTAGTAGCTTTCAGTTAGTATGGCTAGTCATGCTATGGAGCTTTCTGTGTAATTTGGTGTTTTGTTTAACTAAGATTATTATTTTTTAAAATACAGAGGAAAGAGGAGATGAAGCAAAGTTGGATAACCGACTTCTAAAGCCCTTATGGAATAAATAGGAGAAGGGCGAGGACCCTATTCCGTCTGAGGTGATTTGCCTTAACTCTGTGCAGCAGAGTCATGAGCTGCAGAAGGCCAGATGCCTCACCATGTGTCCAGCCAGATGCTACAGTTCAGGTGAACCCCTTGTTTCCCAGGACTCTGAGCGGTTGGTTGCTACCAACCCACAGGGATCCCTGTAAACCATCAGGGAAGCTGGAGACAGACAGTGGACTGCGGACTATGCTCCGCTGGTCTTGTCCAGGAGCCTCCCTCACCAGGAGAGTGGCAGAGTAGTTCCCTTTCCTTATTCTGCCAGGTTTGCACTAAGTACTTAGTTTTCCAAACTAATCTATATTATTTAGGGCAGACACAGATGGAATGGCTATAATAATAATATTAAGAATGTTTAATGCCAAAGCAAGGTGCTGGTGTAGTGGTCACTTGTTGCAGTGTGCAGGGAAGATAGTAATTCAGAGTGGGCCACAGAGGTTTCCAGAGTTATCAGTGGTCTATTCTTAGAGGGAAGGTGAGGGGAAGGGTTGGTAAATGGTGTTCATTTCACTATTAATCTTAAAATAACAGCTCGTTTCAGCATGTATGTTTCACAATAATAAAAATAAGATTTAAAAAGTGAAATACATCGATAAAGCTATTTTATAATCTTGCTTTACTATATTTATCATTAGTATGAACTTAAGGAGTAGTGTATCATAACTAGTTCCAGCGGAGAAGGCTATGGCACCCCACTCCAGTACTCTTGCCTGGAAAATCCCATGGACGGAGGAGCCTGGTGGGCTACAGTCCATGGGGTCGCGAAGAGTCAGACATGACTAAGCGACTTCACTTTCACTTCTTACTTTCATGCATTGGAGAAGGAAATGGCAACCCACTCCAGTGTTCTTGCCTGGAGAATCCCAGGGATGGGGGAGCCTGGTGGGCTGTCATCTTGGGGTCGCACAGAGTTGGACATGACTGAAGCGACTTAGCAGCAGCAACTAGTTCCAGGTACTGTAGAGAGTTCATAAACATTTTTTAGGGTATTAGTTTTTTTTTTCAGCTGTATTAAAAAATAGAGACATTACTTTGCCAACAAAGGTCCATCTAGTCAAGGCTATGGTTTTTCCAGTAGTCATGTATGGATGTGAGAGTTGGACTATAAAGAAAGCTGAACACCAAAGAATTGATGCTTTTGAACTGTGGTGTTGTAGTAGACTCTTGAGAGTCCCTTGGACTGCAAGGATATCCAACCAGTCCATTCTGAAGGAGATCAGTCCTTGCTGTTCATTGGAAGGACGGATGCTGAAGCTGAATCTCCAATACTTTGGCCACCTGATGTGAAGAACTGACTCACAGGAAAAGACCGTGATGCCGGGAAAGATTGAGGTCAGGAGGAGAAGGGGACAACAGAGGATGAGATGGTTGGATGGCATCACGGATTCAATGGATGTGAATCTGAGTAAACTCCGGGAGTTGGTGATGGACAGGGAAGCCTGGTGTGCTGCAGTCCATGGGGTCGCAAAGAGTCGGACATGACTGAGCACATGAACTGAATTGAAAAAATATAACAACAACAAAAATAACACTTTTCCCTATGCATACCATTTCTGATCCTGATTGATCTCTGAACATTTCTTCATATGTATAGTGGAAGTAACAACACCAGCTTCACCAACTGCAGGGAAATTAAATAAAATATAATTGATAAAGAGATTGGCACATAGTAAACCTTAGTAATGATCAGTTCTTACTCTGCTGGTTCTAGTCAAATTAATTTAATATATAGATTCATAAGAGTTTATCCAGTAATTTTGTTTATATTATTTTATTTTTTCTTGAAAGATGTGTAGGGCTTTGCAGGTGGTGCTAGTGGTAAAGAATCTGCCTGCCAATGCAGGAGATGCAAGAGGCATGGCTTTGATCTCTGGGTCAGGAAGATCCCTTTGAGTAGGAAATGGCACCAGACTCCAGTATTCTTGCCTAGAAAGTCTCTTGAGCAGAGGAGCCTGGCAGGCTACAGTTCATAGGGCTGCAAAGAGTTGGACACAACTGAACGACTAAGCATAGCACAATCAATGTATAACACTGTGTTAATTTTAGGTGTACAATTTAATGATTTGACATTTGTATGTATTGCAAAATGGTCACCACAATAAGTTTAGTTAGCATCCATCACAACATATAAATGCAAATTTTCTTTTCTTGTGATGAACTTTTTAAGATCTAGTCCCTTAGCAACTTTGTTATCTTATAACTGGTAGTTTGTACCTTTGGCCCACCTCCTCCCATCTTGACCCTACTTCCTACCTCCTGCCTCTGGCAACAGTTTGTTCTCTGTACTGATGAGTTTAGATTTTGGTTGTTGTTACTTTGCTTTGTTTTGATGCTATGTATTAGTGAAATTATACACTGTTTTCCTTTCTCTTACTTATTTCACATAGCATAATGCCCTTGTCATCCACCCATGTTGTTGCAAATGGCAGGATTTTCTTGGTTTTTCTAATGGCTGAATAATACTCCATTGCACACATACATCATATTTTCTTTATCTATTCATCTGCTGATAGACACTAAAGTTCTTTCCGTGTTTTGCCTAGTGAAAATAATGTTGCAGTGAATATGGGGGCACAGATACTCTTTTGAAATACCAATTTCATTTTCTCTGAATATATACCCAAAAGTGGGATTACTGAATCATATGGGAGTTCTATTTTTAATTTTTCGAGGAACTACCATACTGTTTTCCATAGCAGCTGTACCAATTTACATTTCCAACATTGCCTATGTGTTTTAATCTTATTTATATAACTTTTCCTTACAAAGCTAGAAAAAACAGTAACTATACAGTGAACTAACAACTTTACTTGATGCAATTGGTATGCTAAAAATCAAGCTCTACCAAATTGCCATATTTCATTCTCACTGATATTCATGGACTGTATAGTCCATGGGGTCACAAGGAGTTGGACATGACTGAGCAAATTTCACTTCACTTCACTTCATTATCACTGATGGTGGACAAATATATTTGATTTTATTACAAGTAAAAATTACTTTCAAATGCAATAGAATAATAATAACAAGACTATTTTTTGAACACTTATTATTAGTAAATAGTAAATGCTTTACATTCTTTACCTCATTGAGAATAATAAGAGTACTTACTATATAAGGTTGTTAAGATTACTTGAGTTAAGACTTGAAGAACACTTGTTACTATGCTGGGTCTATAACTGATATTTCCAAATAAAATACATACAGTTTTTTAACCCTCCCAGCAATCCTGTGAATGGGATAATTATCATCCTTATTTTGGAGGAAGCCAGGGAGTCAACAAATTGGCACATCAGAACCTGACTCCATAGCTGGTTATTCTAGCATTTGTATTTAAACCACTGTGAATCTGAAGTATTTAATGAAAATGTATGATTTGATCACAGGATGAGGAAGAAAATGTGTAGCTTTGCAAAGTCTGATGTTGCTGTACTAGGAATGGTAAAGGGCACAGTTTTATAGATTAGTTTTGAAAGTCATTGGGGGCAATATTTACTTATTTATGGTACTTTCAAATACTTTGCCTTATATTTCTAAGGAACCAGCCTATAAAAAAGAGAACACTGAGGATTATTGGGTGGCTAAGCTGCTAAAGAATCTGCCTGCAATGTGGGACACCTGGGTTCGATGCTTGGGTTGGGAAGATACTATGGAGAAGGGAAAGGCTTACCCACTCCAGTATTCTGGCCTGGAGAATTCCATGGACTATATAGTCCATGGGGTCCCAAGGAGTCGGACACACCTGAGTGACTTTCGCTTTCACTAAGTTGTATCAAGTGAGTATATAAAAATTGGTTGATTTAGCCATGTGACTATTTTAATATTTAGACATAAAATTATCTTATCCCACAAATTCATGATCTAAAAATCTGATGTGTTGTTAGATTACATCCTTCTGGATGGGAGAAATCCTAAATGAATAGACATTCATTTTGTAGGAAGTTTAGCAAATCTGGTTATATCTACAGAGTAGTCTGTCTACTTTGCCCTCAGCTACCTGAATGATGCAGGAACATTATGAGAAGTTACCCTTACTTGGTGGATACAGGATGTACTTTTCAAAATTTAACTCCCTGCCAGCACAGGAAGCTTGTGCAGTATGGTTGTTACACACTTGGTTATTGAGGATAAATGACATTCTAACTGTATAGTAAAAAAAATTAGTTATTGATATGGAGTAAAAATTGGAGTGGGAAATGGCAATCCACTCCAGTATTATTGCCTGAAAAATTCCATATATAGAGGAGCATGGTGGGCTGCAGTCCATGGGGTCGCAAAGAGTTGGATATGACTAAGCACATGCACACAGATACACATGGAATAAAATAGCTTTGGAAACTCCTAGAAATGTGACAAAACAGGATGCTGTCCATTAATTTTTCTTTTCATACATGTTTCTTTCTATTACTTATTCATTCATGTGTAGATTCACAGACATTATAGGCACAGCTTGTGCCTGACACTGGAAAGTGAAGATGAAATGGGGCTTTAAGAGCACATGTATTCAAGAAGGGTAAGACAAACACAGTCAAGGGACGAAGAGAAAAGACTGGAGCATTATTTAGGAACAGTGCAAGCAAGAATGAAGGTCAGAATATGATGAAGATTAAAACAAAACTAAGGCAATGAAAGTAGTAAGGAAAAAAACAAGGGAAGGTCAATCTGTCATTTTGGGCACATGGTACAAATTTAAGAGATTACATTGAGGAAAGGAAAGCCATTTAATGACTACTTAGCTTCCACCTTGTTTATTAAACAGAACATCTTCAAGCTGGAAAGCTTTGAACAATTATAGTTAAGAAGGATTTAATGTCCATAAAGCTTAAGGCATCAAATTACCTTAAGCTGAATTGCGTGAGTCACTGATTTCATAGTAACTCTGCAAAGTTACATTATTCCCCCAGCTCCCCAGTTTACCCATTTAATAGCATTGGGTGCTCAGAGAGGTGATACAGCTGGTAAATGGCCCAATCAGGATCCCCAACAAAATCTTTCTTCAAAGCAGTGTTCTTCCCAGTACTTGGCAGAGCTCCCCAGACTTGCCTCAAGTTCTTTAGATCCCTAAAGACTTAATTCTCAGCAGCCATATATGTGTCCTTAATTTTTCCAAACTCGTGCACTTGAATTATGTAACCTCCAAATGCCTCAGAACAAAGCCCCTTGAGCTAGAGATCTCACAGTTGAGTTCTGAAGCTTGAATCTCCTAAAATTAAATTATTAGCTTTTTACCTTAGAGTTATGTACATTTTCATCTTTTTGCCTAAGGCATACATGCTAAGTGTTGAACTAAGATTAGCAATGGAACCCAGACCCCAGCTTCTAAATCCTGAGTCGTCAACCTTCAATTAAACTGGGCCAGGAATAAGAAGCCCCTTGGAGGAGGGAACTCCAGTGCATTCCAGCCATAATGGACATCTTTCCATTTCTTTGGACTGCTGACTTTTGCAAGAACGGTTGTCTTTGCCTGGAATGCCTTTTTTTCCTCTTCTCTCCCTTCCGCTAACTTCTTCCTTGTTCTAACAAGAAGGACAATTCTTCAGAAGGCCTTCCTTGACTCATAGATTGAGTTGAAAATTCCTTGCTCTTCATTTATATAGCATGTTGTACCTTTTCTTTATTAATATGCATCACCCTATAATTTTCCATTTATTTTTCTTCTTTCTGCCATATCTTGTAATTTTCAGTTTATTTTTCTTCTTTCTGTCATGTCTTGAGTGTCTTTCCTTGAAGTGTCCCTCTTGTGTCTAGCATAGTACCTGGAGTTGCAAATATTTGATCTGCTGAATGAGTGAACTGTTAAGATCATGATGGCTGATATGAGGCTTGATAATGGTAAAATAATGCTGAATCAACAAAGAAAGACAGTCCACAATTTTGGTTTCTAAATCAATTAAACTATGCACTGTATTCTTTAGTCATCTTTCTCTATATTTGTACTCCTTTATACGTTCTGGGTACATATCGATTCAAACCTGCATTGTGAGCAACTGGATCTAGCCTCCAAGGAAGATGTTGAAAGCATGTTTCAGACTTATTTTTATAGTCTAGCACTGTTAGCTCCAGCAGTTGGCAGCTTCAGCTCGTGCTAAACACACAATCTTAACAATTCTAAATGTTTCAGTGACATCACATTGCCCTCCTTCTCACCCTCACAATCAGAGCTGCTCCTCTTAAGCCTCATAGGAATATTAACTGAAATGTGGATAGATGAATCTTAGTTAAAGGCTAATTTTTAAGATATTGGACTGCCTGAAATTGAATGTGGGTGTCTCTCCTGACAGTTTATAGAAGGGAAAAGTAAGCTCAGAAAGGTGACAACTAACGATGCATCAATGACTCATAAAGAAAAAAAATTGTAGACTTACAATTTTCTATGCCTGTTTTCATCAGTGATTTCTGGAGGAGATAATCATGGCAAAGTCAAAGTCACCTCCAGAGCATGTGTTGGGTGTTGTTGGCTTGCTCTCATGGCCTATTCTCCACCTTTGCACACTGCCCTCTGCCCAAGGGGTTGGCATCAGTGCAAACCTATCTGGATGGCTTCAGTGTGCTCCTTACTTCCAGGTTTTGGGTTGGGTGCAGCCCATGGGAAGGCCCCTCTGAGAAATTAGAGGGTGGGAGAGTGAGGTCAGAGTATCAGTTCCCCTGATTTTTTCTCGAGGGTTGGCTATTACCCTCAACTAAAGGCCAGAAACACTGTCAAATGGGCCTTGCCTTAGACAAGGGCCTGCCTTACCCTATTTAACTGCTTCTAACTTTTCCTCCTTTCTCCCCTGCAGTCTGAAGCCTCCCTTGTCCTAGACCAAGTACTGCAAGGCACCATGGTGGATTTCCCCAACGCCTGCTGCACAGTCCTAGTATCTCTTCATTAAAGTCCTCAGATTACCCAATTTAAGTATTCTTTTTCCTGCCCAGAATCTGTCTTATATAGAAGTTATTTTGGAATAGGAAAATATGCTTGTGTAATACACAGGACTATGATGGCTGTTGATATTGAGGCAAAGGGCTTAAAACTCTTTGGTGAGATAATTGGGATATATTTTGCTTGTATTAAACACAAACTTTTAATATCTCCAAGAGTACTCTGTCAAAACAAATAAAAATAAATCCATGGGCATTCTTTCTTTGAAAGAGCATTTCAAAGAAGGATGGCATGACACATGAAATAAACTACAAGCTAAAGGCTGAAAAGAAACAATGACATTTCAGATTTAGTTGTTTTAAAAAAATTCTATAACTGTTCCAGTATTTACTCATGTTTTCATTCTCTCACATAGTTTGGTTTCTAATGTATATAAATGAGATGTCAATTGGTGATAAAAATAAACAAAAATACATAATATGCACAAGACATTTTTCAGTCACATTTTTGCTGGCTCCCACCTAAAAGTGACAAGCAGTTCAGGCCTCTATCATTTTGCAGAATACTGAAGCAGTGGTGTGATAGAGTCTGACTAATCACATAGAAAGTTAGTGTTTGATGGACTAGGAAGAGTCCATGGGGGAAAATCGAAGCTAACTGAATCAAAATAAAGAACTGTTATCTTGAAAAGTACCTGGAGGATAAAGGGATTTCATAATATGTTGTGAGGATAGGTGGTTCTGCTCTATGTGTGGTGTCAAGGGTAGACAAGGAAAGCAATAGAGGTGAGATAATATTAGTTTTTTAAGGACAAAAGACTCCACTTCTGGATCATGGACAAGTCACGAAAATGCCACTTTTAAAAATATGCCTTTCAATTTTCTTTGTTCCCTATTGAATTTGCCGCTTATTTGAAATGAATATAATCATTATACGTTCTCCAGGACATGTTATGACTCAATCTTCATGTTGTGTTCATTTTATCTTTTTTTGGTAGGGTTGTATATCCTAGTGATTTGCTGTTAGCTTAATAGCAAATAAACAGGCTTTGGTTTTTATTCCTGTGACAAGAGGGGTTCATGCATTTGATGTTATGTCTGGAGTGTTTGCAGTATACCTTTTCTGCTAAGCACTGGGAATCCAGTGTGGAATAAGGCAAAATAGTCCTTGTTCTCATGGGAGAAAGGGAAACCACTACAGTTGTTTATTGCCCCCTCAGCCCCAGGGGAAGGACCAGGGGAAGCCCCAGAGGAAAGTGTGCGGCTAGAGATTAAGTAGAGTAAAAACAGTTTCATTACAAAATCAGAATAAAATTACTTTTTATCATTTATCCTCCTAAAGTAGTATGCAAAATTGCTAGTTGAGTTGGTTGTTAACCTCTAATTATCCACATCTAATTTTTTCTGTGGATAATTGTGCACATAATAAAATATACATCCTAGAATTGTTTAATTTTCACTTTCCTATAAGACATCTAAAAGTCTACTCTTGTGGCTCTTCCATGCTGCCTGGAATAGTTACATGCCATTTATGGTTTCAGCACTTCTGCTTTAGCAGAATTGTGCTTTATTTAAATATTTCAAGGATTTTTGAAGCAAAAAATAAAAGTGAAGATAGATACTTAATATGGAGCTTAGTTTGTAGGGGAGCAGTTCCAAATGATAAAAGTGTATCATATTTGAACAGGATGTAGAAAATTACTGCACATGTTCTGGCTTCAAACACATTGTCCATTTGACTCAGAAGCTAATTTGCATTGCTGGCATTTTCAATGGAGATGGGTTATTCCATTTCTCCCTATTTAGGACAACAGGCATCATTTAGCCAACAAAAATAATCATAAAAATGAGGTATGTAAAAAAAGTTGTTTTCTTGACCTAATCAATATTTGAGTAGTATGGAGGCAGTGACTATTTATACTATTTCCTAGAACTGGTATTTATGTATTGTGATAAAGCAAATTATAAAAAAAATGGTCACAAAAATGTAGGTTACTAAACATCCAACCATGCTAAATATGGCTAAAGGGTTGAAGAAAAAAAATCTTAATAAATATTTTTCTTAAATACAAGAACCCACTTTTAAAGTGTGCACTTAAGGTGGAATGAAAATGTCTCTTTTGTTAACATAATGCTTTGGGCTATTGTTCCTATTTCTAGTAGACAGTTTATCTAGGTTACATTTGCGATTAATATACAGTTCTACAATATAGCCTTGTAAAATCCATTCTCAGAGAGGTAGTTTAATCTAGCAGTGTCTAGTATCTTTCTTGAAAGGCTTCAAATATTTGTCATTTAAAAAGCTGTTACACATTTTGCTTTTGTGTTTGACACTTAAGGATTAAGCATCACCACTTGTGACGAAATGCTATACATAGAGCCTTTTGTTGCTTCTTTACACTGCAGTTGACGAAGGCAAAGTAAAAGTGAAAGTCATTCAGTCTTTGAATTCTCCAGACCAGAATACTGGAGTGGATAACCGTTCCCTTCTCCAGGGGATCTTCCCAACCCAGGGATCGATCCCAGGTCTCCCGCATTGTAGGCAGATTCTTTACCAGCTGAGCCACCAGGGAAGCCATTGAGGAAGACAAGGAGACAGCAAATCATGCATGTCAACATGCAAATACTTTCCCTTTATCTCACTACTCATGCAAGGACTACTGCCTTCATTCTGCCTGTCAGAGTTACCTTCCTAAAACAATCATAAATGCCTCTATAAACATTCTGTATCTGGCTTTCCTGTGGCAGAGTGCTAAGGAAATGATGATGATCCAAGCCTTTTTATAAAAAGATATCTGAAATCTATGTCACTGCATATGATTAAAATTTGTGATAGAGACAGGAGAAGCTTTAAAACTGAAGAAAACATTTTCTCTGGAACTGTCTTTGCTGTTCTTCAAAAGGATGAAAGTTATAGGTATGAAAGTCATAATAGTTAAGAAGGAGATTGGATATATCCTTAGTGGCTTGCCAGGGTAGAACTTGCCATTATTCATATTAATAACATTAAAGTCATAAATCGTTAATTTAGAAATTTAGAATGAAAGGTGTCACAACTCAGGCTTATTCTATCTCAGTGTAATTCAGTGCATGAAGCAGGGCACCCAAAGCCAGTGCTCTGGGACAACCCAGAGGGATAGAGTGTGGAGGGAGGTGGGAGGGGGTTCAGGATGAGGGAGACACGTATATACCTGTGGCCGATTCATGCTGATGTATGGCAAAAACCATCAGAATATTGCAATTATCCTCCAATTAAAATAATAAACTAATTTAATAAATAAATAAATCTCAAGTACTCTTAGTTGACAACTTGGTCCCAGATTATGTAGATTAAAGCACTCTTGATAATTACAAGAATAGCCTAAAATATTACATGGACGTCAAGTGGGAAAGCAAACAATATTATTAGAACTTGAACATTTCTATTTAAATGCTTTCCACATTCATATTTCCAATTGAGCCTAGAAGTAATTCTGTAAAATAGATTGGAATAATTATTTCTGCTGATCTTATGGAAGAAAAAGAACAAGAAAGAGGCTTGGTTCTTGGCCTTTTGGTACTTGGTACTATTTTGTGTCAATTCTGTGTCTTTTTATATTTTAGTTACACAAAAACCTTTCTTGCACTCCTATTAATTTAATCTCACTTCTATAAATCCCCTGATCCTAGCTCTTTTCTCCTTTAATTTTACAGTTTTCTTTCTCAGAGCATTAATCATGTTCTGGAGATGTCTCCCCTCCCCCTGATTTTTGAGCTTCCTCCTATCTACAACAGAATCTATGGAAAGTAATATATACAGAAGACAAGAGAGGAAGTGAAAGGCTAAAGAGGTTATTAGAAGCCAGAAAAGTGACAGAAAAAAATTACTTTCTCTTTTAAAAGACATTAGAAATAATATTTATTTTTAAAAATTGAAAATAATATCAACTAAGGATCACTAGTTACTTGAGGTGAAACTTTAATATAAAGTATAAAACAAACATAAAATAGAAATATAAAAACAAGCATAAAAAAGGAATAGGAGTAAATTCCCTGAAGTGTTCTGATCTGTGTCAGAATCTTTATCACTGATGTCCCCAGAATTAGATACTGTGTTTTCAAAAGCAGAAAAAGGTATTATTTTTTTTAATGTGAGGAATAAAAGATGTCCTTGCAAATTAAAAAGTAATAGCAGAGGAAAAATTTACAAAAGATATATTAAAGTTGAAGAAATATCTCAGAGTATTGTACAAAAAGATAAATAATTGGAAAATAGAGAAAAAAGAAGAAAATAAAGGATATTCCAGAATTACCAACATTCAAAAAGAAGGAGTTCCAGAAACAAAGGACTCTGTAGACAAGAATCAAAAATATCAAAGAGTGTTCTGTTTATGTTTTCTTCTAAGAGTTTTACAGCATCTGGCCAAAATTGAAGCAAGGTTTTTTTTTTTTGACCCATCTTCTAGAGTAATGAAAATAAAAACAAAAATAAACAAATAGGACCTAATTAAACTTAAAAGCTTTTGCATAGCAAAGGAAACCATAAACAAGATGAAAAGAGAACCCCTCAGAATGGGAGAAAATATTTGCAAATGAAGCAACTGACAAAGGATTAATCTCCAAAATATACAAATAGCTCATGTAGCTCAAAATCAGAAAAACAAACAACCCAATCAAAAAATAGGCAGAAGATCTTAATAGACATTTCTCCAAAGAAAACATACAGATGGTCAACAAATACATGAAAAAATACTCAGCATCACTAATTATTAGAGAAATGCAAATCAAACTACAGTGAGATATCACCTCAAGCCATCAGAATGACAATCACCAAAAAAGCATGGGGTGTGTGTGTGTATGTGTGTGTGAGAGAGAAAGAGACAGAGAGAGAAGGGTGTGAATATAGGGTGGGAGATTGTGAAAGTGACCTAAATATTCAACTTTCACAATGGGAAGTCTGTAGGTAATACCAAATCTGGAAAATTAAGAAATAGCAATATTACCAAGTTATATGATGTAAGGATTTAAATGATAAAATAATCAACTAAAATAGTTGAAATGTATTTCCTCTAAATATCAGGATGTGGAGAAAATGAAGAATAAGGGCCTGCTATTTTCTGTAACAAGCTTTTCAAGTCTTTCAGCATGCACATGCATGGCTTGGATGCAGGTTAAAATGGAATTGGAAACAAAACAATAGCTATAGAAATAAAAATAGATGCAATAAATAATTCCCTTATTATAGTACTTAATAAAAGCTATATATACATTATTTAAAGATCAGTCTTAAAAATTATGGAGAGGTGAGAGGGAGGCTCTAGAGGGAGGGGATATATGTATACTTTTGGCTGATTCACAGTATTGCATGGCAGAAACTAATGCAATATTTTAAAACAATTATCCTCCAATTAAAAAATCTTAAAAGATTACTAGTATCATAACATGTTTGGCTATGGCCTCGACATCATTTTAAAGAATTTACATAGCTGTCTTTTCAGTAAAACAACTTGGTTAGTTTTAAGAGGCCATGAATGGTTACACTGTTGAACAAAAAATTTCTGAAAAAATTTTTGTGAATATGGCAGAACATTCGTCAAGCTCCTTGTTGCTAACTCACTTCAGTCGTGTCCAACTCTGTGTGACCCCATAGACAGCAGCCCACCAGGCTCCCCCATCCCTGGGATTCTCCAGGCAAGAACACTGGAGTGGGTTGCCATTTCCTTCTCCAATGCATGAAAGTGAAAAGTGAAAGGGAAGTCGCTCAGTTGTGTCCAACTCTTCGCGACCCCATGGACTGCAGCCTACCAGGCTCCTCCATCCATGGGATTTTCCAGGCAAGAGTACTGGAGTGGGGTGCTATCGCCTTCTCCTTGGAGAGACACAACCTATTTCTGAGCTGCAGACTTTTGCTAACTCCTTTGGGATCATACTGCCATGGTCAACATTGCCTGGAGCTTTGGTATCAAGATGGACAAGGGTTAGTTTGGAAAGAAAATTAGCTTCTCTAGGCCTGGCCCGATAGAAAGGGAAGATGGTTTATGGGGTCTTTGGGTCTATTTAAATTCTCTTCATACAGGGAAGTTTGTGAGTCTTTGAAGGAGGATGACTTTGGGAACATTTATAAAGATCTGTGACATCAATCATCAGTCACACTTTTCTTCATTTCATACTCCCCCGTAACCTGGCTCTTTCATATTCTGCAGGAACTTATCCTTGTTGGGTTTCCAATTAGTGATAGTGACACAGGTTCAAGCTCAAAAAGACCTTAAGACATGAAGTTGTGAATCACTAGAAAAAAAAAATCCCCATTTTAGCATTTCCTTCAGAGGGAGTATCACTTTTTCTGATCACAGAGTGAAAGCCAACATTGAAGGCTGGCCACCCTTTTGATCCTTCCCATTTAACACCGGGATCACAGCTTTTCAGGTTTCCAGTGATTTTTAGAATAATGCCTAGCAGAGTCCAGCCCATTTATTTTCCCTGTCAATGAAACCCACACTGTGGCATTCAATTGATCCCTCTGCTGGAGGAAGCTCCCCACCTGTACCTTAACACCGGATCACAGCTTTTCAGGTTTCCAGTGATTTTTAGAATAATGCCTAGCAGAGTCCAACCCATTTATTTTCCTAGTCAATGAAACCCTCTCCGTGGCATTTAATTGATCCCTGTGCTGGAGGAAGCTCCCTAGCTGGACCTGACCTTGTTCCACTCTCCCCAAATACACTGTCACACTTGACTTCTATGCGTCCATTTTCAGCACATCATTTCTCTAGGAAGGTAGACTAGATGCCCCTGTGGTAGGTTTATCATGACAGTTAAACAGCTAATAATAGTAATGCACTAATTGCCCATTTCTCCCTTTGGACTATAAGATTTATAAGGACAGAAACTTTATTTTGCTTTCACTACTGCTTTGTCCACACCTTATATAATGCCTGACCCTGGCATAGGAGGGACTCAATAAATATATGTTGACTTGAGTGATTTTCCTACTTATCTTTTATATTTTCACATACTATGTCATAATGGCAACATTTTGGTCTTTTTTTTTATCTATACCACCTGTAAATGAAAAACACACATTAATCTGTATGTGCACATCACAGAGAGATTATGGGAACTGCTTGAACCTCCACCCAAATTAAAATGTTAAAATCTGCAAAATGCTTGACTTTCTAAAAAGAGAAATTCTTGGAATCCATTAACAAATAAATGTGTCTTCATTTGTATTTGTATTATAGTTGGTCTAGAGCTGATGGGACAACATCTAATACGCTGCTCATCTGACACACTAAAATGCTCTTAATGTAATTTGTTCACAATCTTTCTATTTTATTACAGCCGGGGCACCGACAGTAGACTGACCCATCGGCGGCAGACAGTTCTCCGTGAGAAGGGGAGACGGTTAGCTAACCGAGGACCAGCGTACATGTTTAACGACCACTCAACAAGCCTATCTATTGAGGAGGAACGCTTTTTAGATGCAGCTGAGTATGGCAACATCCCAGTGGTAAGGAAGATGTTGGAAGAATGCCTCTCACTCAATGTCAACTGTGTGGATTACATGGGCCAGAACGCCCTGCAGCTGGCAGTGGCTAATGAGCATCTGGAAATTACAGAACTTCTTCTCAAGAAAGAAAATCTCTCTCGCGTTGGGGATGCCTTGCTTTTAGCTATTAGTAAAGGTTATGTTCGGATTGTGGAAGCCATTCTCAGTCACCCAGCTTTTGCTGAAGGCAAGCGGTTAGCAACCAGCCCCAGTCAGTCTGAACTCCAGCAAGATGATTTTTATGCATATGATGAAGATGGGACACGGTTCTCCCATGACGTGACCCCGATCATTCTGGCTGCCCACTGCCAAGAATATGAAATTGTGCACACCCTCTTGCGGAAGGGTGCTCGGATCGAACGGCCTCATGACTATTTCTGCAAGTGCAGTGAATGCAACCAGAAACAGAAGCATGACTCCTTCAGCCACTCCAGATCTAGAATTAATGCTTACAAAGGCCTGGCAAGCCCAGCTTACCTGTCATTGTCTAGCGAAGACCCAGTCATGACAGCTTTAGAGCTTAGCAATGAGCTGGCAGTGCTGGCCAACATAGAGAAGGAGTTCAAGGTAGGTTTTTAACAAGTCGGAGTCAAGGTGAATTTATAAGCTTCCACTATGCACTCACACTCTGTTAGGTATTGTAGATAGTAGGCAATTTTATATATTTGATTCAACAAGTTCTTTATTATATAGAGTAAAAGTTGTGGTTACTACCATTTGGAGATGATCTACTATAAACTAGACATTTTGCATTTATTATGTCTGATACCTATCACAACCTTGGGAAGATCTTAGTTCCTTTTCAGATGCAGAAATGGAGGTATAGAAGGGTTAAGGCCCAAGAGCCACAGCTGGTGAAATCACAGAGCTGGGATCAGAACCCAGGGATGCAGACTCTAAAACCCAGGTTCTGTCTCCTGTGAAACTCTTGTTTCTATATTCAGATCATGGTGATAGCTACTGTTGAGGTCAGAAAGATGAATAAGACAAAGGAAGTCATAGTTTGACTTGAGAGACAGATGCATGCATGCATACATATGTTATAAAGAGAAATGAAACTACTAGACAGGGCTATAAGCAGTGTGCTGTAGCAGTTCAGAGAAAGCAGTATTTAATTCAGATTAGATGTCAGAGAAGTTACATGAAAAATGGTATTTCAGCTGCATATGGCAGAATAAATAGCATATTTGAAGGCAGAGAATGAAGGAGAAGATATTTTAGGCCAAGGTAACAGCCAAAACTAAAGCTTGTAGATATGGGAGAAGTAGTCAAATATAATTGCTTTACGATGTTGTATTCATGTCTGCTGTACAACAAAGTGAATCGGCCATATGCATACGTATGCCCCCTCCCTTCTGAATCCCCCTCCATCCCCTTGATTGCACCCCTCCAGATCATCACAGAGCACTGAGATGAGCTCGCTGTGCTTTGATGAGATCCTACTGGCTACCTGTTTTATATCTGACGTATACACAAGTTAGTGCACATATGTCAGCGCTGCTCTCTCCACTCATCCCACCCTTCCCTTCCCGCCCTGAGTCTACATGTCCTTTCTCTATGTCTGTGTCTCGTTCCTGCCTCAAGGGAACTTTGAGCAATCTCTAAATAAGAAGTAAGTGGGGAGACACGCTGTCAGACCTTGCCATTGTCTGCGTGGTTTGTGCTTCATTTGGAGAGGGTGAAAGTTCAGATTCCTAGTCCGAGGTCACACACTTATACACACACATCTTTAAATTTCCTCCACAGGTTATCTGACCTTTCCTATAGTGCTCATCATGTTCTGCTGTATGATACTACTTAGAGTGGGCTTTTCTTCTTTACTCAGCTATATACTGCTTGGAATCAGGTCTGATTCATCAAATACAGTATTACACAAAGATAAATATTGGTTTCATTTTCTCTATCCTATATGCTGTGAGAAAGCATGTCTCTCTATTCCGTACCTTGGGGTCTCTCCTGTGCAGTTTCTTGGTGCCTCTGTCACTGAAGGAACACTGCAAACCCCAGCCTAGCATGTGTCTCTCCCCAGGTCCTATCTGTCCAGGTGAGGAGGGCAGGTCACCAGTGACTGAAGCCTTCCATTGGCTCCCAGCATGGAGGATGCTGCTTTTCCTCTAGCTCCCTGGCAGCTGAGGATGTAGGACAAGCAGAAGATCTCTTCCAACAATGTCGCATTCTTTTATACTTCTCACTTTGCTCCCAGAACTCAGGGAGGCAGGGAACTACGCTATCTTGGAAATCTGATAAATATGATCTTCAGTTCAGTTCAGTCGCTCAGTCGTGTCCAACTCTTTGCGACCCCATGAACAGCACGCCAGGCCTCCCTGTCCATCACCAACTCTCGGAGTTCACTCAAACTCATGTCCATCCAGTCGGTGATGCCATCCAGCCATCTCATCCTCTGTCGTCCCCTTCTCCTCCTGCCCCCAATCCCTCCCAGCATCAGGGTCTTTTCCAATGAGTCAACTCTTCGCATGAGGTGGCCAAAGTATTGGAGTTTCAGCTTCAGCATCAGTCCTTCCAAAGAACACCCAGGACTGATATCCTTTAGGATGGACTGGTTGGATCTCCTTGCAGTCCAAGGGACTCTCAAGAGTCTTCTCCAACACCACACTTCAAAAATATCAGTTCTTCAGTGCTCAGCTTTCTTCACAGTCGAACTCTCACATCCATACATGACCACAGGAAAAACCATACCCTTGACTAGACAGACCTTTGTCGGCAAAGTAATATCTCTGCTTTCTAATATGCTATCTAGGTTGGTCATAACTTTCCTTCCAAAGAGTAAGCGTCTTTTAATTTCATGGCTGTAATCACCATCTGCAGTGATTTTGGAGCCCCCCAAAAATAAAATCTGACACTGTTTCCACTGTTTCTCCATCTATTTCCCATGAAGTGATGGGACCAGATGCCATGATCTTTGTTTTCTGAATGTTGAGTTTTAAGCCAACTTTTTCACTCTCCTCTTTCACTTTCATCAAGAGGCTTTTTAGTTCCTCTTCACTTTCTGCCATAAGGGTGGTGTCATCTGCATATCTGAGGTTATTGATATTTCTCCTGGCAATCTTGATTCCAGCTTGTGCTTCTTCCAGCCCAGTGTTTCTCATGATGAACTCTGCATAGAAGTTAAATAAGCAGGGTGACAATATACAGCCTTGACGTACTCCTTTTCCTATTTGGAACCAGTCTGTTGTTCAATGTCCAGTTCTAACTGTTCTTCCTGACCTGCATACAAATTTCTCAAGAGGCAGGCCAGGTGGTCTGGTATTCCCATTTCTTTCAGAATTTTCCACAGTTTATTGTGATCCACACTGTCAAAGTCTTTGGCATAGTCAATACAGCAGAAGTAGATGTTTTTCTGGAACTCTCTTGCTTTTTCCATATCCAGGAGATGTTGGCAATTTAAAATTGTTCTTAAAATTTATATTTAATTTTTATGAAACTTTACTGCTTAGGTTTCAACATTTCTGTTTCTGTAATTGTATCATTGTTTACACAATACTCTAAACCATTCTTTATTCATTCATTCACTTGCTTACATCTTCTGAGCCCATGGTTGTAGCAAATATTGTTCTGGGGAGAGTCAAGAATTAGGGTGGAGATATCGCACAGCACAAAGACAGTTCAGTCAATAACCCTGCCCTCAATTAACTTGTAATTTAATAGGAGAGCAAAGGCCTGTGTGAAATAACTATAATATAAGACATGACCTTGTGGAATGAGGGGTGGGCTGGTGGGCCAAAGATAAAGGATCATATCTAATCAGAATGCGAATTTTTCATTGTCCCTAAATGCATTGCATAATGTGAAGGCTGCTTTAGGTTTATGATAAATGAGGGATCCAGATATCCCTTTACTTGTTCATCACACACTGTTTCTGCCCACCTAGGTGCGAGGTAAATGGATCAGGCACTCTCCCTTCATCCCTGCTTTCTCTGTGCAGGTCCACACTGTTAGCCTCTAATCAGGCTCACCCTTTGCTTAATGCCCTGCCTCTGTGAAGGGTTAATGGCAAAGAAAAGGTAACTCTCTCTGAAAACACAAATCTCTTTAATAATATGTTATTCCTAATATCTTTAAAAAATCATCCTCAAGGATTAAAGTATACTGTTAAAAGAGGGTAGCAGTTTTAAAAATGTTTTTAAAAGTATGTCCTAGAACTTGACAATTCAACAGCTTTTCTAATTAGAAATTTGACTCCCCAAATCCTTGTATTACACAAGGAGAAAGGCCAGTTCTTGGCAGTTTTTAAAAGCCTTTGGCAAATACAAAACAAGAAAGCATAATGTTTTCTTTCTCACCAGACAGGACACTCTAGAACAATTATTTTATTCTCCCAGACTCAGTTGGCCCATAGAGGCAAGAACAGCTTCATGTGAGAATGCGCCGCCATGACTCTCAGGTGTAAACTCAGCGAAAGCATTTCATGCTACCATGCACACTCGTGTGATGGTGCTAAACCTGCTCCAGCAGCCCAGCCCGTTTACAACAGGATGGGACCCCAAAGGGCTTGGTGAATCTGGTGAGATTTGCTAAATCTGCTGTTCTGTCCTTCAAGAATAACTTCTCTTTTCTTTTTTAAAAAGAATATAGTTGACTCTTGAACAACACGAGTTTGAAGTATATGGGTTCACTTACATGTGGCTTTTTTCCACTAAATATGCACTACAGTACCACACAAGCCCGGGCTGGTTGAATCCATGGGTGTCGAACAGTGGATGCCAAGGGCCCTCTGGAGAGTTATGTGCGGAGTTTTCGCTCAATAGAGTACTGGTTCTCCTTCCCTCTGCTTTGTTCAAAGGTCACCTTACATGATCATGTTAAAAAATAGTAATTTAAATATGAAGAAAAATTTAAAAATAATTTCTAATTTTCATACTACAACACGCCAACATGTATCCTTCCAGAAATAAACACTGATACTGCAACATGCCAACATGCATCCTACCAGTCTTATTTTTAGTAGTCAAGCCCCTTAGAGTCTCAGGGACCAAAGACTGTGAGATACCTCACAGGGACCTGAAATATTGTACTGGCAACAGGCAATCCTCTCTGCTCATGGTCTTCAAATTCTTTTGCTTCCTTTTCACCTGAAAAACATTTGAAAAATTCTGTGCTCATGAGTACATTTTAAATTTGGCATCTAAATTTATTTACTTTTAAGTTTAAATAATTTTAAAAGGTATAATTTCTGTGTGGCCTAAATATTAACATTTAAAAATATATATCTTAAATGGCTGCTTCAGATGTATCTAGGGGCCTTTAAGTGCTGTGATTTTATACACACCATCACCTATTTTAAAAATAAACAACCTCCTCTTTAATTTTCATTAAGAGTTACATCTTTCTTTTTCTCCTTAAACTTGTATTCTAGTACATTTTCCTCCACAAATGTGATTTCTAATGTAATAGCTTTTTATTGTAAAGTCCTTTATAGATCACCTATTATATATATATATTAGATATGTATATTTTATATATATGATATATATATATATTGCATAACACATGTGTAATGTGTATGTTTACAAGAAATTTTAGAATTTGTTTTACTTTCTGTTATCATCAGGCTCTAGGTATTTAAAATATTCTGGAAATACTTACCATTATATTTATCAGCAGTATATTTGATCAAAACTACATAAATTGAACATAATTTTTCAAAATAACATACACAAATTCTGAAAAATAAATTTTAAATATATGATACATTTCCTATTAGAAATGAATTTTAAAGGAACGTCATATCCATACTTTTGTTATGTATTTAATGAAACAAAAACTTATAACCTGTTAAAATAACTTGATTTGTCAGCCAGCATATTGTTTTAGTTTTTGTTAATGGAATATATAAATTATTAATGATTTTATGGAATAGAATTAAAAGATAGTAGACTATATTTGGGATAAATATTTCTTGATGTGATTTGATAACTGCCTTATTGAATTACCCACACTGATCTGAAACAAATCACATAAAAGTTTTATCCTTGTGCTTTAGCCAATAGCCTATGAAAAATTTTAAGTCCTGGAAACCATTCCAAGTCGCAGTAAAAAGACTCATCCTCACTAAACTTTTCTGCCTTGCACTTTTGTGATGTCTTTCTTTTAAGTTAATGATACATCCAAAAGATAAGTACTAAGAATGGTTTTAAATAAGGGTAAAATAAACTTGTTTACAAAACAGAAGCAGAGTCACAGATGTAGAAAATAAACTTATGGTTATCAGGGTGATCAGGGTGAAGCGGATAAATTGGGAAATTGGGGTTGACATATACACTGTACTATATATAAAATAGATAACTAATAAGAACCTACTGTATAGCACAGGGAACTCTACTCAGTACTCTGTAATGGCCTATATGGAAAAAGAATCTAAAACAAGAAGGTTTATGTATATGTATGATTGATTCCCTTTGCTGTACACCTGAAACTAACGCTGGAAATCAACTATACTCCAATAAATTTTTTAAAAAGAATAATTTTAAATAATCACTTAATTTAAATAACATGAAGTAGTGGAATTTCGTATTCAGTATTCCCTACTGATGTCTTCCTTACTGTCCTCTCATTTAAGAAGGATGCATTCTTTGAGAGCTATTGAAGAATCAAGAGGCAAAGTACATTAAAATTCATCTAAATTCAGAATATCCCAACATGAACTGCCATGTTGTATTCCTATCATTTAGCTTCATCTTCATTGGAAATGTGTATAAAGGAAAGGAAATACAGGAAACCCCTCAGGGTCTGCGGTACCTGGATTAATTATTAAAGGGGAATTTCCATTGTTTGCTGCAGGGGTGAGTGAGAATGGAGAATTTTTTGTAAAGGGAAAAATGATCTGTTCTCAAGAAAATTAGTTACAGGAAAGTTGAGGATCTAGAAATTATTTCTCTTAAAACTATCAGTGTTCTGTGGCCCCTTGAAAAGTCTTCATATTTCTCTGCTTGAAGGCAACTAATCTATTTTATGAGTTAGAGATGAGAACAATCACAAAGATCGTAAACTCCAATATATAGTTTCTCTAAGCTCCTCCTAAATTCTCCTTTTCTGTATTAGTCCATAGTCGTTGAACAAAAGAGGACAGAGGAGGTGCAACTGAGTTCCTCAGGCAACTGTAGTCTGGCACTTTGACTCTTCTAGACAGGACGAATTGCACTCATTACTGTATCATCAGGTCTGAAGATGGATCTATGCAGAGGTGACAGCCAGAACACAGCAGAGAAATCTAACAGTTAGATGGAACCTCAAGAATAGAAGAAAGCCAGCAGACCTGAGACACTACAGGTCTTCACAGTGAATGGGGAGAAGCCAGATTTAAAAGTTTCATCCATTCAAGTTCAATCTTTACATACTGAGTTTTTATCAATAACTTTTTGCTTTGGTAGAAAGAGACCTCAGCCACCTTAAGTTAAACTTGGGCTAAGCCTAATTTGGGCAATATATACTCAGAATTTTGACTGTTTTTGATATTGGGAAAGGAGAGTATAACACCTCCCTTCTCTCCTTGACTCGAGATTAAGAATCATCAGAAAGACAAAAGGATCAGTACCATTATTTTAGCAAATGCATTCTTCCAAATTTTTAACTTCCTTTTACTATCTCAGAATTTACCTATGACCTATGTCTCTGAACACATTTTAAGCCTATTTACATTTTAGATTGTGCTTCATGACCAAGATAATCACGATGGTGTGATCACTGACCTAGAGCCAGACATCCTGGAATGTGAAGTCAAATGGGCCTTAGAAAGCATCACTACGAACAAAGCTAGTGGAGGTGATGGAATTCCAGTTGAGCTTTTTCAAATCCTGAAAGATGATGCTGTGAAAGTGCTGCACTCAATATGCCAGCAAATTTGGAAAACTCAGCAGTGGCCACAGGACTGGAAAAGGTCACTTTTCATTCCAATCCCAAAGAAAGGCAATACCAAAGAATGCTCAAACTGCAGCACAATTGCAGTCATCTCACACACTAGTAAAGTAATGCTCAAAATTCTCCAAGCCAGGCTTTAGCAATATGTGAACCGTGAACTTCCTAATGCTCAAGCTGGATTTAGAAAAGGCAGAGGAACCAGAGATCAAATTGCCAACATCCACTGGATCATGGAAAAAGCAAGAGAGTTCCAGAAAAACATCCATTTCTGCTTTATTGACTATGCCAAAGCCTTTGACTGTGTGGATCACAATAAACTGTGGGAAATTCTGAAAGAGATGGGCATGCCATACCACCTGACCTTCCTCTTGAGAAACCTATATGCAGGTCAGGAAGCAACAGTTAGAACTGGACATGGCACAACAGACTGGTTTCAAATAGGAAAAGGAGTACGTCAAGGCTGTATATTGTCACCCTGCTTATTTAACTTCTATGCAGAGTACATCATGAGAAACGCTGGACTGGAAGAAGCACAAGCTGGAATCAAGATTGCCAGGAGAAATATCAATAACCTCAGATATGCAGATGACACCACCCTATGGCAGAAAGTGAAGAGGAACTCAAAAGCCTCTTGATGAAAGTAAAAGTGGAGAGTGAAAAATTTGGTTTAAAGCTCAACATTCAGAATACGAAGATCATGGTCCCATCACTTCATGGGAAATAGATGGGGAAACAGTGGAAACAGTGTCAGACTTTATTTTTGGGGGCTCCAAAATCACTGCAGATGGTGATTACAGCCATGAAATTAAAAGACGCTTACTTCTTGGAAGAAAAGTTGTGACCAACCTAGATATTGAAAAGCAGAAACATTACTTTGCCAACAAAGGTCCATCTAGTCAAGGCTATGGTTTTTCCTGTGGTCATGTATGGATATGAGAGTTGGACTGTGAAGAAAGCTGAGTGCTGAAGAATTGATGCTTTTGAACTGTGGTGTTGGAGAAGACTCTTGAGAGTCCCTTGGACTTCGAGGAGATCCAATCAGTCCATTCTGAAGGAGATCAGTCCTGGGATTTCTTTGGAGGGAATGATGCTGAAGCTGAAACTCCAGTACTTTGGCCACCTCATGGGAAGAGTTGACTCATTGGAAAAGACCCTGATGCTAGGAGGGATTGGGGGCAGGAGGAGAAGGGGACGACAGAGGATGAGATGGCTGGATGGCATCACTGACTCGATGGACGTGAGTCTGAGTGAACTCCGGGAGTTGGTGATGGACAGGGAGGCCTGACGTGCTGCGATTCATGGGGTCACAAAGAATCGGACACGACTGAGTGACTGAACTGAACTGAACAATGTTTCCTTTAATTACCCTAAAATCACCTTCTCTATAAATGTCAGGGATTTCCCTCTACCCTGTCGTTCTGGATAAATAGTTTTTCTGAAGCTTCACCAAATCCTGCTTGTCTTCCTGGGGCCATGTATCTAAACAGGCACCTGGCTGTCCAGACACCTCTGGCGTCGACTTAGACAAAAGGGAAGACACTACTCTGCTTGTTTTTAAACTGTTGCTATGTTCTGGCATTCAAAATGTTCAAAGATGCCTGGCATTGTTTGCAAAAGAAATAACCTTCTAGGAAACAGACCGAGTTGAAAAGTAGTTTTTGTTAGCAGAAAGGCAGTGTGACTGTCATCATACCTTAGTAAGGTGACAGAGGTGTTGCTTGCATGCAAAATAGCCTACAGAGGCACAGGACAAGGGTCCAGGCCAAAGGGAAAGGAGGAAATGGACCACCATCGAGCTTAATGAATTATTCTAAGTGGTTTACAATCTAACTTTATGATACAACAGCTTTTAAGTTCTCCATATGGTAAAGAATCTGCCTGCAATGTGGGAGACCAGGGTTCAATCCCTGGGTTGGGAAGATCCTCTGGAGAAGGGAAAGACTACACACTCCAGTATTCTGGCCTGAATAATTCCGTGAACTGTATAGTCCATGGGGTCTCAAAAAAGTCAGTCATGACTGAGCAACTTTCACTAGGTCCATCATAACTTTTCTTCCAAGGAGCAAGCATCTTTTAATTTCATGGCTTCAGTCACTGTCCGCAGTGATTTTGGAGCCCAAGAAAATAAAGTCTGTCACTGTTTCCATTTTTTCCTCATCTGTTTGCCATGAAGTGATGGTACTGGATGCCATGATCTTTGTTTTTTGAATATTGAGTTTTAAGCCAGCTTTTTCACTCTCCTCTGTCACCTTCATCAGGAGGCTCTTTAGTTCCTCTTCACTTTCTGCCATTAGGGTACTGTCATCTGCATATCTGAAGTTATTGATGTTTCTCCTGACCATCTTAATTCCAGCTTGTGCTTCATCCAGCCCGGCATTTCACATGATGTACTCTGCATATAAGTTAAATAAGCAGGGTGACAATATACAGCCTTGAGGTATTCCTTTCTCAATTTTTAACTGGTCCATTGTTCCATGTCTAGTTCTAACTGTGGTTTCTTGACCTTCATACAGGTTTCTCAGGAGGCAGATAAGGGGGTCTGGTATTCCCATCTCTTTCAGAATTTTTCACAGTTTGTTATGATCTACAGTCTGCTCAAGAGAGGCAGATGCATGAACAAATGCAGTAAAGTGTATGAGTCTGTTCTTGTGTTTGATTTTCCTATCAGTTTAAATAGACGGGCAGAGAAAATCCATTCTGGCAAAATTTTAGATCCAGTCAATAGTTGGGGAGGGAAGTTAAGTGCAGCGGTTTGTAACCTGAGAGCCCTCAGCCCCTGAAGCATCTGTTTACCTTCATGGCTGCTCTTTAAGCTTCATGGCTTCAGCTGAACCTGAGAATTTCTATGTTGAAGGAAGAATAAAAACTGGAATCAAGCACTGTATTAAGTTAAATAAGTAGCTGCTGCTGTGGCAACGTTCAGCATAAAAGTGAGGAGGATCTGACATATCTAGGAAAATGCCTGTCTTCAATTCTTGTCTGAAATTGTATCTCACCTCCTGTTACCTTTTCTTGAGAGCAGTATCTGATTTCCTTTTATGTCCCTCACAGCCCTGAGTAGTAGGTGCTGTATAAGTGCTTGTTACTCTTCTGTACACCAGCTGTGACAGGACTCAGGGATCATCATGCCATTTAGTGACAATTATCCTGAAGAGCAGGAAAGCCCTAGAGTTGCTTGTGGTTCCAAGAGCATGGCTGGTTAATTCAGGCACAAGCTGGATAATGATAATCAATGCTTTCTTTATTCTTCAAGAACGCAATCTCATTTTAAAAATTCTGTCTGAGATAGAATGTGTTATCTATCACAGCACTGGTTGCTGAATATTTGTAGAACATTTGTTGAAATAATGAATGAATAATTGTTTTATTTTCAGTACATTCAAGTGACACTCAATGTTGATGAAAATACTCAATAAACAATCTATAATAGGCTTAGAAAAGAGTTTTATTTGAGGCAAACTGAAGCCTGGAAGACAGCCTCTCATAATTCTGAGGAACTGATCTGGAAAAGCACGGTTTTTAGCACAGTTTTATATCTTGTCAGAATAAAGAACATTAAGCAAGTCAGGGATACATTCCTTCAAGGTTTCAAATCACAGGTCAGCATGTACACAGTCAGTCTGGCCTTGGCACCTGGGAAAGGAATCTTATCAAAAAGGAGGACCAGTATTGGCTTCCCAGGAAGGGAGACATTCAATTTTTATTTTTAACATGGATATTCCTTACTTCTGGTCAGTGTGCCCTTTTCTTAATAATTAAAGCAGATGTACAATATATGTTTTGACAGGCCACAAACAGGCTATTTTAGTTAGCTTAAATTTAACTCGTGTATAAACCAGAATGCAGCCATGAAATTAAAAGACACTTACTCTTTGGAAGGAAAGTTATGACCAACCTAGATAGCATATTCAAAAGCAGAGACATTACTTTGCCAACAAAGGTTCGTCTAGTCAAGGCTATGCTTTTTCCTGTGGTCATATACGGATGTGAGAGTTGGACTGTGAAGAAGGCTGAGCGCCGAGGAATTGATGCTTTTGAACTGTGGTGTTGGAGAAGACTCTTGAGAGTCCCTTAGACTGCAAGGAGATCCAACCAGTCCATTCTGAAGGAGATCAGCCCTGGGATTTCTTTGGAAGGAATGATGCTAAAGCTGAAACTCCAGTACTTTGGCCACCTCATGTGAAGAGTTGACTCATTGGAAAATACTCTGATGCTGGGAGGGATTGGGGGCAAGAGGTTAAGGGGACGACAGAGGATGAGATGGCTGGATGGCATCACTGACTCAATGGACGTGAGTGTGAGTGAACTCCAGGAGTTGGTAATGGACAGGGAGGCCTGGTGTGCTGCGATTCATGGGGTCGCAAAGAGTTGGACACAACTGAGCGACTTATCTTATCTAAGCCAGAATGACTTACCCATACTTTAATATGTGAAAATATCTTTTATCACTAGGAATTTCATCATGATTTTATATTTTTTAGTGCAATTTTGTGTCAAGGTACTGAGATGACTTGGGTATTTACGAAATGATGAAAACAACAACAATAATAATTACCATTGATTCAACCCATCCCTGAGCCAAGAAGTTAGCATTTGTTATCTTGTATAACCTTCACAGCAACCCTAGGAAGAACCTTATATTATCCTCACTTTACAAATAAGAATTTTGAGGCTGTAAGGGCTTAAGTAATTTTCCCAACTCATGCACCTAGTAAGTGAGGTGTAAGTGATTTCAAGTGTACTTAACTTGAAATCCAGGTCTGCCCTTATCCAAAACTCACTTAATTAGTGTTGATTCATGAGAATTAAGACATGCATTTTCCTCACCCTTTTAATTTCTATAGAGCAGCCTTTTCTTTATATGGAATTATGAATTAAAATTACACACCGTATCTTCTACTATATAAAAATCCAACTAAAATTACCCTTTGAAAGGATAATTGTATCAGGGTCTTTTTATGTTTTATAATCTTTATGTTCTATTAACCCACTATCAGTCATCTCTTTAAAAGTCAAAGGTTAATAGGCAAGCACCCACTTTTAATTTATTAATGTATGGGGTGAATGTGTGAGCCAAAGGCAGAATTAAATCAACTGCCAGCTTCGCTTTTTCTTTCAAAAAACTGAAATCACAGTGTTAAGTCTGGCTCATGAACTACTGCCAATATCTCACTTTAGTGAGTTTACATTTCAGTGTGAGAGAACATAAATATGAAAACATTTGTAAATGATGCCCAAGGTGAAAAAAAGCATACATTTCTAAAAGCAGTCTTATTCTTTTTTTTTTTTTAATGGGTTTTTGTTTTGTTTTTGCTTGGGATATATCTTGTGAATTAGCAATGAGTTGGAAATAATTTTTAAGATATTGAACAGCAAAGAATGCCTGTACTGTATCAATTCATGTGGTTTCTACTCAAATTATTACCCCATATTTGAAGGGTCATACTCTCCTTTGAAATATCTAATTTCACATGAGCCTTATTGGAATTCTAGAGAGTATTGGTTTTGAGTCTTACATTTTTGTCTCCATAAGGACTAAGGATACATCTAGAATTGAGTGCTACAGACAAGAGAGGCCAGGTATATTAAATTTTGTCATAACTCCATGGGTTTTACTAATGTTAAGAAACAGCTTGTTTTCAGGTCTTGCCTTTGATGATATAATACAATAATTATGTTTTTTCAAGTGCCTGATATGCACTTCTTTATATATAAAGTTTCTTTATATGTATTCTTTTCTTTACATATATTCTTTCTTTATATATAAAGAAATGTGTGATTTCTTTAGCACAACTAATCTCACTAAGCTTGTATTTTTTTATCTTTAAAATGAGAATAATAATAGCACCTACCTCATAGATTGATTTTAAGTTACCTTAGAGCTGCTGCTGCTGCTAAGTCACTTCAGTCATATCCGACTCTGTGCGACCCCATAGACGGCAGCCCACCAGGCTCTCTGTCCCTGGAATTCTCCAGGCAAGAACACTGGAGTGGGTTGCCATTTCTTTCTCCAGTGCATGAAAGTGAAAAGTGAAAGTGAAGTCGCTCAGTTGTGTCCGACTCCTAGCGACCCCATGGACTGCAGCCTACCAGGCCCCTCCGTCCATGGGATTTTCCAGGCAAGTGTACTGGAGTGGGTTGCCATTGCCTTCTCCATACCTTAGAGCACATGGCTAAAAACTGGAGGAGCTGGGATTTGATCACAAGTATATCTAACCTTGGGCTTCCCAGGTGGTGCTAGTGGTTAAAGAACCTGCCTGCCAGTGTAGGAGATATAAGAGACGCAGGTTTGATCCCTGGGTCAGGAAGATCCCATGGTGGAGGGCATGGCAACCCACTCCAGTATTCTTGCCTGGAGAATCCCACGGACAGAGGAGCCTGGCGGGCTACAGTCCATAGGGTCACAAAGAGTCAGACATGACTGAAGCAACTTAGCATGCATGTAGCACACATTTAACCTTAAAAGCCCAAGCTCCTAAACACTATAACATGGAATCGTGGGCATGGACAACATATGTACTTCCACACCTCAAAGGTCTTCGCCATGACCTTAACCGACTATTTCATGAAAGGGGAAGAGCTGTTTCCTCATGACCTTGTTTATACTATCTGACCAGATACCATGGAAAAGAGTTTGAGTCATTCTCAGTTGAGACATAGTTTACGAAATTCCTTTTATAGAATCTATTTGAACCTACAGTTAGCAAAGTGAAACTAACAGGGAGGAGCCCAAGTAGGTCCTTTGCATACATTCAGGATGAAATTGTTTTCCATATAGACTCCCCACAATGTTACCTTATTGAATCATATCTAGAGCCTCTCCTATTTCTCCAATATCTTCTTCTCTTGATTCCTGCAAGGAATCTTTTTATCCTATAACGCTGGTGACTTCAAAATGGAGGGGACAACTAATTCTGCATCTGCAAAGCTGATTTAAGAGTAAACTCGCCGTGGAGGCTGTGACCTTAGTTTTTTGATGTGCCAAATGGAAATCATATTTACCTGGCTTACCTTGCAGTTTTTCATAGATCAAAACAGAAAAGCATTCTACAAAGAGACAAAGTGACAAAACTCTTACAGGCAAAGTGCAGCCAAACAGGGTTAAATTTAAAGCCTCATTTTGGCACCTAGTGGCTGCAGTTTTGGATGTAACCTAAGTGATCAAGGTGACTGTGAAGATTAACTGAGATTCTATGATCCACTTGCAATGCAACAAATTCTAGCTAATAGATTTTCTTTATTAACACTGGGTTATGAATGGCCTTATTTCCATGTAAGAGAATCCAGAGGAAGGAAATTTTAGAAACCTGAATGAAGATATATATATAGATGGTGTATGTAAATTCGAAAAGAGTATTTGATGTTTAAATATGATCTGTAGTCTCCAAATCCTCTCAACATGCTATTAGGTCCTCAGCAGTAATTTATAATCAAAGTATTTTCATTAAACTTCCTTTTATCCAAAGAATCTCAATTTGCAGACTATATATTAGATCTTGTCTTTTGACCCCATAAGTTTGATAAGTAAAGTTCCTCAATAACAATATAGTAAATAGGGAAGTGATATATGTTTGCTTTTCTTGAAACCTTACCAAATGTTCTGTTTCTCAAGTTTATCAACACTGTATATAAAGTCTTCCAAAGACCTAGCAAATGTGTGTATTATGTGCCTAGCTGGTGAAGTTATGAACATAGGAGATATGATGTGTGCAAGAAAGTATGATCATGATATGGGAAGAGTTGCTAACTTTTTATTTCTCCTGAATCAGCAGGTGAGTTTGGTGTAGTACAGTACTTTTTGGCAACTTTCATTGTGTTTTAGACAAATTTCCTCTTTGGAATATAAGGACAATCTTTATGGTGCTAATATATTTCAGAGCTCACTCAACAGAATAGCAACTTAAGCACTTTAAAAAGAATAATAAACCTAAAAATAGAGCTTTTTTATTCTCTACAGTCAAATCACTGATAAATTCTACAGTGTAACATAGTAAAATGTGATACTTCTACTTTTTTTTTTTTTTGCTTTATCTTTCCTAGAATGACTACAAAAAACTGTCGATGCAGTGCAAAGATTTTGTTGTTGGACTCCTTGATCTGTGCAGAAATACTGAAGAAGTAGAAGCCATTCTGAATGGGGATGTTGAAATACACCACAGTGGTGGAGATCACTATCGTCCTAACCTCAGCCGTTTAAAACTTGCCATTAAGTATGACGTAAAAAAAGTAAGACCAGGCACAAAGCCCCTTTTATGTTATTTCAGTTTTTATTGGTGCTAAATCAAGATGAAGGATTGGCATAATTAGGTTAAGCTGGGTTTTTCTAATTAATTGCTCTAGGTAGGACCTCTAGTAAATTCTAACTGCCAGGCAATGAGACATTTCACCTACACTAAATGCTGGTCTTTAAAAATCTAGACTTGTTTATCCAATGATTGACACTTTCTTTTACTTAACGAATGATGCAAAAATGGCTTTGTGTGTTCAAAATACAAGGCATTGTTGTAGGATGGGAACATCATTATTTAAGACCCATCCGTATTTGGCAAAACTAATACAATTATGTGAAGTTTAAAAAAAAAAAAAGACCCATCTCCACTTATTAATTTTGTCCACTTCTGGACCAATGCCTTCAGTTCCTTCTTTAGTGCATTTGAATCTCCTGCATCTTTATTTGTGGAATATTTTTAGTCTCTGTCTTCAGGCAGTGCCTCCTATTCTTGACTGCTTTCTTAAGTTATGTAAGATACGTTTTACTTATTTTTTTCTTTAAAAAATTGTTTATTGAGATATAACATATATTCCATAAACAGCGCATATCTTAAGTTGTATGTAAACTCATTAATTCTTAAAATTTCACATTCTTTTTTTTAATTTATTTATTTGGAGGCTAATTACTTTACAATATTATATTGGTTTTGCCATATATTGACATGAATCCACCATGGGTGTACATGTGTTCCCCATCCTGAACCCCCCTACCTCCTCCCTCCCCATCCCATCCCTCTGGGTCATCCCAGTGCACCAGCCCCAAGCACCCTGTATCATGCATCAAACCTGGACTGGTGATCCATTTCATATATAATACATGTTTCAATGCCATTCTCCCAAACCATCCCACCCTTGCCCTCTCCCACAGAGTCCAAAAGGCTGTTCTATACATCTGTGTCTCTTCTGCTGTCTTACATATAGGGTCATCATTACCATCTTTCTAAATTCCATATATATGCGTTAGTATATTGTATTGGTGTTTTTCTTTCTGGCTTACTTCACTCTGTATAATAGGCTCCAGTTTCATCCACCTCACTAGAACTGATTCAAATGTATTCTTTTTAATGGCTGAGTAATACTCCATTCTGTATATGTACCACAGCTTTCTTATCCTTTCATCTGCTGATGGGCATCTAGGTTGTTTCCATGTCCTGGCTATTATAAACAGTGCTGCAATGAACATTGGTGTATATGTGTCTCTTTCAATTCTGGTTTCCTCAGTGTGTATGCCCAGCAGTGGGATTGCTGGGTCATATGGCAGTTCTATTTCCAGTTTTTTAAGGAATCTCCACACTGTTCTCCATAGTGGCTGTACTAGTTTGCATTCCCACCAACAGTGTAAGAGGGTTCCCTTTTCTCCACACCCTCTCCAGCAGTTATTGCTTGTAGACTTTGGATAGCAGCCATTCTGACTGGCATGAAATGGTACCTCATTGTGGTTTTGATTTGCATTTCTCTGATAATGAGTGATGTTGAACATCTTTTCATGTATTTATTAGCCATCTGTATGTCTTCTTTGGAGAAATGTCTGTTTAGTTCTTTGGCCCACTTTTTGATTGGGTTGTTTATTTTTCTGGAATTGCGCTGCAGGAGTTGTTTGTATATTTTTGAGATTAATTGTCAGTTGCTTTGTTTGCTATTATTTTCTCCCGTTCTGAAGGCTGTCTTTTCACCCTCCTTATAGTTTCCTTTGTTGTGCAGAAGCTTTTAAGTTTAATTAGGTCCCATTTGTTTATTTTTGCTTTTACTTCCAATATTCTGGGAGGTGGGTCATAGAGGATCCTGCTGTGATTTATGTCAGAGAGCGTTTTGCCTGTTTTTCTCTAGAAGTTTTATAGTTTCTGGTTTTATGTTTAGATCTTTAATCCATTTTGAGTTTATTTTTGTGTATGGTGTTAGTGTTCTAGTTTCATTCTTTTACAAGTGGTTGACCATTTGTTAAAGAGATTGTCTTTTCTCCATTGTATATTCTTGTCTCCTTTGTCAAAGATAAGGTGTCCATATGTGCATGGATTTATCTCTGGGCTTTCTATTTTGTTCCATTGATCTATATTTCTGTCTTTCTGCCAGTACCATACTGTCTTGACGACAGTGGCTTTGTAGTAGAGACTGAAGTCAGGGAGGTTGATTCTTCCAGTTCCATTCTTCTTTCTCAAGATTGCTTTGGCTATTTGAGTTTTTTTTTGTATTTCCATACAAATTGTGAAATTATTTGTTCTAGTTCTCTGAAAAATACCATTGATAGTTTGATAGGGATTGCATTAAATCTATAGATTGCTTTGGATAGTATACTCATTTTCACTATATTGATTCTTCCGAACCATGAAAATGGTATATTTCTCTATCTATTTGTGTCCTCTTTGATTTCTTTCACCAGTGTTTTATAGTTTTCTATATATAGGTCTTTTGTTTTTTTAGGTAGGTATATTCCTAAGTATTTTATTCTTTTCGTTGCAATGGTGAATGGAGTTGTTTCCTTAATTTCTCTTTCTGTTTTCTCATTGTTAGTGTATAGGAATGTAAAGGATTTCTGTGTGTTGATTTTATATCCTGCAACTTTACTATATTCATTGATTAGCTCTAGTAATTTTCTGGTGGAGTCATTAGGGTTTTCTATGTAGAGGATCATGTCATTTGCAAACAGTGAGAGTTTTACTTCTTGTTTTCCAGTCTGGATTCCTTTTATTTCTTTTTCTGCTCTGATTGCTGTGGCCAAAACTTCCAAAACTATGTTGAATAGTAGTGGTGAGAGTGGGCACCCTTGTCTTGTTCCTGACTTTAGGGGAAATGCTTTCAATTTTTCACCATTGAGGATAATGTTTGCGGTGGGTTTGTCATATATAGCTTTTATTATATTGAGGTATGTTCCTTCTATGCCTGCTTTCTGGAGGGTTTTTATCATAAATGGATGTTGAATTTTGTCAAAGGCTTTCTCTGCATCTATTGAGATAATCATATGGTTTTTATTTTTCAATTTGTTAATGTGGTATATTACATTGATTGATTTGTGAATATTGAAGAATCCTTGTATCCCTGGGATAAAGTCCACTTGGTCATGATGTTTGATCTTTTTAATATGTTGTTGGATTCTGTTTGCTAGAATTTTGTTAAGGATTTTTTTTTATCTATGTTCATCAGTGATAATGGCCTGGGTTTTCTATTTTTGTGGCATCTTTGTCAGGTTTTGGTATTAGGGTGATGGTGGCCTCACAGAATGAGTTTAGAAGTTTACCTTCCTCTGCAATTTTCTGGAAGAGTTTGAGTAGGATAGGTGTTAGCTCTTCTCTAAATTTTTGATATAATTCAGCTGTGAAGCTGTCTGGTCCTGGGCTTTTGTTTGCTGGAAGATTTCTGATTACAGTTTCAATTTCCATGCTTGTGATGGGTCTGTTAAGATTTCTATTTCTTCCTGGTTCAGTTTTGGAAAGTTGTACTTTTCTGAGAATTTGTCCATTTCTTCCAAGTTGTCCCTTTTATTGGCATATAGTTGCTGATAGCAGTCTCTTATGATCCTTTGTATTTCTGTGTTGTCTGTTGTGATCTCTCCATTTTCATTTCTATTTTTGTTGATTTGATTTTTCTCCCTTTGTATTTAAAAAACCAGTTTTTAAAGGTGGATTTTATAATAAAAGTAATACAGACTTATGATTGGCTTTCAAACAGTATAGACATAACCCCTTTCTGTCTTCCTATTTCTTAATGCAGAATAGTCAGTATTCTATTTTTCTCCATACATTTATCTTGGACATCTTCATAGATTAGCATGTAAACATCCACTCAACCTTTTCAAAGCCTACATATCATTATGCTGATTTATATAATTATGTTCATTTAATCCATTTACTGTTTAAGGGTGTCTATTATTTTCTTAAGTTTCTGTTATTTCAAAACATTTGATAAATTTCCCTCAAAAAAGGTACACGTCAACAGTGTATAAACGGGCTTATTTCTTCCACTCATGTATCATTAAACCTTACCATTCTACAAAGACAAACACTGTATCTTGATTTAATTGTCTTTGACTGTTAACCATCCTTAGGAAACATTTTTAGTTCCTTTATATAATCTGTCCTTTGTCTAACCTTTTAATATTCTTCAGCAATTGTTATTTTGGATTGTTGCTTTTTGTATATTAAATGATGCTCTCTGTCATATATAGCATTCATCTGTAAAAATTAAATATATGAGAACAAAAATATTCTGAAAAGTAAAAATTATGAAATTTAGTTATATAATTTTCTTATGTGAAAGAGTTTATGGCACAGGAATATATCAATGGAATAGAATAGGCAGTCCATGAAAAGATCATATGCAAATGGGAATCTAGTATAAAATACATTTAGCCCTTTAGGTCAGGGCAGAAAAGGTGGTATACTTTTTTTTAAAAAAAGTATTTAGACATCCAAATTAGCAGGATCTTTATATCATTCCTTCTAGATGGAAAAAGTGCATAATCATGAAAGTCCTTTTATAAAATATTGATGAAGCTTTTTATAACAGTAAATTTTCAAAATTCGTCTATGCTTTGAAAGTCTATTAGTCCTAAAGGAAAAGTTTGGTAAATTTGAATCCTTGAATTTACATAAACTGCATTACAGCCTCCGGCCACATTGCTTGATACCTGTCCCCTACATATTTTACATTTGTTCTTTAATTCTAACAATATTTTTTATGAGAAAGGATAGAACTTAATATTAGAACACAAGAAAAAGCTTATGCTGAATCCTTCTTTAATCAAGCTGTTAAATGTTTTGTTACCCCCTGCTAGTTTGTAGCCCATCCAAACTGCCAACAGCAGCTCCTGTCCATATGGTATGAGAACCTTTCCGGGCTGCGGCAGCAGACCATGGCGGTCAAGTTCCTTGTGGTCCTCGCCGTTGCCGTGGGACTGCCCTTCCTGGCTCTCGTTTACTGGTTCGCTCCGTGCAGCAAGGTACGTCTGTGAAGCCTGGACCTCTGTCAGCCCGTCAAAGTCTGTCTGTTTTATTTATCAGACCCAGTTAAGCAGGGAAAATTCTATTTCTCAAACAAAAATGTCAGGAAGTCAGAGTTGGGTTCACATTATAAAAATAATATATTTGCTATAAGAAATTTTTAAAAAGCAATGGAAAGAAAAAATTCACCTGTAATATCACTGTTAGTAATATGTGAAACAAAACATCAGTTAGATTATTCCTATTTGTCTTCTCTCTAGTCATGCCTGTGCATATATTTCTACATTTTTAATGAAGCATGCATTGAGCAGAATTTCAAATAACATCCTAAAAATGCTTCCTTTTGTTTTTCCCCCTGCTGGCAAAATTTGAGATGAAAGTTTCTGTTTATCATTTATTTTAGCTAATAAATCTTAATTTATTAGCTAAAATAAACATCTTGCCATTGTTTTTTAAATTTTATTTATTGCCAACATTTTTAAAAATTATTATTTAGTCACATATTTGGTGCTTTAACCTTATAGGAATGTTTCTAAGTGGCTTATAGTAAGAAGCCGATGCAAAGCCTTTTTCACACAGTGGGAGCTTCATCATTACTTCCAGTGATGAAGATAGGAACTGCTAGAAACCGAGCATTTTCTCCTGAGGGTAAAATCTATCATCATAAATGTTTTCCCCATAAAGGCCAAAAATTGATTCATAAATAAAATATAAAGGAGGAAAATAAAATGAAAATAGTGATATTTACTAGAATTAGAATTTATAGCATGGATTTTTTTCTAGAAAGTTAAGCTTTTCCTTTTTTCATAGGAATGACAGATTTCATTTTGAAAAAACTAATTAATCCTCCTTACTAGAACACAGGCCACATCTATGTATGTGGTCTCTATTCTGCTTCAACATACATTTCTGGGTTCTTCAGAGATTTAAACTGAATTATGCTTCTTATTACTCTGTGATCAAACTGTAATATATTTTCTAAAGTGAATAATTGCCCCTCTCCATAATGGGCTCAAAAACATAATGCCTTTCAGAGGGTTTGGTCTTTGACAGACTATTTTTGGCAGTCCTTAGAGTTTCACATTTCTTAATTTTTGATTAAATCCTAATCAACCTGATTTCCTTCACTATTTCTTCTTCCATAACTGTGTTTCTTTCTGCCATCTGTTTTTCATCCTCATTTAGATCATCAAGGCAAATAATCAAATTAAAAGGACACTGTCAATGTATTTTTCTCTCATATCTAAAATCTATTTTACTGACTCTTATTTAGGGTTTGAAGCATGATTATAAAATATATTTTCCCTTTAGTGATACAGATATAAATATTACAGCTTAGAAAAAATTTTTTTGTAATAATGGAAAATTACTCAGGCTATATTAATACTTTTATTTAAAATACTGTTTTAAATACTTAAAAATTCAAAAACATCCATGAAAATTATACCAGATCAAATTTCAGTCCTATGCACCTTGACAGAGTCCCTGTTTCTGTTTAGAGCTTGGTTTTCATTCCTCAAGTCTGCTCTTTAAGAAATTCTTTTTTGTCCTTACTTGTTCTCTTTTTTCTACCATAATCCAAATATGTTTTATGCTCATGATAGTAAAAATAGGTCATGCTGTGATTTCAAATCATTTTGGCTTCAGCTAGTACTAGCTTCAACCTTTTCTATTTACTATTGGTATTTAATAGCTATTTGATCATAAATACATACTTAAAAAGAATATGATGTAATATTTAAAGTTCTTCCTTTCAGTCATTTTTCAGGTACATCAGTTTTTTTTTTTTTCTTTTGTGTAGCAGAGTTTTATTAAAATGCAAAGGGACAGCGAAAGCTACTGACACAGACATCAGAAGGGGGATGGAGAATGCCCCCCTCGCTAGTGTTGGCAAGGGGGTTATATACTTTTTAAATTAGTTATTACAATAAATCAAAAGAATGTCTCAAGGTTGTAAAAGTCTTACTAGACCCACTCCCACAATTTACATTTTAGGATGACAGGATTAGAACTTAACAGTAGAAAGACCCTACCAGACCCACTCCCATAATATACATTCTAAGATACCAGGATTAGTCAGAAGGCTTTCAGGAAGCAAAAACTGTCCTCAAGCAGGCTACATTGTTGTTATATAATCCCCAGTACAGAGTTTAAACTGAATTTTTTTTTGTGTAATCATCAGTTCTGGGCTTAAAAAAAAAAAAAAGTTTTATGTGATGAAGACTAAGGAATGTAGAGAGAGGAAAAAAAAAAAAAAAAGTTTGTCCTTTCCTCCTCCTTGAGAATTCCAGACTCCTATCTCTTCCTCAAAAATCCCAGACCCCTCTCTCCTCGGGGACCCTGAACTTCTTATTAACCTGCCTAGGAATTCACTCTCTCATCGCCCCCTTTTCTTTTAGGAGAATTATATTGCCAAGGGAAAGGGGCATCATTTTCTTTACATAACTACTTCCTGCTGTTGAGGCAGCATATTCTCCTAACCCTCAAATGGAGGGTCTCTGATCCAGGGGCCCCAAGTAATAGTTGGAGGAGGCTGTGGTACTCGTAGGAGCTTGAACAACCTTTTGTAACCTAAAAGCTTTCAGACGGCGAGAAACAAATCCAGTTACACAGTTACAGATGTGAAGCAAACAGCAAAAACAGAACAGTTAGAATTATTACGATTAAGATAGTTTTCCACCATGGGGAGCTAGTTAACGTTTCCCAAAGTGAGGTGACTGTGGCTTTAGGAGTATCCATAGCCTGATTCATTTTGTTCACGTGTTTAGTAAAGTGAGTAACATTAGTACTCATATCTAGTATATATGTACAACAGTGGATATTAATAATATCCAATGTGTGGCTGTTAGAATATCTAAGGCCAATCTGTTTTGTAAAACCATCTTTCTAATTTGTATTTGTTCAGCTTTAAGGACTGAAAGAGCATCAACTTGTAGCATAACATCTGATCTGTAGTTCCCAAAAAGGGAATGAATATTGTAGCCAGATAATCATACCAGTGAAATACAGACCTTGCCCAACAAGTTTCTCCCCCTCCAACCCGTGTGGTTTTTTATTAATTTAATTAATTTATTTTTATTGAAGGATAATTGCTTTACAGAATTTTGCTGTTTTCTGTCAAACCTCAACATGAATCAGCCATAGGTATACAAATATCCCCTCCCTTTTGAAACTCCATCAGTTTTTCACTTTGGTCAATTATTCTTTAGTTATTTTTTTTAGAAATTTGTTTACATCACAGAATATATAGATGACAAATTTTACTATGAGTAACTCATAGTAAACTCAAAGGAGTAACTTCGGTTCCTAAAGTCCACCAAATCTCCCAGCATCTCTATAGGGAAACTCAGCTCTCAATGATTTGTGATAATAAATGGAAAATATGAATATCCACACACGTCACTATAGTTTCCTATAAGCCAACTTTTTATGTGTTTTCTTGTTTTATTTTTTCTTTAAACTACAACCTTTAATGAGCAACAAAAATGCTTGGTTTGATTCTCCTGTTTGCCCTCTGGATAGAATGAAGGGGTCGATTGCAGAGGGCCAGGAACCCCGTGAAGAGCGAGAGTGAGCCTGCTCAGGAGGGAGGTGCAGCTCATCGCCCTGGATGGCTGAATACTGGCTTGAGATGTGTTCAGACAGCTGGATGCAAGCTCCAGGCCTCTCAGACTTGAGGTCCACTCTAACGTGGGTGGCTCTCTACTCACTCTGTTTTACATCCCTAGCCTTTTCTCTTCTCCTCCTGTTTTAGTTTGTGCTTTCTTGAGTTTTTGTTATTTTGTGTTTTGAAGGCTGCCTCTGATTCTCCCCTGAACAAGGCAGGGAGTAAATAAGTTTTTCATAGATTTCACTACTAATAGTCAATGCCCCAATCCCAGTTTTCAACAACAGTCAAATAAATTGAGAACTTTAAAAACGATCATTTAATATTTATAACAATAGATTTTTTTTCACCAGAAAGATATTGAACCTTGAAGTAAACGATTAAATAAAGCTCATGCTGCTGCTGCTGCTAAGTTGCTTCAGTCATGTCCGACTCTGTGCGACCCCATAGAAGGCAGCCCACCAGACCGCCCGGTCCCCGGGATTCTCCAGGGAAGAACACTGGAGTGGGTTGCCATTTCCTTCTCCTAAATAAAGCTCATACACAAGATCCATAGAACTCTCATATAAAGTTAAAACAAATGGGAGAGAAAATAGGACTGATTTCCTTTTTCCTATTGTCCTTAGCCATGTTTTTCTTTAAATATGGACTGTTAAAAACGGAACATTAATGCAACTTTAATTTCTTTTCCATAGTGTACCATATATGCAATTTAAGTTACATTGTTATATATATAATTTGCTGTGACTTGGCTATTTAATCATGTATTATATAAAGTTTAATCCTGTGTATGAGCTTTATTTGATTAAACTTTATATAGATCAGATCAGATCAGTTGCTCAGTTGTGTCCGACTCTTTGTGACCCCATGAATTGCAGCACACCAGGCCTCCCTGTCCATCACCAACTCCCAGAGTTTACTCAGACTCACATCCATCGAGTCAGTGATGCCATCCAGCCATCTCATCCTCTGTCGTCCCCTTCTCCTCCTGCCCCCAATCCCTCCCAGCATCAATCTTTTCCAATGAGTCAACTCTTCACATGAGGTGGCCAAAGTACTGGGGTTTCAGCTTTAGTATCATTCCTTCCAAAGAAATCCCAGGGTTGATCTCCTTCAGAATGGACTGGTTGGATCTCCTTGCAGTCCAAGGGACTCTCAAGAGTCTTCTTCAACACCACAGTTCAAAAGCATCAATTCTTCGGCGCTCAGCCTTCTTCACAGTCCAACTCTCACATCCATACATGACCACAGGAAAAACCATAGCCTTGACTAGACGGACCTTTGTTGGCAAAGTAATGTCTCTGCTTTTGAATATGCTGTCTAGGTTGGTCATAACTTTCCTTCCAAGGAGTAAGCATCTGTTAATTTCATGGCTGCAGTCACCATCTGCAGTGATTTTGGAGCCCAGAAAAATAAAGTCTGACACTGTTTCCACTGTTTCCCCATCTATTTCCCATGAAGTGTTGGGACCGGATGCCATGATCTTCGTTTTCTGAATGTTGAGCTTTAAGCCAACTTTTTCACTCTCCACTTTCACTTTCATCAAGAGGCTTTTTAGTTCCTCTTCACTTTCTGCCATAAGAGTGGTGTCATCTGTATATCTGAGGTTATTGATATTTCTCCCGGCAATCTTGATTCCATCTTGTGTTTCTTCCAGTCCAGCGTTTCTCATGATGTACTCTGCATAGAAGTTAAATAATCAGGGTGACAATATACAGTCTTGACGTACTCCTTTTCCTATTTGGAACCAGTCTGTTGTTCCATGTCCAGTTCTAACTGTTGCTTCCTGACCTGCATACAAATTTCTCAAGAAGCAGATCAGGTGGTCTGGTATTCCCATCTCTTTCAGAATTTCCCACAGTTTATTGTGATCCACATAGTCAAAGGCTTTGGCATAGTCAATAAAGCAGAAATAGATGTTTTTCTAGGTGATAGAATTCCAGTTGAGCTATGCCAAATCCTAAAAGATGATGCTGTGAAAGTGCTACACTCAATATGCCAGCAAATTTGGAAAACTCAGCAGTGGCCACAGGACTGGAAAAGGTCAGTTTTCATTCCAATCCCAAAGAAAGGCAATGCCAAAGAATGCTCAGACTACCGCACAATTGCACTCATCTCACACACTAGTAAAGTAATGCTCAAAATTCTCCAAGCCAGGCTTCAGCAATATGCGAACCGTGAACTTCCTGATGTTCAAGCTGGTTTTAGAAAAGGAAGAGGAACCAGAGATCAAATTGCCGACATCCACTGGATCATGGAAAAACTTTATATAATACATGATTAAATAGCCAAGTCACGATAAATTGTATATATAACAATGCCAAATTTAAATTGTATATGTGGTACACTATGGAAAAGAAATTAAAGTTGCATTAATGTTCAGTTTTTAACAGTCCATATTTAAAGAAAAACATCGATAAGGACAGTAGGCAAAAGGAAATCAGTCCTATTTTCTCTCCCATTTGTTTTAACTTTATATGAGAGTTCTATTTAAACAGGGTCTTAAAAAGAAACACAAAAAAATACTCTGATTCAAGCTAAGGAATATTTACTTAGGGAAGTATGCTTTTCAGACATGATTTTTATAGCAACTTTTTACAAATTAATTTTGAATTGGCTCTGCAATATATCTAATTGTATGGATCCATTGACTTAAAACTAGATTGATCTATTGATCTAGATAAACATACACATACACACACACATGCACACACACATACACAGCATGACATTCTGCCTGGCCTAAGTGAGAGAGAGAAAACAAATATCGTACATTAACACATAAAAATGGAATCTGGAAAAAACGGTATTGATGAACCTATTTACAGGGCAGGAACAGAGATGCAGATGTAGAGAGTGGACACGTGGACATGGAAGAGGAAGGGGAGGGCGGCACAGACTGGGAGAGCAGCATTGACATGTATGCCCTCCCATGGATGAAATAGATAGCCAGTAGGAAGCTTTTGATGGCACAAGGAGCTCAGCTCGGTGCTCTGTGACGAATCACAGGGGTGGGATGGTGCGAGAGGGAGGCTCAAGAAGAATGAAAAATGTATATACATATACCTGATTCACTTTGTTGTATAGCAGAAACTAACACAACATTGTAAAGCAATTATACTCCTATAAAAATTTTTAAAAAAAATGATTCTAATTAAGAGAGAAAGGACTAAGCTATGTGACTCATCATTCTAGCTCTAACTTTTATGATTTTGAAAACCATATAGACTGATAAAGTTTGTAGGAGCAGAGAATATTGATTGGGTTTCTTCCATTATAGCATTTCTTTGTTAAAAACCTTAGAACCTTTTTTTTCCCCTAAAAATTTACATGTATATGTACTTCCATGAGAAAATAAGAAATTGTTTTGTAAACCAAATATAAACATTAACTCTTAAAACAAATATGCTGTGCTTAGTTGCTTAGTAGTATGTGACTCTTTGCGACCCCATGGACTGTAGCCCAACAGGATCCTCCGTCCCTGGGGATTCTCCAGGCAGGAATACTGGAGTGGGTAGCCTATCCCTTCTCCAGGGGAACTTTCTAACCCAGGAATTGAACCAGGGTCTCCTGCAGTGAAGGCAGATTCTTTACCAGCTGAGCAACCCGAGAAGCCCCAAGTATACCTGAGTTCAAATTCCAGCTCTACCACTTAAGGAGCTAGTTTCTGGACCTTTCTTCCTCTTTTCCTTCATCTGTAAAATGGGCATTTCAGCAGCATATACCCCTTTGTATTGTTGTAACAGTTACATGTAATTAATAGAGTAAAGCACTTAAAACAGTACTTAGCACATAAAAGTACTGGATAAGTGGTGGTATTATTATTAATTTCTGTATTTTATTTCTATATTTTTCTGTAATAATCAGTTAATTTAAAAAGCTGTTAAAAGCTATGAGCCCTCTCCTACAAAAAAATATCCTTACATGCGTGTGCTGAGTTTTGTTTACCATTCCAGGGGTGCACAGAGCCCCTGAGACACATCTTGGGCACACACCACACCTCTGCTCTGACTAGGATGCGTGCATCTCAGATGGGAATGATTCCTGCACTATTGATGCGCAGGAGCTTTATGGTCTCCATATTTTATATGAAGACTCTGATTTTCACATAATTTAGGAAGTTCACTCATTGCTAACTAGGGAATGAAACTGGAACCTGAACCTAAAGTGTTTGACTTTCAATGCAGTGTCATTCCAGGACGTTGGTTCAGTGCATGGCGGGACCTGCCCTGCTGTCCTGCCCTTGGCTGGGCGTCCTTTTCTTGGTACTCCTGACTTCTGCTCCACATAGCATCTCCAACATACAGTATCACCTGAAGCTTGACCTGCACCCACAGCAGTTCAGTTCAGTCACTCAGTCATGTCCGGTTCTTTGCAACCCCAAGAACTGCAGCACACCAGGCCTCCCTGTCCATCACCAACTCCTGGAGTTTACTCAAACTCATGTCCATTAGTCGGTGATGCCATCCAACCATCTCATCCTCTGTTGTCCCCTTCTCCTCCTGCCTTCTATCTTTTCCAGCATCAGGGTCTGTTCTAATGAGTCAGTTCTTCGCACCCACATCAGTGAAATACATGTGTGGACAGTGCTAGTGCTAAGTCACTTCAGTTGTGTCTGACTCTTTGTGATCCTATTGGCCGTAGCCTGCCAGGCTCCTCTGTCCCTCTGTGCATGGGATTCTCCAGGCAAGAATACTGGAGCGGGTTGCCATTTCTTTCTCCAGGGGATCTTCCTGACCCAGAGGTTGAACCCACGTCTTCTGTGTCTCCTGCATTGGCAGGCAGGTTCTTTACCACTAATGCCACCTGGGAAGCCCAGAAGGCAAATGTCAACGAAGGGTGTATACATGGCAAAGTAGATTCAGTTTAATATTTTCACTGCTGCTTCCTCAAAACTTCATGCCCACTAAATTAGTTTGTTTTTCATGAATAATTGTGATACTCTGCTCTGCCTTTTGTTATTATACTAATAAAATATTTTGTCAGTATCACATATATTTTAAGAACTTAAATATTATTTTATAGAAGTGAATTTATTTAACTATCAATCCCAAATATCAGCATATATAGATGAGCAATGAGACAAAATTTTATATTAGCATAAAGGATTATTTTTTTATTATCAGTTATAAATGTACATAATTATCTTAGAAGAACATTGGACTGCACAGATGTTTGTTCTTGTGTATAGACATGTGTGTTTTGCAAAATGCACACAACAAAGCTAAGACTTTCTTTTGGTGTGTTTTGTGGCAGATGGGAAAGATAATGCGTGGACCATTCATGAAGTTTGTGGCACACGCTGCCTCCTTCACCATTTTTCTGGGACTGCTAGTCATGAATGCAGCTGACAGATTCGAAGGCACCAAAATCCTTCCTAATGAAACCAGCACAGATCATGCAAAACAGCTGTTCAGGATGAAAACATCCTGCTTCTCATGGATGGAGATGCTCATTATTTCCTGGGTAATAGGTAAAGACTGACTTTCTCTCATCATTTATTTTTGCAGCCATAGCAATAGGACTGAATGACACCTGTTCTCTCACACGTCAGTTATATAAATGTATGCAGCATAATACAATGCTCTGCACAACATGATTTTGTGTTTTTAAAGTGCAGTTATCTAGGGTTCATTTTCAGTACCACAGTTCTCTCACATGCCACATGCTTTTTAGATTTCCAAGAAAAACCCAGGAAGAAAATGAACAGGATAGTATGAATCAAACCTTTCCAGTGATGAAAAACTGCCATTCATATTTTGGGACAGCTGTGACTTCAAGCTTAAAAATAACCATATGATTTTATGTTGCAATTTAATAGGAACAGAAGGTCCTAGCCACTCACACCTATTGAACATTTGTTATGTACTAAGAACTGTTCAGATCATTTTACATGCATCACATTACCCACTGTCTTTGTGCTTTAGAGGTCTACTCTATCGTATAATAATAATGTCTACATTATGGCTTTAGGTCTCCCAGAAGGAAAGTGAAACAGAGAGAATGCAGTCTCAATTACTAGGCTGTCTTTAGAATCAGTCATCCATATTGCTTGACATTAAATATAATGCAAATAAAAGATATTTCAATTGGATATTTATAAATGAATAGACTCAGTAACTATTACCTATTGAGGTTAATAATGTGAATAAAATGTAGTCCTTATAGTCAAGGAAGTTAAGTCTGCTGGAGGGGGGCAGGCAGGTCAACAAGTAAATCAACAAAGAAAACTATGTAACAAATAATATTACTGAGGAGCTATTAGAGGGTTATGAACATATACAGATTGGGCACCTAAATCTGAGTGGGTGGGATGTGGAAGGGGCAGAGAAGGTCTCCCTAGACAGTACATTCAACCTGAGATTTTTAAGATAAGGGCATGTTAATCCTACTGACTGTTTATGGGGAGGTAAGGACGGACTGATGTTGAGGCTGAAACTCCAGTATTTTGGCCACCTGGTGGGGAGAGCTGACTCATTTGAAAAGACCCTGATGCTGGGAAAGATTGAGGGCAGGAGGAGAAGGGGACAACATAGGATGAGATGGTTGGATGGCATCACCGACTCAATGGACATGGGTTTGGGTGGACTCCGGGAGTTGGTGATGGACAGGGAGGCCTGGCGTCCTGCGGTTCATGGGGTCACAAAGAGTCGGACATGACTGAGCGACTGAACTGAACTGAAGGACGCTACAAGGCATGGATCAAAAAGCTGAAGGCAAAGATGTGGAACTAGGTCCACACTTGGCTCCTCATTTGCCAAGTCATGTGTTAGGCTCAGCTATAACGCAGGCTCATTTATGGATGTGATTGATGGGAGAGAGGGGAGGAGACACGGTCAGAGGATGATTTTCAGCTATTGGTGCTGTGATTCCTCACCTTTTATAAAACACATCTGGCTGTGAGGTAGAGGGTGGCTTTGAGGAGGGGGTTCGGGAGGCTGAGAGACAACTGAAGTGATCCATGTGTGGAATGTGTGGAATGTGGAAAGGGAGTGAGGAAAGGACTTGTGAGCTTTGTAAAAGATACTCTTCAAAAAACCTGGTAATGTATTGCACATGGACAGGGAGAGCTGTGGATTCTGCCTTGGGTTAAGGTGCTGACTGCAAGTCTCTAAGAGGAAGAATACAGAGGGAAGATAAGGATTGAGACCAGGAGAATGAAAAGCTGGTAAGGAAGTTTGCTTGAGATTGACTTTGAAGTGCCCATGGGATTTTCAGGTGAAGACGTCTATTAAGTAATAGGAAATGCAACCCTAGAGAGAAGCCAGGCTGTGGACAAAGTTTCAGCTATCTCCATAAGGTCCTGACTATGCAGGAAGTCCTGCAGGGTAGATATGTGGAGAAGGATGTGAGAAGAGAGCTCAAGGAATCTTTATCCAAAACTGTTGGCAGTCCGTAAGCTTGGTTCTCCCCTGGTGATCTGGAGAAGCATCTGTAGTCAGTTTTATGTTACTTCTGTGGCAAGGGATATCTTCTAGGCTTCCTCATTCTGGGGCTGATCGGATAATCAATTGAAATGTTATAAAGCACTATACAAATTACCTTATGAGCATTTTAAATGCATATGAGGTAATTCAACAGCATTGAGAGTTATTCAAAACTTCTGAATCACTTCATTTCCTGGTTATGTTCCAAGGAGAAATATAGTGTCTTAACATGTGAATTGCATCACTAAGGTAAACCTTTGATAAAGAAGAGTTTGATTGTCCACTTTTTCTTTTCTAATTGGTTTGTCTTATGCTATAAAGCTCTAAGAAATATATTACATCTCACTTTGAATATTTGATTTAAAATAAGAATGATCATTTGGACATTGCCTTTATCTCAAGCTAAATATGCCTATATGCCGTCATGTTTTGTGCGTGTTAGCATGTGTAACATACATAATATAGTACTTGGCACATTAGAAATGTTTAATAAATTTCAGATGGCTATGATTATTATTAAACTCTTCATTAAGAGTTCATATGTTTTATATGGAAGTGATATTTCCTACTGAAAAGATATTAATCAAGATATGACTCTTTCAAGGTTAAACTTTGAAAGCATTTAATTTTATGTAAGGGGATTAGATATAATGAATGTTCATGTTATTCTTGTTCTTATTTTAAACTTTCTGTTTTGTATCGGGGCATAGCCAGTTAACAAGGTTGTGATAATTTCAGGTAAACAGTAAAAGGACTCATCCATACATACACGTGCATCCATGTTCATCTCATTCTTTATCAAACATAATTTACTCTTCTCATACTAATATTTTAATATAAGCATTAGAAGTTTTTCCTTTTTCACCTGGAAACCTAAACCAAGAATGTTAACTTTTAATTTTATGAATAAAAGCATTTTCCTTGGAACAACTGGCCCAATAACCTTTATATTTGAGATGTGGAGATGTTCTCAGTGTTCATTTACAGGTAAAACAATGAACAACTCAGAATGGACAACTGGTACTTTGTAGCATGTGTTAGACTCCTGGTTCAGTTTCTAACACTGATATTTATTTTTCTTCTTGAATTTTCTTGAAAGTGGTTGTACCTTCTGGAAATAATCATTAAGTGGCCTAAGTTACTTAGGTCTGATGCTAGCTGGTTTGAAAGAAAAGACTGACATTACTGATCACAGAAAGCAAATTGATTTAATTTTAGTGAAAAGTTGAAAAGCTGAATGATGGACTCTGCATTCCAAGAGATCTTGACAAGACAGAATGGTGAGCTCAAAACAAAGAGAAATGAGAAGGGTAGCAGGAACACAGGGAGGGGGAGACGTGCTTGATGACACTTGACAGGAAAAGGTCTTAAGCAGCAGTTTTAGCCTAATGTCCAGTGTGAGCGCCGAGGAAGGAAATGCAATGCAGGACTGACTCTTCAACAGGAGGGAAGGACTGCAGGGAAGGGCTGTAATTAAGTCCCTGAGCCACACTCTGTCTAGACCACAGCTGCAGGCAATTGGCAAAATAGGGAGCATTCCAAGTGGAAAGCCGTCAGAAAAGTGAGTGGCTTCTCCACAGAAAAGCCCCTGTTGGGACTGGAGAAACTTACTCTGTAGGGTGGGAGGTAGGGCGGAACCTAGGGATTGTGAAGCCTGAAATTTAATTTTTTGGAGGGCCCCATTTAGAGAAAAAGAAGGCAAAATAGAGAAGGAAAAATGGAGGATCCTGGGCAAATAAGGCATCCTAGAATTCAAATTTCATTTAAATGGGAAATGGGAAACCCACCTCTGCTCTAGAAGAATAAATTTAATGAGGGCACAGGTGTTTTTGCTTTTTAAAAAATTTTATTTTAAGAAATGTAAAGGTGGAGGGAGCAGATTCATTCTTTTGAGGGCAGAATTAGTACTGACAGGTTCACAGTGAAGGGATACTTCCTGCAAAGTCAACAATGTCCAGATGAGCAGCCTTCAGTAGGAGTAATTCAGGACATATTCAAGCAGAGGCTCCACCCTGTGGAAGTTCTCCACTTGTGGAGAAACTGGACTAGATGGAGGATTTTGAACTATGCTTGGCAACGCCTGGGGGTCCTCAGAAAACATAATGTGGAAATTCTTCCTTCAAACAGAATGGTTTGCTGTGTCTGTTTTATCTTTTAAGCTTTGAGAAGATATCATTTTTACCAAGAAGTGTACCCCTTAAAGAGAGAGAAGATGGAGGAGAAGTGGGAAGGAGAGAAGCTTTGAAAGCAACTAGACTATACGAATTGAAAACCCCCAGTAATCCGTTTTTCAGCTACTCCAAACTACCCTTGTTTCATAGTGAGGAAGCTGGTGGGAACCCAGGGACCACATCCACACACAGACGGCCCTCAGATTTTTTCACTCTTGCTCATACTTGTGTGTGTGTGTGCATGTGCATGAGTGGACACACGCAGTGTTTCCTATGTTATTAATAAGTCTGATCCACTAAAGTATATATGAATCCAATCCCAGCCTTCTCTAAATTTGGAATAATTTCAAAATAAGTAAGTCGTGTGATACGTTGAATGCTGATTTTGAGAAAAGCACAGTTAAGCTGTTGGAAGGCGAGTCCCAGGTGGTGCTAGTAGTAAAGAACCTGCCTGCCAATGCAGGAGACACGGGAGACACAGGTTCGATCCCTGGGTTGGGGCGATCCCCTGGAGAAGGGCACGGCAACCCACTCCAGTATTCTTACCTGGAGAATCCCATGGACAGAGGAGCCTGGCAGGCTACAGTCGACGGGGTCGAAAAGAGTCAGATACAAGTGAAGTGACTTAGCGTGCACGCACAAGCTGTTGGAAGGACACAGCATGGCTTTTTAAAACCCCTACAGGGCTTCGCAATCATTCACATAGGTTCTGTGATAAAAGTTTATGACAAACATGGGGATTTGGGGAAGGTGATTAGTCGCAGAAAGGGCGGAAGATTTATTTCAACTAGGGGACCCTGGAGACTTCTTGATGGAAGTAGACTTTGAGGAATTGTTGGTGTTTAGGTTGTGTTTCTCCAGATGGCTCTAGGAGGAGACAGGACATCAGAGATTAGGATGTCTTAAAGATAATAGGGGTAAAGTTACTTCTTTTTAATAAAGAAAGAAAATATATACCAGACATAGAAAATCTGAAATAGTAAATTCTCAATAAGTATTAGTTATCTTTTCAAGTGCCAGACACTGTGCTATGCATTTTCTATATGTTATTTAAGTCTCATGACCATCCTATGAAGTAGGTACAAACTACTATCATCCCCATTTTGCAAGCTGAATTTTAGAAAGTTTCAGTAAGTTGCCAAAGATTGCACAGCTAACAAATGGATGACTGTGATTGTTCAGGCACCCAGCAGTGTCTGACTCTTTGTGACCCCATGGACTGCAGCACACCAGGCCTCCCTGTCCCTCACCATCTCCCAGAGTTTGCCCAAGTTTATGTTCATTGCATTAGTGATGCCGTGGTGTCTGATTCCAAAACCTGTGCTCCTAAGTAATACACTAAGTTTTAGAGTGGATGTGCAACATTATTAATAATTCTGCCATGAAGAAACTACTACTACTACTATGCTCCTGTAATTCCTTCTAGTCTTTTACTATGCTGGTTTAAACATAATATCATAGAATATATAAAATGTTTACTTGGCATGCTTGAATGTTTATGACATAAACATTTCCCATTGTGTATTAGTCTAGGTCCTCCAAGAAGCATATGCAAAGACAGAAATTAACATGCAACAATTTTATTAAGGGAAATTCTATGTGAGAGAAATGGGAGGGAGCTGAAGAAACCTTCAAGGGCTGTAAGACTGTGATGCAAGGTTGATGTTCAGGGCAGGAGAGAGGGAAGGAAGGTAGGACAGAAGCACCCTAGATATCCATTCTGTCTAAAGAAAGTTTGACAAGTCTGTCAAGAGATCCTTGAGCTGAGGTCAGCCATTGGAGGAGTCCCATGACTCTCAAGAAGGGGTGCCCTCAGTCACTGGTGAGGAGCAGCCCATGGGAAGCATGGCCTTAGGGCAAAAGTGTCTATAGTCTTCAGAGTGCTGCAGCTTTGGCCCATGGCCAGTTGAATTTCTGTATTTGGAGGCCTGTGGGGCACATTCTTGTGGCCACTATTCCATGGTAATTAAAATATCATATGAAATGGCTACATAATAGTCTATTTGTGAAAGTCCCATGATTACTTCTATTTTGAGGATGTTAGTATCGCTGTTTTTACATATATATTTTTTTATTATAAAGAATCCTATAATGAACATCTTATGTACAGAATTAATGGATCAAATCATGTTTGCTGCTTGAATGCCCTTAATGAACTTTGTCAAATTGCTTTATGATAATGCACTGATATTTTTGGACTATAGGATTTGTAGGGACAGTATAATTATGGCTGAATGGGTAAGATGAGGTCATATTTTGAAGGGTTTTGAATGTCAGCCTGAGACCTTTTAAATTTGTTTTGTTGAAAACTAAGGCTGGAATGAAATTGGATTTTAACCCCTATTTTAACCTCTTTCCCATGCAGGCATGATATGGGCTGAATGTAAAGAAATTTGGACTCAAGGCCCCAAGGAGTACTTGTTTGAGTTGTGGAATATGCTTGATTTTGGAATGCTGGCAATCTTTGCAGCATCATTCATTGCAAGATTCATGGCATTTTGGCATGCTTCCAAAGCCCAGAGCATCATTGATGCAAATGATACTTTAAAAGATTTAACAAAAGTCACACTGGGAGACAATGTGAAATACTACAATTTGGGTGAGTTTACAGTACCCAGTCAACATGTTTATAAAATGCAGAATTTATTATATCATTTGTATGCAGAATCTTTAAAAAAATGGTACAAATGAGCCTATTTACAAAACAGAAATAGACTCACAGATGTAGAAAACAAGCTTATGGTTACCAAGAGGGAAGGGAGGGTAGGGATAAACACAAGAGAGAGATTGGAATTGACATATACACACTCAGATCAGATGAGATCAGATCAGTCGCTCAGTCGTGTCTGACTCTTTACAACCCCATGAATCGCAGCAAGCCAGGCCTCCCTGTCTGTCCATCACCAACTCCCGGAGTTCACTCAGACTCATGTCCATCGAGTCAGTGCTGCCATCCAGCCATCTCATCCTCTGTCGTCCCCTTCTCCTCTTGCCCCCAATCCCTCCCAGCATCAGAGTCTTTTCCAATGAGTCAACTCTTCGCATGAGGTGGCCAAAGTACTGGAGTTTCAGCTTTAGCATCATTGCTTCCAAAGAAATCCCAGGGCTGATCTCCTTCAGAATGGACTGGTTGGATCTCCTTGCAGTCCAAGGCACTCTCAAGAGTCTTCTCCAACACCACAGTTCAAAAGCATCAATTCTTTGGCGCTCAGCCTTCTTCACAGTCCAACTCTCACATCCATACATAACCACAGGAAAAACCATAGCCTTGACTAGACGAACCTTTGTTGGCAAAGTAATGTCTCTGCTTTTGAATATGCTATCTAGGTTGGTCATAAGTTCCCTTCCAAGGAGTAAGCGTCTTTTAATCTCATGGCTGCAGTCACTATCTGCAGTGATTTTGGAGCCCAGAAAAAGAAAGTCTGACACTGTTTCCACTGTTTCCCCATCTATTTCCCATGAAGTGATGGGACCAGATGCCATGATCTTTGTTTTCTGAATGTTGAGCTTTAAGCCAACTTTTTCACTCTCCACTTTCACTTTCATCAAGAGGCTTTTGAGTTCCTCCTCTTCACTTTCTGCCATAAGGGTGGTGTCATCTGCATATCTGAGGTTATTGATATTTCTCCCGGCAATCTTGATTCCAGCTTGTGTTTCTTCCAGTCCAGCGTTTCTCATGATGTACTCTGCATATAAGTTAAATAAACAGGGTGACAATATACAGCCTTGACGAACTCCTTTTCCTATTTGGAACCAGTCTGTTGTTCCATGTCCAGTTCGAACTGTTGCTTCCTGACCTGCATACAAATTTCTCAAGAGGCAGACAGGTGGTCTGGTATTTCTATCTCTTTCAGAGTTTTCCACAGTTTATTGTGATCCACACAGTCAAAGGCTTTGGCATAGTCAATACAGCAGAAATAGATGTTTTTCTGGAACTCTCTTGCTTTTTCTATGATCCAGCGGATGTTGGCAATTTGATCTCTGGTTCCTCTGCCTTTTCTAAAACCAGCTTGAACATCAGGAAGTTCACAGTTCACATATTGCCGAAGCCTGGCTTGGAGAATTTTGAGCATTACTTTACTAGCGTAAAGTAATATACACACTACTATATATAAAATAGATAACTAATAAGTACCTACTGTATAGCACAGGGAACTCTACTCAATACTCTGTAATGACCTATATGGGAAGAGAATCTAAAACAGAGTGGGTATATGTATAACTGATTCTTGTTGCTATATAGCAGGAACTAACACAGAATTGTGATTCAACTGTACTTTAATAAAAATTTATTTAAATTTTTTTAGATAAATAAAATGATGAAAGAAAAAAAAAAAGGAACA